>NC_039366.1:21214697-21871469 GCF_003573695.1 Papaver somniferum
GTTCGATAGGGAACAACTAAATTGATGTAATGTGACCAACATTGTAATTCTGTTGTATGTCGACCTTGGCCTATAAATATAAGGGCAGGTCCAGAGAGATAGGCATGTGGAAAGAGAGAGAAACAAGACACTACATTTGAGAGTTTGAGAGTTACACCATTTGAGAAGGATAAAACACCTTGTAATCAAAGAAAATAAATAATAATATTCAACCTTTCACCCCGTGGACGTAGGGACGACTCTCGGACTAACAACACACTGTGTCCGATGGCTAGCACGTCAGGGATGGGAAGAACTCCGAGGAACCGCACGATCTCCAGTAACAACATGCAAGGAGGAGTAACTGGGACGAGGCGAGAGAGTGACGGGCATCCACCACCAGAGGAATCACGAGCTGCTGCAAGGGGTATGCCAACTGTGGACAAGGAGATCGATCTGGGACGAGACGATGACCCATCGCCTCTGGAGTGAATCGCCTCGCCCCTAAGGAGGGATGATCAAATAGATGGACTTACCGCGTCAGTCACGGAAGATGATGAGGAAGCATTAATCCTGCATGCTCAGAGACGAAACATCAGACGACAAGCTGAGTATCAAGAAACCCTCGGGCGAGAGCAAGAACGACTAAGGAGAGTACAACTAGGACGAGAAACAACTATCGGAATCGATCCAGCAACATCGACTCAGATACCCCCCACAGTACCACCCCCACCACCTGTGATGAAGGCACCACCCCCTGCCCATTTAGGCCATCCAAATGGTCACTCTAGCCATGAGAGTACAGATCCAACACTACTAGCAATTCTAGAAAGCCAAAGAAGGCAAGAGGCGGCTTTAAGGGATCTTCGGCAGAGGAACCTAGCTCTAGAGTTCGAGAACTATCAGCTACAGAACTTAAGGTTGAGATCGAGAGGATCTTGGAGCCGAGGGACATCAGGACACCAAGGACGAATCGGGCAGGTACCACCTGCAGTAGGACCAAGCAATTCCGGTCGATCAGGACCACCCCCAACACCACCTATTGGAAGATACGGTCCACCCGAGGATTCATCGATAGACGGAGAAAGGCACGAGAGGAATAATCAACAGAGAAACACAAGGTCCGACAATACGACTGAATCCAAGCTAAGAGAGTTAGAGGAAAAGATAAGGAAGTTGTCAGGAACCGGCGAAGAAGATAAGCTCACCAAGGTCATAAGCGAGGCCGAGAGGACCCCTTTCACCCAAGAGCTAGAACTAAGGGCCTTCCCACCTAAGTGCACGCTCCCCACCTAAGTGCACGCTCCCCACCCAAGAGCTAGAACTAAGGGCCTTCCCACCTATGTGTAGCGAAATGGCTGGCCTTGTAGATGAGAGATATCTTATCTTATCATTTATCAATGCTATGTTTGCAACCAACCTATTGTATATCCAAATTTTCAGAGTCAAGAATACAATCACAATGACTGAATTGCGAGAACTTCAGGAAGAATATATTGCTCTAGAGGAAAGGCAAAATGAAATGGAATCAAATCCGGTTACGGACAACAGTTCAAAAACAACAAATGCAGGCTTATTACCCAAACTAATAAACACAGTGGCGAGCACTTCTCAAGTACAACAAGAAAAGGTGAAGGGAAGCAATCAACAGAAACTGGTGGCTATGGGAAGCCGAGATCAAGAGGAGTATGAAAGAGAAGGAAATTTCTACAATCGTGGTGGAAATAACAAAATTCAAAGACTCGATCAGCCGCAAAAATCTTATGGAGGTCAAAGACAAAACTATAATAGAGGACAAGGAGGTCACAAGGTGGTATGGGAAGAAATCAAGATGCCACCTCTAAATGCAAGTGTGGAGAAAATATGGGAAGCTATAATTTTGATGGAGAATATACCAACACCATGGAACATGGGAACGGAACCACCTCCAAACCACAGAAGTCATGAGTTTTGTTCTTATCATCGTTTTCATGGACATACTACAAATGGTTGCAGAAATGTAAAAAGAATTATTCTGATAATGATAGATCAAGGAAAACTAAACCACTTTTTGGTAGGGAACCCACAATCTCAACCATTGCCACCACCACCAGAGCATCACAAAGTAAACACGGTGAAAAATAAGGAAACATTCTTCATAGAAGTTGGTGCAAAAGCAAAGAATCTATTCTGTCACTCTATCATACATTCATACAAGACAATTGAAGATTTTCATGACAATGTTTTGAGTAGAGTGTTCGCAAGAGATAATGATGGAAGAGAAATTATGAATATTGCAAAAATCTCGCCACTAGAGGAATGGCAGAAACAGATTATTTCTTTTACCGCAGAAGAAATCCCCGAAGGTGAAGAGGTACATGATAATCCATTGGTAGTAAAATTAGAAATTAATCCAAAACCGAAAGAATATGAGGATGATGAAGCTGGAGATTCATGGGAAATTAATAGGATTCTAATCGATACTGGTAGCTCTGTGAACATCTTATTTTATCATACTTATAAAACTATGGGAGGAAGAGATGATGATCTTATACCATCAACATATAAGATATATGGTTTTAATGGTACTGCCAACAAGCCTAAAGGGGAGGTTACTATGCGAATTTCATTGAAGGGAATATCTTCTGAAATCCTATTCTGTGTCGTTGATGTAGAATCACCCTACAATGCATTAATTGGTCAACCTTGGCTACATGGGATTCTAGGTGTAGCTTCAACTTTCCACCAGTGCATCAAATTCCCTCACCCCAGCGGGGTAGGAATCATAAATGGAGATTGGGTTGAAGGAAAGAGGTGCTACGAAACTGAGGTAGAATCCTGCGAAGGAAGAGCAAACAAGAAGGAAAATTGGCGACAAAAAATCAAAGAGACACAAAGAAGTGAGAGGTTGACGGTGGATGCAATCGAAAGAAAAGAAGAAGAGATATTGCTAAACTAATGCTAGCTCAGAATAAAAAATGGTGAACATACCACTACCAAGGAAGCAGTAGCAGAAAATAACAAAGAAGCAGAGGATAGCAAAGGTAATGTATGAATGATTGATTTGTTGCGACACTCTCGCAATAAATAAAATTCTCAAAAATATATTTTATTGAATAACAAAATTGAGATTGCGAAATGCAAATACAATATGATGATGTGCAAGAATCTCGCAGAGATAATGAATTCTACAAAAGGCAATCAGAGAACAATGACAAAAGAGAAAGGGGCGAACCTTTATGGCGTACACCCTAGTTCGCGAATACAATTTCGAAAGAGGCAAATGGAAGACCTAAAGTACGTCATATAAGGGGGTACCTGTTGCATGACTCAGGGAAAGGTTACACCGCCACCGGAACCTGAGTCATGGAGATTTGGGGTCAATAAATCCCATCCGGGAGAGGCACCTTGGATTCTCAACTTAAGCATATGACTTAGGTTGGGCAACTAAGGTAATAAGGACTCTCCCAAGGAGTGCAGAATCTGATCAAGGCGCCGAGGTACACTGTTGATTCAAGAGTGCCAGAGGCGTCTCGAGCGTACCTTGACATTCTTGACAAGTCTTGGCTTAAACTGCACTCGGCCCGAAGAAAATTCCACTTAGAGTGCAGTCTCGTAACCATAAACCCTATAGGTAAAAGGGATAAGAGGCTGAGAAAAAAACTGGTTGTTGTTAAGACTGGATGGGAGGAGCTAACTTTGTATGGTAGAAGTACGCCTCCTTGAAGGGACAACCAGGGGGGAGATAAGGGCGGCACCCTCCATTAGGGAGCTGATAAGTGTCTTAAGATGCAAATGTCATGAGGCTTTTTACTCGCAAGGGTATTAAGGTTTGTCATATTTGTGCAACAATCCTGAAGAGGAAATAATACTAAAGAAAAAGATAAGACGAGATCAATGGGTTTTCACATGAAAGTGCGAAGACGTCCTGCGATTTCGTCGCAAGACGGCAACGTAATGGGTCTTTATTTTCGCAAGAATATTTAGGCCTGTTATATTGTCGCAACATTCCTGAAGAGGCCATAATACAAAAGAAAAAATTTAAGGCAAGATCAATGGGTTTTTGCATGAAAGTGCAAGGACGTCCTGCGATTTTGTCGCAATGACAAGAGGTGGCATAATAAGACCTTTAACTAGGAAGGGAAAATAAGACCACACAGGGATGAGATTTTGAAAAGAATCAAAATTCACTTTGCACATGATTGCGAAATTATACATAAACAACTGTGAAGTTGAGGCACAAAATAAGAAAAATCTGCAAAATCTCTCATTTGGATACAAATAACAGAGGCAAGTATGGGAATGAATGAAATTAGAAAATGTTATTTGTCTCCACATGATAGATTTACGTAAGAATTAAAAAATTAATATTATATTGATAAACATATTGCAATGAAGAATTGTTTTAATGAATGCAGGTCAAAATGAAAGAAACTCATATATTAAGGAATATGGAGAATCAAAAGAATTCGCAAATATACAGAAAGAAGGAATAAATTTACAAGTATTACAGAAGATTAAAGAAAGAAACAAAGACTACTTCTTAGTTGATCCTTCATCATCTTCATCAGACTTGTTCCCTTCTTCGCCTGCATTAGAACTTTTATCTCCATCAGAACCTTCATCACCATCAGATTCTTCATCATCAGCTTCGCTATCAGAAATAGTCAGACTAGGAATGTTCTTTGGGATCTCCTCCAAGAGACAAGGATAATCAGAATGAGGAATACTATGGTCATCACAAACCATTTGGATAGTTTGATTGCGAAAATGCAGAGCATCATTCTTAAAGTTCGCAACAGTGATCTTGATTTGATTCTTTAATCTAGAATACTTATCGTTGCGAGAAGAAAGATTCTTTGCGAGTTCCTCTTTTTCAGCTTCAAGTTCCTCAATTCTTTCGCGATATCTACTTTCAGAATCTGCGAGCAAAAGGCAATCAATTAATAACTTGATGAAAATTCATAAGAAACAAAAGATTAGTGAAGAAGAACAGTTAATAACCTTCTCTGTCAGAAATCATATCTCTAATCAAGGCTGTATGCTCAACTTGGAGACTAACATTTACACCTAAATCTTTTCTGGCATCGTCTAAGATTTTCGCAGCCCAAGCGAATTCATCCTCATTATTTAACGAGAACGAATTTGGTTTTCTCTTTCGCAGAGCTCGGTATTCTTGCGGTTAGCTTCATCTCGTTCAAGTTGAACTTCAAGAAGGGTCTCTTGGAATTTCGCCAAAGCCTTAGCACCTTGATCAGAGATGCGATCCTTATCATCTATGAGACCGCTAATTTTGGTTCTTAGCTCATTGATTTTCTCTTTAGAATTAAGAAAGAGACGCTTAAATCGGTTGGCTAAGCCTAAACTAGATCTATGGTCAATCTCTAAGAGGCGAAATTTGGATCTCAGTTCATTCAGAGAAAGAGATGAAATTTTATCATTTGAGAAACTATTTAAAGATTTATTAAGACGCTCAAGAAGGGTATCATTATCCAAGGCATTAGGAAATGAACGAAGAATGGTAGCTTCATCAGAAAGACCATAAATGTCTGCAAAAAGGATCAATCAAATAAGATAAAACAACAGGATGAATGAATGAAGGGAAAGGAGAAAATAACATACCATAGAGTTGATTATTAGCTTGCTGAAGACTAGAGATTTTTCTTGTACGAAGAAGAATCAATTTCTAGTTGTTTGTTCTTCTCGCGAAGACTTTGACTTCAATTCCAGTTCCTCATTCTTTGCACGAAATTGAAGATTCTTCTTTTCAAGAATTTCGCGTCTCCTCTCCAGATCTGAGGCAACAGCGAAAGAAGCTTTTCCAGCCTGCGAGAAAATGTAAAAAGTATTAAAATAGAAAGAGATTTTGAGTTACATAATGAAGAAGTAAAAAGACGAAAGCATACCAGACTATTAAGAGAATGCAGGAAGTTGGGAGTACTGATCTAGAAACTCCGAAGAGAATTATCACCATCCATAAAGGAACATCGCAAATCGTAGCGAGAGCTTTGCAGGTATTAGCGAATTGATATCTCCCATTCCTTGCAAGAATCAGAAAAAGGCCAGAGAGCTTAGCCATAGAAGATTCAGATGGAGAATCTTCATTTGCAGCAAGGTCATCATTATCCTCATCATCCTCATCACTCTCGGAGTTTTCATGAGAAGGAATATTTGAAGGAGAGGAAGAACGGATTTTTCTCTTCTTTGAAGGAGGAGCAGTTGGTTTTTCCCTGCGAAGAGCACCTTTGCCTTTATCACCAGTCTTCGCAACATTGGCAGGCTCTTCTATTTCAGCAATAATCTTCACACACAGATAGAAATAAGAAATAGAGGCAACATATACTGTTTAAAATCATAAGAGAATATTTCTTACCTCATCTGTGTATGAGCGAAGAGCTAACAAGGTACTAGCCTTCCCAGTCCTGTGATAGCTATCTTTCAGTTCTGGATCTGTAGAATCGCAAGAATCAGCGAACAAAAGAATAAAGACAAATAAAGAAATATAAAGTGGGTGAAACTGGAAGAAACATACCTCTTTCTCCTTCTCGGGCCAAGAGAATACCCAAGGTTGATAAAGCGAGATTCTCAGGAAGAACATTTGACCCAGCAATGTAAGGTCCTTTCAGCATCAAGGGAAAAACACACCATTTATCATCTTTGGATTGGCGAGGAGTTGTGTTCTTACCAGAATGCCAATCAATGTCTTGCATGAGTATTTTAGCTTCATCAATATTATCTTTCCTTTTCAAGCGAATACCCCAGCGAGTATTCTCTTTCTTCATGGAGATCAATTCATAATTTTCAAAGAAACTCGCTACTGTGTATTTTTCAGCAATTATCTCCAAGTATGCGAATTTAGTATCCCTAAGTTCTTTGGAGTAAAGAGATCCTTTACCAGCACCACGGTTAGCGAACTCCAGCATCAGACGGATGCAATCCCCACTCAATTGGAAGATAGACCGCGAAAATCCTGAGTGAGCGAGAATTTCATAGAACAGAGGAATATCTGGGTCATAAAGAGGAATGGGGAGACCTGCGAGAATTTGACCTAGTGAAATTATGATTGATTGATCATCACAATGTTGATCAGAGAAAAGTTTGATAGAAAGAATTGACTTGGCACTTTCACCAAGAATGGTAGAAAGTGTGAAACCTTTCTCAGCAAGATCTTTTTGGACGTCTTTTAAGTTTTTCTCATGTTTATGGACACTTGGAGGCATATCTGAATATAGAGTATGGGAATGGATAAAAAGTAAGAAGATTGAAAAAGGAAGAATTACATTAGCAGAACTTACGGAAGAACAATAGAGTTGCACAGATGAGAGAATAAAAAGATAAGAGAAAGTAAAAAGAAAGTGTAAAGAAGAGTAAGAAGAATATATAAAGAAGATTTTTTTTTGACTCGAAGAAATAAACACCATTAATGCGAAAAGACGTGAGCGGTTTAAAAGCAGCGGTTACAGAAGACGTGTCAAGAAATAGATGGAAGAAAGAATACGTGTAATAAATGCAGAATATGAAGAGATGAACAGTTGCGGCATTTCTCACATCATTCTCTACTTCGCAGAGAAGATATGAGAAGAGGCAAGATGTAGGATCAGAATCTCGCAGCAATAATGCCTCAGCGAAATTATTAACAACACAACACAGCAGCGTCGCAGAATAATTTCAGAAACGAAATAATAAACGACGTCAGCTAAATCATGAGAAAAATGTGATGGTCCTGCGAAAATTAGAGAGTTTGCGAGATTAACATTTGTAAGGTTGCGAGAATGTCCCAAGCCATATCCAAAAATAAAGGATAGATTAGCTGTCATCCACTATGTATTTCCCTATAAATAGTAATTCAGTTGTAAAGAAAATGAGAGAGATCTTTTCTGATTGAGAAACAAGTAAATAGGAGAGAGAAAATCTAGAGCAGTAGTTATTCTTGATTCCTTTATCTTTTCTTGTAAGATTGTTCAAAGATTCATCAATAAAATTAAGATTGTTAATCTAAAATGAGTTGAATGTTAATGAAATCTTGTGAGGGGTGTAGTGTAGGATTTCCTGCAACTACGAGAACTGTAGAAGAACCAAGGGTGGTAAGGATCGGGTCCTTAGTATCGGACGAACAAGTAAACCAGCTCGTGGCGGTGCTAAAGGAAAACATGTACGCATTCACATGGAACATGCACGATATGGAGGGTATAGATCCGGAGGTATGTTGTCACCATCTAAGGATCGACCCAAGCTTCAAGCCAGTACGACAAAAGATGAGGCGAATCGCACCAGAATTACACACGGCCGTCGAGAAGGAATTAAAGAAGTTACAAGAATCGGGGATAATCAGGAAATGCACTACCCACAGTGGATATCCAACATGGTCGTGGTACCAAAGAAAAACGGAGGAGTCAGAATCTGCATTGACTTCAGCGACCTGAACAAAGCCTGTCCGAAGGACAGCTTCCCTCTCCCAAGCATCGATCAACTGGTGGAATCTATAGTGGGGCACGAGGCGCTAACATTGATGGATGGATACGCGGGGTATAATCAGCTACTGTTGGCCCCCGAGAATCAAGAGCACACCTACTTCTTCACACCGAGGGGCCTATACTGCTACACCAAGATGCCGTTTGGTCTGAAGAATGCGGGCGCCACATATCAAAGGTTGATAGGCGACATGTTTGAAGAACAAATCCACAACACCATCGAGATCTATGTAGACGATATGCTAGTAAAAAGTCGCCTAGCCAAGAATCACATTCGGGACTTGCAAGAAGTTTTCCGGACGATGAGAGAATATAAAATGAAAGTTAACCCGACCAAGTACGATTTTTGGGTCACATCGGGCAAAATTTTGGGATATATCATCACTCCAAAAGGGATAGAGGCAGATCCTGAGAAAGTCAGAGATATACTCGAGATGCCGCCACCTGCTACAATAAAAGACGTCCAAAAGCTGAACGGATGTATAGCAACATTGGGGCGACTTGTGTCTCGGTCGTCGGACAAACGCAAGAACTTCTTTAGCACTCTCAAAAAGGGAGAGAAATTCAAATGGACGAACGCTTTTGAGGAGGCGTTCCAGAATATTAAGCTACATCTCGCAAGCCTACCAGTATTACAAAGACCCGAGCCATCGAAGGTCCTCACGCTATATCTCGGCGCAACTTAATATGCTATCAGTGCAGTCTTAGTCCGAAATGAAGGGGGCGAGGAAAAACCTGTTTACTTAATCAACAAAACATTAAGTCCCGCCGAGAAAAATTACACAAGGATGGAATAGATGATTTTAGCACTAGCTTTCGCCACTCTGAAGTTAAGAACATACTTCCAAGCCCATCGGATCCACGTTCTCACAAAATCACCTATTGAGGCGGTACTGGACAATGCAGGCCGATCTGGAAGGATCTCCAAATGGGGGGCGCAAATTAAACAGTTCAATGTTTTCTACGAAATGAGGACAGCAGTGAAGGCACAAGTAGTGGCAGATTTCTTGGCATATTTTCCACTAAGCGACGAAGATGAGGTCGAGGACATACCCGGAATGGAAGAAGATCGAAAAGACCCGGCCGACTTACTCGAAGCAAGTAGCCCATCACGTTGGGAAGTATTCGTCGATGGAGCGTCGAACAAAGATGGATCGAGACTTGGGATAGTCTTTACCACACCAAAGGGACGAAAAATGGTCCATTCGTTTAGATTGGAATTTAAGGCGACAAACAACGTCACCGAGTACGAAGCTGCGATTCACGCCCTGAGATTAATCGTCGAGATGGGCCTACAAGATGTAAGACTAACTAGCGACTCGAAGTTGGTGATCCGACAAATCACAGGCAAATACGCAATCCACGACCCGATTTTGCAGAAGTACTGGGAGCTCGCCCAATTCTATATCATCCAGATCCCCAGCATCAAATTTCGCGACATATACAGAAAAGATAATCGACACTCGGACGTATTGGCATATATTGCATCCCAGCTCACAGACCCAAGTGTGGAGGGTATTCGTGTCATGAGACTCCTCGCCCCATCTATACCAGAGACACCCGAGATGCATGTCGACGTGGCTATCAACACGACCGACGAATATCCGGACGGAGATTGGAGAAAGCCGATTCATTCGTACTTGGAGACAGGCGAGTTACCCAAGGGACGACCCGAGATCAACAAAGTGAAAAACAAATCGGCCGCTTACGAGCTAAGAGACGGAATCCTATACAGGAAATCATACCTTGGACCACTCTTAAGATGCTTAAGTAAGGAAGAAGGCCAGACAATCTTGAATGAACTACACTATGGAGCAGCCGGAAATCACAGCTCGGGACGAAGTCTGTCAACAAGAGAGAAAACGATGGGATACTTCTTGTCGTATATGAACGATGATGCAAAACAAATGGCGCAATCTTGCGAAGAATGCCAGCAGTTTGGTAAGAAGATACATGCACCTTAAGTAACTCTAAACTCGGTAGTAAGCCCCTGACCCTTCGCAAAGTGGGGGATCGATATCGTGGGACCATTACATGTAGGATCAAGGCAGAGAAAATACTTAATAGTAGCGACGGATTACTTCACTAAATGGGTGGAGGCGGCACGACTGAGACATATCCGTGACAAGGACGTCTTCAGGTTCATTTGGGAGCACATCATATGTCGTTTCGGAGTACCGATGGCCATCGTCTCGGATAATGTAAAACAGATCCAGGGAGAAAACATCGACCTACTATTTAACACCTACAACATCATAAAAAGCAAGGCTACCCCCATATACCCTCAAAGTAATGGGCAGGCCGAGATCACAAACAAAACTATCGCCGAAAATATGAAGAAAAAATTAGATGGAGAATACGGTAATTGGTGCGAAGAACTCTACAATGTTTTATGGGCCTATCGAACCACTCGAAGGGAAGCAATAGGGCTATGACCCTTCATGCTGACCTATGGAACCGAAGCGATACTACCAACCTAAGCAATGATATCCACCACAAGAACTGAAGCCTGGAGTCGAAACATATAGGCAGATCTAATATTGGCCAAGCTCGATGACTTGGAGGAAACAAGGGAGATGGCGTTGTAAAAAATGGAGAATTACCAAAGGAGATTACAACGAGAATACAACAAACGAGTTCGACCAAGAGAGTTTCAACTAGGGAAGTTAGTGTCGAAAGATCTAGCCGATTGGGAACGTGACAAAAAGGGCGGTAAACTAGCGGCAAGGTGGGGAGGACCATACACAATCGTGTCTAAAGCTGGCGAGGGAGCTTATCGATTACTCAAACCAGACGGCAAACCCGAGTTAAAACCGTGGAACGCTTAACATCTGAAACTCTATTACCCATGAGGGGTTCGAGGGAAACAGGTAAACATACTTGTCATTCATTTATTTAAAAGCGCGAGGGGTAGGAAATATGACATGAGAGAACAATGGTCATTCGTACTCGGGGAAAAGCCAGTGAGGAAGTGCCGAGGTGACTTACACTCGAATGGTCATTCGTACTCGGGGCACAGCCAGTGAGGAAGTGCCGAGGTGACTTACACTCGAATGGTCATTCGTACTCGGGGTAAAGCCAGTGTGGAAGTGCCGAGGTGACTTACAGTCGACTGGATATTCGATACTCGGGGCAGTGGCAATGTGCAAGTGCTGAGGTAGCTTAAGGGTACTGGTGGTTGGAAGCCAGATACCAAAGGTCGTTAAGATATGATTTCTTCTCAGCTAGGTAACCTACTTACATCTGAAAGGTTACCCCCATTGCAGGTGGCCGTGACCACTTGCCCGAGTTGGTTGGTCGATAACCACTCGGGATTATCGGGCCTAGAACTAGGACGACTAAAACCCTTCCAATGAATCTAAAAGATAGTGATGAGATACCTCGGCTGGGACATGGCATCGGGCCCGATGACCCTCCTTGTTGAGTGTGTTCGACAGAAAAGGCACTAATAACCAATAAATGTGACATCAAATGCATGTGCGTAACATAAACAACAAGATAAGGCTGAAATTATCAAGAGAATTGTCAACACAATGGAAAAGGCGGAAATTGTCAAGGAAAATAGAAAAGGAAAAACAAGCTTGGCGACGAAGCACCCCATTTAAAGAAATTGTTCAAAGAAGCATGGGACAAGTGTTCAAACGAATTACAACCCGCAACAAAGGGAAAATTAGTGGCGCAACACTACAAAAGGCGTGATCAACTCTTGGGTGGAACAACACAGACCCCTCCCTTCCTATGAGCAACCTCGCGGCGCTTTTGCGCGATGTACTCGTTTACACCGGCCTTGATCGCCTCAGCAAGCTCGCTCTGATGAGCGTTTCTCTCGTCCACAATATGCTTAGAAAGCTGCTTGGACCTAGACTCGGCGACTTGGAGCTTAAACTTCGTCTCTCCTTCATCCTTCTTCCACTGCTCCACCTCTTGCCCGCGGTTGTGCACATCTCGCTCCAGATCCTTAGCACGACCCTGCTCGGCTGCAGCAAAACATTATAAGCATGTTAAACATGGAATATATCAGAACACGGAGTAAAAACAAAAAATTAACTCGGTCTTAAGGCCACCCCATCATGCACTCCAGAGACCTGATAGGGTTGACAAGATAGATTCTAACGACTCCACGGACTTGGACAACTCATCCTCGGCCTTATAAAGCTTCAAAGTTAACTCATTATAGTAGTGTTCATTGAACTCATTCGAAGGGCAATATTTATTGTGATCACTCCACTCGTCCCTCTGACGGTTATAGGACACTTGTAGCATCGATAACTGGGCTTGGGTCCACTCTAGGTCACTGGACAGCTTATCGAAACCCTTGGTCCTTTCAAGAAGATCTCGGTTGGACTGCTCGGCCACAACTTTTTCCCTCAAAATTCGTCGTCGATCTTCATGAACATCTCGATTTTGAAGCCTAAGGGAACCATTTTGACTCTCCAGATTATCGGCTAGTAACGTTTTATCACCAGCAAGTCTTTGAAAGATTCCCAAGCGGGCCCGTAAGTTATCTATCTCTTCGGGGACATACTCAAATAGGCGATATATGTCCAATTCCTCTTGAAGTTGCTGGATCTCGGCCTCTTGTCGGCCTATCTTACCATCCTTATTGGAAATTCGTTGTCGAAGATTCTCCACAAGATCTTTCTCGATATCCCACTTTCTCTTCATAAGCATATACTCCGAAGAAGCGTCTAGATCTATACTAGATATTTCGGCTAGAAGAATAATAATTGACTCAGGACATCGGTACGAAGAACTCAATAAACACAACTATTGCAAACAATATACCTTATACATCGGCGAGTTTGATCTCCAGATCGCGAGATCGTTCCTTCTCCTGCTGAAGAGCAGCCTCCAACTTCCTAATCTCCTGTCGACGGAGAGCAGCCTCCAACCTCGACTGATTCAACGCCTGCAAATTCCATCCCAAGACGAGATTAGTGGGGCCCGATAACATCCAAAGGAAAAGTGCAAACAAATCACTTACCAAATTATCAAAGACCGGCGCGATATCACGATACAGGGGCACGACAGCAATCATCTGCTCATCAGTATAGGAGCCGAACTCCTCAGAGTGTAATGCTCCAAGTGAATCACAAATAGGGGACGATATGGTAAAGGACGTCTGAACACCCGAGGGAGACCCAACATCCTTCTGGGGCAACTTTTGGAGTGATGTTTAGGTCGGCCCCTGATCACCAGACTGCACGACAGGAGTCACAACAACAGTCTCCACATAAACCTCTGCTTCCTTATGGCCACCAGCATCCTCATCAAACAGATGATCGTCCCCGAATATATCTTCCTCATCATCTTGATCGGGGATATCGATCACAACGTCCGAGCTTTTCAACACCACGCCCTTTGCCGCCACCTTCCCCCGAGAAGGATTACGCCTTGGAACCAAACTTTCACTACCACAAGTATCGGACCTTCCAACATCTTCATCCTCGCGTCGAGGGAATTTCTGCACAAGGTTCAGCGTCAGAACATGTGAAGGCAAAAAACAGGGGCAAGTACATGTACTTAATAAAAGCTATATGTTTGTTACCTTCCCCTGATCCTCCTCGACCCTTATGCCAGCACTCCTCTTCTTGGAAATAGAAGCCGATTTGGTAGACTCGCCCTGAGGCTTAACCTACGACAAGAAAGTAATCAGTACCCCAAGCCGATACAGCAGGAATCAAAGAAAATAAAAAGAAAACAACATACCTTATCATCTTTAATCACCCAGAATGGATAAGGATCTGCAGGAAATTGAGGAGGAGGAAAGCTACCATGCAAAATTTGGCCGCGAACAAGAAGTGGAACTCGGTCCCAGTATGGGTCATTGGTGTGGCGAGCACGCTTGTTGGAACCTTTACCAAGGGGATCAGCATCTAGCATCAATCTGTCAACACCCTCGTGCATAGATTTCTGACGGTGAGGGATAGCAGCAAAACCAGCAAGGTCGCCATTGGTAGTTGTCCCGCTCCGGTAGTTCACGATAAAATTGGCAAAAGTGCAATCGGGAGCGTCTCCAGGCTTATAGGTCGACCAATCGGACGTAGATCTGCGACCCTCGTCTCGGTCTCTCCACTCATTCATCATACGGAAAGTGTTGCCATTTCACTGAGTCAAGGCCCGATAAGGACGAAGATGCGACAATACCTCATAATAGAAAGGGCTGGCAGGGTTGTATAGAGGAAAGCGAAGGCCAAGTTCCAATTTCCCACGAGTGACGATGACCGCCTCGGACGACTGCTCATGATTATCGACATCGGTCTTCTTCAACACACCCGTTTGGCCCGAGACTAGGGTCACTTTATAGTTTTGAAGACCGAATTCTTCCTTCAACTGTTCAATAAACTCATCATCAAACAAGTCTTTGGAGACTCTCTTATCATCCCAACATGAAAAAGAGGGAGAATCATCAGGAAAAAGGGACTTTATAGCACGATAATCGTGATGGGAAGGACTCTCAAGCCAAAATAAGGAATCAAGAGAAACAACATCGTCCTCGGAGAAGGTATCACTCAGGCACCTTTTTTCAGTCATTGACGGAGAAGAAGTAGCCATGGAAGAAAGCAAACAGAGAGATATGAACTTTGATGGAGAGAGAAGTAAAAAGAAGAACCAACCATGACTGTCGCAAACCTCACCAACAGAAACAGCGAAGACGAATACTGAGAAGATAAAAGGGTCACCGGAGTTAATGGCGTCGGCAAGGAAGGAAGGTGAAGAAGAAGAAAGAACAGCGCTTGGTTTCTCTGAAAATGGCGAATAGAGGAAAGAGAACATAAAGGGAGATATTTATAGGATGAAGTGTCTTGACCGACAGCAGCGGTTACAAGTCATAATGGGATGTTTAGTGGGGAACTGCATGGAGGAATTCTCGGCATACTCAAGGACGTGGGAAGATGGAACGATTTTCTTTCCCTCGTGCCAAGCACACGAGCGAAAGAAGGGGTATAAATGTAGGTGTAGATAATCCACAGCGCTAGGTGGCAAGATCCTAAGCTGTGATACACCATAAAAAAGAGCGGCGAAGCACAAGATAGAACCAAACGGCGCAAAGAGCGAGGTATCACGTGGATCGGACGTGATG
Source organism: Papaver somniferum (assembly GCF_003573695.1). Lineage (NCBI taxonomy): Eukaryota > Viridiplantae > Streptophyta > Magnoliopsida > Ranunculales > Papaveraceae > Papaver > Papaver somniferum. Next base: position 21,230,211 of record NC_039366.1, read on the forward strand.
GCCCAATAGTTGTCGGATGTGACGTGACCCTTATCCTCTGACAGGTCGGGCAAAAATCAGAAAGCACTCGGTAAGAAGAAGGAAGATGGTCAAACAAAGGAATGAGAAGAAAGAAGGGCGACATCGTGTTAACCAGACGATTAAGACTCGTCCTCGGGTGAAGAACTATCGGTCAAACCAGAAAGTCGGGCGAGCAGTGAAGGTCCGATAGGGAACAACTAAATTGACGTAATGTGACCAACATTGTAATTTTGTTGTATGTCGACCTTGGCATATAAATATAAGGGCAGGTCGAGAGAGAGAGGCAGGTGGAAAGAGAGAGAAACAAGACACTACATTTGAGAGTTTGAGAGTTACACCATTTGAGAAGGAGAGAACACCTTGTAATCAAAGAAAAGAAATAATAATATTCATCCTTTCACCCCGTGGACGTAGGTAATTATACCGAACCACGTATATCTTTGTGTCTATGTTTGTTGAACATCTTGACTTAGTTTTAACTCATCTTCTATACCATTGGATGTAGTGTGTGGTTTTATGCCACTACATAAGATATCAATGGGAAGATTCTCCATGTTGTGTATTAAGATCTAAATCTTCTGTTTGTTTTTTTCCTAGACTTTTTCTTTGCAACAAAATACGGCAAGAGAAGCCAACAAAGTTTACTTATATATTGTTGATTTTTTGTATCCTAGAAGGAAACCTTAAGCTTCCTGTAGAGTCCGGACAGAGGATCCGAGACAACTTTTACTTATCCGGGCCCTTTGAGCAACTGCATGCTAGATTCACCACACAGAAGTTTATGAACAAGATGGTCATTAAATTGTGCAATCTTTTTCTCAACTGAATACATAGGCCAAAGCCGTTGAGGCGAGCGAAAAATGTATGTATAATGGTAGTTTACTAGCTAGTGTAGGTGTAGCAACAACTCGCAAAGCTGATCTGAAGACTTTCCATAGTGAAAGACTTCGGAGGGGTGTAACGGCTAACAAATAAGCTAAATCCCATAAAATAGAATAAAACTATATTAAAAAATTATGTCTCTTTTTATCATTTGTTACACCTACAATAAGTGAATTTATATTTTACCAAACACAATTTAATTATTTTTTATATCAGCTTTAGCTTTTGGGAGACATTGTTTTATTTTGGGTAAGACATTAGAAGTAAATCTAGGTCACCCCTTATCTAAATATTTATATTAATACCAAAATTATCCTCCTGATCAGTTTTGTATAATGATTAGTTAATCTGATTAATCATTGATTAAGGTTAAATTAATAGATGATTGTATTTAAAAGAAATAGAATTATTGAGTGACCAAAGTAGAAGAAGAAGAATAAATAGAATTATTGAGTGACCAAAGAAGAAGAAGAAGAAGAAGAAGAAGAAGAAGGAGGAGGAGAAGAAGGAGGAGAAAAAATTATTTTGAGATGGGTAAATATGGAGAAAAAACATTCTCTCGGTACCGAAATATGCTTGTAACTTAGTGAATGTTGTTATAAATGTCCTAAAATATCGTCAAAATCAAAATTGTAACAAAAAGTTTCAACGAAGTCAACAAAGTTCGGTTATATTATATGAAGAACATGTAACCGAACTTTCTGCAAATGTAGTTCGGTTAATAAATCCAAAATCACAGGCAACCGAATCAAAGCTTTAATGGAGCTTTAATGGAGTTTTTGTTTCTGCAAATGTAGTTCGGTTGGGACATTTTTTGCGACGTAACCGAACCCAAAGTTCGGTTGAGACAGTTTTTCACGACGAAACTGAACTTTTTTGCGACGTAACCGAACTTTTTGCGACATAGCCGAACTCAAAGTTCGGTCGGGACATTTTTTTGCGACGAAACCATTTTTTTTTTGCGACGTAACCGAACTTTTTGCGACGTAACCGAACTTTTTGCGACGAAGCCGAACTTTTCTCTGGAAAAAGAAAAACCTCCATTAAAGTTGAGTTCGGTTAGTTCGATAAAGTTTTTCACATAATTCCTAACCGAACTTCTCTCTACAACTTCCATTTTCAACTCATTTTGGTGATTACTTCTCATTTTTTTCAACTAAAAATGATATATATATATATATATATATATATATATATTGATGATATATATATAGAGAGAGAGGTGGTGGTGGTGGTAATCGGAAATGGTAGGTGATGGTCGGTAGTGGCGGCGGCGGCGGTGGGAGGAGGTGGTGGTTATTTATATATATATATATATATATATATATATATATATATATATATATATATATATATATATATGTGATTATTAGGTTAGTTTTAAATTAAGTTAAGTTAAGGATAGGGTAGTCATTTCCACACTTTATGACACCCCTTATAACTATAGGAAAAGTGGCCTAATAAGACCATGTTCCCAAAAAAAACCATGGTCCCAAAAAAACCGTTCTTCTTAAAAGTCATTTGAGATGAGATAGAAAAAGCTCATCTGCCTTGTCTTTGTATAAACTTTATAGGCCCATTTCCTCTCTAGTCTCTACTACGTACGAGCACCAATTTGGTCTCAAAAAGCACTATTTTTCATGGGGAAGGTGTGTTTTGAAACAAAATTACATCAATTTAGTGATGATCCCTCGTCTATATGGAAGGCATTGCATCAGTTAGGACATTGAACATAATCGAACAGCGTGGACTATGGAGCAATCGTCCCCTGGCCCTGGTAGCTGGTTCGCCAAGTATAGTTTTAAACCAGACATTTTAAGAATCAAGAGTTGTCCACTTGCGTGACGTTTCGATTAAAATCTACTGTATTTCGGAAGTGATGCTAGTTTATCATCGTATACATGGCTCGACACCAAAATCAACAACCGATAATCCACTGACCAATTCCCACTAAAATCAAACAACCAAAAGGGAAAAGGGTATCTTTACACAATTGGGATTAGTAAACAACTCAATGATTCCATTGATACATCACAATTCATACTCTACCTATATGTCGTCGTCGTCGTCATCATCATCAGCTTTCTTATTTTCTTTGTTTTCACAAATATAATCATTTGTAGGTTGTTTAAATATATATAGGTTATTAGTGACAACTAAACCTAGCTAGTTACCTATTAAGGGTAATCCAGTTATCATCTACTCCCCATATATGTTCCGAATCTGTTAAACGTCATTGTTCGTAATTTTATTGGCTCTTCAGATACACTTCTGGGTTAATCAAACTACGAAGAGCCAATTAAATTTTTGGAGGAAAAAATCAATTAGTTGTCATATACCACTGTAACATAAGGACTTAGCCCGTCGAGATAACATCAGCTACGAAAACCTCACAGTGGTCAAAGAATTGAAATAGCTATAGAAAGCAAATCCAACGTCGAAGTCATACGGTCAACTCGATCCAATGGAAGAAAAACAAAAATTCTGAAAGCACCAAATTGTAGTTTGGAAGAGGCTGAAGAGCATGTATTTCCCATTTTTATCCGGGTCTTAGTTTTCATGTCACTATTAGAGTCAAATGCATACGGTTAAGTTCTTAACTCGTGATTCTTAACAAACCACTTCACTTCTACAAGATATTTGTAATATATATATATATATTGGTTCTCATTAATAATCTGCTAAGTAATTCATTTCATCACTGCATGTGACCGGTATTAAGTCTTAATCGCCTAGCTCCTTAATGATGTTTATGGTACACTTGTATAAGTTGGTATTAGTGTTCACATGAATCTTGTGCCCCAAAATCACATGTTTTGCTAATTAACAACTTTATATAAGGCTCTAATTCTTGCTCTCTTCTTTTCCGTAGTAATTTGATTATTGATAATGAAATGTGTACAAGTGTGAATACTTACGTAATTAAGACCACTAATCGACGCGGATGATGGCTAAAAAATTTAAGTGCCACTTTGAAATCAAATGTCGTATAATTAACAACTATTTTTCTTTTTTACTTATACATCAACACCATCCCATTCCACAGTGGATGAAGAAGATTTTGTGCAAACATAATTATGATTTGTGGACTGATTAAGGATGAAGATATTGTGCTAACGTAATTGAGATCTGCGGATTAATTGAGAAGTACTGATACTCAATCTAGAGAACAAATCGTTGTCTTTACAAACAGTTTCTTTCTAGTAGAAATGGTAAAGTTTTAGAGATTAGTTTAGATTAAAAACCCTGCATTTTGAAATTAGCCTAAATGCGGTCTGGGTCACTGTTCCATCAAAGAAGCTCACTTAGCTGCTTGAAGCAAATATTCTCGGAAGAACGATTCTAGGATAGCTAAAAGACACTTCTTGGTGTTTGCCGTTTAGAGCAACTGCAATGGACGAGTAAACCTATAATTATGATCCAGGGAGGAGACGCAACGGGACGGAGTAAAGACTAAAATCTGGACCAAAACCAAATTCCAGACCATATTTGGTCTGGGACCAAGACCAAAACTATATATAGTGGAGCGGAGGTATAATCAACGTTTGGCATCGGGCGTATATATAATCTACGCCTGTTGTGAAACGTACGTAAAGTCACCGCCCCATAAAGAGGCGTTTATATAAGTTACGCCCGGTTCAGGCGTTGATAAAATGTTCGCCCGTTGAGACGTTGATAAAGTTTACGCCCCACGTCAGGCGTTAATAAAATGAACGCCCCATTCAGACGAAGATTATACAAACGCCCCACCCCGGCGTTGATATTCTTAACGCCCCACGCCAGGCGTTGATATTCTTAACGCCCCACGCCAGGCGTTGATAAAGTGTACGTCCCAACCAGGCGTTGATATAGTTAACGCCTCACGCCAGGCGGTGATATAATTAACGCCCCACAACGAGCGGTGATATAATTAACGCCCCATCCCGGCGTTGATATAGTTAACGCCCCACGGCAGGCGTTTATATAGTTAACGCCCCAAGCTTGAGTTTAAAAAAAAAATACTTAGACAAAATTGATTTTGAAATTTTTTTATACAGTTGGTAATTCGACCGTTGAAGAAAATGGAACGTTGAAGAAAATGGAACGTTGGATAATTTGGAACGTTGGAAAGTTAGGAAGACGGTTTTTTCCCATATATACACCTATATATACACATGAGATCCTGTGACATTTTCAGGGTTCAATACTTCAAACTATCCAAACCAATAAGAAGAAATATTGTTTCTGCTTTCAAATCAGTTGGAAAATTTTCACGGATTCGCTTACAATGGGACCAAGAGTAGCACGAGGTCCAAATTTTACGACAATCGAAGATGTAACAATGTGTAAAATTCATTTATCTATATCTCAAGATTCTAGTGTTGGAGCTGATCAATCAGAGGCGACGTTGTGGACTCGTATCAAGGATGATATTGAACTTCATTTACCTAATAATCCAGAGCGGTCTTGGAGTTCTTGGCAAAAACGATATCAGGGAATAAGTAAAGATGTGGCGTTATTTTCGGCAAAAGAGGCAGAAGTTGAAGGTGAATATCATACTGGATGGGGTCCTGAAAAGAAGGTAAGCATTCTTGATTTTTCCAACCATTGTTTTCTAATATTTAATAAGCGCCCATGTACTTAAGTGTTTTTAAAAACATTAACAGCTTGAAGAAGTTAACAAGAGGTTCAAGGAATGCAACGATGGGAAAAAATTTAAGCACGAAGAGTGCTACCAAGTTTTGTTAGAAAATATAAAATATAATCGACGATCGACTTTTGTATTCGATACGACGCATGATTTGGACACTTATGAGAATAACTAGGAAGATGATGAAGGACCGCAAACAACAACTCAAGGAGAGACCGGTAACGACACAGATGGGGGAGACATAGAGAACACATATCTTCGTAAGATGGGGAAAAAAGCAGCAAAAAGATTGAAGAAAACAGGGAGAGAGAAATCCAGTCACCAAGAGGAATTGATGGGAATAATTATTAAAGAACAACAAAATTTCAATACTCATTACCAAGCACAATCAAGATTCAAGATGGAACAAAGAGCAGCAGAGTTTGCAGCAAAACAAGCTGAACATGCTGCAAAAATAGCCAAGCAAGCTGAAGACGAAGAATTTCGCATCATTATGATGGATCTTGAAAAAATGGAACCTGTACAACAAGAGTACTTCCGACTTCGCAGGGCGGACATAGTTCGGAATAAAAGAAACCAATCTTAACACAAAGGCGTTCAAACCTTAATTATTTCTCCTATTTAGTGATTAGTAGTATTATTAGTATTATTATATTTAAATTTCTTAGTATCTGAACAATTAGCCATTATTATTATGTAATTTTTGGATTTTAAATTTACTTCCGTTGATTTGAATTAAATTTCTACTTTTTTCAAGAAACATACGACCTTAATTAAAACTTGAGGATGTTTACATACAAAGAGATAATAGAAAGGAAATGACAAACGACAACTTTTAATTCCCATATTCTGCCCATATATATTCGATCAAGTCATCACGCAAGCGAATATGTGCATCTTTGTTACGCATTGCACATCGGCGTTGCTGAGCTCTAATTTGGGAAAACTCGTCACTATTGCCTCTTAATATATTAACCGGTGCTGCGTTGCTACGTTGTTCATAAACATGTGGCCAGTCACCGGGTAGACGCTCATCCTCGACTATCATATTATGTAAGATAATACAAGTTTTCATGATATAGGCAAGCACATCTGGATTCCACATTCTTGCAGGTTGTTTGATGATTCCAAATTGTTGTTGAAGTACACCAAATCCCCGTTCAACATCTTTTCTTGCACCCTCTTGCATCGATGAAAATATTTCCTTTTTCCTACCCACCGGATGTTTACTGGCCGTAATAATAGTAGGAATCTCTGGGTATATTCCATCACCTAGATAATACGGCATATCATATGAATGTCCGTTCACCTCATAGCTCACGGGCGGTGCTTTTCCTGTTACAAGACTTCGAAAAACATATGAACGGTTCATAACATTAATATCGTTGTTAGAACCGGGCATACCAAAAAAAGCATGCCAAAACCATAGGTCATACGACACCACTGCCTCCAACACGATACTTTCGCTCCCTTTATACGCGGTGTAAGCGCCAGATTCTGCCGACGGACATTTATCCCATTTCCAATGCATGCAATCTAGAATACCCAGCATCCCAGGAAATCCCCGGTCTTTGTTTTGCTGGAGCAACAGTTCAATATCACCAGCCGTTGGTTCACGCAAATATTCTTTCCCATACAAATTCACAATCGTCTTACAGAACCTACGAGTAGCTTCCAACACAGTTGTTTCTCCTATGCGTAAGTACTCGTCTATTGCATCTGCCGCACATCCGTAAGCTAACATTCGTACTGCTGCTGTTACTTTTTGATGAGGGTTTAATCCTAAAACTCCACAAGCATCGGGATTTTGAACAAAATATCTGTTTGCATTGGTAACACCTTCCACTATCCGGTTAAACAATTGTCGACGCATTCTAAATCTTCTGCGAAAAACATTGGGTGGTTGGTTTGGGTACGGAGAGAAATAGTCGTTCCATAGAAGTTCAGCCCCTGACTCACGATCTCTTGGTATTCTGATACGAGTTTGAGGCCATTTTGAATTTGTAACAAGGACTCCCAAACTAACGGCCATGTTATTTTGCATAATTGCTATTGCATCATCATCAGAGGAATAAAAACTACTATTAGAAGAAGAAGATGAAGAAGAAACAGAAGAGCAATAATGAGCGGTTTTCTCATATTGTTCCATTGCTATATGAAGCAGAAGAGATGTATTGTTATTCATATATTGAGTGAAACCAGTCTTTAATTTATAACCCATTTTCAAGAGCATTAAAAAAACCAACAAAATAGATATTTTTTTGGGTTCACGCAAATGTGTTTTTCAAAAAAAACAAAATATCTGTTTGTCAGTGACCTGATATGACAATACTATATACGATTAGACTATACTATATATGATATGACTATACTATATAAGATAAGAAAAGATAACTCCAAAGACAGTTCATCTAAATAGTCATAACAAATTAACCCTTCATATTATCATTATCCGAAGTGGACGATCTTGGTGCCAGAAAAGGCATGTGCGTTCTCGGATTGGTATTGACTGATGACATTGTTGAAGCTGATCCCTGATTCATACCACTCCAAACTTGTGATGGCAGGGTTTGGGAAAATGAACCGTATCCAAGCTGAGGTTGGACAGTGTGCGGCATACTGAAAAGAGATAGTTGTTGCTGCAAATCAACGTTCGCATTATTTAGTCTTTGTATTTCTGCTTCTTTCGACATGATAACGTCCATCCTCTCCTTCGTTTGTTTTAATGTAAATTCGCGAAATTGTTGATTAAAATCAGCATTTTTTTGAAATAATGTGTAAGCTTCATGCTGTGAAGAAAAAATAAAATATATAAGTACAAATATACCAACAAAAATTGAACGTACAATAAAAAGTCGAATGTACACTTACGTGGGATAATAGATGTGGAGGAGGGATATGTACATGTTCAACAGGTTGTTCAATTGGGACCGTATACAAGTCACTGACATACCCATATGTTTGGGCTTCCCAAATAGGATGAGTCACGTAATTTTTGGAGTTGGTTACCATTGTCCAGTATTGTAAATATATATCATAATCTTTAACAACTTGCACTATCTCTGTTGCATCGACCAAACCTTCTTTTTTTAGGCGTTCGGCTTGAATATTGCCAATATCCCCTATAGATGTGTGTAGTCTTATAGGAACAACGAAACTACAATGGTTTTGCCGCCAACACCTTTCACCAAGATACATGTTGTGTTGTACAGTTAGAAAGGGAATAAGAATTTAGTAGGTATGTTATATAGAAAAAAAGTATGTTATATAATAAAATTTAGAAATTAACTCACAATGCCCATGTAAGAAAATATATATCTCGAGTCTGATAGCCGCGTAGCCGTGCATCCCATATCAGATGCAAGAACTTCTCTGTATGATTCCCATGGTCGCCATGTCACTTGTTCAGCAGTAAGCTTACTTAGTAAATCCCTACAACGGAAAATATCATTTGTATTCTTCGGTACATTCCATTTAGAAGATACGGGCCATTTTTGTTCTGTACTCGCCTCTGGGATTTCTGGTCGACATATGCCCAGGTATTCATACCCCCAAAACTACTCAATTCCAAATAATTAGCCAATTTAATAACTTAGCAACAAAATAAACAATGAGAGGAAAAATAACTAGATTGAAAGAATACCTCTAATACTTGGAATGGACCACATAGTGCCTTCTGTCTCCTCCCAGATAAACGGAGTGCCGCATACAATTTCGAAAACGCAGCACCACCCCAGTCAAACGTGGATACTACATCAAGATTTTCAAAAGCAGCTAACCATCCAGCATCAATATAAGTCTTTGCATTAGAAAAGAAAAAATGTCCCAAAACATACATGAAAAAGGCAATTGCTACTCTATGAGCAAGGGTGCTATCATTTTCAGCCGCAACCAACTTGTCTTCGAAGAAATATGACCTTAAATATTTAATTGTAATTGAATTTGAAACCCACGACGGTGCTTTCGGAGAGAGCGTGACATCTTGGATATCCGGAAAGATATGCTCACGAACATGTTCAATTGGTACTTGACTTCCCCGAATCATAAGGAACATCAGGCCCATCACCGATACTCAGTCCAGTCAACATGAGCCAATCCAGGGGGGTGAATCCCATCTCACCAAATGGGAAGTGAAAAGTGTTTGTTGTATCCCAAAACCGCTCAGCAATATAATCAACCATTGAATGGTTGGTTTCGCTACATTGTATGTCCAGTAAATTTTGCCATCCCGCTTTTTCAATAATATATTTAGCTCTAGGACAGTGTTGTGAAATAGTTTGATAGTGATGAATTACCGATGCCAAAGATCCACGATGTTGATACTTCAATTTGTGCTCCCCTGTAAATGTGATGTCCGTAGTAGCGTGCGGTTTATCATCTTGCAGTATAGGAAACCTCCCTAACCGGGGAATATCAACCTCCTTAATTGTACCAGTAGCGATTAAGTTATAATCCTCTTCGGCTACAGATTTTTGTTTCTTGTTCGTCTTCATGCGACCATTGAACCGCGATGTGAATTTGTTCAACATCTATGCACACACAAGATAGATGCAATTAGACCAACCCGCGCCATTTCTTATTTTTATTAGTCCACCACCATTTATATTCCAAATACTATAAAAATCCTTACCACAAACTATATCAATTCCAAAATCTATAATTCTACGAATACAAATTAAATCGTCACCGATGCATTTTGAAAATCCTTTCAACATTCCACAACCCAATTTAATCACTTCAAGATTCCATAAAAATCACTAAAAAATCAATTCCATACATATAAATTAGCTCTTCTACATATGTAACACACAAAATGTACATAACTACAATTTTTGGCATAACCACGTGAATTGTAAAAACACATATTAATCTATATAACCCACAAATTAAGTGTTGTACATATTTGACAAAATTTCATAAAATCTTTTACAGTAGCCAAATTATTTTTATCACCTCCAAATTCATAAAATCTTTTTAACCATATTCACAGTGGACAAAATCTTTTACGTGAATTATTTTTATCACCTCCAAATTATTTTTATCACCTCCAAATTATTTTACGTGAATTACAGTAGACAAAATTTCATAAAATTTCATAAAAACAATTAAAATTAATCACCTCCAAATTCAATAAAAAACAATACAAATTCAATTATTTTTAACCATATTCACATATGTACAAATCATCTCTTCTACATATATAACACACATAATCTACATAACTACCAATTTTTACAGTAGCCAAATTGTTTAAATCTATTCCACCCACAAATTACATTTTCTATAATTATTTTAAAACTTCTTTTAACCAAATTTACATAAGCTTCAAAACTGGTTTTCTTCACATACATATTATTCTCTAAAATCATAAAACACACATACCCAATTATATTTAATCAATTTCATATTCATATTTGTTCTTTAAAACCCATCTTAATATAAACTAATTTTAACAAATAAAACCCTAAATAATTTATACAACAATACGGATAAAAAAAAGGTGATTAAGAAAAAAGAAACATACCTCTTTTCTAACCGGGATTCATCAAGTATCTGGTTTTTTTTTCTATTCTCTTTTCCTGCTAGTTACTGTGATGTGTTGTGTTTGTGGGCGGTAGAAACAAACAGGAGGTAAACAGGAGGTAGAAAAGAAAAGGAAAGAAGAAAAGAAAAGAAAAGAAGAAGACGGAGAAGATTAGGGTAAACACCAAGTGAACACGTGTGATATACGTGGTGGTTTCTCTTTGTCCACACGTGCTCGATACGTGTGTTAATTTGGGTACAACACTATACGTACGCCTGACAAGGGGGCGTTCATTATACATTCGCCAGACGGGCGTTCAACGGGCGTTGATTATAAGTTCGCCCGTATGAAGCGTTTAATTCCCACCCCGCCTGAATGAGGCGTTGATATTCTTAACGCCTGAATGAGGCGTTGATATTCTTAACGCCTGAATGAGGCGTTGATTCACGTGTCCGCCACACCAGGCGTAGATTATATGTTCGTCCCTTCTCCGAGCGTTAACTATATGAACGCCCCACAACGAGCGTATTCTTTAACAACGCCCCACAACGAGCGTAAACTATATCAACGCCTCTTCGGGACGAAGATTATATGAACGCTCCACATGCAAGCGTTCATTATACTTCCGCTCGACTAAAAATACTCCACTGCCTTAACGTCACACTCCAGACTACTCTCAAATTTGATCGTTTGTTTTGGTCTTTGATCTTTGGTTATGATCGTACCATTGTGGACGCTCTTAAGCAGAGATGTTTTAAAGAAATATTTTTTTTAAGACCAAACACATGCTTTGTCTAAAAGACTAAAACATAATAAACCATGGTGTATTATTGAGGCCTTAATTAGTTAGTGAGATTCTTAAGAAAGGACAATGATTCATATGAGGTTCTTCCTTATATTTTAAAAAATAATTAGAGAAACAAATACAACTAAAAACATAACTTCATCATCTAACAAGTTGTTGTGTTGTTATTAAATGAGACTGAATCAACACAGATCATCGTATTTATACTACACAAATTACATTAATCAAATATCACAAGTTGTTAATATACTAATCATTTTTTCTTAAAGAAAGACCACTCAATCACACATTAATGCTAGATGGGCAAAATAATGAGACATCCATCATTTGTTAATCCTTCCATTATAGGCGGAAATTGCAGAACAAAGATGTTTATATATTTTATCTCGGCGAAAAAAAGGTTTTTTTTTTTTTTTCTGCCACAAAACTACTTATTACACTCAGATTAAGTAGTTCATTCGATAAAAATTCTTTATAGGGTTAATTCTCACACAAGTTCACCCAGTGGATGAAAATTACTGCTTTAAATTTTATTTAGGTGTATCCGGGGTACACTTATTATCCCATCTGTAATTTTTGTCCCATGAAAAGATCATTATGAGTTAAAACTTAAAAATAAATTGAGAATATTAACTATGCCCACATAGAACAGTTGAAGAACAGGAAATTAACTCGATTTCCTCTTTTGACTAATTATTAATATTAGTACAACTACTTTTATCGTATGTCCCCTACAGTCTTAACTAATCAATTAAAACTCCAGATACCATATTCGGTTAAAAGAAACGAAATGCAGTAAATTACATTCATTTATATCTGATCTTTTTACAGTTGTTCAATGAAAACAACCGTACATAACATAACCAAATTAAACACTCTAAAAAGGGTTTTTTTCAGGTATTTTTGATGATCAGTAGATAGACATATTAGAGTATTGTACCTTTACTTTCACAGTTTTACTCAGACATATCATCAGAAGTATTCAGAGGGTAGTAAATATGAGAAGATCAGATCAGATCATCACTGCTGATGAGATATAACTTACTGCATGTGGTTATTATCACTCACTGAAGTTCATCTAACAGTCATCTCTGTCTGCCTGCATGCATGCATATATGTTTATTTGCTAAACGACATAACTTATTGTTTGGTTCTTCAGCAACATTTGAAATTTCATTGATGCATTTTGCCTAACTAAAATAGAGGGAAGATGATATTGTGGTGTTCTTGACCGTGAGTGCATGTGTGCTATGCACAGCCATAGGTTAATAGAAAATTTTGAGAGGAAAAAATAAACCAATTTCACTCGGAGGCACCGGGCAGAGTTAGATACGGGTAAGAAATCTCAAGAGCATTTGTTAAATGGCCCCCTAAGCTTGTTTATGCGGAGTTTTACAGAACTTCTGTTCGAACTTGTTCTTACACTACCCATCCTATTTTCAATCTTTGCCTGATGCCGCTAGCTTGAATTTTGGTACTAAGAGTGAAATATTAATATTTCAACCACAAATCATATACCAAAACAAACATATACGTCCACAATAAATTATGTAGTTCTTTTCTCAATTAATGACTTGTATGAAGCCACAGTGTTTATTGTTTATCGATCGAACTTAGTGGCTGAAATTAGAGGTCAAATTTTGAACAACCGTGCAGGGTATCAAGTTCATCTCTGCAACAAGTTTTACAGCCCTACATGGGGCATGGCAATCATTCTTATGGTTGTCTACTGCATTAATCATTTGAGATCCCAATGGCATGGACCATTGCAGCCTGCGTTTGAGTTAGACGGCTTATACTTTATCACCCCGTTCACATATTTCGTTTACGCTTCTCATTTTCACTGTCTGGCCGGTTAACTGGTTTCACCGGACAGTGACGTTATTGAAGATGATGAAAACTACAAGAACCTACCTCCGAATGTATAGGAATTATGTAGGATGATGATTCAGTTTTACTTCTCCATCCAAAACCTCGATCTACTCTCAAAGAAAATGAAATTTAAGGATATGTGATCATAAATGAATGCCCTAAAAAGCTTCGCAATAATACTTTGGTGAAACAGTATATAAGGTCGTACTTAATAGTAGCATTGCAGCTTTTTTCCTTGTGTGTTTTATAGAGGGGGAGTACAAAACAATAATAATGGACAACTTTTTATATATTCTTTAAGTAAGACAACCCCACGACGACAATGGCTGTAAACCTCATGGGACACCCTAGTCATAAGATGTAGGGTATGAAAAGGGCACATATATTGTGGGGTCGTAAAAATAAAACAAAAACCTATCTTCATTGTTTTGGGTGTTTTATAGCCGTGCTATAGTATTATCTATCTAATCTGTCTGTCTACTATAGAAGTTAGCCGCAGTGAGTGATAGGTAAATTAACAGTGAAATTGAAAGGAAAAAGAAGATGTCCAACATGGTGGGGGGGGGGGGGGAGGATCAATAGGTGTCTACTTCACTGTTTGTTTTTCTTTTTTCAGAGAATTCAATTGCAGTTTCTCACTTTGCTCTACTTTAATTTATTCATCAATTTTGCCTTTCTTTTACTTTGTGAATTACTGCGTACCTAAACAGCCGGACTACGGGACTAGTGCAAATTATGATGCGTACTTTCTCATATCGGAGAAGTCTTGCGGCAACATCCCCTCCTAAAGTGTAAAGGAGGTAACCATCAGGGAATAGTCTAGTCGGACAGGAGTATGACTCTCACATAGGAGATCACTAGATTGAGTCTCCGCCCAAGAGTTTGGAAATCTCATGAAATACTTTTCTTATGTAAAAATCTAGTTTAAGTTCTTGATGTATCTTCTTTCCTATTAAAAAAAAAAAGAGTGCAAAGGAGGTTGCTAACTAGCCCACGAGCCTTCATGGTTGCTGACAGACCCGTTCAAGTTCCGGTGCATGCACATGATTCATGGGCCATTTCATTTAATTAACTTGCTGGTAAAAAGAAACTGCATGATCAATTTCTTGCACATGACCATGGGTAACTTAATAGTTAAGAATGATAATAATTTTATCATTGATAAAATTGGCACCCAAAAATATCAATTATGTTTTCCTTACAAGATACATGCATTGATGTGTAGTTACTTGCACATTTTACCCTATTCGTATGCTTGCTTATATTTATATATAGTGATTGAACTGTTTAGGTTCAACGAACAATTTGCATTCAGGTGACTTCTGAGGAACCAAAATTTGTGATGTCTAGATATTTGTTTCATAAAAGGTGCGTGAATTTACAGACTTTTGTTTGTTGAGCATCATAAATGAGTTTGGCCATACAAATATTCCCATGCCTGCATTTGGGTCTAATCCATAATTTATATTTAATACAGAACATAAGCCAACCAATGCTATCAATGTTTGCAGAAGAAAACATCTTTATTTGTGATCGATGTTTTTCACTATTGGCTCTATCTTCTTACATAATGTGTATTTGGAAGAAATCAGTGTACTTGCATGCCGACCTAATTTGTCGTATACATCGCATATGATGATAATAATAAATAAAAAATTTGTTGTGATAGCTAGAGTCATGAAAAATAGTTTAAAAAAAAGAACAGAAAAAAGAAAACGATTAATATTCATGCATTTTCTTGTAGAAAAATGTGAAGGTGAGATTTATTTCAAAGTCTTGTTTAATTAGTATCCTATGGACTTATGACATCAATTTGATCAAAACCAACAACAAAACGGTGGTATTTGGACCAAGTAATTTATGGTCAAGCAAAGTTCCATCCCACAATAAATAAGATGTGTGTAAATGTTAATGTTGGGCGTTCAAAGTTAAAAACTAGCTATTTTTGACATTTGTATCGTTTAAAATGAAATTATTCATTAAAAAACGGGTACCTAGCTCAGCTGGTCATCCCCGTTTCCCAAAATTTCATGCGTTCCAGGAAGTCTCAGGTTCGAGCTCTGAATGACGTAATATTGCAGAAATTAACATAGAAGGTAGAGTTATTTTGCCCCCTTTATGACACAATCTCAGCCCCTCCATCCGCTTCGGCTCCCTTGGCTAGGTTATCCATGAGGCTCGCTGGTAGGCTAACTCAGCAACGTGTTCAATTAATGTAGTAGTATGTTGTTGGAGCTTAGCTTGTCAGGCTTCCAACTAGTTAATGTAATACTCTTTATCTATTGTAAAAAAAAAAAAAAAAAAATCTAAATATAAATAAATAAATAAATAAATACACCAAAATTTTTGATGAATTGGTGGGTTGCCTAGCAACAAGCTGTGCTCCAACCCCTCTATAAATGACAAGTAGTATTGTCACATCACTACAAATTGATAATAAAAAATGGGGATATAGTAGCATCCTTACATCCCCTGTAGTTAATTTTGTACCTCGGTGTCGTCTTGGTCAGATCCGAAAAATTTGGGATAACTTTATTTTAGTGATATTTTTGATGAAATTTCGGAATAACTTCCTGAATGTTTATTGAATATACTATATCGATAACTATACGCGTACAAAGTCAAGCTCTACGAGCTGAGCCGAGTTTGGCCAAGACTGACCGAGCCAGGATGAGATTCCAGTTATAATCTCGGATCTCTGAGGATCGTCCCGCTTGGAGGCTAGGAGTTTAGCTGTTCGTAGTGGTGAGTAGTTTCTGAAACTGAAATTTTATTCTACTTTGATCATTATGTTGGGAAATTGGCATCCCGAGCGCAGCAGAGCACATGATCACAAAGTGCAATTGGTGATTTGAACAAAACATGGAGAAATAAGAAGAGAGACAGAAGATAAAGAAGTACAAAAAACAAGATATATGTGGTTCACCTTTACAGGATACATCCACGGAAAACACCACCAGAAAAACTTCTATTAAATCAAAGACCATTACATGCTCTTTCCGCAACCCAACACAAGACCCATAGAGTTAACGAGACATACCCGAGAACACCATCGAAGAAACCATAGAAACCAATTATCTAACCATTCTTCGAACCAGTCTCATGTCTTTTCTTCTACACCTTGTTCACAGTTGCCAGTAAAAGAGAAGAACATGGAAACACTAAAAACTTGGTTTAGGTCAAAGCCCTAAACCCTAGCACACACTAGAATACCAAAATCCTCTCTCTACAAGTTTTTCTCTTACACTGATATTAACCTTCACGGTAACACTCGACCCTTTGTAGGTTCGGAAACCTACAATAAAATATTGCAAGTGCACAGTGTCTCACTAGTAGAACAATGGCAAGTACAGGTCGTTCCCACGAGGAGTGTGAAAATACTAGTTCTAACTAATACCAAGACCAAATAATCAAATAGATAATGTTTAATGAGTTTTCAGAAATTTGAAACAAAATGAAACAATAAATAATTTTAACGAAAAAACAGAATGATAGAAGGTTGTTAGGATTTTTGGTTTCCACCAATTAATTATGCAAACTATACTAATCTTTAAAAATTTATTCCATGCATTTTCAAATATTGCTTTTCCTCTCTAGTTTTCTTCGCTTCATGAGTAGTGATTCTAAAGCATTACCTATCTATCCTTGCATACCACGTCTAGGGATTTAACCGAAGCACGAAATATCAATTCAAAAGCATAAATAATCAAGAAAATCACATGAACAATAAAATACCAAGCTATATGAAGAAAAACTACTAGTCATTTAAATCATTATTGAGCATATAAATGTAGTGTTTACACAATTAAATTGGTTTCTACCCAAACCCTAACATAACTCTAGCTAGCCATGGCTTTCTCAAAAATCATAAACATATTAAAATCAAACTTTAGCTAAAGATAAACGAAGAATCGAAAACAAAACTCCAAAATCCTTCTCTTGTTTCTCTTCCCTCTCTGTGGCCGGGTGCCCCCCTAGTATATTTTGAAACAACACATAAATATAGCTCACAAATGAATTCACGTTTTTCTTCTTCGTCGCCACATCAACTCCCAATAGAAGTCTTCCACATGTCATGAAAATATAAATTCACCCAATAATATTGTGTCGCGTGTCATAATATGACGAGACATTGTAAAGTATCACCCAATCTCCACTTTCAATAGTATATGAATTTCATTTAGAAAGCATGATATTTTCTTGCATGTGCTGGGTCCCACCTTAACTGTATTTGCAAAATGACGTCAGTTGGCTTCAAATATTCCTTCAGATTCTTTATATAAATATAGCAAGAGAACTTATGTAAGGACAAGATATATTAATCTTTCATTTTTCTTCATTTGCACGTGGTCATGGAGGGGATATTCTTCCATTCTTATGCTAACAATAATAAAGTCACTCTTGACCAATCTTAGGTGGCATTAGTGTGCTGACATCGACTCGCTTCACCATTAAGTCTCACATTTTGATGTTTATTCGCTGGATGATCGAATTCACTTGTACTTTCTGCAAAAGCACTAAAATAGTGTCATTAGTCAAAATATTGAGTCCTAGCTAATATAAATATGGGTATAAAATGTAGCACTTTCGTGCTTATCAACACCCCCACACTTATATTTTGCTAATCCTCGAGCAAAACAAAGAATTGACCCGCTACACAGCTGGTCATATGAATATAGAGACCCGCTACACAGCTGGCCATATCATTTTTTTTCTTATTTTTTTTTTAGACCCGCTACACAGCTGGTCAAATAATAAGATAAAGAGAGAGAGACCCGCTACACAGCTGGTCATACAAAATACCATACAAAAGACTCGCTACACAGCTGGTCATGACCCTAAAAACCATAACGATAATAATATTTTTTTTAAGACCCGCTACACAGCTGATCATTTTTTTTTAGACCCGTTACACAGCTGGTCATTATTTTTTTTATTTTTTTTTTAAATCCTAACCAAAGTGCCACTCACCAACACTTAAATATTACATTGTCCTCAATGTAATTGAGTCATCCAATGTATAAATCAAGGTGGGAAATTGTAAATTGCAAAAAAAAATAGAAAAATAAAAGATAGAGAAAAGGGAACAAATCTGATGGGTTGACTCCCACGAAGAGAAATGTATTGTTTCCCTGCTTTCAATAGCACATAATCTCAAACAAAATGAGGTTGATACCCCAAAGTAAGCTGCCAATCATATATATAGAGTCTGAAAAGTTGGGGATCAACCCAACCAATCCGGTCAGCTGAAAATATGCACCTGCAAAAAAGATAATCATCCAAAGATATATGTGAATCCATTCCCCATAAATAACAATCCTTAGTAATCAATCCATGCATTGTCAGGATATGTAAATCATTCACACAAAGAGGTATAAATTTTTTAATAGCTTCTAGTTGAGGTGCACGCCCTAAATCAGGTTCTAAATCAGCGGAAATAACTTTTATGGATGATATTGGTCCCAGTTGAGCAAAATAGGGCACACGAACATATATTGGCTCAAATGGAGCAATAATATCATGACTCATAGATCCATTATCATCTAAAACGGTTTCATTATCAATATCATCAAGACAAAAAAAATTGAACTTAATGGCTTAAAGGTCATTGTCGAAACTTTCTCGACTGATGGAACTAGTCGAGACTCGAACAAAACTAGAGGTTCTAGTTTGGATTTCCATTTATTAGTGTCTAACAGCGGTGTGGAGTCTAACAAGGAATTGACTTCACAAATAACACTATCGTCATCAAAATCATACCCAAAATGAGCTAAGCAAACCTCTAATGGATCTCCCAAGTGGCTCTTGCAAATATCTTGTGAGTGCATACTTTCTTTTCGCCCGCACTTCAGACTAAAGTACCTAAAAAAAATCAAACAAACTGCGTAAAAAGAACTAAAAGAACAATAAAAATAAATTATTTACAAAAATTAATAATAAGTTATATACAATGATATCAACTAGCGAGTATTTTGCTACCACTCCTCGGCAGCGACGCCAAAAACTTGGTAGGTTCGGAAACCTACAATAAAATACTGCAAGTGCACAGTGTCTCACTAGTAGAACAATGGCAAGTACAGGTCGTTCTAGGGGTGTAAATTCGGGCAGGCCGGGCCACCCGGCCCAAAAACTAAGACAGGGCGGGCAGGCCAGGCTTAATATTTATGAGCCCGTAAATAATTTCAGGTCGGGCAAGCCGGGCAAAAGTAGATAATTTGCTACCCAAAGCCCGCTTTTTATACGGGCAGGCCAGATCGGGCCGGACATGCCACTATTTTTTTTTCAGTTTAAATTTTCAAATGAACGATATTAAATTTATTTACTTTGAATACGATATCCTTTCCTTTCTAACATTGCATACCGTAAGTGATAGTATTATTTTATATTTAAATTACAATGACAAATTTTAAATTTTAGCCTATAATAATTAATTAATTAGAGTACAGTAAACTTTCTGATAAGAAAATATATTACCATTAATGTTTTGAAAAGGTTAATTATAAGTAAAAACAACTATATACTTTATTTTTCTTGACACAAAATTGACAATTATAAAATTGTAACGTTTAAGTCTTTTTAAGAGGATATTAAATGATTAATGGCACATAGAAGGCTTTCAGGCCGGGTATCATAATTATTTGCAAAGTCCGAGACTGCCCAATAAATTAATCCGGGCCAGGCCGGATGGCCCATGACGGGCCATAACAGGCTTTGGGCTACTTCGGATACAGGCGGGCTCGGACGGGTACATGCAGGCTGAGTATTTTCGGGTATTACTTACACCCCTAGGTCGTTCCCACGAGGAGTGTGAAAATACTACTTCTAACTAATACCAAGACCAAATAATCAAATAGATGATGTTTAATGAGTTTTCATAAATTTGAAACAAAATGAAACAGTAAATAATTTTAACGAAAAACAGAATGATAGAAGGTTGTTAGGATTTTCGGTTTCCACCAATTAATTATGCAAACTATACTAATCTTTAAAAATCTATTCCATGCATTTTCAAATATTGTTTCTCCGCTCTAGTTTTCTTCGCTTCATGAGTAATGATTCTAAAGCATTCCTATCTATCCTTGCATACCACGTCTAGGGATTTAACCGATGCACGAAATATCAATTCAAAAGCATAAATAATCAAGAAAATCACAGGAACAATAAAATACCAAGCTATATGAAGAAAAACTACTAGTCATTTAAATCATTATTGAGCATATAAATGTAGAGTTTACACAATTAAATTGGTTTCTACCCAAACCCTAACATAACTCTAGCTACCCATGGCTTTCTCAAAAACCATAAACATATTAAAATCAAACTTTAGCTAAAGATAAACGAAGAATCGAAAACAAAACTCCAAAATCCTTCTCTTGTTTCTCTTCCCTCTCTGTGGCCGGGCGCCCCCTAGTATATTTTGAAACAACACATAAATATAGCTCACAAATGAATTCACGTTTTTCTTCTTCGTCGCCACATCACCTCCCAATAGAAGTCTTCCACATGTCATGAAAATATAAATTCACCCAATGATGTTGTGACGCGTATCATAATATGACGAGACATTGTAAAGTATCACCGAATCTCCACTTTCCATAGTATATGAATTTCATTTAGAAAGCATGATATTTTCTTGCATGTGTTGGGTCCCACCTTAACTGTATTTACAAAATGACGTCAGTTGGCTTCAAATATTCCTTCAGATTCTTTATATAAATATAGCAAGAGAACTTATGTAAGGACAAGATATATTAATCTTTCCTTTTTCTTCATTTGCACGTGGTCATGGAGGTGATATTCTTACATTCTTATGCTAACAATAATAAAGTCACTCTTGACCAATCTTAGGTGGCATTAGTGTGTTGACATCAACTCGCTTCACCATTAAGTCTCACATTTTGATGTTTATTCGCTGGATGATCGAATTCACTTGTACTTTCTGCAAAAGAACTAAAATAGTGTCATTAGTCAAAATATTGAGTCCTAACTAATATAAATATGGGTATAAAATGTAGCACTTTCGTGCTTATTAACCCTCCCTACAAAGAGACCAAAATCCTAAGCACAAGGATTTACCACTCTTCTAGGTTGGATATCTACAAACCTACAATTCTAGTCTTATATATAGAGAACACAAACTTAGTCACCAAGTATTAGTCTCCGGTTCAGAAACTAAACTCTTTCCTAATCTCTTTCCTACGCCGATTAGGAAATCCACATCAACATGGAATGAGTCCTAAAATAAGAAACTCACGGTATTCCTAACACATCTTAACCTTTTTAAGTAATCAAAAACAACAAAAAAAAATAATGAGTGTGTCGATTTTTACCTGATACAAGTTGCGGATGAAAAATTCTTGATTTATGAATCTCTGTTTTTTTTTTCTATTTGATGAGTTCATTATTTTCATCATGAATTAATAAGGAGAAGAGAAGGGAAAAAGTAACCGTTTTTTTTTGTATGGATGGTTGTTAAAATTAGTTTTATTTATAGAGTGTATTTTTGACTTTTGGAATATATTGGGTCATTCCCTATCCACATTTAGGACATTTAATTCTTACGCAACCCTCAAAGTTCAATCACTGCTGCCCCAATAATAAGGTTCTTAAAAGATCGAAACTCAATTTTATGATTTTAAGTATGAAAGCCAATTTTCGACTAAGTAGTCAATTTAGCTTGGTACAGTGTAATTTTTTTTTTTTGAAGCTCATTCAAATATTGATTATTAATGATGGAGCAGTTATAATGGTTTCAAGTACATCATTTGAAAACAATATCAAAAGTAAAATACAAAACAATTGCACAATAGCTAATACACCAAGAAGAGAAAGATTAGTATACCGCAAATGTACCAATAAAGAAATAATAAGCCCACAACATCATAAAGAACTTTGAACCTTCCAATATTCGTCGATTTCGCCATTAAAAGCAAGATCTGACCTCAATAGGAGAAGAATGGCGATGTACTCGAAAACCCTTTGTAACGTTAGCAAAAGAAGACCATAAAGACCACAAAATGGCACTATTATAATGTATATACAAGTGCCATGAAAGCAAAGATAAACAGTGTATAAACAACCCTAGACACTGGGGAAACAACTAAAAAACTAACAAATAAACACATAAACTAATAAACTACTAAAGTTAACAACTTCTTGAAGAAATCACTCTCAGATTTGGTCATAAAACAGACCAAATCCGAGCAGTCGAGCAGGAGGCGGTTAGGATTTTCTACAGAGAAGATGAGAGAATGAAAAGAGAAGAAAATCTCGATGGTTAAGTTGGGATTCTCAAATACGCCTAAAATGTTATGAAAACATATTTAGGCCTAGGTTAAGAAGCTTGTTTGACATACCAGGTGGCATGCCAAATGAATTGCGCCACTATGGGAAAACCACGGAGCGACAGAAATCTAGCGAACGATATTGATAATATCGCCAGCGATAAAGTCTTTATCACCAGTGCTACTAGGAATATCGCTCGTTATTGAGTCTAGCGCCAAAGGCTAGTTTTTTATGCCTATAAATAGGTACTTTTCAAACTCAAAACTTACCCCAAAATTTTTGTGTAATTTTTTTTCTCTATTTCTCTTTTTCTCAATCAAATTTCTCTATTTCTCTCTTTCTCAATCTAATTTATTTTTTAGATTTTTTTCCAAAAGGCACAATTTCAAACCCAACTTGACTCGGCAACGCAACTTGATTTTTCTGTAGTAGTGCTTGAAGGTGTCGGTAAGAAGATATGTGATAGTTATAAAGAAATAGGTAAAAAACAAAGAAATATTCAAGTTTTGGATATTAATCAAATCAAAAATGCAACTAAGAAAAGGCAAGGAAAAGTTCAAGGCAGAGCAAATTTAAAGACAAAGAAAAAGATAAACAAAGGAAACTTTGTTCATGAGCGTATTGATTGGAAGTTTGTTGAAATAAAGAAGATAAACAAGATGAAGAATATTGTCCCAATATTTTTTATTTAAGTCTAGTTATTTTTATTTTCAAATTATTATTGTCTAGTTTTATGTCTTGTAAAATGACTATTAATGATCAATTTGAAGTTTTTGAAAATTTGACTCGTATTGTTGAAAATTAAGCTTAATTCTATTCTTAACCCAATCTTACATTTTAATTTTAAATTTAAACTAAAGTGGGACAAATATTAAGTTGACAATTAAGAAATTAAAACATAAATATTGGATTATATTTTGGCAACCCTCTTAAAATCTCGAAACAATTTCTAAATGGGAAGTTTTTTCCGGTGATATGGCGATATTCCACACGACACCTTTGTTCAAGTTCCATCATGGATTCACCATTATTCGTGTTTGGACCTTCTCGCTGAAGTAAAACAAGATACTTACTAATTTTCTTATTTATTACAGTGAAGCGATGAGACAACGCTGCATCACGATTGTTGGGGTTTATTGTTTGTTCTTGAAATCTTCTAAATATCCTTTCCCAAAAAATTTGGTGACGGAATTCTTCTCCGAATATAGTCTCAGTACAAATAACATAATTCCTGCAAATACATTCATTTTCCTCAATAGTAAATTTTGGTAATCGCCTCCTAATTCGACTTTGCACATTGACACGATTAGCAACTCTTTGATTTTCGGCAGCTGTTGGTTTGCTATGAAATCAGACACGTTCATGTTATCATCCAAGCTCTTTGAAGAAATGGATGAGTGATGAAAAGAATTGGAGATTAATAAATTCTAAAGAATTTAGAAATTCTGGTGTGAGTTGAAATGAGTTCGAACTTCGGTATTTATAGAGGGGGGAATAGTAGTCGTTGGATGAGGAACTGATGAGCGATGATCAAGTCATCTAGTGACATATTGACCATCGCTAACGCTGGAAAGATCGACGAGCGATGTTTTTACCATCTAATGATGGACTGTCTTTCGCTCACTTAAAAGTCTCTCGTGTATGACTATATGTTATAGTTGACATATAGGCAAATATGTTTGGCACTTTGGCATACCCATTAATGGATGCTAAAATTTCTTTATAGAGCAAGTGTATTTTTGACTTTGCAATATATTAGGTCATCCCCTATCTACATTTGTGACATTTAATTCCTATGCGACCCTCAAAGTTCAATCACTGTAGCCCCAATAATATGGTTCTTAAAAGATCGAAACTCAATTTTCTGATTTTAAGTATGAAAGCCAATTTTCAACTAAGTAGTCAATTTAGCTTGGTGCAAAGAGTTTTTTTTTTTTTGTTGTTGTAAAGCTCATTCAAAAATTAATTATTAATAATGGAGAAGTTACAATGATTTCAAGTACATCATTAGAAAAGAACATCAAAAACCAAATACAAAACAATTGTACAATAGCTAATACACCAAGAAGAGAAAGATTACTATACTGCAGATGTACCAATAAAGAAGTAATAAGCCCACGACATCGAAAAGACTTTGGACCTTCCAATATCCGTCGATTTCGCCATTACAAGCGAGATCTGACCTCAGTCGGAGAATAATGGCGATGTCCTCGGAAACCCTTGCTAACATTAGCAAAAGAAGACCATAAAGACCACAAAAGGACACTACTAGATTGTATATACAAGTGCCATGAAAGCAAAAATAAACATTGTATAAAGAATCCTAGAAACTAAGGAGACAACTAAAAAACCAACAAATAAAGACGTAAACTACAGCTAAACTACTAAAGTTAACAACTTCTTGAACAAATCACTCTCAGATTTGGTCATAGAACGGACCAAACCCAAACAGTTAAGCAACAGACGATAGGATTCTTTCTGGAAGAGACGAGAGAATGGAAAGAAAAAAAAATCTCAATAATTAAATTGTGAGTCTCAAATGTATCCAAAATATTAGGAAAACATATATTTATTATTCAAATTTAAATCTATAATCGCCTAAAATGGATGATATTTCAAACTCACCATCATCCACCAAAACTAAGGCTGATAATCATCCAACAAGTAACATTTCAATGGCTTAACCTCGTGCCATATGGCACGACCTAACACCCCTGGTGATTAGATAACATTATCACAACAACAATTATTGTGAACGGGCCCATCCATCCATCGAAGCCAGCCCCATAACAGTACTACGGCCCCATCATACACAAGTGGACACTGAAAGTTTTTAGTCATTGTCCTCTTTGTCTCCAAAGAAAAACCTAAAACATCCACCACTACCACCAAATACTTGTCCATTTCATCATCCCACCCACCTAAGACAAAAATTTCATTTCGAAAAAGAAATTAACAAAAAATAAAAAACCTAAAACCAACAAACAAACTGTGTTTGACTCTAGTTAACTTTTCCTTTCAACCTTATCTAACGTGAAAAATTAACCCATGATTTAAGTAATTTTGACATTTTCATTAACCACGGTTAGTTATTTGTCGGTTAGTGTCTCTCTTTTTGTAGGTTTGTGTTTAAGTAATCTGAACCGTTCGATTTTCGCCGGGATACGTATCATGAAATTGAGAGCCTGTTCATTATCTCACGATATATTGATATCTGAGTCCCATTAAAGATTTTGCCATTTTAGTTTCATGTCTGTTGTTGTTTACAGAGAGAGACTGTGAAGAAGAGTGTGAGAGAGAAGTGAGAAAGAGGGTTTGTTTGTTTTGCTTTGTTTAGATCTGAGAAAGAAAAATCTGGGTTTGAAGTTTTGTGTTTGGAATTTTGTAAACAAGAGGTAATGAAAAGAAGATGAAATCTCTGTTTCAGTTTATCTGGAGTTTTCTTCTGTAAAGAAATTGGCCGGCAATTTGATAGTTTGTTAGAAGTGAGTGGAAGTGATAAAGAAAGAGTTTTTTCTTTAAGTTGAAGCATTTTTGAGGTGTGGGGTGGAGAGTTAGAATTTTAAACAACTGAACTTTTTTTGTTCAAGTTTCTAAATTCTGGGTTTGGATTCTTGTTTTGGTTGGTAGATTGAGTGAAATTCAATTTTTCTGGTTGAGTTGGAGGGGAATTGTTTTTGGGTATAAATTTTTTCTCAGCGACTAAGAATATATTTAATTAGTGTTACTGAAGGGAAGAGTGTGATTGATTGGAAGAAGAATCGGAGATTACAGAATAAATGTACTGTCAGAGAGATTGAAGAGAAGTTGAAAAGACTGTCTTTTTTTTTTTTATATTGAATTAGGTATCTTGAAGATGTTAACAAATGGAGTTTGAAATTAAGTAATGGAGTTTGATTTTGGGTTCTGAAGAATTAGTACTTTCAGGTCAGTTATTATGCATAAATTTAAGGTTTTTAATGATTTCTCTGTTTCTGTATTTTTTGTTAATTTTTCTTTTTGATTTTAATTTGGGATTTTTGTGTTGTTACAGGATATAATCATACTGGGGTTTGATTCTAATGATCAAATTTTTTGATTCAGTGAAAGAAGAAAAGAAGGAAATGGAGAAATGTTTGGATTCTCAGTTATGGCATGCTTGTGCTGGAGGCATGGTACAGATGCCACAAGTTAACTCAAAGGTTTACTATTTCCCACAAGGTCAAGCAGAACATGCTAATGGGAACGTCGATTTTGAAAATTCATCAAGAATTCCAGCAATGATTCTATGTAGAGTTGCTGGTGTGAAATTCATGGCTGATTCTGAGACAGACGAGGTTTATTCAAAGCTAAGACTAATTCCTGTGAGAAATAATGAATCTGATTTTGAAGATGATGGTGTTAATGGAAACAATGGATCTGATTCGGCTCAAGATAAGCCGGCATCGTTTGCGAAAACATTGACTCAGTCTGATGCTAATAATGGTGGTGGGTTTTCGGTTCCTAGATACTGTGCTGAGACAATTTTTCCAAGGTTGGATTATTCTGCTGAACCTCCTGTACAAACTGTACTTGCTAAGGATGTTCATGGTGAGGTTTGGAAGTTCCGGCATATTTATAGAGGGACTCCTCGGCGTCATCTCTTGACGACCGGATGGAGTACTTTTGTGAACCAAAAGAAGCTGATTGCCGGTGATTCAATTGTGTTTTTAAGGACTGAGAATGGGGATCTTTGTGTCGGTATCCGGCGCGCAAAGAGAGGGATTGGTGGCGGTCCTGAGGCGTCGTCCGGGTGGAATTCAGCTTCGGGTAATTGTGTTTCGCCATATGCTGGTTATTCTGTTTTTATGAGGGAAGATGAAAGCAAGTTAGGAAGAAATGCTAATGGTGGGAATAATAATAGTCCTTGTGGTGGTGGTTTTCGGGGAAAACCAAAAGTGAGACCTGAGTCTGTGGTAGAGGCTGCAAATCTTGCTGCCAATGGGCAACCTTTTGAGGTTGTTTATTACCCTCGAGCAAGCACTCCTGAATTCTGTGTCAAGGCTTCATCTGTGCGTACAGCAGTACGTAACCAGTGGTGTCCAGGGATGAGGTTCAAGATGGCTTTTGAGACTGAGGATTCGTCTCGGATAAGTTGGTTCATGGGAACAATATCTTCTGTTCAGGTTGCTGATCCAATCCATTGGCCTGGTTCTCCTTGGAGGCTTCTTCAGGTAATGCTAGTTCATGTATTTCTGTAGTTTTAATGATGAATGTTGCTTGTTATCCATGTTTTCTTTTGTTCCATTGAATGTTTTCTACTGATTCCGAAAAATATGAGGTTTTATGTGTACATGAAATTTGAAATAGGACACCAACGATTTTTCATCAGTATATACTTTTGGTATCTCTCTTAAGCTGACAGTTTTTCTTTTGCTAAACTGTGTGTTATAGGTGACTTGGGACGAGCCGGACTTGTTACAAAATGTGAAGCGCGTTAGTCCATGGTTGGTTGAATTGGTATCAAGCATGCCATCAATCCATCTATCGTCACCCTTCTCACCTCCAAGAAAGAAAATTAGGGTTCCTCAACATCCCGATTTCTCCTTTGATGGGCAACTTCAAATGCCATCACTTTTGAGCAACCCCTTTGGGCCAAGCAGTCCCTCTTGTTGTGTAAGCGACAACAGTTCTGCAGGCATACAGGGAGCCAGGCATGCTCAGTTTGGTATATCTTTATCAGATCTCCATTTTAATAAACTTCAGCCGGGTGTATTTGTGACCGGTTTACAGCGCCCTCATCATGCTGCCCCACCTTCAAGAATCTCCGGTGGCTTCATAATGAGCAACCCCAGTTGCAAGGAGAATGTATCTTGCTTGCTTACAATGGGCATGGGCAACGGAAATTCTACTCCAACTTCAAAGAAGTCGAATGACAGCAAAACAGCACAGTTTGTACTCTTCGGCCAACCTATACTCACCGAAGAACAAATTTCTCTTAGCGTCAGGGGCGGACCTATGTGAGAGCAATTCCGCGCTGTAGCCCGGAGAACTTCAGCGGCAGTTTTTATTTGTAGTGTCAAGTGTCTGTCTAAATATGTATGGGCACGTATTTTGTTTTGTGCATCACGGTAGAATTTTTTTGAGCATACAGAGTCTCATAATTCGTCGCTCCTTTGTATTTTCAAAAAATATCTATGTTGAATGCTTCAGTGCACCAGGCAGTGTCAAGCATTCTCCTTTGTGATGCAGAAGCTTTAGAACTTCAAACTCAAAGAAATTGAATTTAAGGTTCTTGATCATGCAGCTAGGGCAGTCTTTGAACAGTCTAATTTTTCTTTTCTTTTCAGAACACTTATTTCTCAAACCGAAAAGAAATGAAAAGTTTTTTAAAGGCCATGACACTTGTTTTTACGAAATTTGATGTCCTCTCCAGTAAACTACCGATGTCCCTATTAGCAAGAGACGTTTGGTATATACCATTTTCATGAACCGGAACATGTCATCTAACAATGATTTAGATCAAATTGTGAAAGATTTGAGGTGTTGAAGAATGTTAAACCACAGTAGATTGAAGAACAGGTTTGGTCAACGACATTGACTTTTGTCAATTAGAGGTAAAGAATAGGAAAAGTGGGTGCCTTAATACAAAAAAAGAAAAAGTGGAAAAACAGCTTGGATGATGATATGGTTGAAACTTGAAAGATTGACATTGAAGTTGCAGAAAAAGCATAAAACAATGAGATAATCTTCTTTTTCTTGTCACAGTAGCCATGTAAAAAGGTAGTATAGGGGGGGTTTTCACGTGTGGCAAACGTCATGCTAGGTGCAAATGTTGCGCCGTTTTGATTGTTGGGCCACTTTGTCCTTTTTGACCAAAACCCCACCATTACCAATATTTCCTCAATTTTATTTTTTTATAAAATAAAAAGGGGTTAAAAAACCAATCAAACATGCCCCTGAGCCTAAACACTGTGTTCCTTTACTGTTGTCTTAACTTAAACCAAATTTTCAGTCTCATTTTCTTGGTAACTTCAGCACAAATCTTGTACTTGGTTACAAAATCTTGTTTTTTTAATTGATCAGATAATATTAAATTAGAGTGGATATTACGCTTACTTAGTACACGATCAAGTAATAAGATTGTTTTTTGTTAGTTCAGTTGGCGAATTTTGTGGATCGCTTGCCGTGCGGAAACAACACAAAAAACTAGAAGGAAAAAGAACTAGTATTAGTTTCACCATTAATGGAACTCACTTGATAATTACTCTCTTTAGATGCCCTAGCCAGCTACTAATTTACCTATAAGAATTGGAAACTTGATATGTATGATTCTATTTCTTTTATCGTAATTATGACACATATAAATTTTAGCAGTAAGTTCTACGTTTCGAATTCAGGTTACTAGTATCATCACCTAGTAATTTTATCACATTGTTAGAGTGATTATATGAGCTCTTTTTTTTTTTACTTGTAACTTCATAATTCGACTTCAACTTCTAAAAATGTAAAAGCATTTTCATTTCTGGTTGCCAACACAGGATATTATTTAGATGCTTCATTTTGGTTGTAGGTTAGATCGGCTTTCTGGACTCTGCATATAAGTTCAAAAATGTTTTAAGTTTCGAAAGTAACCTTTAACCAGACGCGGAATAGGAAATTTCCTTGGCGAAAAAGTGAAAGAAGAGCAAGGTTATCCATGAATTTAAGCAATGTTTTCTATGATATTTCCTTGGAAAACATGTGATGTTCCTAGTTGATCAGACCACTCGGTTTTCCACTAATGTGGACAAGTGGGAAAACTAACTTCACGTTTACCCTGTCATTTGCCCGACCAACCATGTCATTTATAACATAGGACCACTTCGCAAATCTTGGTTCATACATCCACTCAAATATGTTGACTTTTCTTAGTAACCGGTAAAAGAGTCTACGACAACGTTAAACTTAAACCCCCAACCAAAAATACAGTTGAAGACGAGTCTATTGCCGGCTTTCAAAGTCGCAAGTTAACCTAAACGGGGATGAGCACAAGTGCTCAGTTAACACTCAACGTTTACGTAAGAAGTTTGGAATCATACGACGAAAATCAGTCAAAGAAAAACACCAAAAGAAAAAAACAGAAAAAAGGGTTAGAAAACAAAACACACAATCACTTGATTAATTTAGTGAAGTGGGGAAAAGATAATAATTTTTCTTCCTTGTTTTCAGTTCTTAATAATAAAGTAATCGATACATAAGTACAAATCTTTCCGACATGTTTCTCTCTATATTTTATGGGTCGTACTATTAATTTAGAGATCCAAAGTCTAGGGGGAAGATCATGCATGCATGAAGGAGGAACATGTACGCTGTTTTGCATGGAATCGTTAGATTAAGGTCTTGTAATTTGACCATAATTTTGTATCTCATGGCTCACAAACATTCAACAACATAGCAAATCAATCCCTTAATTAAACTATATAGACACGAGATTTAACGTTAGTGTTAAAGTTAGCTGTTCTTAATGACCGACCGACCATTTGATCCTAACTTCAAGGGCAGTTTTTTTTCTCTCTTTCTCTTTATAATTGGTGTTGGATTCCACCCTTTACAACACCACAAATACAAGTGCGCCTTGAACTAGAATCTACATGAAGCTGTTCTTATCACCCAAACAGAGGAAGTAGAGCGAACATTTAGAAAGGTCACTGTGAAAGTCATGTTGCTAATGAAATCAGTTTTCACCGACAACAATCATATAAATTGACGAGAATGGGTCACTAGGTTGATCATTTTTGGATTGGTACATAATCAGCATTTTTTTTTGGTTGGCAACAATGTTCAAACATTTTTGATCTAGCATACATTGAATGGCAGTAGAACAACCGCAGAGTCTGCATACTCTACTAGAAATTGTTAAGAAGTAAACCAGGGTTTGGATTTGGAAACTTTAAAGTTTAACCGTGACGTTAGATTTTTGTTTAATCTATTGTGAAGAGAGATCAGACAACATATTGGCGTTGAAATTGAGCAAAGCAAATCCATAAAGACATACAGCTAAGCTAAGCTAGCTAGTTAATACACATTTATTTGTTTTAGGTTATTGGGTTTTGGGGTTTAATATTTAATCAAGATGGATCCAAAAATCCTTCGGAAATTCAGAGAATAGAAGAAGTTGTAACAAAAGTCAAATACATGATTTCAGTCTTCAAGTTCAAATGTATAGTGAACAAAAACAAAAACCTAAAATGTGATCAGAGTCCCAAGTGAGAAACCTGTTTTTATCTTCTCAAAAATAATTGATGGGTGCCCGGACAAAAAACATTATTGACCCGACCCATATTGTATTAAGTATTTTTGACTTCATAAATGAAAACATTCATTAATCTGATTCTGACAAATGCGATCTGTGTTAATTAACTAAGCAATTAATAGGAGTTAATCAATTGCATGTTAATTTGGTGTCAACGGCACGATAACTCTGTCAATTTAGTGGTCTGTGAACAACATTATCTTCCATGTTATCAAGTGGGAAATGGTTGACTATTAAATGGTTAAGACAAAAATTAATGTAATGAAACAGTGGTTTATGATCAAAAATCAGATATCACGATCCATAGTACCTTAAATGTTTTTTCACGGGTTACTTAATTATTAAAAAGAACAGTCGAAGAAAAAACATCAAACACTAACAATTATTCGGAAATTCACAGCCACGTCGCGAATATTTCATTTTATTTTAAATGGTACAATTTTTTTACGGAAAATGGGTCATTTGTACAAATATTTTTAAATCACGATTCAAATGGACGAATAAAACATAGTTTGGGTGAAATGGTTAAAAAAGGATAATAGTAAGTTTCATCCTAGCTTAAATTTAAAAAATAGCAAGGATGAAACTGGATACATCATGTGTAAATTAAATATAAGAAAAAATATTTGAAAATGGGCACGATGAAACTGGTTACATCCTGCCTATTTTTACATTTTTGTCCATTTAAACAGTATCAAAATCTAACTGTCCATTTCACCCAGGAATTGTTGATTTTGTCTTTTTAACCAATTTTGTGCTTTTTTTATATCTTTTTATTTTTGATCAATAGATTTCTTATCGATCGAGATTCTTTTTCGAAAACTCACAATCACCCAAGATTTTGGCAAACATTGGAGTATCAACCATTAACGGACGAGCAGTGCTATCCCGCACGATCTTGCGGGAAGTTATCCCGTTCAACCGGCTTCTTTACTGTTAGATCATGCTAAAACCCAGATCTAACAGACTTGAACCCTTTAGGGGAAATGGTGGGTCATATCCAGAAAGTGGTGGGTCCTTTCTTGAAAGTGATGGGTCATTTCCTGAATGTGAATCTAACCGTTGATATAATCATCCAACGGTAAAGAAGCCGCTTTTGCGGAAAAGCCATCCCGCAAAATCGTGTGGGATGGCATTTGTCTTAACGGAAGGCGAAAAAAATAGTAAAAATCGAAAGTAGATTTTTGTTATTTTGTTATTCTTTGGACATTAAATTGTGTTGTTAGGTTTAGTTGAACTTCTTTGCATAACCACTATCGTTTCAACAACATTTGTCTAGCTTGCCACAAGTCTTTTTCTCTTTTGAAAGAGAGCTCTTTCATTCTTTCTATAGCAAGCATTCAACTATGGTATACAGCACATCAATGACATCCGGAAAGCTATCCGTTGTTATTCTCAACCACTTTTCATTTCTATAAAGTTTGGCAATCCTTAGTGAAATTAGGTATATGTAGCATCCTTATAAAAATTGCAACCTAAATCATTTAGGATGAACTACTTATAAGGTGTTTGAGTACACCATTAAGAGCAGTGTTTTGATTTCTGGATTTCACAAAAAGAAATTAGTTTAAGATACGTGGCTAAATTGGGGCCTGTGTCACTTGATTGGGGCCTATGGATTTTTTCATCCACCCCATAAAGAATGATAAGGGGTGTCTAAGTTTGATAAACTACCATTTTACCCTCTATCAAATATTGATACAACTAATTTGTCCCCATCAAATTCTAATCACACAATTAAAAACTAAAATCAAAATTATAAAACTAAAATCATAAAATTTAAAAACTAAAATCAAAATCAAAATCATAAAATTAAAATCATAAAATTAAAATCATAAAATTAAAAACTAAAATCAAATTCATTTCCATCTCCACTTCAACTGATTCTTCTTATTTTCTTCTCAACCCAATCCTGTAAACTAGGTTTTAGTAACATAAAATTGCTCAAAAATTGAAAATTTTGAAATCAAATTTTTTCTGGTTTATCAGAATTGGTTAACGTTAATGTATATGTGATCCGATTG
Source organism: Papaver somniferum (assembly GCF_003573695.1). Classification (NCBI taxonomy): domain Eukaryota; kingdom Viridiplantae; phylum Streptophyta; class Magnoliopsida; order Ranunculales; family Papaveraceae; genus Papaver; species Papaver somniferum. Next base: position 21,264,507 of record NC_039366.1, read on the forward strand.
CAAATAGAAATAGTTTATGTTCATCACAAAGACTGGTTGTCCTTGATATGTTTTTTGGTTCGATAAATTTGAACCAGAATCGGATTACATTAGCACTTATAAAAACCGATTGTTGATGTATAATGTTAGAATCGGATTTTATATGTGTGTCGAGTAAACCGATTGTTGTTCTCAATTTTTATGTATCTTTTTTTTGTTAGAATCGGATTACATGAGCATTCTTATAAACCGATTCTTGTTGTGAAATGTCAGGAATCGGTTTTTACATATGTATCGTGTAAACCGATTCTGGTTAACTCATTTTTTTTATCAGTTAATGCTCGATCATAAAATGAGTATGAAATCATACTCGACTTCGTTTTGATTACAAATGAAAATGAAAATAGTTTTGTACTCGAAGTGAAAACAAATTGAAAACGAGTACACTTCTTAAACGATCTGAAATCGAGTATGAAGTCATACTCATTCTTAACTCGGGTATAAAAATAAATTTTAATTTTATTTAATGTTTAACAACACATAAGCTACAGATAAATTTTCTTTTACCCACAATCGGTTTATGTTCATGTCCATGTAAACCGATTTTGGATAATCAGTTGATTTTCATATCCATATAAACCGATTCTGGGTAGAAGCAAGTTTCAAAAACTCTCTGTATGTTTTTGAGGTTACAATCGGTTGATACCAATGACAACATAAACCGATTCTGAGTTGGTTTCTTAAAAAAAAAAAAAAATCATAATTAGATGATTCATTAACACCAGTTAATTTCACATCTAACACGAAATTTTATCACTAATCATCCAAATTAACACTAATTAATCAGGAGTAATTTTGCCATTAAAAAAATAACTGGTTAAGGGGTTTTCCATTTTACTTCAAAATGTCTCTTGTTTGTCACGTAGAGATAGGCCCAAATTAATTCCTATAAGCCCCAATTTAGCCAGGTTAAGATATCATTTGAGAATGATTTCTTTAAACAAAAAAGTTATACTTCCTCCATTTCAAAATAATAGGCAGGTTTGCGTGTAAATTATTTTGAAATGGAGGTAGTAACTTGTTTGGATGTCATTTCACAATTTAATTTTTCTGAAAATGGGTCATCTGTCCAAATATTTTTAAATTACGGTTCAAATGGACGAGTAAAAAATAATTTGGGTGAAATGGCAAAAAAAATTTAGTAAGGATGAAACCAGTTTCATCCTAGCTTAAATTTAAAAAATAGCAAGGATGAAACTGGATACATCCCATGTAAATTAAAAATAAGAAAAAATATTTGAAATGGGCACGATGAAACTGGTTACATCCTGCCTATTTTTACATTTTTGTCCATTTAAACAATATCAAAATCTAACTGTCCATTTTATCCAGGAATTATTGATTTTGATTTGTTTAACCAATTTTGTGTTCATTTTTGACTTTGTCAGACTTTACTTACATATTTCTAGAAACGAAAAAAGTTAGCTTTTTGTGAAGCATAAATATTTTATTTCTGATTTATATTTCTGGTATCGAAGCAGACTACTTATAATAATGATTTATATTTGTGAAATTAATTTTTACTTCTAATACTCACACATGCTTTTAATTTTTTTCAATTAAACTTTTAGCATTACTACCCGAAATCAAACCCTGGAAATCGACTAGGAAAGTGTTAGGCAAATCAACCACTACTAGCATTTTAATAACTCATTTCAACTATGTACGGCCGCTAGACCCATCTGTTTTTGTTTGAACTCTGAAGTCTGGAAGACAGAGATTTGGTTGACGTGGACATTTTCTTAAGACAACAATATTGTGGTCCCAACTTTTTCTCCTAGCATAGGGATCAAACAGACCGACATCCCTTTAGATAAACTAGTGACACGTGTTCATCGAGATGACACTGAAAATAAATCAAGTAAAACAAAATATTCATTTTGAGTTATCGCGATCCCCCTAATCGGGAAGTTATTAGTGATACCCCACCTACCTGATTGTGATCGTTAATTAATTTAATTTTTTTCCATCAAAAAACTAATTTAGTTCGATTTCCTTCCAATAATAATGTAGGAAATAATTCGTGCCAGATAAAATCACATCCAAGTATAGGTGGAGTTGGGCCTGAAGATAGGACTAGGACTTCTACTTCGTGTAGGGTTTTTCGTTTTAGCACATTAATTAGTGCAGATGGCTACCTTTAGAAATCAAATTCCATGGTTCCAAATAGATCTAACCATGGTTGATCAAAGTCAAAGGTAGATGTTGATGGTAGATGAAGGTATCATTTTACCACCATTTTCAATTTTGAAACTCACACTCTCACAGGATCGTGTCCAATACATGGCTCAGAATTCGTGATGCCTGGTTTATCACTACAATCAGCAAAAAGTAAAAGAGAACTCACAACAACTATCTAGCAATTCCTATAACAAAATCTATTCATGGATTTATTTTTTTATTATTTTTTTACAATCAGCTGGAATTTATTGTGTGACTCGAATCCCGCCTCATTATTTAAAATCTGTACTGGCACACTGCTTGTTGGGTGAAATAATCAAAAACAAGGAAAAATCAAATAAACAAAAGTTATGGATATTTAGCTCCTTTATCATGGAAGTGATCGATTTGATGAAACGAACGAGTTCTCCAGATCTTCGCAACAGCAACAAGACAAAATTTTGGAAAAACAGAGTGAGTCACGTGTTCAACACGTTGCCCTTAAGACATTAGCTCCCGGCTACACTCAAGAGTGATTATATAGCCCTCACAGGACGGATATCTCCAGGATAAAACATCCTACTACACCTACTACTAGCATATGTAGTAGATGCTCAACTTGAGCTTGGCAACTCCGAAAAAACCGTTAAGGAAAATCGCGAACATGAAAGAAATCACCATAAAATATTTTCCCTTGGGGGTCTCTCTAAAAGGTAGAGAATCCCCTTTCCCATAGATTTTACAAAAGTAGTGAATTTCTTTATATAATGGAATAATACAACTTAAAAAAGATGAACTTCCCGATGTGGGACTAAAAAGCTTATATAGTTTCTTAAAACAACTAAAAAGTGGAAACTCCACGATGTGGGACTAATAATTTATTCATTCACAAAGGAAAACAATAAATTATAGTTTTTATTAAAACCTTAAAAATCATATTTAATTAATCGTTATCCAACAATCGCCCACATGAATGAAAACCAATAAAACATGAAAACACAGATAGATCTTGGTAAATTAACAACCCAATATGACTGAACAAACAGACAGATCAAGCATGTTGAAGTCATACTAGCCATTCCAACATATTCTCCCTCACACAACAGTGTGTTGACCCCAGGGTCATACTATGGATTGCAAAAATCATATAGTATAGAGAGCTTTCATCTTTAGTTTCTCACAAGTGAGACTAAAGCTTCCTTTCATCAAAGTGAAAAAGCATGAACTAGTGAATCCTTAGCGATCCTTAGGTTCTAAGTTCCAGTAATACCAAAACCATCAAAACGAAAATCACATAAAAAGCGAAGGAAATACCATTTTAGGCAGAGGTGTCCATGAGGTCTTGAACCTTTGCTTAGTGAGATATTAACGGAATTACTTGCTAGAGACAGTGAACTATGTCTTGAACTGCTAGCGTTTGATGTAATTCGCGATAACGACCACGGATGATATCTCCAAGGTTGCTGCCAAGCTCGTGCCGTTTGTCCAATTTGGCCCTGGACATATCATGTTTCTCAGAATGCTCTAGAGAATCAATGCTCATATTTTCATAGGAAGCGGCCCACTTCCTCATTCAGATAGGTGAGTTTCCATAAAGAGTGTTACTGCTACACGCCACTTCAATCTTAAATTGAAACTATAGGATTCATTAAGACTTCTTAAAATTCATCCTTCACGTGCAGTCACACTATCACGTCTACACCATAGGGAAGGGACAGAGAATGAAATTCTCCGATTGTGTTTTACCTTTACCCACCACAAACTAATTGTCTCATTCGAAACCTTGATTTTGGGATCTCCAGTCAGCAAGGTTGAGTATCCTTCATGGCAAATTTAATTTATGAGCTTAAGCCCCATCCCCCTTGATGCTTTTTTAACTATCTCTTTGTAAAAACCTTTCGTCAAAGGTTGTGCGATATTCTCCTTGGACTTTATCCAATCAATGGAAATAACGCCGGTTGAGATTAGTTATTTTTAGCTTTAGCTATTATAGCTTGGCTAACACAATGTATAGATATAGCTGGTACAGGCCTATGCCAGAGAGGAATGTCTTCTAAAAAGCATCTTAGGCACTTAGTCCCCTCTCGTGCTTTATCTAATGCAATAGTCTTAGATTCCATAATGAATTGAGAAATACATGTATGTTTGGAAATCTTCCAAAAACAAACCCTCTTGCTAGAGTGAAAACATATCCACTCGTAGAATTAGACTCATATGAGTCAACTATACAGTTTGCATCAGAAAGTCCCTCAAGGACAACAAGATACCTTTCATAAATCAAACAAAAGGTAATAGAGTATTTTAGGTACCATAATACTCTACTAAGTGCATCGCAATGCTCTTGCTCTGGACTACAAGTATACCAACTTAACTTACTCACAATATAGGCAATGTCTGGACCCTTAGAGTTCATTAAATTCATCAGACATCCTATAACTCTTGAGTATTCAAGTTAAGATACTCCATTACCCTTATTTTTCTCGAGTCCACAATAAGAATCGTATGGAGTACACGCAGGCTTACAATCAGACTGATTGTATCTCATAAGCACAAATTCAACATAATGAGAACGACCAAGATTATAAATGTTAGATTATCTTCTAATCATCATCCCTAAGATTACATCAAAAGAGCCTAAGTCTTTCTAGTCAACGTTCTCATTCAATGCATATTTTTAGTGGAATTAATCACATCTATGTTTGTATCAAGTGTAAGCATATCATCAACATACAAGCATACAATCACAAAGGTATCCTTAACAAGTTACTTGTAAATATACTTGTAAGATTCATTAACTTAAATCCACTACACATTATCACATGATGAAATTTTTCATGTCAATGTTTACGTGCTTATTTGAAAACCATACAAAGATTCGTTCAATTTACAAACTTTGTCTTCATAACCTTTCACTACAAAGTCCTCAGGTTGGTCTATGTAAATTTCTTTATCTAATTCACGGTTTTAGAAAAGTTGTCTTAACATCGATCTGATGTATCTCCAAGTTGTTTATGGCAGCAATATCAATTAACATCTCAACAGAAGTAATTCTCGTCACAAGTGAATAAGAATCAAGGAAATCTACACATTCTTTTAATTTATAGCCTTTAGCTACCAACTTAGCTTAATACTTTTTTTCACAATTCCATTTACCTATCGTTTCCTTTTAAAGACTCATTTACATCCCATGGTCTTACTCCCTAGAGATAAACTAGCAAGCTCCCAAGTCTGGTTCCGACGGACTGAGTCCATTTCACTAAATGAAGCTTCTTACCAGAATGGGGTTCCAGTAGATATCAAGGCTTCTTTATAAGTCTGGCGCTCAGACTAAGCTAGGCATGTTATGAAGTCGGTTTCATAAGAAGTCTCAAGTTTAACTGTTTTACTTCTCATAGGCTCAACATCAACTTCATCTTCCTTTAAATAAGTTCCGACTATTTGAGAATAAATCTAGGGGATTAACAAGACATCTCTAATGAGGTACAAGTTTAGAATAAACATGTTCAAAGAACTCAGCATCCCTAGATTCCGTAATAATATTCATAACAAAGTCAGAAAAGTCACACTAAAGTCTGGAAAATCAGAATACACAACCAAAAATCTATATGTAGAAGTATACTCAGCATACCCTGTACGAAGACACAATCAACATTTTTGGTTTCTATCTAGTTCTTTTAGGAAGAGGAATGAAAATCTTAGTCAAACACCGCCACACTTTGACGCATTCATAAGGAGGTCATCTACCTTTCCATAAATCATATGGAGTTTTATCTGATTCTTAAAAAGGTACTCTATTCAGGATATACTAGCTAAGAGGACTGCCTCCCCCCACAAGGCCGCAGGTAATCCTGAACTAATCAACAAGGAAATCACCTCCTTAAGGATACGGCTGTTATGTTCAAGGCTTCTAATTGGTTTTGAACTTCAAGTTTGTACATCTTAAGGCTTCTAAGGCATCATCCTTATCCCTAAGCAAGTATACAAGATAATACCTCGTACAATCATCTACGAAAGTTATAAACCATCTTTTACTTTAGTGGTTTTGGCTTGAACTCATGTCAACTAGGCCAAACTGAATTAATTCTAAGGGCTTAGAATTACTCTGAACATTTGTGCTAAAAGATTTCATAGCATATTTGATTCTACACAGATTTCACTTTTGTGTTCAAAATCCAAACTAAATTTGGGTACGCAGCCTATGCTAGCCAGTTAAGCATTAACTTATAAGTTTGCGGTTCCAAGTCTACCACGTAAAACAATTGATAGACGCATTTATGTGTCTAATATAGCTCATTTGTATATATTGTTAGTACTCGATATTGTACTTATTTGGTTATTTTATGTATTTGTAGGTGTTTTTGGAAAATAATCTCTTGCGGCGAATTTGGCTAAAAATGTGGCATCTGGACCTCCGTTGATAACGTACCGGAAGCGTCTCAGAAGTGTACCGGAAGTATCCCAGAAATACCCCGGAGGAACCCCGAAAAAAGTGCGGAAAATGCCCCAGAGGACACTTGCTATACGGATCCTTGATTTTGGATAAGGGGTAACCTAATTACTAAGGGGTGACCCATTTCCAGGCAGCTGCTAAAGGGACACCAGAACTGGATAGGGGGAGGTCTTCTTCAAATTTCAAATACTGGTTTTGGCGGGAAAGGCCATGCATTTCGCTGTTGATTTTTGATCCGATTGTTGGAGCTGTTTTAGGGAGATTAAACACCGGAAATTGATTGGGCTGGACGTGATATGGATATAAAATTCTAGTATGGATGATTTCATGGGCTTAATTGGGCTAGAATATCCGGGAAAAGCAATCAAAGTTAAAACAGAGAGACGTGTCCTGTTGTGCACTTTCAAAGATTTTTGAGAGATTTCTGGAGGAATTTGACGATGGATTAACATGTACATGGTCTTATTCAAGTCTAGGGAAGAGTTTGGTAGCTATTTTATAGCTAACAACACGTGAAAAAGCTCAACAGAAGGGATTATTCTCTCAACAGCGCAGAGAAGAAAAAGTCGGAATTTATACGAGTTATTTGGGATTTGAGGGCTATATAAGAGTGGTTTCAAGTCATAGAAAAGTTTAGAAACCCTTAGGAGAGAGTTAGGAGGAGTTTAGAGACGAGTAGAGGAAGTTACAGAGAATTGGTGCTGCTGCTGCTGCTGCCATTGAAGAACCTGAAGAACACGAAGAACAGACTCGCAGAGTCCGTCGTTCTTCAGCAGTCTTATTTCAAAACCAAATGTCGTTGTTTTACAGCAGTTAGTGCTACTATCGTTGTCTTTAAGACCCTTCCACTTTGTAACAGTGACGCTGTAACATTTATACAGCGTTGCAAACTTCTTTTTACACCATTTTCATCAATAAAAACACATTATTAAGCCATGAATACATCTTATGATCATGTTTTTGGGATGAGGAGCTAAACCCAATCCAAGGGGTGACAGAGGAAGCCATTCTCACAATAATTATGTTGTAATCTCTATTTTATTAATTTATGCAATATTTTTATATGATTAATTGCATTGATAAAAATGATTTAAATGGTTTTTATTAATCAACTGTGTTTTCCCTTGATAATGCATGCTTAGTTTTAGACTCTTGATGCATTATACTTGTGATTAACATTTGATATTTTGGAAAATCTGCTCTTGGCAATTTTTAGAATCAACCCAATTATTTAAATTGCATAGTAAAAAAATATTAGATCACATAAGTATTGTTGATTGGTGGAATCTTAACCCCTATTTCTCCATAAAATTTTACTTCAGTTTGCTATTTTTCCTAAATTTTATTTAAATCTAGAAATTTTGTTACCTTCACAAGTCTGAAAAGACCCAGTTTTTACCACTACTACAATCACTATTTGAAAACCATCAAATTTTTGGCGCCGCCGACGCGGACCTGTGTTTAGTTAGCATTTTTTTTAGATTTTTTTTTTTATTTTTTGTTCTTCTTTACGTTTTTGTTTTTTTTTTTTTGTTTCCTTGCAGATTTTTGAAGTTGGAGCGAGAAAAATTTGCCAAAGCTTGTGGTGATTTACTTAAAGTTTGGGAGCGAAAAGCAAAGCTAAAGGAGCGAAAGAAGAAGATTTTATTTATTTATTTTGATAAAAAGAGAAAAAAAAAAGAGAGACATTTTTTTTGTAATTTTTTTTTATTAGACTTTCTTTTCTTTTGTATTTTTTTTTATGGACTTTGGACATTAATTTTGGGACATTTTTATTTTTATTTTTAAACCCTACGGAAGGGTACCCTTAAATATAAACTGTTTGCAGGGAAGGACGACGATTACATATCGTCTCGGCCCCTCGGGTTCGCACACGGCATAGGAGTCGTGGCCCGAGTCGACTTCAGCGGTTCTTCGCCCGTCTGGTACGGGAGGTAAAATTCTAAACACCCGCGAATCTCCTGCAAGCGGGTTACTGGACTCCTTAAGGTGAATATATGTGAGGACTTGAATATGGACTGTTTTTAAATTCCTAGTAAAGGGCAAGGACTGGACCATATAAGATAAGGGTTCGGATTTCATCACCGCTCCCTTCTTGCCCGCCTTAGGAAAACGAAACCTAAAGCGAACCTAAGCCTAAAATTTGGACTAGAAAGAGACCTATAGGGTATCGAGCTTAACAGGACAACATTTCGAAAAAATTGGTTACTCTTTTAAGCACACCTCGAAGTTCTTGACGGTTTCTGCGAGTTGAATGCGTGACTGCGCCGCATTGGATCGGTGAGGTTTTGGGTATCAAAGCTCCTCTGAGCTTCCCTCGCCTCGATTCAACTTGCTTTAACTCGGATTGATTCCAGAGGGGTTTGCTCAAATTGTAACGAATTCCCTTTCGAAGGATTAGAAGCTGGTCTAGAAACAATCTAAGTGGAGCCATCATGCTTGTTGTTTGCTAGAAATCTTTAGGTTTGCTGTGGTAAAGTCGAGTCAGCCTGCTGTGTGATTGCTAGAACCTTCCTGTTAGGATTTTTTTATTTCTTTTTGAATTCTTTTTAGTGTATGCCCGATTTTGTTAATAGGGCTTGGAAAAGAGATACTCTAGGTCGATTGATTAGCGAAAAACCTAGTAGTTCTTCTGATTTAAGCAGGGAGCTCGAAGATCTTCTTTGGAGAGCCCTGTTTTTGGAAACTTCAGTTTTGAGAATTTATCTGAGTGAAAAGTACCCCTAGTACTGTTGTGCCAGCGATGGCAACTTTGAAAGATTACATGTTCCCAACTAGGACCAACCGAGCTTCATGCATTAAATTGCCAGCCACTACGGCTAATTTCGAGATAAAACCTAGTATTCTTCAGATGATCCCTATATTCTTAGGAAAAGATGATGAGAACCCTTATTTTCATATTAGGGACTTTGAGGAAATCTGTGGGACAATTAGGATAAAGGACCTTACCGATGAAGTCTTGAAACTTAAGATGTTTCCCTTTTCTTGAGAGACAAAGCCAAGACCTGGCTTAACAACCTACCGTCTGAATCCATAGAAACATGGCAGGAACTTATCGCTGCCTTCTATATGAAATTCTACCCTAAGCATAAAACTGCAGCTGTTAGGCAGAAAATTAGTGCTAGTGTGCAACAAGAGGGAGAGTCTCTTTATAGGTTTTTAGAGCGATTCAATGATCTCCTATCTCAGTGTCCTCACCATGGATTTGATAATATGAAACTTGTACAGATTATTTATGATGGTTTAGACTATTCGACCAAAGCCATGGTTGAGTCTATGTGCGCTGGTGAGTTCACTAGTAAAAATGCTGATGATGCTTTTGCCTTCTTAGGAGCTATCGCTGAAAAATCCCAACAGTGGGAATCTTGTGTTGAACCCCCTAAAAGACTCTTGGTCAATAGAAGTAGCACCAATATGGTAGATACGAGTTTTGCGTCAGATGCTAAGTTTGCTGCTTTATCCAGAAGGTTAGAAGCTTTAGAAATGGGTCAGTCTAAAAATAGGTCCCTTGTTGAACCTAATAGAGCCTCTCAAGTCTCTAGTTGTGGAATAGAGCCCGATAATTCATTTTGGGAAGGTCAGGTTAGTGAAGAGCAAGCCCATGCTGTCTATAACAATGCTAGGTTTGAGAACCGTCAGAAGTTTGACCCATACTCAGAAACCTACAACCCTGGTTGGAGAAACCATCCTAATTTCTCTTGGTCTAAGGGCCAGAGTCAAGGCCAGTCTAGCAATTCTCAGCCTCCCCCAGGTTTTGGTTTTAAGAACTCTTCAGGTCAAACCCAGTTTCAGAACACTTCCGAGAAAAAGATCTCTACCTTAGAGGATACTCTCACTATGTTAGCAAATAACCATGAAATGCTAACAAAGAACCACATGAGCTTTCAACAAGAAACTAGGCAAGAATTGAAGAATAATTCCCAGAGTCTTGCCAAATTAGAACTTCAAGTAGGACAAATAGCTAAGTTCATAAGTGAGAGAGAAGATGGAAGGTTCCCTAGTCGTACTGATCCCAACCCAAAAGGAGAGAAATCGTACAATCATGTGAATGCTTCACAACCCTTAGGAGTGGAAAGAAAGTTGACAACAAGGTCCATGCCTGATAGTGAACATGCTGTAGTTCACCCTGCTGAGCCAGAAAATGAGGAGACTGATAGAGTCTCCAAGGACCAATGAGGGTCCTGTTGAGCCCGGCTTTGTTCCCAGAGCCCCATTCCCACAGCTGCTAGTTCCGACTAAGAGGGAGTCCAACTTTAATGATATATTGGAGGTTTTTAAGCAGGTTAATATCAACCTTCCATTATTAGATGCAATTAGGCAGATTCCCTCTTATGCCAAGTTCCTTAAGGACTTGTGTACGCGAAAGCGTAAGCTCAGTGTCAGAAGAAAGCCTTCATAGCTAGTCATGTGAGTTCTATTATTCAGAATACCACTACTCCTAAGTATAAAGACCCAGGGTCCCCTACCATTGCTTGTACAATAGGTAAGTACCGTGTTGAGAAAGCTTTGCTTGACTTAGGAGCCAGTGTAATTTACTTCCATATCATGTGTACCTTAAGCTAGGACTTGGTGAGATGAAACCTACCCAGATAACACTTCAGTTAGCTGATAGGTCCGTTAAATTCCTCGTGGTGTGATCGAGGATGTTCTCATAGAGGTTGACAAGTTTATTTATCCAGTGGATTTTGTTATCCTAGATACCCAACCTGTCCCTGACCCAGAGAACCAAATACCAGTGATTTTAGGTCGCCCGTTTTTAGCTACATCCAATGCGATCATTAACTGTCGAAATGGTATTATGAATTTGTCTTTTGGTAATATGACTATTGAGCTGAATATTTTTAATATTAGTAAGCTACCCTCTGAACTAGATGACTCGAATGTAGAAGAGGTGAACATGATAGGAACATTAGTCGAGGAGTCATTACCAAACACTTTGTTAGAAGATCCATTAGAAAAATGCCTAGCTCACTTTGGGATTGATTTTGATGATGATAATGTAATTAATGAGGTGAATGCTTTGTTAGATTCAACCCCTTTGTTAGATACTAGTAATGGATGGAAACCTAAGTTCGAACCACTACCAGTTTCTAAGTCTACCCTAGTTCCTTCTTTAGAAGAGCCTCCTAAGTTGGACCTAAAACCATTGCCAGATACCCTGAAGTATGTGTTTTTAGGCCCGTCTGAGACTTTACCTGTGATTGTTTCTTCCGACTTGGATATAGATCAGGAAAGTAGGCTAGTAACCGTCATTCAAAACAACAAGGAAGCTTTAGGGTGGACCATAGCAGACATTAAGGGTATAAGTCCTACTGTTTGTATGCATCAGATCTATTTAGAGGAAGACACCAAACCTTCTAGGGAGATGCAACGTCGACTAAACCCCAATATGAAAGAAGTAGTTCGAACTGAGGTTCTTAAGCTATTAGATGCAGGAATTATCTACCCTATTTCAGACAGTAAGTGGGTCAGCCCCGTTCAGGTTGTTCCCAAGAAATCTGGTATTACTGTAGTCCAGAATAATAACAATGAGTTAATCCCGACCCGAATGACCACGGGTTGGCGTGTTTGTATTGACTATAGGAAATTGAACAAGGTCACTAGGAAGGACCACTTTCCCCTTCCCTTCATCGACCAGATGCTAGAGAGATTAGCTGGACATAGTCACTACTGCTTTTTAGATGGCTACTCTGGATATAATCAGATCGTTATTGCCCCAGAAGACCAGGAGAAAACCACTTTTACCTGTCCCTTTGGTACCTTTGCGTATAGACGCATGCCTTTCGGGCTATGTAATGCCCCTGCGACTTTTCAGCGTTGCATGATGAGCATATTTTCTGACATGGTAGAACGGTTCTTAGAGGTCTTTATGGATGATTTTTCAGTGTTTGGTTCGTCTTTCGATGAGTGCTTGCATCATTTGTCATTAGTTTTGACTAGGTGTAAGGAAAAGAATTTAGTGCTTAATTGGGAGAAATGTCACTTTATGGTTCGTTCAGGAATTGTTCTAGGGCATATTGTATCTTCAAAGGGTATAGAGGTGGATAGAGCAAAGTTGACCTTATTAAAACTTTACCGGTCCCAAAAACCGTAAGAGATATTAGGTCATTCTTAGGACATGCTGGTTTTTATCGTCGTTTCATTAAGGATTTTAGCTTGATGTCTAGACCTCTTTGCAATTTGCTTGCAAAAGATGTTAAGTTTGTTTTTGATGATGCTTGTTTAGAGGCTTTTGAGAAGCTTAAGTCATTACTCACTACCGCCCCCATAGTCCAGGCACCCAACTGGAACCTACCCTTTGAGATCATGTGTGATGCTTCAGATTATGCTATTGGTGTTGTGCTAGGTCAGCGAGAAAATAAGTTACTTCATGTGATTTACTATGCTAGCAAAACTCTGAATGATGCCCAGTTGAACTATACCACTACCGAGAAGGAACTATTAGCCATTGTGTTTGCCTTAGACAAGTTTAGACCCTATCTCTTAGGTTCTAAGATCATATATACTGATCATGCTGCTTTAAAATATCTTTTGTCTAAGAAGGATACTAAACCTAGATTGATTAGGTGGATTCTGTTGTTGCAAGAGTTTTCTCCAGACATTAGAGACAAAAAGGGTGCCGAAAATGTTGTAGCAGATCACTTGTCTAGGCTAGTTGTTAGTTCCCCAGATGATTCCCTTCCTATAAGGGATAGCTTTCCTGATGAACAATTGTTCTTTGTTACCCATTACCTTGGTATGCGAATATAGTGAACTATCTTGTTACTGGTCGAATGCCCCAACATTGGGGTAAACAAGATCGTTCTAGATTTTTAGCTGAGGTTAAGCACTTCTTTTGGGATGATCCTTATTTGTTTAAGTATTGCCCAGACCAGATTATTAGGAGATGTATACCTGAGAGTGACCAGTCCAGTATTATTTCCTTTTGTCATGATCATGCTTGTGGGGGTCACTTTAGTGCTAAGAAAACTGCTGCTAAGATATTGCAGTGTGGATTCTATTGGCCTTCGTTGTTTAAAGACTCCCACAGTTACTGCGTTACTTGTGAACGATGCCAGAAATTAGGAACCATTTCCCGTAGGAACATGATGCCCTTGAACCCTATTTTAATTGTTGAGGTCTTTGATGTGTGGGGTATTGACTTTATGGGTCCGTTTCCTAATTCTTTTGGTAACCTATACATCCTTGTCGCCGTAGACTATGTCTCTAAGTGGATTGAGGCGGTTGCGTGTAAAACCAATGACCATAGGGTTGTGATTGAGTTCTTGAAAAATAATATACTTACACGTTTTGGTACACCGCGAGCTATAATTAGTGATGGAGGGTCGCACTTTTGTAATGGGACTTTTAGACTTCTGATGAAGAAATATGGTATTACACATAAGATAGCTACCCCGTATCATCCACAGACTAGTGGTCAGGTAGAGGTTTCCAATAGGGAGATAAAACGTATATTAGAGAAAACAGTTAATCCTAATCGGAAAGACTGGTCGTCTAGGCTTACTGATGCCTTATGGGCTTACCGTACTGCGTTTAAGACCCCCATTGGAATGTCGCCTTATCGGCTTGTTTATGGCAAGGCATGTCACTTACCTGTTGAGTTAGAACACAGAGCTTATTGGGCTGTTAAGCAGCTAAATTTTTCACTTGACAAGGCAGGAGCCCATAGGAAACTCCAGCTCAATGAGTTGGACGAGATTCGTATAGATGCTTACGATAGTGCGAAGGAGTATAAGAACAAAATGAAACTTGTGCATGATAGAAACATATTACGGAAGTCATTTTCTCCAGGTCAAAAAGTTCTTCTGTATGACACTCGTTTGCATCTATTCCCCGGGAAACTGCGCTCTCGGTGGACCGGTCCTTTTGTGGTCCGTACTGTTTTTCCTCATGGAGCTGTTGAGATCGAGACACTGGATGGTAGTAGTTCTTCAAAGGTTAACGGTCAGCGATTGAAGCCCTTTTTAGAGCCTTTTCCTACAGTGATGTTGAGGAGGTCCCTCTGGAGGACCCTGTTTACCCTTGATTGACCATCGAGGCGATTTGTATGTTGTATAATTTTATATTCAGTTTTTGGTTTCACTTCACTCAGGTACTATCTTTCCGAACTCTCTCTTTACTATTTCCTCATGTTACTTATATTCTTGGTACTGTTCTTTCATGAGAAACATTGAGGACAATGTTAGATTTAAGTTTGGGGGTGGGGAAGAAACTTTTTGTTAGCTTTTAGTTGCAATAAATAAACTCCAGAGCCTAGAAATTTATGCCTATTGAGGATTGCACTAACTAATCTAAGTGGATGGAAGCATTTTGATTGTAGGAGTTTGAGGAACCAATCTGATTAGATGGAAACATCTAAAGAGTCTATTCATAAAAGCACAGAGCTCAGGTGTTAGAAATAACATGATAGTTTCACCATATCTCGTTGAGTCCTTTTCACTTCTATTTTTATTTTATTTTGTTTTTAAACTATGTTTCTCTAAGTGATAGGTGGGGCCCACGATTCAAGTTGTTACCAATGCTAGGGTGAATTAGAGTGATTGAGATACCATGAAAAAAAAAAAAAAAAAAAAAAGTTGAAAAAAAAAAGATGAAAAAAAAAAAAAGAAAAAAAAATGGTAGTTACCAAAAAAAAAAAAAAAAAAAAAAAAAAAAAAAGAAAAAGAAAGAGACCAGACCATTTGACCAAAAGGAATAAATTCAATAAAGTCGACCACTGGTACCCTTGTATATGCCAGTTGTGTTGACCTAGAGTTAGGTTATCGACCACTGGTACCCTTGTATATGCCAGTGTGTTGATTAGTCAGACTAGTATCTCAATCCATTAGGATAGGTTCATTTTGGCGGAGGCCTTCAGACAGATATGGGAAACGTCGTTCACTTAGTAAACATCAAAACCATCTATGTTTTCTATATCCATCTTCTTGATCTATCCATGTGATTAGTTTTGACTCCGAATATGATGTCCATAGTGCAACTATCTGAGTAGAGCTCTGTCACTTTATATGAATTTTAGTATGCTTGAGTGCAAACTCGTGTACAGCAATTGGAATTTCGCATCAGGGTACTTCTTCCTGTAGTCAATAAGTATGCCAACCAAGGAGATTCTTTAGTGCCTTCCAAGGTTCTGCGTAGATAGCTAAGGTCTGGAGTACAGGTTTTGTGGGTATATCTCTGGTAAGCCCTCCCGAGACTATAACTCGGCCACTAGGGCCACCTAGGGGTTTAAAGGCTTATTGCATACGCTAAATGCAATCGACGATGCCTGCGACAGTGAGTTAGGATTTTATTTTGTAGTTTTGATTTGCTCGGGACTAGCAAATAATAAGTTTGGGGGTATTTGATAGACGCATTTATGTGTCTAATATAGCTCATTTGTATATATTGTTAGTACTCGATATTGTACTTATTTGGTTATTTTATGTATTTGTAGGTGTTTTTGGAAAATAATCTCTTGCGGCGAATTTGGCTAAAAATGTGGCATTTGGACCTCCGTTGATAACGTACCGGAAGCGCCTCAGAAGTGTACCGGAAGTATCCCAGAAATACCCCGGAGGAACCCCGAAAAAAGTGCGGAAAATGCCCCAGAGGACACTTGCTATACGGATCCTTGATTTTGGATAAGGGGTAACCTAATTACTAAGGGGTGACCCATTTCCAGGCAGCTGCTAAAGGGACACCAGAACTGGATAGGGGGAGGTCTTCTTCAAATTTCAAATACTGGTTTTGGCGGGAAAGGCCATGCATTTCGCTGTTGATTTTTGATCCGATTGTTGGAGCTGTTTTAGGGAGATTAAACACCGGAAATTGATTGGGCTGGACGTGATATGGATATAAAATTCTAGTATGGATGATTTCATGGGCTTAATTGGGCTAGAATATCCGGGAGAAGCAATCAAAGTTAAAACAGAGAGACGTGTCCTGTTGTGCACTTTCAAAGATTTTTGAGAGATTTCTGGAGGAATTTGACGATGGATTAACATGTACATGGTCTTATTCAAGTCTAGGGAAGAGTTTGGTAGCTATTTTATAGCTAACAACACGTGAAAAAGCTCAACAGAAGGGATTATTCTCTCAACAGCGCAGAGAAAAAAGTCGGAATTTATACGAGTTATTTGGGATTTGAGGGCTATATAAGAGTGGTTTCAAGTCATAGAAAAGTTTAGAACCCTAGGAGAGAGTTAGGAGGAGTTTAGAGACGAGTAGAGGAAGTTACAGAGATTGGTGCTGCTGCTGCTACTGCCATTGAAGAACCTGAAGAACACGAAGAACAGACTCGCAGAGTCCGTCGTTCTTCAGCAGTCTTAATTTCAAAACCAACTGTCGTTGTTTCACAGCAGTTAGTGCTACTATCGTTGTTTTTAAGATCCTTCCACTTTGTAACAGTGACGCTGTAACATTTATACAGCGTTGCAAACTTCTTTTTACACCATTTTCATCAATAAAAACACATTATTAAGCCATGAATACATCTTATGATCATGTTTTTGGGATGAGGAGCTAAACCCAATCCAAGGGGTGACAGAGGAAGCCATTCTCACAATAATTATGTGGTAATCTCTATTTTATTAATTTATGCAATATTTTTATATGATTAATTGCATTGATAAAAATGATTTAAATGGTTTTTATTAATCAACTGTGTTTTCCCTTGATAATGCATGCTTAGTTTTAGACTCTTGATGCATTATACTTGTGATTAACATTTGATATTTTGGAAAATCTGCTCTTGGCAATTTTTAGAATCAACCCAATTATTTAAATTGCATAGTAAAAAAATATTAGATCACATAAGTATTGTTGATTGGTGGAATCTTAACCCCTATTTCTCCATAAAATTTTACTTCAGTTTGCTATTTTTCCTAAATTTTATTTAAATCTAGAAATTTTGTTACCTTCACAAGTCTGAAAAGACCCAGTTTTTACCACTACTACAATCACTATTTGAAAAACCATCAACAATCAATCACACAAAAAAAGCACAAGAATCAACTATGTTCACATGATCAGTTTTTCCGTTAAGCTTATATAGACCCAAAGTCCTATAACTCTTGCCTAAAAAATCACTGCCTAGTTACAACAAGTTTTCCAGATTCAATTAAAATTTTAAATCTTTTACCATCTACAACGGAACAAGATACAAGATTCTTGCATTTGCTCGGAACATGAAAACTTCGTTAAATGTGAGAATATTACAGATATGAGCTTCTGCTCGACCTTTTCCTTTTATGCAACCTCTGTCGCAGATGAGTTACTCATAAAGAGTTTCTCGACATCCCTTATCCTCTGATAAGAGGTGAACAAGTCTTTGTTTCAACAAACATGCATGCTTAGTGGCTCCAAAGTTCACCCCAGTCTCTCGCATTGGTTATTTAAAATAACTTCCGATATCATGCCACTAAACTCGTTCTAGTTTGTTTCAACTAAATTAGCATTAACTTTTTACTTATTAAGGTTTTTATGTTATCTAAAATTTACTTCCGTGTGACCAGGAATTTTACAAACATAACACCCACCCTTAATTAAAGTAATGTCGGATTCAGTTTTACGAAACATACCTTTCTTATGAATACTTCTCTTAGAGTTGTTTGATGTTCTCTCCTTTGTCAGCTTTGGAAGACTTGTGTTCATCCACATGCGCCTGTTAGCCATATGTCCCTTTCCAGTTTTATGTCACAATCTTCGTTTATACTCTGACTAGGCCAATCACCTAATACACCACATCTCACAAACCTTAGTTCCGAATCGGAAAATAAAGTATGAGTTTTGAAGATAACATCTAGATCTACAAACTTCGTTTGAATCACCATTTTAAAAAACTCATGGTTACCCCATAAAAACTACTTTAGTTAACAACAAATTTCTGCCCAACAGAATTTTTCAGGAACGTTTCTCTGTTTTGTAAAATATAAAAAAAAAATACTATTTTAACTCCAAAAATTCTGAAATTTTACTTGGATAACTATCAGGATGTCTACTACGTTGTGTCAAAAGGGTTCATCAAAATTCCTTCTAGGTTGAGAGATAAATTCGAAACTTTACAGCTGACCAAAAATCCGTTTTTGGTTTTTCACTCCATAATTAACATCCATGATTATTACAAATTCTAATGTCTTAAGATTGTTGGGTGCAATAATCAAAAACAAGAAAAAATCAAATAAGCAAAAGTTATTGATACTTAGCTCCTTTATAATGGAAGTGATTGTTTTGATGAAACGAACGAGATCTCCAGATCTCCGCAACAGCAACAAGGCAAAACTTTGGAAAAACAGAGTGAGTCACGTGTTCATCACGTTGCCCTTAAGATATTAGCGCCCGGCTACACTCAAGAGTGCTGCTATAGCCATCACAGGACGGATATCTCCATGATAAAACACCCTACTACACCTACTACTAGCATATGTAGTAGATGCTCAACTTGAGCTTGGCAACTCCGAAAAAACCGTTAAGGAAAATCGCGAATATGAAAGAAATCACCAGAAAATATTTTCCCTTGGGGATCTCTCTAAAAAGTAGAGAATCCTTTTCCCATAGATTTTACAAAAATAATGAATTTCTTTATATAATGGAATAATACAACTTAAAAAAGATGAACTCCCGGATGTGGGACTAAAACGCTTATATAATTTCTTAAAACAACTAAAAAGTGGAAATTCCACGGTATGGGACTAATAATTTATTCATTCACAAAGAAAAACAATAAATTATAGTTTTTATTAAAACCTTAAAAACCATATTTAATTAATAATTTTCCAACATTTATGACCGTGAATCTACCTCACATTCTAAAATCAACTTGGTGTTCCAAAAATTTATCGTATGAGGTGTGTCACATGATTTGTTATCTGTTACTATGAGTCAAAACCAACGATTGACGATTAGTCATCGAAAATCGAATCAGCAGATGATACAATTTACATGTGGCGATATGCATTTATATTTATCATAAAAGTATAATATATTATTCGAATATTAAAAAAGTATCTTTTAATTAAACTTTTTATCATACGAAAATTAAAAAGTGAAAATATTAATTTAATAATATTCGTAGAATTTAAGTGTATAAATTTATAATACATGTTGGATCCTCTTCAAATTTGAATATTGGGCTAACACCCTATATGGACTATCAGCCAAACAATTTTTTTATAAGAGTTGAATATTGGGAACGAAAATGATTTGTGTATCGTAAAGAAATTATCTCCCATGTGAGAAATAACTGGGCCCATTTATCTATGAAATAATGGTTGTCCCACTACCGTTAGATCTCCACTCGAGATTTTATAGGGAAAATTTCTCGATGAGTCTATCATTACTCTATCGAGTAATATAAGTAAGCAAACAACTATCATTAAATCTCTGCTCGAAATTTTCCAGGAAAAATCTCTCGATGAATTGCTCTATCGAGTAATACAAGTAAACAAACCAAGTTAGAGCAAGAAGTCATTGGATCTCTGTTCAGGATTTTCCTCTGTATGTATCTATCGGGAAGAACATGAGTAAAATGACAGTTAGGAAGTAATAACATAACCTTTAAAGCCCAAGTGCAAGTAACTTTTAAAGTCAATAATTAAGATCACCTTTGAAGATTCTCGTACATTTTTAACGTAAACAACTCCAACACCTTAGGACAATGATTGACTGTAGTTTATCCGATTCACTGTTTCAAAAACCTCCATATTTCATAAGGGAAACGGTAGGTCTAATAATGTGACCTTACAACAACTTTGTTAGAAAGTATATGTATTTGGTGGACCATATATCACATTAAATTTGGTTCTATAATGCTAATAAAAAGAGTTAGGTCCAAATAGATGTTGATATGTTTTTCATAAGAGACCAAAGTCCTTTCATTTTCCATGTCTTTTTCCATCCAAAATACAAGACAAAAAACCAACCTCCTTATGTGACCATCATCTTTAAGTCTTCCAACCAAATACCTAAAAAGAAAAAAATAAATAAACTCCCTTATTATTTCTTCCATCAACATTATGAGTTCCCACCACCTTAATGTGTATTGATACTTAAAAGACAGTGAGGATGTGCACATATGTATCGTGACAAGAAACCACTACCATCCAACGTAGGACAGGTTGAGCTGAGAGATAATAGGGCTTGGGTTGAGACACATTTGCTGATTTAAGCAACTGGTGGATTGGCGGGATTCCTTCTTTGACAGAGATGTGTATGATGCATGGTTGGAAAATTGTAATCAGATAGATAGACTATGCATGAATGCAATTTATCATGGTGGTTAATGATCAATTTTGAGAAATGTGTGGGATCTACAATGCCATGGAGAAAGGTTTTTCAATCGACATCGGGGTGTAACATCTTGTTCTTTCATCATTTGGCAAAACGATATGCAAACATCAAGTGATTTGAGACAACCCACTTAAATGAACTTTTTTTGGGTAGAATTTTGATGTGTAAAGAGAGAATGGCTTAAAGTTCAAAGTTAAAAGTGAGAACCCTTTACCCTTAGAATGTATGAAGAAATCTATGGGTTTGAAGTGATGGTAATGGGCCTTCAATAATCTCCATAATCATGATGCAAATGTTGAGAAAATTTTGAGTGGGTATAGTCGGTGGGAATATTCCGTGACATGGTACCTGGATGATCGATTTTACAATACCAATCAAAATGATTTTCAAATCTGCCTCCATTACCAGTATCAAGTTCCTTTTGCCACTAGCATACTGTATTAAACTGTTACAGGAACTAGCCTGCTACAAGATTTTGGACTGGAATCTAGTTGAGATTGAATTAACCCTCCAAACAATTCAGTTGCAGTCATCTTTTCTTACGTTTCTTTAACCTCGCAAGATTCTACGCACTTGGTTCCCTTAGATTACGTCTTTTACAGCCTAGGAGTTTCTTCAACCTCAGTGAATACTTTTGATACTTATATTCCTCTATAAGACAAGCTTATTTGATTTCCAATTTGATTTTTCAATCTAGGTTTGGATTTTTCAATCTAGGTTTGGAAATCTGTTTGCCGTAGATAAATTCCAGCAAACCTCAAGGATCTGGAAAGCTTATACTCCCGAAAACCAGCCAAGATCACTAACCACCTCTCAAGAACAATCACAAACAAATCAACTAAGAACAGTTTTAGATATCTATCTTGAGGAATCATAAAGTATGACAAAGAGAACTTTGTGATCTCGTTCCTGATATGAAATTAGAAGAACCTCAAAGATCAATAAGAACATCATCCAGAAACAAGAAATATCAAGCTAAAGACAGACTGACCAGGCTTCACGCACCCTTAAGTGAAATCTTCAAGTCGTAACCTTGGATACAGTTCACGAAGAACCTAGGTTATAGAGGTCGACTCTAGTTATGCAACTAGGATGCAAGCATGCCAGGATTAAGAAATCCAGTTTCCAGAGTTCTCTCTAGTTATAGATTTTCAAGGCTCCAGGTTGCTTGGAATTCAAGCTAAGGTTATTTAGAATTCAAGCAAACACTTTATGTATGTAGATGAAATTCTTTTTAGGAAATTCATGTAAGCATGTGGAATGTATGCGTTGAGAAGGTATAACTCTAGTGCTAACTTTGTACTCCCAGCTAGGAAACATCTCTAACCATTTAGCTTTGAAACTGCTTTGTCCAAAATGCAAATAATTCTTTTAACACCCACTCTATTATTGCTCCAAGAAAATTCAATACCCGATTTAGGATATTGAATCAACCCATAATGATCAAGACAATTATTGAAATCAATCATTGAAATCATTAACGGTTGTCTACCTCCTTTCTTTTCATAAATCCTCAAGTTAGTATTGAAATCACTTAAAACCATCCATGGTTTACCAAAAAAACTAATTTACTCTAGCTCCTCCCTATAGTTGAAGATGCATCATGCAACTCCAGTTACAAGTGAAAATGCCGGGGTTACCAAAATACACCTCCAACTTTTTCTTAGGCAATCTGTATGGACAAACTCAACACAACTCCGAGAGTAAAAAGTCAATCAACGAAAGTGCCTAGAGTTATATCTCTTTCTCTCTTGTCGTTAGAGCGTTTACATAATTGAATCCGTGAACCTAACTACAAAGAGAGTTCTTGGGCGATACCAAAGACCACTGTCCACGGATCAATCAAGTCTTATCCAACTAACAAGGTTGGACCTAGATACTCTGATTGAACAACCCACAACCTGTGATATTTTAATTATAATGATAAATAATATAATACGGAAAAAGAAATAACACATACACCAGGAATTTTGTTAACGAGGAAACCACAAATGTAGAAAACCCCGGGACCTAGTCCAGATTGAACACCAAACTGTATTAAGCCTCTACAGACACTAGCCTACTACCAATTAACTTTGGTCTGGAATTTAGTTGAGACCGAACTCAATCTCCCACTGATTCATGTACAATCGCGCTCCTTACGCCTCTTGAATCCCAACAGGACTCTACACAATTTATTCCCTTAGACGGTGGCACACCAACTAAGAATTGCTCCAACTCAATTGAAGACTTTAAACCAAATCTGCCTCCCACAGATTAAGCCTATAATTAATTTCCTGATTTACGATCCAAACAGATGATCAGATCAAACGATAGATCCAGGTGATGGAAATCGATAGCAACTTAGACAAAAGTCTGCTATCCTCAAAATCTGGACTTATGCAACCCGAAGTGCAGCCTATATTATTATTCACCACACAAGTATAAAACTTGCGGAATCAACAAAGTATGAGACGAAAAGACTTTGTTGATTACTGTCTATCTTGATTGATGGAGCAAGGCTCTACAAACAACCAAGATCAGGATACTCAAGTTATCAAGATAAAAGATAACTGGACCTGGTTTCACGAATTCCAGTGAAGTATTTATAGCCGCTAAACCCTAAAAGGGTTTCTGGAGAGGACGACTCTAGATACTACTAGGACACACCAAAAAGTAGTGTCAGGATTCAAAGATCCCAGTTGCCTAGAGTTCCCCTTATATAGAATTCAAGCCTATGTTGCTTTAGGTTTAAGCTAAGATAGCTTTGGAACCAAGAAAACAATATTCACCATTAGATGATCTTATTCACATATACAAGATATACATTATAGTTAGGTAAACCGTAACCGAACCGTGTATAAAGACTATGTTCAATATGGTTAGCCGAAACTAGCCGATTTGAACTTAAAAGCTTAACACTCATTTTCATGTTCACTAAGACATTAATATTGGATCACAATCATGTGATCAAATGAGTCTAGTGTTAGTTAGAGAATTGATCAAATCCAAATTACTTCATAGAAATAATTTAATCGTAATTGAATCATAATTAATCGACATAGTTTGTAAATGTACAAAGTACAATTACTTGAGTTGTCCGTGAATCGGCTGAGTCACAGTACACGGAGTGGTTTGCAAACTTATATACAAAAACCGAGTTTCATAGTCTACAAAACTTCTCAGTTAATAAACCGGTTTGCAAACTTATGCAATTACCGATTTCCGGATTCTACAGAACTTTTCAGTTCACGTACCGGTTTGCAATCTTTGAACCAACTCAAAGTTCCGGAGTCTACAGAACTTTTTAGTTCACGTACTGGTTTGCAAACTCAAGACCTTTGCATGTTCCAGAGTTCACAGAACATTCAACTTACGTATCGGTTTGGGTACTAAACCGGCTCTGGAATATAGTTTTTTGGCTCGCATACCGGTTTGATTATTTTAACCCGGTTCCCTTACCACAGTTCCACAATGGTATGTATACGAATATACAAACCTATTCGGATCACGAAACAAACAAATTTTCCCATGATGTACATACTGAAAAAGTGGGGGTACAAGAACCACACCCAATATTTCGCTTAACATTATGTATGAACAAACTCCAATATACTTTCTAGAGAATCAACTAGACAGTCAGACTCAATCTAGATAAAAAGTATATCAAAGAGTTTATATCTCAATCTCTCGATTTGATATATACTCAAGCAAATAGAAATCTGCGAGTCTTTACCAAATACTAGAGAGATAACTTGGATGGTACCAAAGACCAATATCCAAGTGTCAATCAATTTAAATCAACAACCAAAAGGTCGGATATTCTAATTTATTGAACAACACACAACCTGTGATATTTCAATTATATAACAAAATATAATGCGGAAAAGAAATAACATAGACACCAGAATTTTGTTAACGAGGAAACCGAAAATGCAGAAAAACCCCGGGACCTAGTCCAGATTGAACACACACTGTATTAAGCCGTTACATACACTAGCCTACTCCAAATTAACTTCGGTCTGGACTGTAGTTGAACCCCAATCAATCTCACACTGATCCAAGGTACAATTATGCTCCTACGTCTCTGATCCCAGCAGGATGCTACGTACTTGATTCCCTTAGCTGATCTCACCCGCAACTAAGAGTTGATACGAACCAGAGTCGAAGACTTTAATAAACAAATCTGTATCGCACAGAAAAGTCTACGGTAATAGATAAATCCGTATCCCACGAATATACCTACGAGTTTTGTTCCTTCTTTTGATAAATCAAGGTGAACAGGAACCAATTGATATACCGGACTTATATTCCCGAAGAACATCCTAGTATTATCAATCACCTCACAATAATCCTAATCGACGCAGCGACAAAAAATATTGTGGAATCACAAACGATGAGACGAAGTGTTTGTGATTTCTTTATATCTTGCCTATCGGAAATATCAATCTCAAGCCAATTATTACAATTGTACTCGTACTATAGAAACAACAAGATCAGATCATACAACTACGAGAAAGTAGTATCGGTCTGGCTTCACAATCCCAATGAATTCTTTAAGTCGTTAACCTGGTTTAGAAGAAGAAACCAAAGGTTAAAGAAGAATCGACTCTAGCTTAACACAACTAGTATCACACACAAGGTGTAAGGATTATGTTTCCCAGTTGCTAGAGTTCTCCCTTATATAGTCTTTCAAATCAGGGTTTGCAATCAATGTTAGCTTGGTAACAAAGCATTCAATATTCACCATTAGATGAAAGCCTGATTTAGATTCAAGCTACTATCCTTCAACCGTTAGATCGAAAACTAGCTTGTTACACACAAATGAAATGCACGTTTCTAGGCTTGTGTAACTGTACCCAAACTTGTACATTTGTTGGTTCAACAATAGTCAACCAAATGGTTATCCGTATGATCATTTTCATATCAACCATATTCTTCTTCACCATAACTAGTTCAAGTGACTCAAATGAACTAGTTAGAGAGTTGTTCAATTGCAAGGAAATCTTATGTAACTACACAAGACACAGTCGAAGCAAAAACGATTTGATTCACTCGAATCGGTTCATGAAATATATAGCCACGGTTTGCATTTGCATTCCTTAGTTTATATAAGAATAAGTTCACAAACATCATTTTTAGGTATAACCTACTCAAGTTCGCGGACTGGGTTCGCGGACTTAAGTTCCCGGACGGAGTTCACAAACTCCAGCAGAAATTTTCGGGACAAGAACTTCCGCCAGTTCGCGGACTTGGCTCACGCCACCATGCCGGTTCTCTTGATCAACAAAGTTCGCAAACTTCGGTTCAAGGAATAAGGACTTATACATATATGTGTTTCCACAACAATACTTATATCCTCCAATGGTTATACAATCTAAACTCTCATTTCAATCATTGGAACATTCTTAGAGGACGTTGATATTCTATAGTTGTTATTCACAAACTATTTTTCGTCAAAGTAAGCAATTTCCAAAGTGATTGAAACTTGTCATGGCTTTCGTCACTAGGTAAATATGAACTTGGTTAAAGCGAAAGATTACCAACACATATTTCGAGAAATAGATAGGCGAGATAAACTCGGCTCGAAATAGCAAATGTGTATAATCTAAGTCTATATAGCAAAACGACTTTGGTCTCAAGATAGGAGATAAATATACTTTTGAGTGATAGATAAGTTCAAGTCTCCACATACCTTTTAGTCGATGAAGATCCACCGGTTCCTTGAGTAGTCCTTCGTCTTGTATGATAATTGACATGGAGTTCTTGAGCTCAACTACACTTTCTATCCTAGTCCGGGACCTTAGCTATAGTAGACTAGAAATCATGAATTATAGTTTTGATCACTAACATTGACAAACATGCTTGAGATAGCAACGCATGCGAGTTCGACCGAGCAATGCTCTAACAATCTCCCCCTTTGTCAATTTTAGTGACAAAACTATCAATACATATGGAATACCAAAAATAAATAAATTAACTTTTGTAGCTCCTATTCCATACGCCTAATCTTCAACATTACTTGAAATCTTCTTCACTTCCAAGTACTCCAATAATCCCAAAGGTTGTATGTTCAGCATTATCGTTGTTGAAAATCCATAGCTATAACAACGAGAAAACAAGAGTTCTCAATCATTGTTATACAGTGTCATAGTATCATTACACAACGTCAAAGTTTAATTGTATCACAACTTCAACAACAATACTTTGGTGATATGTGTCGCTCCCCCTTAGTCAATACTCCATCTCACATGGAAACCACTCCCCCTTACACAATGATCCGAAAACCATATGTATTTGTAGTGTGAACTACATATTAATTCTCCCATTTTTTGTCAATAAAATTGGCAAAGGTACAAGAACGGGATCCTAATGAAATTTCCGAAAGTGACATTTCTTGACCAAAAGAAAGCAAAAATATATCATCTTATTTATATGCAATCATAAAGCCGAAGCTAAATGCATTCATCAAGGAGTTTGTAAAGATACAAGATAACCCCTATAATATTTCACAGTCGCACTCCCCACAAAGATTTAGCAATTAAGCACAAGTTCAATTAAGAACTCTCCCCCATACAATGTCATTCCCGAAAGAACAACAAGAGCGACCTTAATTTTGAAATAAAGAAGGATTTCTTTCGACATAACAAATCACATACAAGTATGAATTTGAATCCAAAAATGTTCAATTAAACTAATCACAAGAGAACCCATGATTAATTTAATCGACAAATGCTCAACATAAGTGAACTTATAGAGACTTAAAAACATACAATTAGATTAATCACAAGAGAACCCATAATTAATCTAATCGAAATACACAACCAAACTAATCACAAAAGTAATCAATTTAATTGGTCATGCTCGACATAAGAAAACCTACGGAGCAATAACTAAATAATCAAACAAGATGATTAATTTAGTTGAATATGCTCGACATAAAGTATCTCACGGAACAACAACATAGCAAGCTCATCAGTTGCTTCCTTCAGTTCGTTTTTCAAAAACTCAAGATTCCTTGTTCCGATTCCAAGTTGTTCACTTACGACTTCAAAATCTTGAAGAAGATTTCCTACCAGTTGTGATGATATCTGAACTGGTAGTTTGTTTTCATGATCAATGGCATGAAGGCATGTTATGAAAACAGGATTCTCATGAAACTAGATAGTCTTCCCTTTATTGACTTCATCATATTCATTTCCTCCATTCATTGTGCACACAAAAAACTTTGACCTTTCAGAACAGTGTAACACGGGATAACACCCAAGTATAAAAATAAGTTCCATGGAAAACCCTAGGAGAACTTGTACACATTCGTGTGGGCCAGAAGTTCGTGCACTGGTAGTCACAGCCTTAAGATGTGACAAAAAGGAAGAAGAATGAAGTTTGAGTGTCAAGACTAATAGTTGAGAACCAACTATTTGGAGGAAGTACACACAAACATGAATTTTTCTCAAGAACAAAGGATCATGATTATCTACAAGAGAAAAACTGGAGCCAAGCTCAACAGATTTTAAAGATCAACAATAAGAAAGGAAGAGAATACATATAACCTTGACAGCACTTCTCAAGATACACTTCTTGAGAACAATGAGCATCCTTCTTAAATTAAAAGAGGGATGTTGTAGTGAGTAGTCTTGGTGTATTAAGATGAGCATTTTTCTCATCAATTTTGACTTCTTCTTTTTCTCCTTCAGAAGGATTTAGAGACAAATCACATGACATAGTTGGAGGAGTTTTATTAAGAGATGAACTAGGAATACATGAGTCAATCTCTTTCCATGTTTTTTTAATGCCCCGTTTGAGTCTGTTTATGCTTATCTTAAGTTCTGAGACTCGATTATTGATATGTAAGCAATCTGGAGCTGAACTCTTGGATTTGCGGCCTTCTTCAGGGAGTGACAAGAAACTTGACCTTTCTTTCTTTCTCCTATATCTTTTCCTCTTTTCAGAGTTATTTAATAAGTCAGTTACTCTTCGGCCGTTCTTCCTTCTACCATTTTTTGTTTCAAAGGCACGATTAAGAAAAACTTATCATAGTAGTTTTTATGATTGTCGAAAGTGCCCTTTACTCCAACAATGTGAGAGACATGTTTGATGACTTCTTTATACAGCCATGCAAGCATGTTGTGAAGTTTTTCATTCCTTAACCGAAAACGACATCTTCGCTCAGAATGTCCTTTATTTACACAGTAATAGCAGTTAAAGGAAATTATTCTTAACCGTTCTCGTGTGAGTAGATTTGGAAGAAAAAGAATCCTTGTTTTTAGCCACATTACAAGCTGTGAAAGTTTTTTCACATGAAGAATTATCAACAGCTTTAACAAAATTGATCTTACTAGTTTTTGGAGCGTCTATTCCTTTATATCCCAGACCACGTGTATCACGATGTTCTTTACATGCTCCAATCATAGAAGACAATTTTCTAAAGCTAGAATTGAATCTTCTCAGACTCTCTTCCAGTGATTTCACTTTATCAAGAGCAGCTGCAAGGTCAGTCTCCAAGGATTTTTCTTTGGAAAGAAGATTGAGTTCTTTGTCATCAAAACATTTTAGTTGAGAGTCATATCTTGCTTCAGCTTCTGTAAGTCTTTCTTTCAACACAAAGAGATTTCGGAGAAGATTATCACATTCAGGCCTTTTTGTGCGTACATCTTCCTCACGATCTTTAACGATAGATTTTAGGAGATTATATCTTCCATCATATCCTTTAAAGAGTTTTCTCAATTTTCTGTTTTCTTGACAAAGAGGAGTCATGTACTTACTCAAGCAAGTTGTTGACTTCTTTTCTTTCAAAGCATGGTCAAACAGCTTGATATATTGAGAGACTTCCTCATCGATACTTTTTCCTTCTTATGAATCACTGTCATCTGACAGTTCATCCAACTTCTCATCAAGAGATTTTTCCCAGTCGAATGAAGATTCGGTCAAGGAACATGAGATAGAGTTTTTCTCAGAAGTTTCAGGACTCTGAAGCTCACCCGAGAGTCTCCAAACTGATGTTGCGTTATCAGAGATATTACTCTTGTCCATAGAGTTAGATTGCCACAAACACACACTTTTGAGGCCTTAAACGTGTTTGCCTGCTCTTATACCAATTGAAAAAGTGGGGGTATAACAACCACACCAATATTTCGCTTAGAAATCTGTATGGAAAAACTCCAACATACATTCTATAGAATCAACTAGACAGTCAGACTCAATCTAGATAAAAAGTATATCAAAGAGTTTATATCTCAATCTCTCGATTTGATATATACTCAAGCAAATAGAAATCTGCGAGTCTTTACCAAATACTAGAGAGATAACTTGGATGGTACCAAAGACCAATATCCAAGTGTCAATCAATTTAAATCAACAACCAAAAGGTCGGATATTCTAATTGATTGAACAACGCACAACCTGTGATATTTCAATTATATAACAAAATATAATGCGGAAAAGAAATAACATAGACACCAGAATTTTGTTAACGAGGAAACCGCAAATGCAAAAAAATCCCGGGACCTAGTCCAGATTGAATACATATTGTATTAAGCCGCTACATACACTAACCTAATTCAAATTAACTTCGGTCTGGACTGTAGTTGAACCCCAATCAATCTCACACTGATCCAAGGTACATTTATGCTCCTACGTCTCTGATCCCAGCAGGATGCTACGTACTTGATTCCCTTATCTGATCTCACCCGCAACTAAGAGTTGCTACGACCCAAAGTCGAAGACTTTAATAAACAAATCTGTATCGCACAGAAAAGTCTACGGTAATATATAATTCGTATCCCACGAATATACTTACGAGTTTTGTTCCTTCTTTTGATAAATCAAGGTGAACATGAACCAATTGATAAACCGGACTTATATTCCCGAAGAACAGCCTAATATTATCAATCACCTCACAATAATCCTAATCGACGCAGCGAAAAAAGACATTGTGGAATCACAAACGATGAGACGAAGTGTTTGTGATTTCTTTTATATCTTTCCTATCGGAGATATCAATCTCAAGCCAATTATTACAATTATACTCGTACGATAGAAACAACAAGATCATATCACACAACTACGAGAAAGTAGTATCGGTCTGGCTTCACAATCCCAATGAATTCTTTAAGTCGTTAACCTGGTTTAGAAGAAGAAACCAAAGGTTAAAGAAGAATCGACTCTAACTTAGCACAACTAGCATCACACATAAGGTGTGGGGATTAGGTTTCCCAGTTTCTAGAGTTCTCCCTTATATAGTCTTTCAAATCAGGATTTGCGATCAATGTTAGCTTGGTAACAACGCATTCAATATTCACCGTTAGATGAAAACCTGATTTAGATTCAAGATAATATCTTTCAACCGTTAGATCGAAAACTAGCTTGTTACACACAAATGAAATGCACGTTGCTAGTCTTGTGTAACTGTACCCAAACTTGTACATTTGTTGGTTGAACAATAATCAACCAAATGGTTAGCCATATGATCACTTTCATATCAACCATATTCTTCTTCACCATAACTAGTTCAAGTGACTCAAATGAACTAGTTAGATATTTGTTAAATTGCAAGGAAATCTTATGTAACTACACAAGACACAATCGAAGCAAAAACGATTTGATTCACTCGAATCAGTTCATGAGTATATAGCCACGGTTTGCATTTGCATTCCTTAGTTTATATAAGAATAAGTTCACAAACATCGTTTTTAGATATAACCTAATCAAATTCGCGGACTGGGTTCGCGGACTTAAGTTCCCTGACGGAGTTCACAAACTCCAGCAGAAATTCTCGTGACAAGAACTTCCGCCAGTTCGCGGACTGAGTTCGCGGACTTGGCTCACGCCACCATGTCGGTTCTCTTGATCAACAAAGTTTGCAAACTTCGGTTCAAGGAATAAGGACTTATACATATATGTGTTTCCACAACAATGCTTATATCCTCCAATGGTTATATAATCTAAACTCTCATTTCAATCATTGAAACATTCTTAGAGGACGTTGATATTCTATAGTTGTTATTCACAAACTATTTTTCGTCAAAGTAAGCAATTTCTAAAGTGATTGAAACTTGTCATGACTTTCATCACTAGGTAAAGATGAACTTGGTTAAAGCGAAAGCTTACCAACACATATTTCGAGAAATAGATAGTCGAGATAAATTCGGCTCGAAATAGCAAATGTGTATAATCTAAGTCTATATAGCAAAATGACTTTTGTCTCAAGATAAGAGATAAATAGACTTTTGAGTGATAGATAATTTCAAGTCTCCACATACCTTTTAGTCGATGAAGATCCACCGGTTCCTTGAGTAGTCATTCGTCTTGTATGATGATTTCAATGGAGTTCTTGATCTCAACTACACTTTCTATCCTAGTCCAAGACCTTAGCTATAGTAGACTAGAAATCAAGACTTATAGTTTTGATCACTAACATTGACAAACATGCTTGAGATACCAACGCATGCGAGTTCGACCGAGCAATGCTCTAACACATATGAGTATGCATACCACACAAATCTGAAAGTCAATGTATAGCTACTTCGCTACGTGTACGAATACATGTAATACAACTTCAGACATATAATAGATTTCTTAGTTTGTAAGACTGATAACACTGTCTTGTATTCCGAATATAGTAGTTCTATATTTCTTTAAATCGACTCGAAACATTCATGAATAAAATCAATGATACATATCGCTGTTCCAGGTAATTTTCGAATGATAAACTTAAATCATGATTTGGTTCCGAACAATAAATTGTTCTCCAACGAATTTAATCAAGTATGAACAAATGTTCATTAAGATTAGTCATTATATTTCGAGAAATTCGTAAACTAAATAATTAATTCTCGACTCGAAATTCTTGTCTATGCAAGCTAATCTAATTAGTTATGCGACAATCGTCTCAAGGATAGAAAAGTGAGAAATAGGTGGTCCAGTCTTCACTTACCTTTTGTTGATGAAGTTCTCCAAAAGCTTCGGTTGATCTTCGCCTTCAATCGTTTCTCAACTCCACCATCCTAGACCGAGACTTAACTAATTGTACACTAGAAATCAAGATATGGTTTTGAAAACTAAATTTGACAACAAGCTTGATATAGCAACTGAAAAAGCGGGGGTCTAAAAACCACACCCAATATTTCGCTTAGCAATCTGTATGGACAAACTCCAATATAATCCAAGAGAATTAACTAGACAGTCAGACTCAGTCAATGGAAATATATCCAGGAGTTGTATCTCAATTTCTCAATTCAATACGCAATCAAACAAATAAGAATTTGCGATCCCGATTGAATATAAGAAATAACTTGGACGGTATCAAAAAACCAATATCCAAGTGTCAATCAATTTAATCAACAACCAAAGGTCGGATTCTCAATTGATTGAACATACGCACAACCTGTGATATTTAAATTATATAAACAAATATAATGCGGAAAAGAATTAACACAGACACCAGAAAATTTGTTAAAGAGGAAACCGCAAATGCAGAAAACCCCCGGGACTAGTCCAGATTTGGACACCACACTGTATTAAGCCGCTACAGACACTAGCTTACCACCAGTTAACTTCGGACTGGAATGTAGTTGAGCCCTAACTAACTGATGAAGGTACAGTCGCATTCCTTACGCCTCTTGAACCACACCGGATTCTGCGCACTTGGTTCCATTAGCTGATCTCACCCACAACTAAGAGTTGATACGACCCAAAGTCGAAGACTAGATAAACAAATCTGTATCACACAGAAAAGTCTATTGAATAGATAAATCTGTCTCCCACAGATATACCTACGAGTTTTGTTTCGCCTTTGATAAATCAAGGTGAACAGAAACCAATTGATAAACTGGACTATATTCCCGAAGAACAGCCTAGTATTATCAATCACCTCACAATAATCTTAATCGATTAACGAAACAGGATATTTTGGAATCACAAACGATGAGACGAAGATGTTTGTGACTACTTTTAAATCTTTCCTATCGGAGATAAATCTCGAGCAAATCTTAAAGAAGATAGTACTCAATCAAAATAGAAAACATCAAGATCAGAACACGCAACTGCAGTGAAAATAGTTGGGTCTGGCTTCACAATCCCAATGAAGTCTTTAAGTCGTTAACCTACAGGGTTTCGTGAAAAACCTAAGGTTAAAGGAAATCGACTCTAGTCGCAACTAGTATCACACATGAAGTGTGGGGATTAGGTTTCCCAGTTTTTAGAGTTTTCCTTTATATAGTCTTCAAATCAGGGTTTGCAATCAATGCTACCTAACAAAGCATTCAATATTCACCGTTAGATGCAAACCTAATTAGATTCAAGCTAATATCTTTCAACCGTTAGATCGAACTTAGCTTGTTGTATACAAATGAAATGTACCATCATTTAGATAAAGGTAATCGTACCTAAACATGTACACTTAGTTGGTTCAACAATAGTTAACCAACGGTTAGCCATATGAGCACTTTCATATGAACCTAATTCATCTTTATCATAACTAGTTCAAATGACTCAAATGAAACTAGTTAGAGAGTTGTTCAATTGTGTATATTCTCACAGAAGTATACAAGACACAATTGAAGCAAAATCGATTTTGATTCACTCGAATCATTTCATGAGCATTATAGCCACGGTTTACAAAAGATCGCATTCCTTATTATATAAATGTATTAGTTCATGAAAAAACTGATTTTAGAACATAACCTACTCAAGTATGCAAACGGGTACGCATACTTAAGTAGCCAGACTGAGTTCGGGTTTCGCCATTGCGCGAGCAGGTACGCATACTAGAACTCTTCCAAACTCCAGCAGAAATTCACATACTTGAACTTCCGCCAGTACGCGTACGGGTACGCATACTTAAATCCGAACTTCCATCAACCAATCAGTACGCGTACGGGTACGCATGCCATGGTTCCCGGACTTGGACTTTACACAAACTACACATATTATGTTTATATCCAATCATGGTTATATGTTCTAAACCCTCATTTCAATCATTGAAACATTCTCGGAAGACGACAATAGTTGTCTCACACAAACTATTATCTTCAAAGAAATTTTCAAGTGATCGAATGATCAATACGAAACATTCCGAGTCTAATCAAATGATTGTCTCACACAAATCATGTAAGATGTTGCAAGAATATTTTCACATGATCATATTTTGACTTTCGTCAAGAATAAAAGATGAAATCGGTTAAAGCGAAAGCTTACCAACATATTTCGAGAAATAGATAAGCGAGATAAACTCGGCTCGAAATACCAAATGTGTATGATTGGAGTCTATATAGCAATACGAATTTTTGTATCAACTAAGAGATAAAGTAGATAGACTTTTGAATGGTAGATGATTCAAGTCTCCACATACCTTTTGTTGATGAAGTTCCACAAGTTCCCTTGAGTAGTTCTTCGTCTTCATTCGATGAACGTCGTGGAGTCTAAATCTCAACTACACTTACTATTCTAATTCGAGACTTAGCTATAAGTAGACTAGAAACCAAGACTTATAGTTTTGTCAACTAAACTTGACAAACAAGCTTGAGATAGCAACCCTTGCGAGTTCGACCGAGCAGTGCTTTAACATCAACACTTGTGAGTTCGACCGGGAAATTCTCTAACAATCTCCCCAAGTGACAAAACTATTTAAAAAAAATATGGATGAAAAAACTCCTCGATCCACCATGTCTTCTTAATTTCCTTGGTTTCTCCAACTCTCCTTGAACTTCGTTATTTCAAGTTGCAATGATCTGAACGTGTTCAACTCAGCATCATTGTTGTTCAAGAACCGATTCCATAGCGATAACAACTTTTTGAAAACAAATATTCCCAATCGTTGTTATACAGAAACATGGTATTATTATCTTCTCTCCAAAGTTCAATTGTATCTCAACTCTGAAGTAATACTATGGTGATATGTTTCTCCCCATTAATCAATACTTACATCTTTTGTTTAATAGGTAAATGTATTGCTCAACTGATTCAATCCCCATTACATAATGATCCGTAAACCGTATGTATGTAATATGAAACTACAAAATAATTCTCCCCCTTTTTGTCAATAAAATTAACAAATGTACGAAACTCGCGGGATCGTATTGAAAACAACCAAAAGATATCTAAGTTTTAAGGAAGATGGAGATACTACATAAAACTAGTTAAAATGCAACTCCTCATATCAACTTATTTAGATGATATCACTTAGTAATATAAATACTTATCTCTCATCCTAGTATATTAAAAAGATACAAGCATCCCCTTTATAACTCCACAACCACACTCCCCACAAAGATATAGAAATTAAGCACAAGTTCATTTAAGAACTCTCCCCCATAAAATGTCATTCCCAAGAAAACAACATGAGTGACCTTACTTTAGTGAAAATGAAGGATTTTGGATATTAACAAATCACAAGGATTGGTATTCAATGTATTGACATAAATTAATCTCAAGGCCAGTTAGGAACAACGAGACAATTTTACTCGATTTTACTCAACATAAGAGAATCTTACGGAGAGTGTCAAGAAGCAAAACACAAAAGTGTGATCACAAAAAGATAAATGCTGCTAGAAAAATCTCAAAGAGTTTGTTCTATTTTCCGTTTATAGAAACATAATAGATTTAACTTCTGAGCATATATGAAATATTAACTCGATTCACGAGAACATAAAAGGCACAAATATTTCATAAGAGTTTTGAAATAATTAAACCAATAATGATTACATACTGCAAGTTCATCTTCCAACAACTCTAGAATTTAAATAAATAAATCTAAAAACATGCAAGATGAAAAACGTTGGAAATAGCTATTTGTAATCACAATCTTTGCTATACCAAACCCTAGTTATCCTTCCCAAGAATAAAATTCTGAAAAGAAGTTTCCTAGATAACAAAAGAAAATCAAGTGAAATATAACAACAAGATCTAAAAAAAAAAACTTAGACTTCGTCTATTTCTTCATACATTTCTGCAACTCCATCAAAGAATGACTCTCCAACATCTTTTACCCATTGAATGGCTAACATGTTGTGCTCCTGGCTCAGTACAACGACCTTTCCATTCACAATGTGAATGTGCTTCCTTAGGGTTGTATATTCAGAGATAAGCTTTTTCTGGTTCCTAATCATGACTTTTTGTTTTTCGATTATCTTGAACTGACTATCGAAGAGCTGATTTACTTGTAACCGAAGGTTAGAAATTTCAATCTTAGAGTCATGTTAAGCATGAGTTAGATCACAAAAGGAATCAACAATCCAGGAGTTATGTTCTTGTCTTGAACCAATCCTTTTCGGAATTCTTTCATGGAAAGAACTTCCTTCCTTAGAGTCATCTTCATCGATATGGATGGTTTCATGAGGTCTTTTTGAACTTTCCATTCTTTTTCAAGGACGAAATTATGAGTCTCAACTAATTATTCCTTCAACCAAGGGTTTGCGAATAATAGGAGTTTTCTACCTCTTTTTATTAGGACACCCTAACTCATTAAAGGGATACGCGAATCGGTTAAAAAAAACTTGTTCGCCAACTATGGTACGAGATTAAAGGTAATTGCAGGTCTGACAGCAAACAGGTTCACAGCTCAACAAACTTCGAGTAAGAGTACCCAAAGGATTGAAGCACTTAGAAGAACTTCCGAGTAAGGAACTAGAATAAAAGACCTACCAATTGTCAAATATTTAATCATTTCTTAGGAAAAGTAACAAGGGTTGGTTGAACAATAATCAAACTTGAGAAATATCGACATCACAGATAATCCTTGATATGTACAGTCCTTGTAACTCTCAAGTTAGATTCAAGGACATATCTGTTGAGATTAACCAACAGAGTGAGATAAAATCTCACCACTGGTATCAGTGGGTGATACTTAGAGATTTACTTTTTTGTAACGTCTTTTGTGACTTCTTTCTTTTCTTCTGACATTTTTATGAGGTTTTGATCTAACTTCATGTGCAGTATGGAAGTTTGAAAAATCCTCCTTCTTATAACGTTTTTTTGAAGAAAAAAAGTTTCCTCGGGAAGCAAGACGAGGACATCTTGAGATACGTTTAAGGGAATTAGAATCACTTGGATTCCATTTTATGAACTTAGATCTCCCAGAAGTACTTCCACTATCAGTACAATCGCTGATATTTGTAGTACAATTAGGTGCTATATTATGAAAGTAACTTTGCTTATGGATTTTTTGTGTGGAATCACCCAGATTACTCCTCACATTCTGGTCTTTTGCAGAGACAGAATTCGTTGCAGACATATTTTTTTACCTCTTCCATCGCAAAGTTAAGCAATTTTTGTAGATTTGAAATCTGTTTCTTTATAAAATAACAATTTAGAGCAACATGATTCTTCTTCCCACAGTGTGAACAAAATTGTGGAATAGAAACCTTTGTTGCATTGTTTTTACACACAACTTCAATGGACGTTAGCAATATATGTGAACGTCTTTTTGCCAGACATCTCCTCAGAAGTAACTTTCCCAATGCACAGTAGTGTCACAGGGACTGTAACAACAAGCAATGAGCTAATTTTACTTTTTAAGATAGAGTTATCTTCTTTTAAAGCATGACACTATTTCTGAGAAAATAGAAGATCAACGACAAGTTTATCTTTATTCACACAACGACTGTCCTCTTCCAATTTGTGAGACTTGAGAAAACATTCTCCTCTATTTATACTTTCTATAAGGGTTTCTTCAAGTATACTAATCTTTTCATCCCGATCACTAATATCTTGTCCAAATCTGCATATATCCCTAGAGAGATTGTCAATATAACCAGGGTGTTCACGCTCCATTTCAAGGGATTTATCAATCTCATTTGAAAATTGAGTACATCTTTCTTCAAGATATCTAATTCTAGAGATTTGGAGATCAATGAACTCTACGGCCTTTTTTAGACTTTTGGTAAGTTCCAATTCAGTAATTAAGGGAAGCATATCATCAGAGACTGACAACATGATATCTTTTCCTTTGGATTCAGAAGAATCAACTAAGGAGTTATCCTTTGAGGTAAGTGTAGTTGCAGGAAATCCTACACTACACCCCTCACAAGATTTCATTAACATTCAACTCATTTTTGGATTGACAATCTTAATTTTATTGATGAATCTTTTAACAATCTTACAAAAAAATATAAAGGAATCAAAAATAACCACTTCTCTAGATTTTCTCTCTCATATTTACTTGCTTCTTAATCAAAAAAGATCTCTCTCCTTTCCTTTACAACTGAATGGATATTTATAGGAAATTACATAGTGGATGACATCTAATCTGTCCTTTATTTTCGGATATGGTTTGCGACATTCTCGCAACCTTACAAATACCAATCTCGCAAACTTCCTTATTTTCGCAGGATCGTCACACTTTTGTCATGATTTGGCTGATGTCGTTTATTATGTCGTTTCTGAAGTTGTTTTGCGACACTGTCGTGTTGTGTTGTTAATAATTTCGCTGAGACATTATTGCTGCGAGATTCTGATCCCACATCTTTCCTCTTCTCATATATTCTCTGCGAAGTAGAGAACGATGTGAGAAATGCCGCAGCTATCCATCACTTCATATTCTGTATTTATTACATGTATCCTTTCACCCATCTGTTTCTTGACACGTCTTCTGTAACCACTGCTTTTCAACCGCTCACGACTTTTCGCATTAATTGTGTTTATCTTCTCGAAAATCTCCTATATATATATATACTCTTCTTACTCTCCCTTTTCTTCTTTTTTACTCTCTTTTTCATTTTCTCTGCAACTTTATCATTTTCTCCGTAAATTCCTCTGCTGTAATTTTTCTCCTATCTTCCTTCCAATCTTCTTAATTCTTCGTCCATTCCTATATTGTTCCCTCTGTAGATCTTCACTGTTCATAATTTTCTTCTTTTTTAATTTTTACGAATTAATATTCCTGCTGGTGTATTCCATGGATTCATCGAGGTTAGTTTTCTTTTTTCTTTCTTATGGGTTTTGTTGAAATTGATCTTGCTGACTGCCTTATTTGATGTTGTTTATGTGATTCTCATACTGTTGTTATTTCAGCAAAAACGCCTCTAACATCAAATTTACGGTTCAGAACCCTAATATTTCCAAATCGCAGCATAAGGTTGTTGTAAACAAAAGAAAGTATGCGGATCATAAGGTAGTAAGAAACATTATTCTTTTCTAATAACAATATTGTTGTCTCTGTTTCTTATCTGGATTGTGATTCGCAGGGTGATAAGGATGCCAACAAACCTCTCAAGAAATCTCGCCACCTCAAAACCGTTGAAACCTCTGTTCCATTTCACTTACTTATCCCTTCAAAATCTCCTGCGACATCTTCACAAGTTAAACCATTATCTCCAATTCGCGAAAAGGTTGCCTCAAATTTCATCCCTTCAACTGACCTTTCAATGATTGAAACCCCCCTTATTAATCCTTCTGTGAATGAAACTTCTTCTCCTCCTATTGATAATGTTTCCCAATTTTCTATCATTTCCAATTCTCTACCTGAGCCTCTTCCTTTAAATATTGCTTTCAAAGTTTTGTCTGAGGTTCTGGATGATGTTAAGAAGTCTTCCATTGATCCTGTCAAGTCTGGTGTTTGCGAAATTCTGAGTAAGTATTTTGGCTCTGACAGAGATGCTTCACAAACAACTTTTGAAAAAGAGGTTGAAACCTTGAATAAGAATCTCCAAATGATGACTTTAGAGTGTAATGCTCTTCGTCTTGAAAATCAAAATCTCCAGAATATTTCACTGGATCGCGACAATCTTCGCAAGAAGAATGATGAACTGAGAGGTATGATTTCCTTATCTGTGTCTTCAATTTGCCTTTTTAATAATTTTATCCTTTCCATATTTAATTGTCCTTTAAATCCCTTTTTCACATGTTAAGCCTTAAACCATAAGCGAATAATGGAGAGATATCAATTTGAATGTGTTGTTGAAGCAGCCCGTGTTGATAAAGAGATTTTGACGGATCAATATAACCAATTAGATAACCTCTATTCATATTCTGTTGATCATATAAATAATCTTACCAATGAAAATACCCAATTAGTTCAAAGGCAAAATTTATTAAGTAATGAAATATCTCGCCTCTCTTATTCTTTAACTAAAGCTAATCTAGGGATGGAAACTTTATCAGATGAGAATAAAACTCTATCTCAAGAGAAGCGGACTTGTTTAAACAAGATGGCGATATCTTCGCAATAACTTAGCATCCTTCAGAAAGTATGTGATGACCAAGAACAATCTCTTCGCTCTTTGAGAAATGAACTTAAAGAAGTAACAGAGTCATCTATCGCTGAAAGAGATACTCTCATTCAAGGTAAAATAGCTTTAAGTGTAAAGGCGAACCAACTTAAAGAACAATATTCCAAATTAGAAGAATCTTATTCTTCACTTGCGAAGAAAAATGCCTTTCTTATTTCTAAAGAGAAAAATCTTCAGTCTCGACTTAAAGGTTTAGTTGGAGATAAATTTGATGATGCGATGGACCATTGGGAGAATAGTTGTCTGACCTTGATTCAACATCTTATTTCGCAAAAGGAAGGTATTCATAATAGTTTGACTGCCTTTACTATTTGTTTTTTGTCATACCTTTTTGAGTTCTTCATCTTACTGAAATTTTGTATTCTACTTTTCGCGTAGTCTGAGAAAAATCTTCATTCCTCCATTTCTGTTTTGGGGGATAAATATGCCAAAATTCGCAAAGAAAATACACTACTCGTCTCTGTCATTACTAGTTCTCGCGACCGAGCAGAAAAAAGACTTGATTATCTTGCTTACTTTAAGGATATTCAAGATAGGAATCATCAGAGAGCACTTCTTCGTCAAGTTCATCTCCGGACTGAAGTTCTTGTGAATGATATTTTATTGTCCAAATCTGTTCCTCCTACATCAATCAAACCTTTGGAAGTAGATGATGATGAAATTCCTCGTCCTACTGACAGTGATTATGATTATGAAAGTGGTGGAGAGAATAATCTTTTGGAAGATGAAGAAGAGATCCCTTCTAAGGAATCAACTGCTGGTGCTAATCAAGATGGAAGCGAAAAAGAAATCCCTTCTAAAGAAGTAATTGCTGGCGATAATCAAGATGGCGGTGAAAAAGAAGTCCCTCTCAAAGAAATTATTGTTGGTGAAGATCAGAATCGAAATGAAGAAAAGGCTGGCGATGGTGAGAACATTGGCGAAGAGTTTCTTATCTAGTTCTATCTTTTTGAACTGTTTCATCTTTATTATTTCTTGCGAATAATATTCTTCAACCAACTTTGGAATTAATTTTCTCTTTTAGTATTTTTCTAGCGAGAAAGATAATGCCTCTTGTTTACTGATTCCCATATTTTCCTCTCATTATCTTTCTTGAGAGAAATGATTTGTTATGAATACTGATAAATATTTTGTTTTGTCATGTAGTCTTATTTTGCCTTCCTAATTAAAGGTCTTATTATGCCACCTCTTGTCATTGCGACAAAATCGCAGGACGTCCTTGCATTTTTATGCAAAAACCCATTGATCTTGCCTTAACTTTTTCTTTTGTATTATTGCCTCTTCAGGTTTGTTGCGACAATATGACATGCCTAAATATTTTTGCCAAAATAAAGCCTCATGACATTGTCGTCGTGCGAAAACCCATTGATCTCGTCTTAGCTTTCTCTTTAGTATTATTGCCTCTTCAGGATTGTCGCACAAATATGACAAGCCTTAATACCCTTGAGAGTAAAAAGCCTCATGACATTTGCGTCTTAAGACACTTATCAGCTCCCTAATGGAGGGTGCCGCCCTTATCTCCCCCCTGGTTGCCCCTTCAAGGAGGCGTACCTCTACCATACAAGGTTGGCTCCTCCCATCCGGTCTTAACAACAACCAGTTGTTTTCGCAGCCTCTTATCCCTTTTACCTATAGGGTTTACGGTTACGAGACTGCACCCTAAGTGGGGTTTTCTTCGGGTTGAGTGCAGTATAAGCCAAGACTTGTCAAGAATGACAAGGTACGCTCCAGACGCCCCTGGCACTCTTGTCTCAACCGTGTACCTCGGCGCCTTGGTCAGATTCTGCACTCCTTGGGAGAGTCCTTATTACCTTACTCGCCCAACCTAAGTCATATGCTTAAGTTGAGAATCCAAGATGCCTCTCCCGGATGGGCTTTATTGACCCCAAATCTCCATGACTCAGGTTCCGGTGGCGTTGTAGCCTTTCCCTGAGCCATGCAACAGGTACCCCCTTATATGACGTACTTTAGGTCTTACATTTGCCTCTTGCGAAATTTTATTCACGAACTAGGATGTACGCCATAAAGGTTCGCCCCTTTATCTTTTGTCATTGTTCTCTGATTGTCTTTTGTAGAATTTATTATCTCTGCGAAGTTCTCGTATATCATGATCTTGTTTTGATATGAATAACCTCGCAACTATTATTTCATTGAATGTTTATTCGTAATCGTTTTGTTGCATCATACATAACTTCTCAAAGCTTCTTATGGATAGTATCTCTTTAAGTACAATCTGTTCCATGGTCTGTCAAGTCTATGACCAACATCTCTACCTTCTGGATCCATTAATTTATAAGCTCTTGTCCCAGCTATCTCCTTAATGATGTAAGGTTCATCCCATTTTTTCGCTAACTTTCCACCATTTTCTCGCTGATATATTGGTGTCTCTCGCAGAACTAAATCTCCTGGTTGAAATTCGCGTATTTTGACACGTTTATTATATTCTCGGGCTAATCTTCGCTGATAATTCTCCATATGATGTAAAGCTCTTTCTATTTTTTCTTCTAACTCATCAAGTTTGCTTAAGATCAAACCCGCACTAAGATTTTTCTCCCAATCTTCTCTCTTTGTCGTCGGAATAACAACTTCTGTTGGTAGCACCGCTTCAACTCCATATGTTAAACAAAAATGTGACATTCCAGTAGATTCTCTCCTAGTTGTGTTATAAGCCCATACTGCATTATGTACTTTTTCGCACCATGCTCTATGATGTCCTTCTAATTTTTTCTTTAATATATCTGCAATTGTTTTGTTTGTTGCCCCTGCCTGTCCATTAGCTTGTGGATACAGAGGAGTAGACTTTTCACATTTTATCTTAAATGCATTAAGTAACATTTCTATGTTTTGTCCTTCAAACTGTTTCCCATTATCAGATACCAACTGCACGGGAATTCCGAATCTGCAAATGATATTTTCGAATATGAATGTAAAGATATCTTTGTCGCGAATATGTTGTACTGCCTTTACTTCTGTCCATTTTGTGAAATAATCTGTTGCGACTATTAAGTATC
Source organism: Papaver somniferum (assembly GCF_003573695.1). Lineage (NCBI taxonomy): Eukaryota > Viridiplantae > Streptophyta > Magnoliopsida > Ranunculales > Papaveraceae > Papaver > Papaver somniferum. The sequence goes on from NC_039366.1 coordinate 21,308,636, forward strand.
TTCTTTGTCCAGATCCTGGTAAAAATGGCCCCACAATATCTAAGCCCCACTTTCCAAAAGGCCATACACTGGTTGAAGATGACAATGGTTCTCCAGGTGCATGTATTTTCTTTTCGTGCCGCTGACAATATTCGCAACGTCTTGATATCTGTTTTGAATCTTCGTGCATGTATGGCCAGTAATAGCCTTGCATTTTTTCTCTATGTGCCAAAGATCTTCCCCCACTATGATTGCTTGCATCCCCACTATGTAACATTTTTAGCACCTTTTCTCCTTCTTCTCGTGTCAAACATCTGACCGATGGTCCATTAAAGGATTTTCGGTATAGCAGCCCATCTCTTAATTCATAATTTGTTGCGCGGATTTTTAACTTGTGTGCTTCCAATCTGTTTCTTGGTGTTTCTCCTTTCGCCAAATATGCATGAAGCTCTATTCTCCAATCTGCGATATTGTTCGTTTGTTCTTCTTCTCCACCTTCCATCATCATTACGTTCACTTCTTCTTCTTCTTTATTGATTGATGGTGACAGAAGTGTCTGTATTTTTATGCATCTCGCAGTTGGATCTGTCATCATGCTTGAGATGAAAGAAAAAGCGTTTGCAAGTCTGTTATCCTTCCTAAAAATGTGCCTCCATTTTATCTTTGGGATTTTCGCTGACAATTCTTCAACGAGCTTCTTGTATTTCTTCAAGGATGGTTCATTTGTAGTGTACTCTCCCTTTATTTGGCGAATAACTAGCTGCGAATCACTAGTGATCCTGGCATTTTTTAGTTTCATTTCTATTGCGAATTTTAAGGCATGTACTACAACTTCATATTCCGTTTCGTTATTAGTGGACGCGAATTCCAATCTGAATGAAAAAGCCATCTTCGCTCCTTCTGGTGAAATTACAACAATTCCAACCCCATTGCCTTCCCCATTTGATGATCCATCTACCAATATCTCCCATCTATTTGGTTCTGTTAATAAGTCTTTTGGATCTCCATGTTATTCTTCTATATCCATAATCTCCTCCACCGCTTCATCATCTTCTAAAGGAAATTCTGCTAAGAAATCTGCGACAACTTGTGATTTTGGTGAAGATAATATTTCATACTTGATTTCGAAATGTCCTACTTGTGCATTCCATCTCTCCACCCTACCTGATCTTTTTGAATTCTTCATCACTGATTCAATTGGTACTTTTGTTAGCATCCTTATTTTGTGTGCTTGAAAATATATGCGAAGTTTAAATGCGGCGTATACTAATGCTAAAATTAGCTTCTCAATCTTTGAATAATTCCTCTCTGCAGCATTAAATGTTTTGCTGATGTAATAAATGGCTTTTCCACTCCTGCGTTCGTTCGCAATAACACAACGCTTAAAGCATGTGATGTTGTCGCAAGATAGATCAATATTTCTTCTCCTGGTTCTGCCTTTTGTAAAATAGATGTATTCATAAGGTGTTCTTTGATACCTTGAAAAGCTTTTTCACATTCATCAGTCCATTTGAATTTTGCACCCTTCTTGAGTATATTGAAAAAATGTTTATATTTGTCTGATGTTCGCGAAATGAATCTTCCTAGCGAAGCTAAAAGTCCGTTCAATTTTTGTACATCCTTTATCGTTGTTGGTGTTGGCATGTCACGAACTGCTTGTACTTTTTCTGGATCAACTTGTATTCCTTATTTTGATACAATGTAGCCTAAAATTTTTCCCGATGCAACTCCAAAAATGCATTTTTCAGGGTTCAGTTTAATGTTATGATGTCGCATCTGTTCAAAAATCTCCCTCAAATCTTGTACATGATCTTTGGCTTCTTTACTCTTCACCAACATGTCATCCACGTACACCTCTAATGTTTTGTGTATCCATTTCACGAACACCTTCTATACCATTCTTTGATACGTTGCTCCTGCATTTCGCAAACCAAACGGCATTTTTGTACAACAGTATGAACCTCTTGGAGCGAAAAAAGCAGTATGTTCTTGATCTTCTTCAGCGAGGGGGATTTGGTTATAACCTTTGTACCCATATAAAGAAGACACTCTGTCATTTCCCGCTGCTGATTCAACCATTTGAGGAATATCCGGCAATGGAAAACTATCTTTAGGGCAAGCCTTGTTTAAATCTGTGAAATATATGCAAATTCTTATCCCTTTATTTTTCTTTGGAACGACAACCATGTTTGATCCACTCTGGGTATTTAGCTTTTCTTATAATTCCCGCCTCAAGCATTTTCTATAATTCTTCTTCTATTTGAGGATGGTAGGTCGTTGCGATTTTTCTTATTCTCTGTTTAAATGGTCTCACATTCTTGTTAATCTCCAACTTATGACATGCAATTGATGGATTTATTCCAGGTATCTCATCCATGCTCCCCGCGAAAATATCTTTGTATTCCCGCAAAATATTAACAGTTCTTTCTTCCTCTTCTGCATCCATCTTGGTTCCAATCCTCAGTATTAGGGGTTCTTCTATAGTCCCAACATTTACTTCTTTGGTTGGTTCTGCCGTAGTGTAACTGGCCTTGGGTTCTCCCATTGGTGTTGGATCTTTTATCATCTTCGCAAGTCCATCTCCTTCCTCCGAAATTTCGCTGGGTATTCCTTTACCTTCTTTTGCTCTTATCATCTACACTCTAAATTCTTCCTCTTTCTTTGCCTCCTTTGATATTTTTCTGCAAAATTGTCGCTTTCTTGCTCCTCCTTCATAATGCTTTACTTCAATTTGATAACATAATTTCGCATTGTCAATATCTCCTCTAATTTCACCTACTCCATTTGGCATGGGGAACCTGATGCATTGATGCAACGTTGATGCTACAACTTTAATTGCGTGTATCTATGGCCTCCCCAACATCATGTTATATGGTGATTCCATATCCACTACGCATAGTGTTACTTGTGTTTCGATCTCTCCTAGTGGAATTCACACCATTATTTCTCCTTTAGGTTTTGTTGTGGATTTTCCAAAGCCATGAACAAGATATGTTGAACAAGACATTTCTTCATCTTTGAATCCCATTCCTTTGAACGCATGATAGAATATTATATCCACTGAACTTCCTGTATCGACTAAAGTTCTGTTCAATATCCATTCTTCCATGGATTTTGTTGTTGTCCCCTTCTCTTTTCGTGTAATAGGTACTGTAATAACCAATGGAGATGTGTGGATCAAATTTTCTTTTGGTATTTCTGCTGCCATGAATGTGATTTTTTGCTTTTCCCAATCTTTCAAGGGTGATGTTTTTTCTACCTCCATAACCTTCCTTCCTTCAAAATCTCATTTATGTATCCTTCCTTTGATGTTTTCATGGAATTCATTAACCATTGTTTTTCTTATCATATTACACTCCAATCTTTTGTCATCTTCATTGAATCTAATCATTTTTCTTTTAACTGGTTCACTGATTTATTTAATCACTTTCTTGATTTGAACATCTCAACAAGATTATGTAGTTGCAGGAAATCCTACACTACACCCCTCACAAGATTTCATTAACATTCAACTCATTTTTGGATTGAAAATCTTAATTTTATTGATGAATCTTTGAACAATCTTACAAGAAAAGATAAAGGAATCAAAAATAACCACTGCTCTAGATTTTCTCTCTCCTATTTACTTGCTTCTTAATCAAAAAAGATCTCTCTCCTTTCCTTTACAACTGAATGGCTATTTATAAGAAATTACATAGTGGATGACAGCTAATCTGTCATTTATTTTTGGATATGGTTTGCGACATTCGCAACCTTACAAATACCAATCTCGCAAACTTCCTTATTTTCGTAGGATCGTCACACTTTTCTCATGATTTGGTTGATGTCGTTTATTATGTCGTTTCAGAAGTTGTTCTGCGACACTATCGTGTCGTGTTGTTAATAATTTCGCTGAGACATTATTGCTGCGAGATTATGATCCTACAGTAAGTCCTAAGCACTTGGAATAATCAAAACTGGTTGGATACATGTTTGTACGTGAATACAAATTCTACAAAATTTCCAAGTACAGACTTATTAGGTCTTAACGTGTATGCCTGCTCTGATACCAACTGAAAATGCCGGGGGTACCAAAATACACCACCAACATTTTCTTAGGCAATATGTATGGAAAAACTCAACACAACTCCGAGAATAAAAACTCAATCAAGGAAAGTGCCTAGAGTTATATCTCTTTATCTCTTGTTGTTAGAACGTTCACATAATTGAATCCGTGAACCTAAATACAAAGATAGTTCTTGGACGGTACCAAAGACCAATGTCCAAGGATCAATCAAGTCTTATCCAACTAAAAAGGTTGGACCTAGATACTCTGATTGAACAACGCACAACCTGTGATATTTTAATTATAAAGATAAACAATATAATGCGGAAAAAGAAATAACACGGACACTAGAAAATTTTTTAACGAGGAAACCGCAAATGCAGAAAAACCCATGGACCTAGTCCAGATTGAACAGCAAACTGTATTAAGCCGCTACATACACTAGCCTACTACCAATTAACTTCGGTCTGGAATGTAGTTAAGCCCGAACTTAGTCTCCCACCGATTCAGGTACAGTCGCGCTCTTTATGCCTTTTGAATCCCAGCAGGACTCTACGCAATTGATTCCCTTAGACGGTCTCACACCAACTAAGAGTTGCTTCAATTCAATTAAAGACTTTAAACCAATCTGCCTCCCACAGGTTAAGCCTATTATTGATTTCCTGGTTTACGATCTAAACAGATGATCAGATTAAACGATAGATCCAGGTGATGGAAATCAATAACAACTTAGACAAAAGTCTGGTTATCCTCAAAATTCGGACTTATGCAGCCCGAAGTGCAGCCTAGATTATTATTCACCTCACAAGTATTAAACTTGCGGAATCAACAAAGTATGAGACGAAGAGACTTTGTTTATTACTATCTATCTTGATTGATAGAGTAAGGCTCCACAAACAATCAAGATAAGGATACTCAAGTTATCAAGGTAAAAGATAGGATATGGCTTCACGAATCCCAATGAGGTCTTTATAGTAGCTAAATCTTAAAAGGGTTTCTGGAGAGGACGAATCTAGCTACAACTAGGACACACCAAAAAGTAGTGCCAGGATTCAAAGATCCCAGTTGCCAACAGTTCCCCTTATATAGACTTCAAAGCCTAGGTTGCTTTTGGTTTAAGCTAAGATAGCTTTGGAACCAAGCAAACAATATTCACCATTATATGAAAGATTTGAATCTTATTCACATCTACAAGATATACACTATGGTTAGGTAAACTGTAACTCAGCCGTGTATAAAGACTATGTTCAACATGGTTAGCCGAAACTAGCCGATTTGAACTTAAAAGCTTAACACTCATTTTCATGTTCACTAAGATATTAATATTGGATCACAATCATGTGATCAAATGAGTCTAGTTTTAGTTAGATAATTGATCAAATGCAAATTACTTCATAGAAATAATTTAATCGCAATTGAATCGTAATCGACATAGTTTGTAGTGTACAAAGTACAATTACTTGAGTCGTTCATGAATCGTATGAGTCACAGTATGCAGACCGGTTTGAAAACTTATATGCAACGACCGAGTTTTGGATTCTAAAGAACTTCTCAGTTCGTAAACCGGTTTGCCGAACTTATGCAATTACTAAGTTCTAGACTCAACAGAACTTTTCAGTTCACGTACCGGTTTGCAAACTTTGAACCAACTCAAAGTTTCGGAGTCTACAGAATTTTTGTATTTCACGTACCGGTTTGCAAACTCAAGAGATTTGTCGGTTCCGAAGTTTACAGAACATTCAACTTGCGTACCGGTTTGGGTACTAAACTAGTTCTAGAACATAGAACTGTTTTGGCTCGCATACCAGTTCCATTATTTTAACCCGGTTCCCTTACCACAATTCCACAATGGTTTGTATACGAATATACATACCTATCCGGATCACAAAACAAAAATATTTTCCCATGATGCACATACGAGTATGCATATCACATAAATCTTAAAGTCGATATATAGTTACTTCGCTACGTGTACGAATACATGTAATACGGCTTCAAACTGTTAGAGCATAGCTCGGCTGAACTCACCAAGCGTTGTTATGTCAAGTTTGGTTATCATATTTTAGCATCAAAACTCATCTAGAGTCGCTTGATTAAATACTAGAGTCAACTTGTTAGAGCATAGCTCGGTTGAACCAACCAAGCATTGGTATGTCAAGTTTGATTGTCATATTTTAGTGAATCAAAACTCATTTAAAGAGTCACTTGATTATGTACTAGAGTCAACTTCGTATAGGTTATCTTGAAAGTATTAGGATATGTGACACTACAAGTATTGCGAAGACTTGAAGAAGTGAAGAAGTAAGAAGCTACAACGACAACATCATCCTTCCACTTGAGGTTAGTGATATTTGACTTGAACTGTTTCATTTCCTAACGTATCTTTCAAGTCGTGCATATTGAAAACAAAACTGCGAAGCATGAACACTCTAGTTAGACATAGTATTAAGGAATACAATATGAGGTTTATTGCTTAACCATTAAACTTTATAGATAAGACATCGGCATAATCGTTTAAATGCTATTGTGATTATGTATGGGTATGAGGTGAGGATTCATCCTAGGAAACAATGTTCTACTTGTGTTTTAAGGAAGTAAATTCATGAACTTGTTTTGTGGATCAAAAAGGAAATCGCCAGGCATTATTGGTATTGTTATTCATTGCATATCTTTTGAACTACCAATATGTGTGATTAGTATAAACGCTCATGACATGTTTGTGCTCTTGGTAAAACTATTCACAAAGTCCTGACTTTTGTATTGGTATGACTTTTATTAGTGAAACCGATCTTAAGTAATCACCTGAGATGGTATGATCATTTTGTGTTATTGGTAAGACCGACTCTGGGTAAAGGGGAACCGATCCTAGTAAGAGGTGCAACCTATCACAAAGGGGAATCGATCTTTATATGAGGTGCAGCATGTTTTAGCAGAAAGGGGAACCGATCCTATGCACATGTGCAACACGTTCAAGTTAGATACCATATATGTGGGGAACCAATCCTAGTAACTAGTCAACCGAATTTTGGAAAGATAGTGTGACTATGCACAATACTCACATGGAGGTAGAACCAAAACTTGTTTTGGTAGAACCGTGAAACCTATGATTTGTGATTGAGTGTTCTTGATCAATCACATAGGTCTTGAAAGTCAGATGAACCAATTCTAAACTTGTTCGGAAGTGTGGAAAATAGGTTTCAAGATTGTAAGTATGAAAGAGGACTTACAAAGTAAGGATATCGACATGCTTTGAACATGTGCAGTAACGCTTATCTTTAATTGTTCAAAGTTATTCCTTAATAGCTAAAGGAAGAGAATCCCAGGATCGAAACATAAATAAGTTAAGAATCTTTTATTTAAGGTTTTTAATTTTATTTTAGGAAAATGAGAATTAGTAATGTGCATTTACTAGTTGGAGATTTTCCAAAGAGATTTTCGGTCAATATTTTGGACAGAGCATTTCCAGGAATTATGGAAACTGAATTTGGAATATATTGCATATCTTGAGAATATATTCGGTTTTGGAAATTCCTTGGTGTCCAGACTTCCTTGTCTATAAATACTTGAAGTTTGCATTTCTAGCAAACTAATCCTTCGTGACAGCAAACTTCCTCGGGTGTGCTGTTACTGGTGAAGCCGCCTATTCGGAGAGGAGAGTAACCTAATTAGGCGAAATCTCTTACGGCCCCTAAGTTTAAAGTCTTCTTTGGGATTGAGAAGCTCTATTAGTACCGTTGGTGGGAAACTAGATAATTGTGGTTTATCTTTTATTTTCGATTGAATTGATTGACTAATGGTGGTTGAACTTTGATTGCACCTAGTTTGTTTATGTTTGAGAATCTTCTCTTCTGATATAAGATTCACTCAAACTAGATCGAAGTTTTGACAGGGATTTTTAGACTGTTTGTATATCTAAAGACATATTGTGATAATCTGTTGTTAACAGACTCCGTTCTGTGCGTGATTGATCACAAGAGATTCAAGTTGTTGTGTGCAGGTATTTATTGAAGATCTAAGAAGATTTGAGGACAAAGAAGATATTGAAGATTTCTGATTTGGGGTGCATAATCTTTGGTGTGCACAATACTTGTTTCGGTATAGAGGATCCAACTATAATCGGTTTATCCTTGTGGTAGATTAGATTGATTAGTTGTGTAGATCAGTATCAATACAATTCTTTGTGATTAAAAGTATTGGTTGCAAAATCTTAACAATTACTTCGGTAGTTGATCATAAGATAGATCTAAGAACCTGACGAATGAGTTTATTGAGATAAACAGAAGTGCCTTTGTCGAACTCACATCACTTGGTTGAAAAGAGTTGCTACCAAACAGATTTGTTGTTCCTTTACTTTATGGAATACGAACCAAAGGAATTGTTCCAAGTACGTGACTTATTCATAAGTTGGATGCGTGGGAATACAGACGGAACTAGGTGAACTATAGGTTTAGTTGCTTGGTCTCAACTATACGAAGTTGGTTTGAATTTGTATAGCGGCTTAATCCTGAGAGTATTCAATTCTGGACAAGGTCCCGGGATTTTTCTGCTGCGGTTTCCTCGTTAACAAAATCTTGCTGTGTCATTTACTTTTATTTTTCGTAATTATAATTGTTTGTTATTATAATTTAAAGTAAATTACACAAACATTAATTCCTATTTACTTGATAGTAATCCTATTGTATTTGGTTAAGTCTGAACCTCTTATCAAGTAAACATACTTCATTGTTGTATTGTCTCGATCTCGTATACATAGACGATCACACGAAGTGTGAACCAATTAGTTGTATTGTCTCGACTCAGTCCATAGACAATTAGTTTCGGAGAAAGGACTTATAGGTAGGAAAAGTATCAGATTGAGGTATATTTGGGTACCCTCATCTTTTCAATTGGTATCACAACAGGCAAACACGAAAAGATCTAACAATATGTGTTTGGTGCGATCCAACCTATAAGATATGAGTCAAAATAAGAAAAACAAATCTAAACTTATGAAGAACTCAGTTAATGTATGTCAAGATAATGAGAATAATATCTCATAGAAGGTCAATGGAAATTGGTCTCCAAAGTCTTTTCGAAAATCAAAGAAAAAGTCTATGACTAATGACTTGATTACGAGTCAGGTTACTGATCAGAAAATAATGAGTGCGAAACTCAAGAAACATGTTTTGGATCTGACTCCAATTCCTAGTGAAAAATCGTCTGAAAAGAGATTCGATTCACTAGCCTGCCCAAGTTCTGAATTTCGAAAGGTGTTGGAAAGATTTTTCTAGCATGTTGAAAAATATTTAGAAATGGGAAAGACTATTGACAGTCTAGATGATGTCACATAACTTATTGTTCAACTAAATGTAAGAATATGTGAAGGAAAGCGAGAAACACTCAGTCTTCAAAATAATCTGGTAGATTATATGGAACAAAAACTGTCCTTGTGCAATGAAGTTCATCAATAGATTACAGAGTGTGAAATTCTTATTCAATCGCTGGAACATTCACAGATAAGGAATAAGGTCCTTATTGAGAAACTTCTTACTGTAACATGTCAAGAGGTATATCTAAACAGATGTTTAGAAAAACATTTCCAACAAGGAACGGATACCTTAAGTAAATATATAGAATGTCTTGAACAAGAGACATTAGCAAACTGTCGACTGGTAGATCTAGATCACACGGGTTCAAGTTCAAAGAACATACCATCCTGCACACAAGATGTAATCGAGGATATTGCATCTCGCAATTTTCATAACAAAGAGGATGGGTTCAAAACCCACGAAGAGGAACATGATGATGTTCAAGAAGGGACAAGATCTCCTCAAGAGGTATTTGATGAGGAATATCCTCATCCCAGTGCTTAACCACATTGGAATGTGCATCCTTACAATGCCAAATCTTCGGATGTAAGGGAACACATGTATCCAGGTATTCTGTATCCTGTAAATAATCTCTTATTCAGTACAGAGAGCTTACACAACCTACATGAAGATGCAATTTTCTGGCTCTATGTGTTGAAAAGTTGTATTGCAAACAACTTGTGTAAAACATGATAAGTTTCCGAGCTAAATGTATCTCTTGATACAGATCTAGAAAGATAATTTCCTTTCAAAGAAAGATGTGAAGTTATAACACATTAGATGCGAAAAATCTTTTCAAATCTTGTCAGAATTATTCATTTAAGACTGATATCTATTTTTGGTATGTGTTAAAGGTATTTCAAGTATATGTACTTATCGTGCATGAGAACGTATACTAAAGGATGAAATCTCAAACCAGATCTCAAGCAAAACTCCTGAAAGCCTTGAGTGGAATGACTTCTAAAGATATTGTTCATCTTGATAATACCTTCAAGAAATCTGATTGTGAAGATGTCGAAAAGGAAAAAGAAGATGTAACTCATCTCCTTGTCCAAAACAGTTTGGATGCTAAGGGTGATATTATCAATCTACAACAAGTCCTCCTCAGTACTATCGAAACTCATCATAGACAGGCAGCATTACTAAGAATTGTTATCCATAGCCAAAGAAAGCTGATTAAACTTGGAATCAGTAACAGGGAGTATGCTCGAAATATTAATCGAAAGGTTAATGCTTTAGCCTGTGAACATAATAAAGGTACTGTGTGCAGATACCGAGATATCAGTCGAGATGTTGTTGATGAAGATCCTGAAAAATTTGAGGAAATTGAAGATGATCTTTAAGAATGCTTAATAGACGATAGTTTTTGTATTAGGTCTATTATGAATAAAACTATATGATTATGAATAAAATTATTTGATTTATAATTTTTCTTGTGATAGTTTTCGATTTACATAGCCTGTGCTTGAATGCTTTATTATTGCAATGTATGTTTATGGGATGTTTATTTTCGGTTTTAATACCTTGATATTAGATCTCATAATGTTGTGAACCCTTATGGTTTGGGTGACTTTTTGATTTAGCATGATTAATTTCTAGCCCATGTTGGTAGGCTTTATCAAAGGATCATGAGGGGTTATGATAGAAACAATATGTGAAAAAGTCACAATATGTTGAATCGGTTTTGGTTTAGCATAAAAGCATATGTATTTCGAGGGTTATCAACTTTTGCTTGCAATAGTTAAAAACCGGTTGTCAACCTTTCTCTGGTAAAGGTTGGTTGTTGTTATTCTTTTGTTTTGCATAAGGATTACAAAATAATGATATTTCGATATCAATTCTCCCTGGAAGAAGATGCAAACATATTGGAGAAGAGGATGCAAAATTTGAGGTAACAATCTTGTTAGGTAATTGTTTTCCTATTTAAGAAAAGCCTGATTTTATTTCATATATTTATTGATTTTGGTTAACAAAATTTCGGTACAATCGATATTTTATTCCATTATGTGTGTATGGATGTGTGTGTGATTCAATTGTTTCCGGTTAAGAAAAACTATTGTTATCTTGCTTTATTGTGTGGTATCAATTGTTTAGGCTTACAAAATTTCGGTGCAATTGCGGTGCTTTAATGTCTATGTTGTTTCAATTGCTTCCGGTTGAGGTGAATAATTATGCAAGTTGATTTATTTTGGTTTGTATGAATTGTTTATGGATTAACGAAAGAAAAGGTTTACGGGATGAATTGTTTAGTCCAATTCGATTCCGGATAAGAGAAACTAAGTTAATTCTGATCTTAGTTAGACTTATCAAAGTGGAGGTTTCGGTTATTCAAGTCTAATCGAATGCCTTAACAAGAAATGCTAGTTAAATAACCTAGTACTTGTGTTGCTTAAAAGTTAAAGGTCTAAGTTATATGTATAATTAGAACCTGATCAGAAAAATAGAGTTATCTTTATTTTGGTCTTATCGAACAAGCGATTGTGTTTGTACAATCGGTTTAGCAAAGGAACTAAGGTGCTTAGTTGATTTTTGGTTTCCTAAACTATTAGGGAAAATTGCTTCGGGCAATTGTTTCCTTGGTAACATATCAAAATAAAATTACTTTGTAGTTTCGGTTTTGATATTGGTTATCAAAAATGGTGTGTGGAACCCTCGTACTTAAATCTATAGGTGGCAAGTCTATTTTGAGATTTGTAAGATCCTTTTCGGTTTGTCTTCTTTTTTTGTTTCTTTGTCATTTTGTGACAAAAAGGGGGAGAAATATATGGAGTAAACAAGTGATGTTGGCATTGATTTATATTGATTGGTATCACTAAGGGAAAGGACAATTGTGCTTAAACGTTTATCTAACAAAAGAGTAAATGCATAGACTAAGGGGGAGTAACATATCATTACAAGTGGAATAACAAAGACGTGCGGATTGATAAAATCTACCTATCTTACCTTTAGGGGGAGTAATATTCTTTGTTATTATAATGTCAACAACGACATTTAAGGATTGAATGTATACATGTTATTCTGCTGTTGAATTCGGGAATCAAGCGTATGTGTAATGAATTCTTGTAATTTTTTTATCCATATGATTGTAAGAGTTTTGTCACTAAAATTGACAAAGGGGGAGATTGTTAGAGCATAACTCGGTTGAACCCACCAAGCGTTGGTATGTCAAGTTTGGTTGTCATAATTTAGTGACTCAAAACTCATTTAACGAATCGCTTGATTATGTACTAGAGTCAACTTCGTATAGGTTAGCTTGAAAGTATTAGGATATGAGACATTACAAGTATTGAGAAGACTTGAAGAAATGAAGAAGTAAGAAGCTACAACGACAACATCATCCTTCCACTTGAGATTAGTGATATTTGACTTGAACTGTTTCATTCCCTAACGTATCTTTCAAGTCGTGCATATTGAAAACAAAACTGCGAAGCATGAACACTCTAGTTAGACATAGTATTAAGGAATACAATACGAGGTTTATTGCTTTATTATTAAACTTTGTAGATAAGACATCAACATAATCATTTAAATGATATTGTGATTATGTATGGGTATGAGGTGAGGATTTCATCCTAGGAAACAATGTTTTACATGTGTTTTAAGGAAGTAAATTCATGAACTTGTTTTGTGAATCGAAAAGGAAATCGCCAAGCGTACATTGGTATTGTTATTCATTGCATATCTTTTGAACTACAAATATGTGTGATTAGTATAACCGCTCATGACTTGTTTGTGTTCTTGGTAAAACTATTCACAAAGGCCTGACTTTTGTATTGGTATGACTTTTATTAGTGAAAATGATCTTATTAATCACCTGAGATGGTATGATCGAATTTGTGTTATTGGTAAGACCGACTCTGGGTAAAGGGGAACCGATCCTAGTAAGAGGTGCAACCTATCACAAAGGGGAATCGATCCTTATATGAGGTGCAACATGTTTTAGCAGAAAGGGGAACCGATCCTATGGACATGTGCAACACATTCAAGTTAGATACCATATATATGTGTGGAACCGATCCTAGTACCTATTCAACCGAATTTTGTAAAGCTAGTGTGATATGCACAATACTCACATGGAGGTAAAACCGAAACTTGTTTTGGTAGAACCGAAACTTGTTTTGGTAGAACCGTGAAACCCATGATTTGTGATTGAGTGTTCTTGATCAATCACATAGTTCTTGAAAGTCAGATGAACCAATTCTAAACTTGTTTGGAAGTGTGGCAAATCGGTTTCAAGATTGTAAGAATGAAAGAGGACTTACAAAGTTAGGATGTCGACATACTTTGAACATGTGTAGTAACGCTTATCTTTAATTTTTCAAAGTTATTCTTTAATAGATAAAGGAAGAGAATCCTGGTATCGAAACATAAATAAGTTAAGAATCTTTTATTTAAGGGTTTTAATTTTATTTTAGGAAAATGAGAATTAGTAATGTGCATTTACTAGTTGGAGATTTTCCAAAGAGATTTTCGGTCAATATTTTGGACAGAGCATTTCCAGAAATTATGGAAACCGAATTTGGAATATATTGCATATCTTGAGAATATTTTCGGTTTTGGAAATTCCTTGGTGTCCAAACTTCCTTGTCTATAAATACTTGAAGTTTGCATTTCTAGCAAACTAATCCTTTGTGACAGCAAACTTCCTCGGTTGTGTTGTTACTGGTGAAGCCGCCTATTCGGAGAGGAGAGTAACCTAATTAGGCGAAATCTCTTACGACCATTCATTTTAAAGTCTTCTTTGGGATTGAGAAGCTCTATTAGTACCGTTGGTGGGAAACTAGATAATTGCGGTTTATCTTTTGTTTTCGATTGATTTGATTGACTAACGGTGGTTTAACTTTGATTGCACCTAGTTTGTTTATGCTTGAGAATCTTCTCTTCTGATATAAGATTCACTGAAACTAGATCGAAGTTTCGACAGGGATCTTTAGACTGTTTGTAGATCTAAAGACGTCTTGTGATAATCCATTGTTAACAGACTGCGCTCTATGCGTGATTGATCACAAGAGATTGAAGTTGTTGTGTGCAGGAGTTTATTGAAGATCTTAGAAGATTTGAAGACAAAAAAGATATTGAAGATTTCTGATTTGGGGTTCATAATCTTTGGTGTGCACAATACTTGTTTCGGTATAAAGGAACCAAATATAATCGGTTTATCCTTGTGGTGGACTAGATTAATTAGTTGTGTAGATCGACATCAATACAATTCTTTGTGATTAAAAGTATTGATTGCAAAATCTTAACAATTACTTCGATAGTTGATCATAAGATAGATCTAAGAACCTGAGGAAGGAGTTTATTGAGATAAACAGAAGAGCCTTTGTCGAACTCACATCACTTGGTTGAAAAGAGTTGCTACCAAACAGATTTGTTGTTCCGTTACCATTTGGAATACGAACCAAAGAAATTGTTCCAAGTACGTGACTTATTCATAAGTTGGAGGCGTGGGAATACAGACGGAACTAGGTGAACTATAGGTTTAGTTGCTTGGTCTCAACTATACGAAGTTGGTTTGATTTTGTATAGCGGCTTAATCCTGAGAGTATTCAATTCTGGACAAGGTCCGGGGGTTTTTCTGCATTTGCGGTTTCCTCGTTAACAAAATCTTGCTGTGTCATTTACTTTTATTTTCCGCAATTATAATTTTTTGTTATTATAATTTAAAGTAAATTACACAAACATTAATTCCTATTTACTTGATAGTAATCCTATTGTGTTTGGTTAAGTCTGAACCTCTTATCAAATAAACATACTTTGTTGTTGTATTGTCACGATGTCGTATCCATAGACAATCACACGAAGTGTGAACCGATTAGTTGTATTGTTTCGACTTAGTCCATAGACAATCACTTTCGGATAAAGGACTTATAGGTAGAAAAAGTTTTAGATTGAGGTATATTTGGGTACCCTCGTCTTTTCACAACTTCGTTTCGGTTAGACTAGAAAATATAGGAATGTTGAGACATACAAGTATTACTCCGAATACCTGAAGAATGTGAAGAAGTAACGAACTACAACGACGATATCATCCTTCCACTTGAGGTTAGTAATACTGACTTGAACTTGTTTCATTCCTAACGTATCTTTCAAGTCGTGTATATTGAAAACATAACTGCAAAGCTATATATACTGTATATATTGTATATGATACTCTAGTGATGTGACATGATCATAATAGTATGATCATAGTATTAAGGAATTAGACTATGAAGTATAACGCTTATCTTTTGAACTTCGTAGATATGACATCGACATAATCTTATATATATTGTTATGATTATATGTATGAGTTATGGTGAATATTTCATCATAGGAAACAATATTTTACATTTGTTTAAAGGAAGTGAAAAAGTTGGGGTCTAACAACCACACCCAATATTTCGCTTAGCAATCTGTATGGACAAACTCTAATATACTTTCTAGAAAATCAACTACACAGTTAGACTCAATGTAGATAAAAGTATATCAAAGAGTTTATATCTCAATCTCTCGATTTGATTTTTACTCAAGCAAATAGAAATCAGCGAGTCTTTATCAAAGAGAGATAACTTGGATGGTACCATAGACCAATATCCAAGTGTCAATCAATTTAAATCAACAACCTAAAGTCGAATATTCTAATTGATTGAACAATGCACAACCTGTATTATTTAAATTATATAAACAAATATAATGCGGAATAGAAATAACACAGACACCAGAATTTTGTTAACGAGGAAACCGCAAATGCAGAAAACCCCCGGGACCTAGTCCAGATTAAACACGCACTGTATTAAGCCGCTACAGACACATCCTACTCCAAACTAACTTCGGTCTGTACTGTAGTTGAACCCCAATCAATCTCACACTGATCCAAGGTACATTTATGCTCCTACGCCTCTGATCCCATCAGGATACTGCGTACTTGATTCCCTTAGCTGATCTCACCCACAACTAAGAGTTGCTGCGACCCAAAGTCGAAGAATTTAATAAACAAATATGTATCACACAGAAAAGTCTACGATAATAGATAAATTCGTCTCCCACGAATATACCTACGAGTTTTGTTCCGTCTTTTGATAAACCAAGGTGAATAGGAACCAATCAATAATACCAGACTTATATTCCCGAAGAACAGCTCAGTATTATCAATCACCTCACAATAATCTTATTCGACGTAGCGAAAAAAGATATTGCGGAATCACAAACGATGAGACGAAGTTTGTTTGTGATTACTTTTCTATCTTGCCTATCGGAGATATCAATCTCAAGACAATTATTATAATTGTACTCGTACGATAGAAACAACAAGATCAGATCACTCAACTACGATAAAAATAGTATCGGTCTGGATTCATAACCCAATGAAGTCTTTAAGTCGTTAACCTGGTTTAGAAGAAGAAACCAAAGGTTAAAGGAGAATCGACTCTAGCTTAGCACAACTAGTATCACACAGAATGTGTGGGGATTAGGTTTCCCAGTTGCTAGAGTTCTCCCTTATATACACTTTCAAATCAGGGTTCGCAATCAATGTTAGCTTAGTAACAAAGCATTCAATATTCACCGTTAGATGAAAGCCTGATTAGATTCAAGCTAATATTTCTCAACCGTTAGATCGAAAACTTATCTTGTCACACACAAATGAAATGTCCAATTTTGGGTTTATGAACCGTACCCAAACATTAACATTTGTTGGTTCAATAAGTCAACCAAAAGGTTAGCCATATGATTACTCTCATACAACCTTATTCTTCTTCACCATAACTAGTTCAAATGACTCAAATGAACTAGTTAGAGAGTTGTTCAATTGCAAGGAAATCTTATGTAACTACACAAGATACAATTGAAGCAAAATCGGTTTTCACTCGAATCGGTTCATGAACTTTATAGCCACGGTTTGCAAAAGCATTCCTTAGTTTATTTAAACATTAGTTCAAGAACAACCGACTTTAGATATAACCTTCTCAAGTTTGCGGACTGGGTTCGCGGACTTAAGGTCATGGAAGGAGTACGCAAACTCCAGTAGAAAATCTCGGTCCGAGAAGTTCTGCAAGTTCGCGGACTGAGTTCGCGGACTTGGCTCACGTCACTTCCAACTTCACATGATCAACAAAGTTAGCAAAATTTGGTTCAAGGAATAGGACTTATGCATATATGTGTTTCCACAACAATGCTTATATCCACCAATGGTTATGTAATCTAAACTCTCATTTAATCATTGAAACATTCTCAGAGAACGTTATATAGCCGTTATTCACAGACCATTTTTCGTCAGAGCAATTTTCAAAGTGATTGAAACATAATATGACTTTCGACACTTGGTAAAGATGAATTCGGCTAAAGCGAAAGCTTACCAACACACATTTCGAGAAATAGATAGGCGAGATAAACTCGGCTCGAAATAGCAAATGTGTATAATGAAAGTCTATATATCAAAACGACTTTTGTCTGAAGAGTGGGAGATAGAGTAAATAGACTTTTGAGTGACAGATAAGTTCAAGTCTCCACATACCTTTTAGTAGATGAACATCCACCAGTTCCTTGAGTAGTTCTTCGTCTTGTATGATGATTTCCATGGAGTCTTGAGCTCAACTACACTTTCTATCCTAATCCAAGACCTTAGCTCTAATAGGCTAGTAATCAAGACTTATAGTTTTGATCACTAATATTGACAAACATGCTTGAGATACAAACGCATGCGAGTTCGACCGAGCAATGCTCTAACAATCTCCCCCTTTGTCAATTTTAGTGGCAAAACTATTAGTACATATGGAATACAAAAAATAAATAAATAAACTTTTGTAGCTCCTATTCCACATGCCTAATCTTCAACATTACTCGAAATCTTCGTTACTTCCAAGTACTCCAATGATCCCAAAGGTTGTAAGTTTAACATTATCGTTGTTGAAAATCCGTAGCTATAACAACAATAAAACAATAGTTCTCAATCATTGTTATACAGTGTCGTAGTATCATTACACAACGTCAAAGTTCAATTGTATCACAACTTCAACAACAATACGATGGTGATATGTATCACTCCCCCTTAGTCAATACTCCATCTCACATGGAAACCACTCCCCCTTACATAATGATCCGAGAACCATATATATTTATAGTGTGAACTACATATTAATTCTCCCCCTTTTTGTCAATAAAATTGGCAAAGGTACAAGAACGGGATCCTAATGAAATTTCCGAAAGAGACATTTCATGACCAAAAGAAAGAACACACATCATCTTATTTAGATGCAATCATAAATCCGAAGCTAAATGCATTCATCAAGGAGTTTAAAGATACAAGATAACCCCTATAATATTCTACATCCGCACTCCCCACAAAGATTTGGCAATTAAGCGCAAGTTCAAAAAGAACTCTCCCCCATAATATGTCATTCCCAAGTGAACAACAAGAGCGACCTTAATTTCGAAAGAGAAAAGAATGATTTCTTTGGACATAACAAATCACATACAAGTATGAATTTGAATCCAAAATATTAAATTAACCACAAGAAGTTCATGATTAATTTAACCGAAAATGCTCAACAAGTAAACTTATGGAGACTTAAGAGCGCTCAATTAGATTAATCACAAGTAAACCATAATTAATCTAATCTAAATACACAACCAAATTAACCACAAAAGTAATCAATTTAATTGGTCATACTCACATAAGAGAATCTATGGAGCAATGCCTAAGTTAATCATGAAAACAATCAACCCAGTCATGAACGCTCAAACATAAGAAGACTTATGGAGTTATAACTAAATAACCAAACAAGATGATTAATTTAGTTCAAAATGCTCGACATAAAGTACCTTACGGAACAAAAACAAATCTAATCATAAAAAATAATCAAATTGGTTGTTTCGTGCTCAACAAAAGACACATTACAGAGCCACACAGTAATACATAAAATATGGATCAGGGAAGATCAATTACTGCGGAATATACAAGGATTCATTCTATTGGATTCATTCTATTTTCCATCAATATTTGCACAACGACATTTAATAGACATAATCCCTGCAAACAAAATATTTTAACCTATCTTTCATCAATAATTGACAATATAGGCTTAACTTTTGTATTTGTCAAAAGTCCATTCATTCTTTCATCAATACATGATATCAATTCATGAACGACTTCACTTTTGACAAGATATGGGACAATCAAGTTCACGGACGCAAACACACATATCCCATAAAAATATTGTAATATATAAAACCATAAAGATTAATACTGCAAAAATCATCTTCCAAACAATTAAGAATTTAAACCAATAAATCTAAAAACATGAAGATGAAAACGTTGGGCATAGCTATGTGTAAACACAATAATGGCTATTCCAACCTCTAGTTATTCTTCTAAACAAAAACCGAAATATAGAAGATTTACTAGCCGTTGTAGATCTTTCTCAGAACATCTACTGAGAATTCCTTCTCATTATTGAAAAACCCATTGATTATAGGATCGTTCAATTCCTTTAAATCTTCAGAAATATTAGTTAACTCACTAAGTTCTCTTTTTAGTTCACACAAGGTGTTCTTGGTTAGAGACAACATTTGTTAATAGTGAGTTATCTTTTCCAAAGAGGAAATGATTTGAGATTTTGAATCATTTCTCTTGTTGATGAAATCTTTCACCATGCCTCTGAAATCAATATCATAATGACAAACAGATAAGAGACAGTTAGAGGAAGAACCTTCTCCATTGATTGTTGACTTCTCTTTCTTTACTCTTGAGGTAGAGATTCCTTTACAAAGATACACATTAACTGCTTCAACTGCATCTCTTTTTGTGATCCCTCTAGTCACAGGAGCCATGAAAATGTATCTTTTAAAGTAGAGAAGAGAAAGAGAAGACACAAGAATAAGAACGGATTTATGAACCACAAACCCTAGAGACACAGAAAGTCCTTCAGGATTTATAATCCGTCCTCCATCTTTTTAGGAGAATATTTTCTTAACAAACATAAGAAGAAATAAAGAAAAACATCTTGGGCTATTTTTAGCGCAATCCTCATTTTTCCCAAGCTAAACAATGAGGATGCGAACGTCTCTGAAGCTAGACAGTGACGTTGTGAGCCAAACGCTCCCCTTGTTTATCACATAGTGATTTACCAAGGTTTGTTGTATAAACATGTTTCCTACCTCTTATGACTCTGGAAGCATTGGTTTTATGAGACCCATGTTGATTATCCAGATTCATATTTTGCATGTTCTTTTGCAGTCTGGAAATTCTTTTGTTGCTCCTCCTGAATCTCCAACACGTGCTTTGAACATGATTTGCATTTCCACAAAACGAACAAATCAGGGATCCTTTATCTTGTTGAAGTGCCTTCTGTTTATCACAATTGTCAACCTTTGTTTTTACATGAATATAGGCAACATGGTTGACAATACTTGCAGTCTTGCTTTTAAATCCTAAACCATTTGTGTTTCCAAAGGATTTCTGACTAAATAATATTGCTGAGATTTTGTCAGAACTACCAGACAATCTTTGTAGATCATCTTTGAGAGTATTAGTCTCAATCTACTTTAGAGCAATGGTCCTAGTGAGTTTATCATTAAGACATTCTATCTCAAGATCTTTCACCTAGATTAATGATTCTAGTTTCTTCAATGAAGCCTTTAATCGAAGGTTTTCTTGAAGAACCTCCCTTTTCAAGAATTCAAAAATATTTGTGTCAGACTCAATTTTTGAATCAAACTTTGAGTATGTAGATGTTTCTACTGCAAGAGATGCGGGTTCATCACATTCATCAGACGTATTCAAAATGTTGACACTTAAGGATTTTTCTTTCACAGAATCATTAGCAGCAAGAGTTGACAAAAAATCCTTGATCCTTTATGTTATCAATGGTTTATCAAACCAGTCACCATATGAACAACATTCATCATCCCAAGACAAGTTAGAGGATTCACTTGTCTCGGAAACAACATTGAATGCAAAGGTATGAACGGAATTTGGATCAAGAATTTTTACCTTTTCAAGAGAGGTATTTTTGAAAAGGGTGTTGAGGTTATTTCCTCCATCGATGACGTGATTCTTAGAAACGTATCTATTCTCTTCAGACTTAGTGCAGGTAGACACATAGTGCTGAAGATTTGGGGTAACAGCTTGTCTGATAGCATTTAATCCGTCAGAGTTTTGCATTGCAGCAAGAGATTCTTCAGGACTATAACTACCGACATCCTTAGGTATAGATACATCTCCTTTTGTATTAACCGGAGGAACATAGATGTTAACTACGCGTACCCAGGATTGAAAATCACGCGCTTGAAGATAAACACACATAGCAACTTTCCACCCTGGGTAGTTTGAGCCATCGAAGACTGGTGGTACGTTAATTGAGATAGCACCTCTGTCCATAGAGTCAGATCGCTACAAACACAGACTTATAAGGTCTTAAACGTGTTTGCCTGCTCTGATACCAATTGAAAAAGCGGGGGTCTAACAACCACACCCAATACTTCGCTTAGCAATCTGTATGGACAAACTCCAATATAATTCCAAGAGAATTAACTAGAAAGTCAGACTCAATCAATGGAAATATATCCAGGAGTTGTATCTCAATTTCTCAACACAATCCGCAATCAAACAAATAAGAATTTGTGAGCCCGATTGAATATAAGAATGTAGAAAACCCCCGGGACCTAGTCCAGATTGAACACACACTGTATTAATCCGCTACAGATACTAGCCTACTACAAATTAACTTCGGTCTGGACTGTATTTGAACCCCAATCAATCTCACACTGATCCAAGGTACAATTATGCCCCATACGCCTCTGATCCCAACAGGATACTGCACACTTGATTCCCTTAGCTGATCTCACCCACAACTAAGAGTTGCTACGACCCAAAGTCGAAGACTTTAATAAACAAATCTGTATCACACAGAAAAGTCTACGATAATAGATAAATCCGTCTCCCACGAATATACCTACGAGTTTTGTTCCGTCTTTTGATAAATCAAGGTGAACAAGAACCAATCAATAATACCAGACTTATATTCCCGAAGAACAAATCAGTATTATCAATCACCTCACAATAATCTTAATCGAAGCAGCGAAAAAGATATTGCGGAATCACAAACGATGAGACGAAGTTTGTTTGTGATTACTTTTCTATCTTGCCTATCGGAGATATCAATCTCAAGCCAATTATTACAATTGTACTCGTACGATAGAAACAGCAAGATCAGATCACAGAACTACGATAAAAGTAGTATCGGTCAGGCTTCACAATCCCAATGAAGTCTTTAAGTCATTAACCTGGTTTAGAAAAAGAAACCAAAGGTTAAAGGAGAATCGACTCTAGCTTAGCACAACTAGTATCACACAAAATGTGTGGGGATTAGGTTTCCCAGTTGCTAGAGTTCTCCCTTGTATACACTTTCAAATCAGGGTTTGCAATCAATGTTAGCTTAGTAACAAAGCATTCAATATTCACCGTTAGATGAAAACCTAATTATATTCAAGCTAATATTTCTCAACTGTTAGATCGAAAACTTAGCTTGTCACACACAAATGAAATGTCCAATTTTGGGTTTATGAACCGTACCCAAACATTAACATTTGTTGGTTCAACAAGTCAACCAAAAGTTTAGCCATATGATTACTCTCATATCAACCTTATTCTTCTTCACCATAACTAGTTTAAATGACTCAAATGAACTAGTTAGATATTTGTTCAATTGCAAGGAAATCTTATGTAACTGCACAAGACACAATTGAAGCAAAATCGGTTTTATTCACTCGAATCGGTTCATGAACTTTATAGCCACGGTTTGCAAAAGCATTCCTTAGTTTATTTAAACATTAGTTCAAGAACAACTGACTTTAGATATAACCTGCTCAAGTTCACGGACTGGGTTCGCGGACTTAAGCTCATGGAAGGAGTACACAAACTCCAGAAGAAAATCTCGGTCCGAGAAGTTCTGCAAGTTCCCGGACTGAGTTCGCGGACTTGGCTCACGTCACTTCCAACTTCACATGATCAACAAAGTTAGCAAACTTTGGTTCAAGGAATAGGACTTATGCATATATGTGTTTCCACAACAATGCTTACATCCACCAATGGTTATGTAATCTAAACTCTCATTTCAATCATTGAAACATTCTCAGAGAACGTTATATAGCCGTTATTCACAGCCCATTTTTCGTCAGAGCAATTTTCAAAGTGATTGAAACATAACATGACTTTCGTCACTTGGTAAAGATGAATTCGGCTAAAGTGAAAGCTTACCAACACACATTTCGAGAAATAGATAGGCGAGATAAACTCGGATCGAAATAGCAAATGTGTATAATGAAAGTCTATATATCAAAACGACTTTTGTCTCAAGAGTAGGAGATAGAGTAAATAGACTTTTGAGTGACAGATAAGTTCAAGTCTCCACATAACTTTTAGTCGATGAACATCCACCAGTTCCTTGAGTAGTCCTTCGTCTTGTATGATGATTTCCATGGAGTCTTGAGCTCAACTACACTTTCTATCCTAATCCAATCCCTTAGCTCTAATAGGCTAGTAATCAAGACTTATAGTTTTGATCACTAATATTGACAAACATGTTTGAGATAGCAACGCATGCGAGTTCGACCGAGCAATGCTCTAACAGGAAGTACATTCATAAGCTTGCTTTGTGAATCGAAAGGGAAAGAAATAGGATTATTGGTCTTGCTATTCATTGCATATTTTTGGATGAACAATATGTGTGAGTTGGTAGAACTGATTTTAAATCAGGTTATATATCTTGGTGCAACCGATCATAATACCTAGACTTATGATTTGGTATGACCGGTCCTGGTAATTGGTGTAACTGATCCTAAGTAATCACCATGTGATGGTATGATCGATCCTTGTAATTGGTGTGACCGATCATAAGAGTTGTGTGATCGATCCTTGTAATTTGTGTAACTGGTCTTGGTAGCTGGCGTAACCGATCACAAGTAGCTACCATGTGTATATGGAACCGATCCTGGTAACTGGTGTGACCGATCACATGTAGGTACCATACTTAGGTATAACCGATCCTAGTGATTGGTATAACCGACCCGAACCCATGTATGTCACTTGGAAGGACCGATCACAACTAACCATTGTGATTTGGTATAACCAATCACATATTAGTATTGGTGTTATAGCACTGCCCGGTCGAACTCGCAAGCGTTACCATCTCAAGCTTGTTTGTCAAGTTTAGTTGCCAAAACTATAAGTCTTTATTTCTAGTCTACTTATAGCTAAGTCTCGTATTATGATAGTAAGTGTAGTTGAGCTTTAGACTCCACGGTGTTCATCGAATGAAGACGAAGAACTACTCAAGGGAACTTGTGGAACTTCATCAATAAAAGGTATGTGGAGACTTGAACTCATCTATCATTTAAAACTCCACATTACTTTATCTCCTATTTGAGACAAAAAGTCGTATTGCTATATAGACTTCAATTATACACATTTGGTATTTCGAGCCGAGTTTATCTCGCTTATCTATTTATCAAAATATGTGTTGGTAAGATTTCGCTTTAACCAAGTTCATCTTTTATTCTTGACGAAAGTCTGTTTATAGGTAAAAACTGATTCAGTTGTTTTTGGTAAATTTGGGTGTGTTGATGAGAAACGAATTCAAACCCTAAAAAAATGTACTTCACATGAGTACTTTTGAGTTCAAGAGATCAATCTGTAGGACTCTGGCCTAAAACAAGAAATAGCTGTTCCAGATTCAATTCGGACACAAAGTGAAGGAGAAGGGTTGATCTTAGGAAGGGAAGCGAAGAAGGTGTTTGAGATATGAATGTTGAATAATGAAGGTGTGGTTGTTTTGTGACTTGTAACAAAAAATGGTTACTGGCTACTTGTGTTGATAACACTTGTTGTTTTTTTTTTGAAATAGGTTGAAAACCTATTTATACAAGTCATTGAGTGTACCCTGATCTCATAGGAAGTGGAGGAAGTTAAGTAGTGGGGAAGTGGAGTTGTGCGTAAGTTGGTGATCATCGTGTTTCCGTTATAATGGAAGACTGGTCACACCTTCACCCACTACTCTCACTTGTTAACCGTCCGTCCTTTCCTGACACTTTCTCGTAGTGAGCGCGTTGCACGCTGCACGCTGTAAACCGCCAGACCAATACCCCAGTGAGCATCCCCCAATTTGTGACACATTTGATGTCTCGAGTAAATGGGTCAAGTCGTGGGACTTGCCGAAAAGAATAGCACGCGACGCTATTAGGTTAAATAACTAAGTTATTTATGAAGCCGATATTCATAAAAAATATTGTATGTGTTCGATGCACGTAAAACATCGCTTTTAAGCAAGCAGCTCAAAATAATCGATGTACATGAAGCATCGTTATTCTAGAGCTCGTTTGAATCAGTCGCGGATTGAGCGTCTTAAGAAGGTAGCATGACCGACCACCTTTGGGTGATCGTTTGAGGATCGTATGGGCGAGCTATCACTTGGTCGATCGCTCCCTGTGGAGGAGGGGTGGCCAGTGATTACAATGCTACCCTGTTGGCCTCGTGAAAATAATTATACACCATCCGACTAGGCTAGCGAAGTTGGATGGACGAGATGATTTGCGGAAGTTGTATATCACCATTGATGTAATTTAGGGTTTAGGGGCCGCGCGGCCAACCCTCTTTTGGGCGAGCGATTCAAGGTAATGAGTGTTAGTCCGAACAGGTCAATCGACCATGTGAAAAGGTGGGCCGACGGTGATCACGTTGACACCTTCGGGGCTGCCTGAAATTGAATCTAAACCTCTCAATTTGGCCAGCGAAGATGGATGGTTGTGATCGATTTGCAACAGTAGTGTGTGATAGACGCATTTATGTGTCTATTTTGTTGTCAATATTCTGTATTGTTAGACTCGATTAAGTACTTATTGTGTTATTTTGTATTTTTGTAGATGTTTTTAGAGAAATAAGCCTTTGCGGCGAAATGAGCTCGAAAAGTAGTGTTTTATACCCCAGGATAATGTACCGGAGGCACCTCAGAAATGCACCGGAAGCGTCCCAGAAATGTACCGTAGGAACCCAGAAAAATTACTATTTCCACCCAAAATTACTATTTCCACCCCAATTGCTAAAGGGACACCCGTACAGGATTAGGGGGAGGACACTTTTCTTCTCATAATTCAAATTTTGGAAAAAGGCGGGAAATTTCTAAACAGTTCTGGAAGAATTTCGATCGTCAAAATGAAGGGGTTATGGGTCGATTCAATGGCTGAAATTTGGTATAGAGATGTGATATAGGTTAAGGAACATAGTATGGGTGACATGATCGATCAAATTTGGCTGGAATTTTAGGTATGATTCACACACCCAAAACAGAGCACGTGTACTGTAACACGAGCAAAATTGAAGTTCTTGTGTGCATGGGGGAGTTCTGCTGGCGTTGGAAGAGTGTTGAGGCGTGAATAAGTCGAATTGGAGCGTGCTGGACCAGAGAAAACGCGTGAAAAGCTAAAACAGGAAAGAAAATATCCGAAAATATTTTCTTTCACTGCCGAGGATTTGTGGAGTTATGGAGGAGATTCGATGCATGCTTCGGGTTTAAATAGAGTCCTTGGAGGTCAGAGAAAGGTTGTCGAGAGTTTGGGGTCAAGAGGAGGTCCAGAGAAGCAGAAATCAAGAGTTGATGAAACTCTGTTGCTGCTGCTGCTGATGATGAAGAACACCAAGAACACAAAGAACGGACCTGCAACAACAGTCGTTTTTCTACAGTAATAACGACTCGCACCTGTGGGTCGTACATCAGGCAGTCTTATTTTCCACAGCTTTTGCAACCCAACGACAACAGTCTTATTTTGTCACTGAGGGTCGTAGGTCTCTGGTTTTATTGTATTTCTCATATTCTCATCATTTGTAAACCATTTTTGAGCCATAATAAATTATTTTGAGAGCATTTTTACTATGATGAGTTAAACCCCAACACTGGGACGACGGAGGAGGCCGAGCTTCATACATGGGTAATTTTATTAATTCTTTTCATGACTTTTGCATTAATTTTAATTGAAATTATGATTTAAATTAATTAGTTGTGATTTGATTTGATGGGTCATGCTTAGCTTAGATGATTTGATGTCCCATGCTTAAGATTTACACCTAATATTTTGAGAATCTATCTTGGCAATAAATTAGAGTCGATATATTTAATATATTTTTCGAGCTATTATTGATAAAAGAATTATTATTTGAACCTTAAGAAATGAATTTGGCGGAATCCTAGTCCCAATACCTCTCTACCAATTTGTCAATATTATTGTATATATTTTTATTAAATCTAAAAGTTTCATTTCCTTCACAAGTCTGAAACGAATCCTATTTACTACAACCCCATCAAAAATCCTAAATCAAAATGGCGCCGCCGACGTGGACTTGTATATAGATTTATTTTTATTTTTTTAGGTTTATTTTTTTTTATTATTTGTTCCTTTTTACTTTGTCTTTTTTTTCTTTGATTTACAGGTTCGAAGTGGAGCACTAAGGACTTGGAGAGGAAAAAGCTTAAAGCGAAAAGCGAAAAGAGAAGAAAAAAGGACAATTTTAGGATTTAATTTTTAATTTTTAATTTTTTTAGAGTGTGTTAGGAAAACTGTAATTTTTTATTTATTTATTTATTTTGGACTTTGGACTTTAAACAATTGGACTTTTTTTTAACTCTACGGAAGGGTATTATTAACTGTGTGCAGGGAAGGACGACGATTACTATATCGTCTCGGCCCCTCGGGTTCGTACATGACATAGGAGTCGTGGCCCGAGTCGACTTCAACGGTTCATCCCCCGTCTGGTACGGGAGGTAAGTCCATCGAAACACTTGCGAATCTCCTGTAAGCGAGTTACTGTATTCCTTAAGGTGATCATTGATTGAGGACGAATTTGGACTGTCTTTATTTTCCTAGTAAAGGGAAAGGCCTGGCCTAAACAAGATAAGGGTTCGGATTTCATCACCGCTCCCTTCTTTCCCGCTTTAGGAGAACAAAACCTAACGCGAACCCAAGCTTTAAAATCTGATTAGAAAAAGACCTATAGGGTATCGAGCTTGTTAGGAAAAATTTTCGAAGGATATTGGTTATTATTTTAGCATACTTCGAAGTTCATGACGGTTTCTGTGAGTTGAATGCGTGACTGCGCCGCCTTGTGATAGCGGTGAGGCCTTGGGTATCAAAGCTCCACTGAGCTTCCCTCGCCTCAATTCAACTTACTTTGACTCGGATTGATTCCAGAGGGGTTTGCTTAAATTGTAACGAATTCCCCTTCGAGAGATAGAAGCAAGTCTAGAAACAATCTAAGTGGAGCCATCATGCTTAAGAAATACAAGTAATATGTTATAAAATCTATCTTGACAATAAACTAGAGTTAATATTTGTTTTGTTTTTGAACTATAATTGCTAGAATTAATTTTTGAACCATTTGAAGAAAAAAAAACGGCCGAATCTTTAGTCCCAGTACTCTTTCCCATATTGTTAATATTTTTTTTATATATTTTTATTTTTAAATCTTTACAAGTCCGAGCAACGAACTTTTACTACCACTTTCAACACTATAACAAAATGGCGCCGCTGCCGGGGACGAGGCCCCAGTTGAGCCTTATAATGATTATATTATTTCTGGTTCAGATCCTAATAATTTTAAAAATTATTCACCTATTCAAAAGGGCGAGGATTTGACTAGAGATACCCCCGTTTCAGACGATGTAGTATGTCTTGTTTACGAAACCAAGAAAGGTTTAGAGGAACCGGTTTATCCTGAGAATACTGTTTTAGAGTCATACAATTTATAAACAATAGTCTTAGATGAACTCGTAGAGGTGAGTGAGGATGCACCGCAAGATTACAACTTAGAAGAATCAATTGCCCATTTTCAAGAATATGATGACCTACAAATTAGGGAAGTTGTGACTAGTCTATCTAGAGACACTGAAAACTCTAAGTTTGGGGGTGAGTATCATCCTCCATGTGCTTTAACTCTTAGTAAGGTCCCTCACTTGGGACTTGACATCAATGCCTCAACCATCTTACACGATTATCTTCATATTCGTTTTCCAGAACCTAATGATATCCAACAAGAGTCTCAACTGTTAGAAACCCATCCTCTGGTTGATGTGGTTAACCCATACAATAATACCAAGATTGATTTTGTTTTCCCACCAAATAGTTTTCTTCCAAATGTGGGAACATATAGATTTCAAATGTGTCAAATATTAAGTTGTGAGACTAAACCTAAATGCCTTAGGAAATTAGAATCGACACATTTGCTTAAGAATGACCACTACTCTC
This sequence comes from Papaver somniferum, assembly GCF_003573695.1. NCBI lineage: Eukaryota > Viridiplantae > Streptophyta > Magnoliopsida > Ranunculales > Papaveraceae > Papaver > Papaver somniferum. Next base: position 21,338,276 of record NC_039366.1, read on the forward strand.
ACTGTGGTCAATTATGTAACTCAAACCTGATTGACTTAGAGGATCCTTAGTTATTTAGGTTATTATTATTTTGTGATTCTAAGTTCTTATTTGAGTTTTTCCAGACTCTAGGACCTAATAATTTGGATCCAACCAATGAGGAAATGCATCCGAGGAAAGTATTTTATTTAGACCCTTTCATAGAACCTGAACCTGAATCACAATTAGATATAAATATCTTATTCAGGAAACTAGATAAGGGCATGTTATTCTTGTTCACTTTCTTGGGTTATTGTAGTTTCCTTTGGTCAGCTCTATTTCGTTTTGAAGACCCACAGTTATTCCGACTGTTACTTTATGGTTCGAGTTGACTAATCCTTTCCTAAGTCTGGCTGAAGACTTTAAACTTACCACTTCTTGGGAGGTATCCCATGCTCAAGCAACACGGTAATATCTTTCCTTAACTATTTTTGCTTCAAGTGGTAACAATTTCTCCTCGTTCATGATGTTAATTTTATCATTGGAAACATTGAGGACAATGTTAGATTTAAGTTTGGGGGTATGGGAAAATCTTTTAGTTGCAATAAATAAACTCCAGAACCTAGAAATTTATGCGTATTCATGATGGCACTAACTAATCTAAGTGGATGGAAACATCTTGGTTGTAGGAGTTGAGGAACCAATCTGATTAGATGGAAACATCTATAGAGTCTATTCATAAAAGCACAGAGCTCAGGTGTTAGAAATAACATGATAGTTGCACCATATCTCGTTGAGTCCTTTTCACTTCTATTTTTATTTTGTTTTTAAACTATGTTTCTCTAAGTGATAGGTGGGACCACGATCAAGTTGTTACCAATGCTAGGGTGAATTAGAGTGATTGAGATACCATGAAAAAAAGAAGAAAAAAAAAATGGTAGTTACCAAAAAGTTGAAAAAAAAAAATGAGACCAGACCATTTGACCAAAAGGAACAAATTCAATAAAGTCGACCACTGGTACCCTTGTATATGCCAGTTGTGTTGAAATAGAGTTAGGTTATCGACCACTGGTACCCTTGTATATGCCAGTGTGTTGATATTAGTCAGACTAGTATCTCAATCCATTAGGATAGGTTCATTTTGGCGGAGGCCTTCAGACAGATATGGGAAACGCCATTCACTTAATAAACATCAAAACCATCTATGTTTTTCTATATCCATCTCTTAATCTTTCCATGTGATTAGTTTGACTCCGAATATGATGTCCATAGTGCAACTATCTGAGTAGAGCTCTGTCACTTATATATGAATTTTAGTATGCTTGAGTGCAAACTCGTGTACATCAATTGGAATTTCGCATCAGGGTACTTCCTCTTGTAGTCAATAAGTATGCCAACCAAGGAGATTCTTTAGTTCCTTCCAAGGTTCGTTGTAGATAGCTAGGGTCTGGAGTAATGGTTTTGTGGGCACACCTCTGGTAAACCCTCCCGAGATTAACTCGGTTTTATTTATTTTTTATTAGTTTTGCTCGAGGACTAGCAAATAGTAAGTTTGGGGGTATTTGATAGACGCATTTATGTGTCTATTTTGTTCTCAATATTTTGTATTGTTAGACTCGATTAAGTACTTATTGTGTTATTTTGTGTTTTTGTAGATGTTTTTAGAGAAATAAGCCTTTGCGGCGAAATGAGCTCGAAAAGTAGTGTTTTACACCCCAGGATAATGTACCGGAGGCACCTCAGAAATGCACCGGAAGCGTCCCAGAAATGTACCGGAGGAACCCAGAAAAATTACTATTTCCACCCAAAATTACTATTTCCACCCCAATTTCTAAAGGTACACCCGTACAGGATTAGGGGGAGGACACTTTTCTTCTCATAATTCAAATTTTGGAAAAAGGCGGGAAATTTCTAAACAGTTCTCGCAGAATTTCGATCGTCAAAATGAAGGGGTTATGGGTTGATTCAATGACTAAAATTTGGTATAAAGATGTGATATAGGTTAAGGAACATAGTATGGGTGACATGATCGATCAAATTTGGCTGGAATTTTCGGTATGATTCACACACCCAAAACAGAGCACGTGTACTGTAACACGAGAAAAATTGAAGTTCTTGTGTGCATGGGGGAGTTCTGCTGGCGTTGGAAGAGTGTTGAGGCGTGAATAAGTCGAATTGGAGCGTGCTGGACCATAGAAAACGCGTGAAAAGCTAAAACAGGAAAGAAAATATCCGAAAATATTTTCTTTCACTGCCGAGGATTTGTGGAGTTATGAAGGAGATTCGATGCATGCTTCGGGTTCAAATAGAGTCCTTGGAGGTCAGAGAAAGGTTGTCGAGAGTTCGGGGTCGAGAGGAGGTCCAGAGAAGCAGAAATCAAGAGTTGATGAAACTCTGTTGCTGCTGCTGATGAAGAACACCAAGAACACGAAGAACGGACCTGCAACATCAGTCGTTTTTCTACAGTAATAACGACTCGCACCTGTGGGTCGTACATCAGGCAGTCTTATTTTCCACAGCTTTTGCGACACAACGGCAGCAGTCTTATTTTGTCACTGAGGGTCGTAGGTCTCTGGTTTTATTGTATTTATCATATTCTCATCATTTGTAAACCATTTTTGAGCCATAATAAATTATTTTGAGAGCATTTTTACTATGATGAGTTAAACCCCAACACTGGGACGACGGAGGAGGCCGAGCTTCATACATGGGTAATTTTATTAATTCTTTTCATGACTTTTGCATTAATTTTAATTGAAATTATGATTTAAATTAATTAGTTGTGATTTGATTTGATGGATCATGCTTAGCTTAGATGATTTGATGTCCCATGCTTAAGATTTACACCTAATATTTTGAGAATCTATCTTGGCAATAAATTAGAGTCGATATATTTAATATATTTTTCGAGCTATTATTGATAAAAGAATTATTATTTGAACCTTAAGAAATGAATTTGGCGGAATCCTAGTCCCAGTACCTCTCTACCAATTTGTCAATATTATTGTATATATTTTTATTAAATCTAAAAATTTCATTTCCTTCACAAGTCTGAAACGAATCCTATTTACTACAACCCCATCAAAAATCCTAAATCAGTGTGTTGCCGCAAACGTAATTTTAGGGTTTTCAAACAGCGCGTTCACCCTACTTTGGGCAAATGATTTAATGCGCTCCGAGCTTTCTATGAGCAAGTCGATCGACCAAGGGTGCAGTTGGGTCGACGGTGAACTTGTTAGCACTTCTTTAATTATTTGAAGGAAGATCTAAGCCGTCAAACTAGGTTGGCTAAGTTGGACGGTCCTGATGTATTTGAGATCGTTTTTGCCGGTCTTAGCTCGTTTGAGCTTATTTTTCAAATAGCGCGAACACCCCTATTAGGGTTAACGTTTGAAGGGCTTGTGGGTGTACTAGGTGGAATCTGTTTGGCCGGAGCATTAGTGGGCCCGTCGGCGGTCATCATGATGATCGCCTAGTTTCGCTAGGAGTAGGCTAGGCTTGTTGGATTGCGTGGCCAAATTGTGTGGCCATGATTATTTTTTGAGACTGATATGAACAGTCTAGATTTTCCTTAAGGAAATTTAAACGTGTCAATCGAGCTAACTTTTAATTAAAAGTGTGTCGATACGCCGATCTCTTCGTCAGAGAGTGGTGTAGCCTATGTGAGTGTTTTCATGCAGGTCTCAATACTGACACTTCGGGAGATTCATGCTACTCCGCTGCGAGTGAACACTAATCCTCATGTCATGCCAATATTCAGAGTTCGACTGGGAACATTGCATAGGAAAATACTAGGCGGGAAGCTAGGAGCTTAAATACTCATTAGGCTTTATACTAGTGAACAATTCATCTAGAAGCTTGAGTTTCAATATAATATGAAGAGAGACATAGGCACTCATCAGATTTTGATATATTCTCCAAATTCCCTGCGGAATGTAGATATATTAAGGTATACTACTTCTGATGTCGGGTCAGGTAGACAGACTTTTACAGTTTTCGCCCTAAGCTATAAACCACCATCAACAAAGTCAAAGGATGATCATGTGAAAATCGCCTTGTAACATCTTACATGATTTGTGTGAGACGGTCATTTGATGTAGACTTGGAATATTTCGTATTGATCATTCGATCACTTGAAAATTGCTTTGAAGCTAATAGTTTGTGTGAGACAACTATTTTCGTCTTCCAAGAATGTTTCAATGATTGAAATGAGGGTTTAGAACATGTAACGATGATTGGATATAAACATAGTGTGTGTATTCACATTTGTGTAAAGTCCAAAACCGGGACCATGGTATGCGTAACCGTACGCATACTGATTGGTTGTTGCAAGTCCACAAACTAAGTATGATTACCTGTACGCAAGCTGGAGGAAGTTCAAGTCCGTGAATTTCTGCTGGAGTTTGGAAGTGATATAGTATGCGTACCCGTACACGTACTGCGTAACCAAACTCAGTCCGGCTACTTGGGTATGCGTACCCGCTGCCATACTTAAGTACGTTATGTTCTGAAATCGGTTTGTTCATGAACTAATACATTTATATAATAAGGAATGTAATCTTTTGCAAACCGTGGCTATAACGTTCATGAAATGATTTGAGCGAATCAAAATCGATTTTGCTTCAATTGTGTGTTATATACTTCTAAGAGAATATAAACAATTGAACAACTCTCTAAATAGTTTTATTTGAGTCATTTTAACTAGTTATGATAAAGATGAATTAGGTTGATACGAAGGTGCTCATATGGATAACCATTGGTTAATTTTTGAACCAACTAAGTGTACACGTTTAGGTACGGTTACCTTTATCTAAAGATGGTACACTTCATTGGTCTAAATGTGATACTAGTTGCGACTAGAGTCGATTCTCCTTTAACCTTAGGTTTTTCTAAAATCCTGTAGGTTAACGACTTAAAGACTTCATTGGGATTGTGAAGCGAGACCCAACTATTTTCTCTATAGTTGTGTGTTCTGATCTTCCTGTTTTCTATTTGTGATTGAGTACTATCTTCTTTAATATTTGCTCGAGATTTATCTCTGATGGGCAAGATTGGAAAGTAGTCACAAACATCTTCGTCTCATCGTTTTGGATTCCACAATATCTTGTTTCGTCAATTGATTAAGATTATTGTGAGGTGGTTGATAATATTAGGCTGTTCTTCGGGAATATAAGTCTGGTTTATTAATTGGTTCATGTTCACCTTGATTTATCAAAAGACGGAACAAAACTCGTAGGTATATCAGCGGGAGATAGATTTAACTATTCAATATACTTTTCTGTGTGATACAGATTTGTTTATCAAGTCTTCGACTTTGGGTCGCAACAACTCTTAGTTGTGGGTGAGATCAACTAAGGAAATCAAGTGCGCAGAATCCGACGTGGTTCAAGAGGCGTAAGGAAAGCGACTGTACCTTGATCATTGTGAAATTGGTTAGGGCACAACTACATTCCAGTCCGAAATTAACTGGTAGTAGGCTAGTATTTGTAGCGGCTTAATACAGTGTGGTGTTCAAATATGGACTAGGTCCCGAGGTTTTTCTGCATTTGCGGTTTCCTCGTTAACAAAATTTTTGGTGTCTGTGTTATTTCTTTTCCGCATTATATTTGTTTATATAATTGAAATATCATAGGTTGTGCGTAAGTTCAATCAATTGTGAATCCAACCTTAGGTTGTTGATTAAATTTATTGGCACTTGGATATTGGTGTTTGATACCGTCCAAGTTATTTCTTATATTCAATCGGGATCGCAAATTCCTATTTGTTTAATTACGGATTGAATTGAGAAATTGAGATACAACTCTTTGATATACTTTTTTTAAGATTGAGTCTGACTGTCTAGTTGAATCTCTTGAAAGTATATTGGAGTTAGTTCATACATATTGCTAAGCAAAATATTGGGTCCCGCTTTTTCAATTAGTATTAGAACAGGCAAACACGTTTAGGACCTTATAAGTCTGTGTTTGTAGCGATCTGACTCTATGGACATAGAAGTTATCTCTATAAACGTACCGCCAGTCTTCGATGGCTCGAATTACTTATGGTGGAAAATTGCTATGCGTGCCTTTCTTCAAGCGCTTGATTTTCAATCATGGGTTTATGTTGTAAATGGCTATAATCCTGCAGTAGTTACAGTGGGCAATGTAACTATTCCAAAGGATATCGGTGATTACGATGCTGTCGAAATTCTCGCTGCAAAGCAAAATTCTGACGATTGGATGTAATCATCCATGCCATTACCCCAGATCTTCAGCACCATGTGGCTACGTGCACTCGGTCTAAAGATGCTTGGGATATCTTAGAAAGCATATTTGAAGGGAATACCTGTGAAAAAGAAGATAGGCTTCAAAACCTAAATTCTGATTGAGAAAACCTTCGTATGGCAGATGAAGATTCATTTGATGAGTTTAATCACAAAGTGACTGAAATTGTTAATGCATCTTTTGCGTTAGGTAAGACTATTCCTGAAAAGGACATTGTGATGAAAATTCTCAGATCTTTGTCATCTAGGTACGATTCTAAGAAACATGCCATCATAGAAGGAAATAACCTTGATGTTCTTTCCAGAAATAATCTGGTTGGGAAGCTAAAGATCTTTGATCATGAGCATGTATCCAAATCTGGAAAGGATATTGCTTTTAAAGCACAAAAGAACACTAAATTACTTGATAAAAGTAAAAGTGTTGGCATCTCTGAAGATGATCCTTCTGAGACTGATTCATCATATGAAGATCTTGACAAGTCAGTCTCTTTGATCACAAGACAGTTTAAAGATATTCCTTTGAAGAGAAGTAAACGGTTCACTAGAGATAAACCTAAGTCATCAGTTAAACCTCATAATCGTGTTCCTCCTAAAAACTGGGATACTGACGATACTGATGACGAGGATATGCCACAGTGCTTCAAATGTAAAGGCTTTGGTCATTTTGCAAATGAGTGTCCAAATCGTAGAAAATACACTGGGAACAAAGGTCTTGTTGCAACTCTTGATGAGATGTCTGATCACTATGATTCAAATGAAGATGAAAAAACAAGTGTTGCACTCCTTGCTGAAAATATTAATTTTGATAATTATAGCAATACTCACATCAATCTTGATATTTTTCCTGGAAAGACTTCTTCAACAGTTTTGGAGGATAAAATGGATTTTCCCTATCTACTGGAGATTCTATGTCTAATGTTTCAGGTACCACAATTTGTCTTGCAGCCTGCTCCGCTATTGTGTCTGAATCATCCTCCACTTTGACATGTTGTTACTGTACTCTTAAGGGTCACACACTCTCAAATTGTTTCAAGTACAAGCATAAAGTAAGATATGTCAACAAACTTCAATGGAGAGCAAATCGATTAGCAAACAAGCTTAAACTTGTTAAGAAATCGTCTGAGGTATGTAAACTAAATCCCTCTCCGAAAAGGTTAATTTCTAAAGAACCAAGTAGACCTCTCTGGAAAAGAACAAGGTATAAGCGTTCTGTAGAAGAAGTAGTTAGGAACTCTTTCCAAAAGGTTCATCATGGACAAATCATTATTCACCCCAATACAACTTAATTGTGTTGGCTGTGTATCTTGTCTCAAGTGCCTCATTTCAAAGAGACAAGATTGATGCACATTCAGGTCTTAAAAGGAAAAAAAAATCTTTTTTCTTTGGTTGTTTTCTTTGGGTTTAATAAAAATTGGTTGATCCTTTCATATCACAAATTGATATTGAAATGGTCTTTCCTTTTTCATTAAAAGATGGGTTAAAATCGACAATTCTACCCTCTTTAGATCTAAGAATTGAGTGTATGTGAATCCTTTGTGTATAAAGGTTTCGTAGCCTTACATTCCTTTTTTATTCTCTAAGAAAACTCTTTTCATCACAAGTTTGCTTGTAGAGCTTGTTCAGTGATTTTCTCTCACAAACTCATTTTTATGGAGACTCCAAGCATCATGACTGCTGATGGAAAAGATGTTAACATGATTGTTAAGCCGTCAATCATGAAGGAAAAAGATAAATTGGTATCTCCCTCACCCTCAAATTTGAAAAGAAAAAAGAGGAGTATGAGAAAACCAAGGGTTGTTCCTTCAAATCTTCAGAAGTTTTCTGGTGTTCTTGAATAGTTGAAGGAAATAAGAAAGTAGATACATCAAATAAAGGATTTTGAGTATAGGACTCTTGAAATTCAGAAAGCCATGGTTCGGCGTCAGTCAAGAAGGTTCGTTGAAATTGACTCCTATCTCCATGAACCTTATGTTCCAATAGCCGTTGACGACAAGGAGTTCGGGGACGATAAAGAATTTTTCAAAGGTCTTAATATCTAGGAAACATCATATGAGAATTTATTCTTGTGTTTTAAGAAGGATAACCAGGGTTTGGAATCGCCGTTATTGTGAGTACACATAGCTATTTCCAACGATTTTCATCTTGCAATGTTTTTATATTTATTTATTTAAATTCTAAAGTTTATTTGGAAGATGATTTTGCAGTATTAATCTTTATGGTTTTGTATATTGCAATTTGTTATGGGATATGTGTGTTTGCGTCCGTGAACTATGATTGTCCCATACATTGTCAAAAGTTAAGTCATTCGTATGTTATTATGCAAATAATGATAAAAGATTGAATGAGCTTTTGACAAAAAAAATTTAAGCCTATTATGTTACTATGCAAATATTGATGGAAGATAGGATGAACTTTTGTTTACAAAGATTAAGTCTATTATATGTCTCTATGCAAATAGTGATGAGTAATAGAACGAATATTTGAATATTCCGCATATTGGTCTTCATGATCCACATCTTTGTATAAATATTGTGCGGATCCATAAGTTTTCTTATGTTGAGAATTTCCGATTAAGTTAATCATGGGTGATCTTGTGGTTAATTTAATTGAGTATTTTGGATACAAATTCATGTTTCATGTGATTTGTTAATGTCCAAAGAAATCCTTCTTTTCTTGTGAAAGTAAGGTCGCTCTTGTTGTTCTTTCGGGAATGACATTTAATGGGGGAGAGTTCTTAATTGAAATCTTTGTGGGGAGTGCGGCTGTAGAATATTATAGGGGTTATCTTGTATCTTTATAAACTGCTTGATGAATGTATTTAGTTTCGCCTATATGATTGCATCTAAACAAAGCTGATATATGGTTCTCTTTTGGTCATGAAATATCTCTATGGAAATTTCATCAGGATCCCACCAGTTTTCATACCTTTGCCAATTTATATTGACAAAAAGGGGGAGAATTAATGTGTAGTTCCCACTACAAATACATATGGTTTACAGATCATTATGTAAGGGGGAGTGGTTTTCATGTGTGATGAAGTATTGACTAAGGGGGAGTGATACATATCACCATATTATTGTTGTCAAAGTTATGATACAATTGAACTTTGATGTTGTGTAATAATACTATGACACTGTATAACAATGGTTGAGAGCTATTGTTTTGTCATTGTTATAGCTACGGATCTTTAACAACTATGACGCTGAGTTGAACACATTTAGAATCATTGGAGTACTTGGAAGTGACGAAGATTTCGATTAATATTGAGGAACCAAGGACATCAAGCATTTGGATGAGAAGCTACAAAGTTTATTTATTTTGTAATCCATATATATTGATAGTTTTGTCACTAAAATTGACAAAGGGGGAGATTGTTAGAGCAGTGCTCGATCGAACTCGCAACAGTTGCTATCTCAAGCTTGTTTGTCAAGTTTAGTTGCCAAAACTATAAGTCTTGATTTCTATTCTACTTATAGCTAAGTATCGGATTAGAATAGTAAGTGTAGTTGAGATTTAGACTCCACGGTGTTCATCGAATGAAGACGAAAAAATACTCAAGGGAACTTTTGGAACTTCATAAACAAAAGGTATGTGGAGACTTGAACTCATCTATCACTCAAAAGTCTATCTACTCTATCTCTTATTTGAGAAAAAAGGTCGTATTGCTATATAGACTTCAATCATACATATTTGGTATTTCGAGCCGAGTTTATCTCGCTTATCTATTTCTCGAAATATGTTGGTAAGCTTTCGCTTTAACCAAGTTCATCTTTTATTTTTGACGAAAGTCAAAAGATGATCATGTGAAAATCGCCTTGTAACATCTTAGATGATTTCTATGAGACAGTCATTTGATGTAGACTCGGAATGTTTCGTATTGATCATTTGATCACTTGAAAATTGCTTTGAAGCAAACAGTTTGTGTAAGACAGCTATTGTCGTCCTCCAAGAATGTTTCAATAATTGAAATGAGGGTTTATAACATGTAACCATGATTGGATATAAACATAGTGTGTATTTACATTTGTGTAAAGTCCAAAACCGGGAACCATGGTATGCGTACCTGTACGCAACTGATTGGTTGTTGGAAGTCCGGAAACCAAGTATGCTTAACCGTACGCGTACTGGCGGAAGTTCAAGTCCGTGAATTTCAGCTGGAGTTTGGAAGTGAAATGGTATGCATACCCGTAAGCGTACTGGCGTAACCAAACTCAGTCCAGCTACTTCAGTATGCATACCCGTTTGCATACTTAAGTAGGTTATGTTCTAAAATCGGTTTGTTCATGAACTAATACATTTATATAATACGGAATGCAATCTTTTACAAACCGTGGCTATAATATTCATGAAATAATTCGAGAATCAAAATCGATTTTGCTTCAATTGTGTCATGTATACTTCTATGAGAATATAAACAATTGAACAACTCTCTAACTAGTTTCATTTGAGTCATTTGAACTAGTTATGATAAAGATGAATTAAGTTGATATGAAGGTGCTCATATGGCTAACCATTGGTTAACTATTGTTAAACCAACTAAGTGTACACATTTAGGTACGATTACATTTATCTAAATAACAGTACATTACATTTGTGTATAACAAGCTAAGTTCGATCTAACGGTTGAAAGATATTAGCTTAATCAGGTTTTCATCTAACGGTGAATATTGAATGCTTTGTTACCAAGGTAGCGTTGATTGCAAACCCTTATTTGAAGACTATATAAAGGAGAACTCTAGCAACTGGGAAACCTAATCCCCACACCTCATGTGTGATACTAGTTCCGACTAGATTTGATTCTCCTTTAACCTTAGGTTTTTCTAAAACCTTGTAGGTTAACGACTTAAAGACTTCATTGGGATTATGAAGCCAGACCCAACTATTTTCTCTGTAGTTGCGTGTTCTGATCTTGCTGTTTTCTATTGTGATTGAGTACTATAATCTTTAAGATTTGCTCGAGATTTATCTCCGATAGGCAAGATTCAAAAGTAGTCACAAACATCTTCGTCTCATCGTTTGTGATTCCATAATATCTTGTATTGTTAATCGATTAAGATGATTGTGAGGTGATTGATAATACTAGGCTGTTCTTCGGAAATATAAGTCTGTTTTATCAATTGGTTCATGTTCACCTTGATTTATCAAAAGACGGAACAAAAATCGTAGGTATAAATATGGGAGACAGATTTATCTATTCAACAGACTTTTCTGTGTGATACAGATTTGTTTATCAAGTCTTCGACTTTGGGTCGTAGCAACTCTTAGTTGTGGGTGAGATCATCTAAGGGAATCAAGTGCACAGAATCCAGCGTGGTTCAAGAGGTGCAAGGAACGTGATTGTAGCTTGATCAGTGTGAGATTGGTTAGGGATCAACTACATTCCAGTCCGAAGTTAACTGGTAGTATGCTAGTGTCAGTAACGGCTTAATACAATATGGTGTTCAAATCTGGACTAGGTCTCGGGGTTTTTCTGCATTTGTTGTTTCCTCGTTAACAAATTTTTTGGTGTCTGTGTTATTTCTTTGATTTCCGCATTATAGTTGTTTATTATAATAAAGTAAAATACACATATACGTTAACTCCACATTACTTGATAGTGATCCTATAGAGTTTGGATATCCGAACCTATTATCAAGTAACACACTTTGTTGTATTATCTCGATCTTGTATCCGTATTCAATCACACAAGTTATCTTATTGTCGTATTGTCTCGATCTCGTATCCATAGACGATCACACGAAGTGTGAACCGAATTGTTGTATTGTCTCGACTCTGTCCATAGAAGATCACATACGATAGATGACTTATAGGTTGAAACAAAAATATTGTGGTGTATTTGGGTACCCTCGTCTTTTCAATTGGTATCAGAGCAGGCAAACACGAAAATATTTAACAATATGTGTTTGGTGCGATCCAACCTATAAGAATTGAATTTAATTGGTGATTCAGTTAACGTAGTAGTAGGATTTGACTACTTCAAAGACTCGTGGTGAAAGACAAGAATGAAGTATATAATACTCTTGTTCTTAAATTTGTTAGGAATTGGGATTATGTCACTGTATGTATCCGTTGACTTACATAATCCCTTGGATATCATAGAATTGTATCTCATGGCATTGAGTACTAAAAAGTTTAGTAACAATGATACAATTTTCTATGTGACATGTTTTATCCTGAAAATGCATAAGATTCCACATGGGATTTTTCTAAGTATGAACCATGACTATTTTGTTCTTGAAAAATCCGTAATCTTAAATATATGTTGGATTTGTTATCCAAATATATATATGTACATTTTCAGATCTAAAACTGTCAATGTACCGCTGATCTGGATGCGATTTTGGAATCTTTGTAACTATACAAAGAACGATTTTTTTAGTTAATAATTCTATTAACAATGGATTGCTTCATACACCCCACAACTGTTTTAATGAAGCAAGTGATCTTTTAAACTATTATTGAATTTGTGATTCTATAGATATTTTTTATAAATATCTTGTTATGTTCAAATTTATTATTGTATACTCTATTGGAAAATTCTTGAGTGAATTTTAAAAGATATTATCAAGTTCTGGTAATCATAGACATAAATATAGAATTGATCCATAATATAGATCCGATCCAAGAAAAACCTTGTTACAAAATCGGATTTGTTTCCCCACAAACTATGGTTTCCGATTTTTAAGGAATTTCCTAAAACTAGTTATTTCCGAAAACTAATATCTTCACTCCCTATAAAAGAAGATTATCTTGTGTTGTTTTCACAAACTTCCTGGGAGAAATTTTTCGGAACCAAAACTAGGGTTTTCCATATATCTTTGATATTTGGAAATATGGTAAAAAGGAAATTAAGAGGAAAAACAGCTAAAACCAACAACTTGGAGTTGAATCCATATATTCCTTTTGGTGAAATTAAAAAAAAATCAATTATCCTCACTTGATCAAAGACAAACACGAAATTACAAACTTTGTGGATAGTTCATGTTTTGATAAATATCAAGCTCCAAAAGGAGTTAATTTCACTACTGAGAAAAGATTCGACCCAGATGTTTCAGAAGGTGAATAGTTTGTTCAAGATCGAAACTTGGGAAATTTGTTTGGGTTCGAAAAATACTATGTTAATATTCATAATATTGATTATGAGAAACTTACCTTCAGTACTCTTGTTGGATATACTTTTCATCATGAAGTATAATGTGAAAGGCAATCATTTGATTATTGGTTTTGAAATTGAGCATGATAACATTTCAAAATGTATCATTGGAAAATCTGTTGGCTGGAAGAATGGAAGATTGCTAACCAAAGAAGTACCCTTTTACTTAAGGGTTTTCAACATGAGATCCTTTCCTTTTAGGAGAGACATTTTTTCTTGGTCAGAGAATTCTAATTGCACGTCCCTTAAAGAAGTAGAAGTACGTCGAGACAAGTTTTTTGAAGGAGAATTAGTCGAGTGATGTTCATGGGAACCATTGGCAGTCACTTCTTCTAACTCTTTAATCCTTTCAGATTCCAAAGATAAAACTAATTTTCAGATTCACCCCCGGGACTACAAGGATTATGAGGAATATCTTGTCGACGTTTTAATTCGAAAATTTTTACTCGAGGGGAATTATTTCCTTATCCACCAAGGCCTTTTCCTTGAGAAAGATCCTGATTCGTGAATATCTTTCTTAACATTTCCAACCTGTTAAACTCGGAAGCCTGTATTTTTAGATGTTTAAAAATCTTAGCGCTTTCTTTGGATGCTTCCTTTTCCACTTCTAAATCAGAATCATAAAGATAGTAGGAATACCAATTGTTAGTACTCGGCCATTTTATGGGAACAAAAGGTTCATATGCTTTAGAGAACGAGGAGGAACCGATCTCTTTGATAGAATCCATAAAGACGATGATTTTAATTGGTGATACATTAATAGAGAAATAACTCCTATCCACAGATTGGATCACCATAAACACAAATTTATTAGGTACAACATTTTTGCCTGCTATGATACCAATTGAAAAGAAGAGGGTACCAAGTACACCACCAAATTTTTCGTTTGCCAATCTGAATGGACAAATCCTAACAAAATCACAAGTACATGAACTGTAAAGAGCCTTGAATAAGATTGTATTGTAGAGCTTCTCTCTTTTCTCTTCCATGATTAAAATGTATATATTGTAGGCCCGTATACCTAATTGTTTAGAAGAGTTCTTGGGCGATGTTACAAATCAATATCCAAGATCAATCTAGACGTATCCAAGTGAAAAGGATCGGAATTTCTGATAAGTGTAAACTTGCTATCTATCTTTCAAGATATGAATTCAACAAGAACGAGTCTCATTTTCGATTATAATTATCAAGGAATTTAACTACCAGATTGATATACGTGTTATTTGTATAATTTTGATTATACATATAAAAATATAATGTAGAAAAGGAAAAACACAACACACCAAAATTTTGTTAATAAGGAAACTGCAACTGGCAGAAAAATCCGGGACCTTGTCCCACTTGAACACCACACTGTATTAAACAGGTAACGACACTAGTCTGAAGTCTTATAGTAGGCTAGTGTCGTTAGCTGTTTAATACAGTGTGGTGTTCAAGTGGGACAAGGTCCCGGATTTTTCTGCCAGTTGCAGTTTCCTTATTAACAAAATTTTGGTGTGTTAAAAGCACAACACACCAAAATTTTGTTAATAAGGAAACTACAACTGGCAGAAAAATCTGGGACCTTGTCCCACTTGAACACTACACTGTATTAAACAGCTAAAGACACTAGCCTACTATAAGACTTCGGACTGGAATCTAGTTGATTGAATTAAATCTCAAGCAATTTACATGTAGTCGTGTTCGTTACGTCACTTGAACCTCGCAAGATCTTACGCACTAGATTCCCTTAGATGACGTCCTTTACAGCCTAAGAGTTGCTTCAATATTAGTGAATAGTTTAGATACATATCTTCCTCTAATAGACAAGTCTATTTTATTCTACTTTTTATTTTTCAATAAAGGTTTGGAAATCTGTTTGCAGTAAACAATGTCCAGCAAACCTCAAGGATCTATAAAACATATACTCTCGAAGACCATCGAAGATCACTAACCGTCTCTCAATAACAATCATAAACAAATCAATTAGAAAGAGTTTTAGATATCTATCTTGATGAATCACAATGACTAAGATGAAAAGAACTTTATGATTTTTATCTATCTCATTCCTGATATGAGATTACGAAAACCTCAAAGATCAATAAGAACAAGGTCCGGATAGAAGAACTATCAATGTAAATATAGTTTGACCGAACTTTGCGAATCTCTAAGTGAAGTCTTCAAGACATAACTTAAAATACAGTTCAGAAGAACCTAGGTTATATAGGTCGACTCTAGTTATGCAACTAGGACACGTGCATGCCAAGGATTAAGAAACCCGGTTGCTAGAGTTCTCTCTATTTATAGATTTTCAAGGCTCCAGGTTGCTTAAAATTCAAGCTAAGGTTATTTGGAATTCAAGGAAACACTTTTTTTATATGAAGTTCTTATTAGCAAATTCATGTAAGCACGTGGAATGTATGCCTTCAAACTGCATAGAACAATATGCATTATGTTCACATGGTACGAGAACTGCGCACAATGATGGTCAAGGTCGGCTAAGTTGAGACAATAACCTATAAGTATATTGGTGTCCAATAATTACTCAGGAATAATTTTATAAATCACAAGATTAAGAGTTTTAGTGATTAAAGGTGTCGTATAAGTGTCTATGAGAGTTTTAGCGAAGTTGAATTACAACTTCAAAAGTGTCCGAGAGATTCCGCTAATCTGAACTAAGTAGATTTTGCAACTATTGTCAGTTGACGAAACATACCACAATGGTTTGCAAACCAAGTTTGAAGTTCGTGAGCGACGGAGAACTTAGGTTTACAAACCGTGAGAGTATATGAACGCCATATAAAAGTGGTTTGAAAACCGTGACCTTTCACAAATTCAGTTGATAGTGGTTCACAAACCGGGTTTGAGAACCTATATGATTCTTGAACTTCAGTAATATGGTATCTGCAAAGTGTATTTGCAAACCTCTACGGTTATATGGAATTCAAACTGAATTTGGCAATAATTAAGTGCATACCTTGCACCACTTAGTTCATTTCTCTCATACTTCATTTGGAATATTCCCAATAGCCATATACAGTGAAAAATGTTGCTTAGGTAATTTTCGAATGATAAACTAAGTTGTTCATTAAAAAAAGAATAGTTCATGAACAGTAAGTTGTTCTTAACTAATATTTTCAAGAATCCAGAACATCCAATGCTTGAATTATATTCCGAGAGTTTACGCAAGAAAACTAATATAAAAGTAAACAAAAAATAGTAAACCAGCAAATCAAACAAGTAAATCATAGAGTACTGGTAAAGGATTTCGTTTTCATTCACAAAAATGTTTCTTCCTTAATAATTATAATTGAAATTAAATCTCTTTTTATCAAAAGATCTAGAATACCTTGATCGCAAGAATATCCCGTAAATTTCCACAAATCATCAACAAACACATTAAAAGATTCGGGTATGAATTCTACCAAGAGAACAACCTAACGTGCAAAAACACTAATCAAGTTTAATTCCTGAGGAGTATTAAGATTCATGAAATTAGGATAATCAATGCAATTGACATGGAAAGCGCATTAATCAATTTAACAATTATAACAATCAACATTGGTATATTGGAAACCATCTTTGTTGTCTAAGCTTAGATGGAAATTAAAATAGAAGATAAACTAGCCAGAAGATTTAGAATTCGATATTGAAGAAATAATTGGTGTGGCTTTTATGGATAATCAAATTAGTTTTTCTTCTATGTTTTCTTTTTTGATGCAATTTATTATGGTAGCAACTTATAATTATAAAACCTAGCGAGATTGGGGTATACCCAAACAAATTGGAGTATACCCAGATTTATATGGACATAGTGACTTAATAAGGGGAGGCTAAATGTGCGTGAGATTATTTTATTACCCTTGAGCTAATTAACCCTATTACTTAATCTAATAACCCTAAAATTAAAAACTTAAACAAACCGTTAATCTTCTCTTAATCTTCTCTTCTTCTTCATCTCATCTTCCATCAAACTCATAAGAAAAAATCTCTGGAAATTGAAAAAATTGACTTTCCTGAAAAATGGTTGATTTCAAACGATCAATAGATAACACAAATTCAATAGGAAGTATCAAAAGATCCAAATCAAAGAAAAAAGGTAAGGGAAAAGATGGAACTAGTAAACATGAAATTTCAATCCCTGAGAATGTTGAAAACAACCCTCCGCCAGTGAAAAGAAGACTGTAAGTGATTTCTAAACTCAAACTCATTATTGTTTAGTGTTTTGTGATTATTAGATTAGGTTAGAAATCACAGACTATGTTTTTCAGGATTCTAGGTCGGCAAGGTTTTTTTAAAATAAGATGCTGGCCTTCTCATTGTTAGTGACAGTCGACATGGTAGTAACATGAAGATCATGCCGACTTTTCATATCAGTCATGGCGACTGCGAAACATTAACCAGGGCCGGCATGGTAATCAAAACAAACCCTTCCGACTTTCCTTTAGTCTACATGTTCTTAAAATTGTATCGTTCCGACTTTAGGTCACAGAAACCTGATTTTGATGGGTTAACTGTCGGCATTATTATTGAATATAACCATACCGACTTTTTATTAGTCGGCGTGTAAGATGATTACTACCATGCCGACTATGTATTAGCCGGCAATGTTTAAATTCTAGACCTTGCCGACTTGATGACTATAACCATGTTTCAATGTGTAAAAATTTATATCCTTTATTTGTGCATTGTTTAGGTTCCCAGAGGAAAAAAAAGAAGATCTACCTTGTTCGGTTACTGCAGAAGAGCTATTAGAATTTATTGACGGAATTTATCCCAATGTAGAAGATCCTAAAGATGAAACTGAAGAGAATTTCCCTGTGACGAAGTTACTTCTGATGAGTAAGAAAGATCCTGAAGAATTCCTAAGGTTTATGCACAGTCCTAGCAATCCCCTCAACTATGAAGAATGCACATCATCAGAGGAGGAAAAAGAGGAGGTTGATCCAAGGACTTTTTCAGGGAATGTGACTTTTCTGGAGTGAACCCCTATTACAATGAGGACGGTGATTACATAGGTCCAGATAAGGGAAAAGCAAAAGCTGATGCTGCTGAAAAAGCTAGTGATGGTGAAGAAGCTAGTGATGTGGAGGAAGATAACAATAACAAGAAGGATCCATGAAATTTTTAAATTTTATTATGTTTCACTTGGTTTAGAAACTTAGATTGTGGTTTGAACTATTACCTTATCTTTTGAACTGTTAGTTGTTGGTTTTAGACTTGTTAAACTTATGTTAATTTTCAGTTTCAGTTGCTTTAGAAATTATTCTTTTTTGTGCAGTTTTAGACAATTTTTCATGTTTTAGTGACTCGACATGGTGTGTAAACTCTACCCTGCCGACCATACTAGGCTTTATATGCCACAATGCTGTCAGGGAGTAGTGGTTGGCAGGGTTTTAAATCTCGACCTTGCCAACTTATATGTTAGTTGTACTTTTTAGGTACAAAGTACAACCCATTATATGTTTAACGGCTAGAAATTTCAAAATCAAGGTATTAGGTGTGTTGTTATCATAAAATCATTCTCAACTTCATCTTCAACCTTGTATAAAGAATGAAAGTTTCAAGTGCAACACAAATAAATATTTGTAGTCTTTGTACACTAAGTGGTCATTTTGCAAACGATTGTCCCTTTGAAGGAAGCAAATGCATTATTGAAGGTTGTAAGGGATTCTTATTTCTCATGAAAGCTGGAGTAGGAGATGTATATAAGCCGTATGCTTCAAAATGCACTTGTTGTGGGTTTTTCTATTGTATAGATGAGCGCCTAGCTCCGTATGAAGATGAAGTTACTAAAATCAATCTTCTACCATGCACAGATCCATGTCGCGACGGTAAGATGAAGCTAATTACCTCTCCTAAGAAATTGTGTACCGGAAAAAGATACTATCTAAGTCCCAAATGTGTTAGAGTGAAGTTTTTAACGTTTGTATGCTTTAATTAAGGTTTGCATTCGATGTAAAGTCGGCATTGTACTAAATTAAAAGCGTGTCGGCTGCTTCACAGTCGGCACGTTAGAGTTTACAAACCATGCCGGTGAATATATGGTCGGCAGGTTTCTCCTAATACACCCTGCCGACTATAATGTATGAGAACATCCAGAAACAAATTTTTTTTTTCTGTTTTGATCGGCATGGTTATCTTCATAAAACCTGCCGGCGGATTTACAGTCGGCAACCTGATGAAACCAAAACCCTGCCGACCCTTGGACAGTCGGCACTGTAAGAGGGAAAAACCTTGACGACCGTCCCAGGCCTATTTTCCTGTGCTTTCATGCAGTGCAGCCGGAAGCCTGACGAACTAATAACATGCCGACCTGGGAGCGCCGGCAGGGTCGTGTGACAAATACAATGCCGACCAAAGGAGTATACACAAAAAAAACCACATCCATTTCATTCGTTTGTAGTATGTCAAAGTACATTACACAAAACACGAATGCGATTACAAAAGTACTCGAAAAAGATTCTTTAGTCCTACCATAATCAATCATCACTCAAATCTATTGAAGGGAGTTCATTCAAATCTATTAAACATCCTTTAGTCAAATCTATGAGATATTCCTTAGACTCATCTAA
This sequence comes from Papaver somniferum, assembly GCF_003573695.1. NCBI lineage: Eukaryota > Viridiplantae > Streptophyta > Magnoliopsida > Ranunculales > Papaveraceae > Papaver > Papaver somniferum. The sequence continues at coordinate 21,358,203 of NC_039366.1, forward strand.
AACATTCCAAAGATCTATGTTGTCCTCATAAAGTTTCATCCATTCCTTGATCTTGTTGTTTGTGAACTTCTCCAAAAAACTAAACCTACAAAGAGGAGGCAATGGACATTCCTTGTTAAGTTGTAGACCAATCTCATATCTTGCAACACTCATCGACCAAACCACCTTATCCCACGCTTTCATGAATAACCCAAACTGGATCTCACCTTCTTTCCATTCTTCGTCTTCTTTCTCTTTCTCCTTCTCTCGCTCCTCTTTAGTTAGTTTGCTAAGACGTTCATCTTCCTCTTTTTCACGTTTAGTTCCTTGCTTTGCCTTCGGTTTTTGGATATGATTTCTACAATTATTTCTAAGATTGCATTGTATATGCCAAGTGCAAAGGAAATTTTGTGCATTGGGAAAGACTATCCTCACGGCGTTCATTATTGCTTGCTCATTGTCGGTGACTATAACCCCAGGAGTCTCGTCTTCGTGGTAGAAAAGCTTCAAAGTTTCCAATGCCCAAATATAGCTATCATCCTTCTCACGATCCATAAAACACCATGCCACCGTGAACGATTGCTTATCCGAGGTTTGTCCAACAATGTTCAACAAAGGCATGTTGTACCTATTCGTCTTATAAATACAATCCATGAACAAAACTTGGTAAAAAAAACGCGCCAATTGAATCATATTAGGATGCGCAAGAAAAATACGATCCACCTTCCCCTCCGATGACTCATGGTGTCTCACCGTGTAGTTGTGTTTGTGTATTAACCATTGTGATTCTTCCATCACCTTTCTTCCATACCATTCAATTCTTTTAATAGTTGCCTTGGCTGCATAAATTCTAGACAATGAAGAAAGATTATGCGGGCCGTCCCTCTTGAAATTACTAAGGAGCTTGCTTGGTTTAATTCCCCAACTTGTTCTTACTTGTTCGAACTCGTGCGGTTTCAACTTGGCAACTTGAAAATGCCCAACAAGAGTTTCCGGATATTTATGGTTATGCCAACCAACATCAACTCTACTCATTCTCCACACGTTGTCGGTTTCTTTGTTCCTCCAAAAAATAATCTTGAATGGGCATCCACACTTCTTTGACTTCGTCTTGTACACCCTAGTCGTATTCTTATCATACACATAACCCTTTCTCTTGTGACTTTCGTCCGGCGACCCATAACACTCGCATACCATTTCAAACCGCGTAGATTTTTGTTGGGTGTTTTTCACTAGAACGCACATCTTCTATTTTGCTTTCTCAATAATCCACTTGACCGCGTAATTTTTATCCTCCCATTCCAAATCATTAGCGTAATGTGCGGAAGTATCAGGATCCCTAATTTTCTGAGTTTGAGGATGATCTGTCATCGGTACCAATGCAACAATCTACAAAACATCAAAAGTTAGTTGATATGTATTACCAAGGTCGGCAAGGTCGACATATATAACCCTGCCGACCACAAAACAGCCGGCATGGAAGAAAAATTTAACAGTGCCGACTACACTAGAGTCGACAGGGTTCAAAAAGATTAAAATGCCGGCTTAAGCATTTTCAAGTAACGACTCCTGTGTTGTAAACTGAAAGTCGGCATGGTTTAAATTTTCTACCCCGCCGACACGAATACTGCTCATGAAAAGTCGGCACGTTGTTGAAATACAAACCACGCCGGCGTAGTCGGTCGGCATGATCGACAATCGTCGACCCTGCAGACCCTGTGCAACAAAAGTGAAAAAACAAAACCAAAATCCATCATCTGCATGGAAAATTCACAATCTTCACCACGTATGTTGTCTACCTGATTACTTGTAGCTCCATTCTCTTCTTATTGGTCATTGGATTCCACATTTGGCTCAAGATATTCATCATTTCCATACCCATCATGAGTTTGAGGAAAATAAAAGTGAGGGTCATGGATGTAATCCATTTGATCATGGTCTGGTAGATCATCATACAAGTACTCATCTGTAGGAGGAAAGTTAGAAGACTCCACCACTTCAAAATCAGGATTTGAATCACTCATATCACAAATTTCTCAAAAACCCTAACTTTTCCCCCCAAAACTTCCTCTACTACTTCATTCTACTTCTCTCTCTAAATTATTTCTAAAACCCAACTTATAAATCAACTAACTAATCTAACTAATTTAACTAATCTAATCATTTTAATTAAATTAGTGCTAATAATTGTGGAGGCATTTTAACCATTTAGAAAATACAAGGTTAAGGGGTGACTTGGTTTTACTTCATAATGACCAGATTTTGTCTTATTGGGTATACCCCAATTAGTTTGGGTATACCCCAATCAAGCCAGGTTATAATAGATGATACATAAAGCTTATATATATATACGTATACATATATAATAAATCTTGATCGGTAATGTTACGTGCTTACATAACAAGTCAAGGTTTCGGTCAGAAGTGAAGATGAAGATGTAGAAGAAATGGTTTACGGTATTGTTATAGGGATGTCGGATGTGACGGACCGGAGAATATGGGCTTCTAACAAACCGGGTTTCGCCCGCTTAGCAAGCTTAGACTTTCCGATAAGCCACTCGAGAAATCGTACTTTCACAAATTTTTAGGACAACTCGATCTTTTTCCAAACAAATTTTCATTGAGTCATCGAAACCAACAAATGATGTTCATCATTTTACTGTGAGGATGCAATATCTCTTGCCAGAGTAGTCGGATATCAGTCACTGTTACAGCTAACGGTCTTTCAGGTTACCACTGGTAGTGGGGTGCGCCATGGGCCTGACAACCCACACCATATCAGACTGGTGAAGGATGGCCAATCCAATGGCAGGGTACTCAGATACCATCCACCGTTAAAGGTAACAGTCTTCGGGGTTGTCATCTGTAGGTGGGCCACAATGGTCCTGGCAACTCACAGTTTCTTTCAAGCTCAATAGCGTTTCTTTCTCAGATGATATGAACTGCCCAAAGAGTTAGAAATCATCTCTAGGTCAACGGTATGAACTGTCACCATATGGGAAAACCATCATTCTTATATCATATGAGTCACCCCACGTGATAATAACCATTGCTTAATTCACAAGTCGAGACAGATGATTTGAATTACCTCAAATTATAATAATCATATCTTGTCTCACGCTCTATATAGTTATTAGATAGTGTGAATTACCTTGATGGTGATAATCATCTCTCACTAGGTAGTATGAACAGCCAATAATAAACATTATATAAACAACTACCTCTAATAAACATTATATAAACTACCAGGGTTGCGATCATCTCCGAATAAATGGTATGAACTGCCAAACAATAACCAAGACTTTCAGATGATATGAACATCCTTGTAGAATTTTGTTGAACCATATAGCGGTTTCCTACGTACCTTCTCTGTTGGTCGAAGGGATCAAGCACGACCGTAATTCGTCGTACCGGACCTCCGGTATCATAAAAGAGATACCAAGACCTCTTTGTAATACTCAAAAGATTTTGTTTTTATATAATCAAACAAATGAAAGAGTTAGATGGGTATACTTCTTTAATGCTGCTTACAGAATGAATTGCATATTTCACGGGTGAATAGAGAGAGTTACGTGCAAAGCCTAATCTCAGTTGAATCTGGTACTTATGTGAAGAAAAAGACTATTATCTCAGTTGAATCTGTTAAGTCATGTCCGCAAAATTTATTACATGTACTATGACTCGGACTATACTTAAATATATTTGTTGCTCTCGAAAAAGTGTCAACATCGGTTTCGTGGTGTAGTTGGTTATCACGTCAGTCTAACACACTGAAGGTCTCCAGTTCAAACCTGGGCGAAGCCATTATTTTTTATTTTTTATTTTTGAAGGCGTGACTCTATTAACTTCTTATTTCTTTCATTTTCTTCTTCGTCACTAGAAATCTGAGAAGGGGCGGTGCTGGTGGACCGGTGGTAAAGGTGGTCGTGGATTTTTTCTTCCTCCAAAATTCTTCTCACTGGTTCTTCTTCTTCACCAACTTGTAAGTCCTTCCTATTTTCAATCTAGGATTTCTTTCTACTTCAAATCTTTGGTAGAAATTATTGATTTATTATTCATGAAACATAAAACCTAGTCAGGTTTTGTGCATAGAGAAAAACCCTTTTTTCCTTCACAATATTTTCTTAGTCAGTGTGTGTGCCTTTCATTAGGTTATCCATATAAGACATTAGTATTAGTACTTCGATTATGGAGTTCTTGTTACTGGATTCAATTCATTCGACATGGTTTGCTGAGTATAATTTTAGTGATGAAATGAAATCTGGGTTATTTTCTACTTTCCGTGTAGTCATAGTTTTCTTGGATTTGTACTGTTAACTTTAGAGATGCTTAGCAGTTTTAGATTGGACTGATTAGAAGATACATTAATCGAAACATTGTTAGGAAGTAACATTTACTAGGGTTGCACAAGAGGTGTTCTGTAGAAGTTGAGATGCAGACTGCATTTAAAGTGGCGGCTTATGCCAAGTTTGGTGTAATAGCTGTTTATGTTAGAGTAGCATAGGTGGTTTTTTGTAATGGTGTTTGATTCTGTAAGACTATCAGTTGAGTGATGTTATGGTGTTTTTTATATTCATGTCTCGACTATTAGATTTTGAAATGTATGTTTTTATGAATGAAGTAGTGCAGGGGTAGCACGTGATAAATGCCTAAGGAACATGTTACTGAATGTAAGACATAAGCTAAGACACCCAACAGTTACTTTGAAGAGTCCTGACTCAGGACTCTATCGGAATCGAAGATCCAGAGTTCAGTTTATTGTGAATTTTGGATTTAGTATTTAGGTGCACTTTGAGGTCTAAACTTTAAGAAGTTGTTCACAGAATATGGTTTTGTTTATCATATAAGTAAGTCGACAAAACTATGTGTATGATTAGAATTGTCACAGAGCATACATTTGTAAGGTTACTCTCTAATCTGACAATGGATAGCTTTTAGGATGATAGTGGTTATTATGGTTTCGTAGAATGTGAGATTCGTTCCCACCTACTAAAATTTCCAATCTCATTGAATGGAAGTAATAGAGTTTCGGTTTTTTATACTCTGCTCCTTATATTGACCTTATAGTAAGTTGACAAAACTATGTGTATGATTAGAATTGTCATAGAGCATACATTTGTAAGGTTACATTCTAATCTGACAACAGATAGCTTTTAGGATGATAGTGGTTATTATGGTTTTATAGAATGTGAGATTCGTTCCCACCTACTAAGATTTCCAATTTCATTGAATGGAAGTAATAGAGTTTCGGATTTTTATACTCTGCTCGTTATATTGACCTTAAGTTATTATTTGCTCCGCAAATCTACTTTTTGAGGATTATGTGGGTGGGTTGGTTGCATGAATGCTTGTACAGTTAAATATTTGATCAAAGTACTTGAGTTTGTTGTTAATCATTTCACTTGGAAATATTTCTGGTTAGAAAAGCATGGGTCGCAAAGCTGGTGGGTTGTACATAAATCCGAGAAAGTTTGGGACTCTTTCGAAACCTTGCATGAAAGAGATGATGGCGCTTCTAAATTGCTTGGCGACTAGTGGTAACAATGATGATAAGTGTGTTAAGCATAAGGACCTCTTGCGTACTTGCACGGATACGCAGGTGCTCATTTACTTTCAGCTCTCCATATTCAGTCATTAATTTTGTATTTAACCTGGCCATCTTCTTCGAGTATCGAGCTTTCCTATCCCCCGAGCCATTTGCATTGATGCCGATTCATTACGTCTGTTGCAGGCTGGTGTAGGCCGAAAGCCATGGGGAAGCATCAATTGCCACTTGCATAGCTTAGCAGAGCAAAGAAATAACTGCAGATTTCCAGTTAAAATGGGGTTTGAAATTTTCCATATAAATGTGTGAAGATTTTATTCTTCAACTAGATTTTGTATATAGGTTTTCTTTTGTCCATTTTGCCGGCATTTTGAACCTTCGCTTAGAATTTTTGCGAACGATTGTTGGGAGGTTCTAATGGGTTTTCTTTGTCCCCTTGTATTACCATTGCCAACAGCTTATTTAGTTTTACCTTCCATTGGTATGTACGTGATAAGAGCAACATATGAAACAGATATGACGCAATAAGTATGCAATGTTTAAGTCAAATTATATGCTATGAATTCTTGCAACAATGTTGGTTTTAGATGTTTGATTCTCTCTTAGCAAAAAAAAAGATGTTTGATTCTCATTTTACGGAATTTCCAAGAAAATACTCTCAAATCAAATGCGGATTCGGATCGGTTCCGGATAACCTGACCCAAACTTACACCCCACAGCCCCAATTATATACCATATCACACCAAAGAAATGTTGGGGTTTGTCATTTAGAACTGAAGAATTGATATATCAATGAATGAGATCTGGGGATTTCTCTAGGGTTTTTCGTTCTTAATTGTCGACAATGGCTTCTACTTCTTCAAATTCTCGCACTTGTTCATCGTTAACAGTATCAGATGATATCTTGCTCGAGATCTTTACTTATCTTCCTCTGAATTCAATCTGTAAGTTCAGATGCTTATCAAAGGTATGGTTATCTAACCTCTCAAGCCCTAATTTCATTATCAAATGGTTTCTAATCAATAAAAAGTCTCTCCCATGGATACACTACCATACAATTGACGATGAGGATGATTATGAAAACCCTTTGAAATTCAAGATGGCATATCCGGAATTACATTCAGGGTTTATACCTAGACGACATCATGGCTTTTCTTTTGAGTTTCTTATAAATGAGAAACCATTTCAAGGTTTAGATAAAGTATACCTCTTAGGTTCTAGCAATGGTTTGGTACTTTGTTATTCATATAGTTTCGATGATCAGGATAAGAGATATCATGTTTGTAATCCACTCACTCAGAAATGGGTTTCACTTCCTTCACCACCGTGTTCCCCAGCTAGAAGATCTGATGTTAGTGGTATATTTTGTGAGCATTCATCATTGTTGGCAAGTTGTTTTAAGGTTGTACGCATCCGTGGTTTTTTTACGCCTTCTGCGAAGAAATTAAATGTTGATATTTTTTCTTCAAATTTGGGTGTATGGGAAAGTTTTGAAGTTTCTTCTGATGAAAATGTTGCGCAGGGGGATCCTGATATTCACAATGCTGTTCTCCTTAATTCTGTTTTGTATTGGATTGAAGGGTCGAGTAGAATGTTACTTTACAATCTCAATCAGATCAAAGGAAGTGATGCACATCAATGTAGTTTGATTAATTGCCAGATATGGAGTTTGATGATGATGTGTTTGGTTTCTTTGATAGTCGCATTGGGGAGTCAGAAGGCTTGGTCTGTTACGCGAAAACTAGAGTTACAGCAAGAGGAATGACTGTGAGCGTTTGGGTGCTCGATGAGGTCAACTGGCAAGTATTGCACAATCATATTTCATTAGACGACATCTTAGCAGAAGTGCGTTCTCGGACAGGTGAATTTGTAATAATCCAACTTTTAGGTTTCAGTTCGGATGACCGTAATGTTGTTTTGCTCGGTTGGAAGGACTGGGTTTGGGGGGTCAATATCCAAACCAGAAGCGTTGAAGAGCTCTGCTTCTAAAACAGACATGTGTATGATGCTGGTAGGATGTATGTTCCGTTTGTGCTAAAGCCAATGCCAACAGTACTTCCACCTCCCTCCTGGATAGACACTTGAATTGTGATCTTTGCATTTCTAACTGATGGAACTTATTTGTTTCTTTCTAGCTATTTGTCGACTCTTGGACAAAAAAAAATTCGTTAAATATTTTGTTCCTGACGGGTTAATGGAATCGGGCAAGTCTCAGAAAGGTTAGTTTAGCATTGCAGTGGTGTTGCTCATTAGATTATTCTTTCGATCAAATTACTCTGAAAATTGATTATGCAGTTGTTAATATGGTTTACTGGATGCAATTCATTAGGCATGGTTTGCTGAGTATAATCTTATTGTTGAACAGTTGAAATGAAATATGGGATTTATGATTTTCTCTTTCTACTCATAGTTTTCTTGAACTAGTACTCGAAACTTTGTTACGGAAAAACGCTTATTAGGGTTGCATAAGAGGTGTTCTGTAGAATTTGTTGAAATCGAGTTGCATTTAAGTAGCTCTTTATTCCAAGTTTGGTGTAACAGGTGTTTATGTTAAAATTAACATTTTTTTTCTTTCGTAATGGTGTTTGATGTTGTACTACATGGTTGAAAGATTATTAGTTGAGTGGATGTTATGTTATCGTTTTTGTTTTCTTCATGTCTTAACTAGTGGATTTTGAAATTTATGTTTTTAGCTTTTTTTTTTTTTTTTTGAAGAGTATGTTTTTAGCTTTTTGAAAATGTAGTAGCGTGACAGGTTACTTTTCTCTAATTATGGTGCTCTAGTTTGTTGATTATTGTTAAATACTTAAATGAATGTAGCTTTTTGTGATCAAGAGTGATGGCAAATCGTAGACGTGGTCGAATACTATCCACATTTTTACCAACTATACTGGTCTGTACTATGAACAATTAGTGTTATGCTTCACACCCCCATTGAATCAGAATTTGGTTTTTTCGTCTAAAGATGCTACTGTCATATAGGTGCAGTTTGGGTTGACTACTGAACTGGTTAAATCACCTCTATTAGGGTGGTGGGATATTCTTCTAACAAAATTGGAGAACTGGAAATGCAGAATTCTGTTGCTCTCCCTGGTTTCAACAGAATGTAGTTTTTGCTTCACCAAATAGGTTACTTTGCTTAAGTCATGAACGAGACAGTCAACAATAGTATATCTTTCAAGCTTCATGCATGTCCCTGCACCTATATTCTATTTTAAACGTTTTGGCTCTTTGCCGTGGTTTTTACGCATCAAATTATGCTCAAGGTATAATGTCTTTGTGTTTAAATTATTGAGAGGCAAATGTGCACGGGCTAATGTATTGTACTTTTAAAGTTCCTTTCAGATGTGTCGCAGAGAATACATATTGTCAAACTCGTTATCCAAACACAACTTTTCTGCAGTTTCACCAGGAGATTCGGTTGCAGGTCTTGTGGCAGTTAATGGTGAACATTTACAACTCTCCTCCTGCCATCACTAACCCACTCAGGTATGTTATTCCAAAACCGCTATCATAACGAGCGGGATTGTGCTTCTGTGTTATTATATTTCAGTACTATATGTTATCCTTACTTGAACATACCTCGCGGAGTAATTCCACTGTTTGGAGGATTAGATCTACCTCCAATTTTAGCATTCCTAATTTTTAAATGCATTAACCATTGCTGCAACTGCACTTCCTGCTGAACTTCCAAGTAGAAACGAAACAACATCAGGTCCTGCTGAACTATTACCTAAAAGTTCTAAAACCTCAGGTCCTCAACCCCTAAAATCCCTAACTTATCCTCCTCGACCTCCAAATTGAAATCATCAGTAATTTTCTCTAACCAATTCAGAAGGAAAAGATGAAGGGCTCAAAGGATCTGCCTTTAACATTTGCAGAGAAATGCAAGGTTCTGATATCTCTCCCTTTCTATGTTTCTCTCTGCTATTCAGTGCATCTTTTTAGAAGTTGAGGAGGCAGATATGATATCTGCGGATCGAAAGGGATTTGATGTGCTTGCTAAGATTCCTAGTGATACAGCCGAACCTGGTCTCGACGTATACAATTGGACAGAGTGCAGAATTGATTTCAAGGAGGAAGCACGTGATATTGGAACACTCTGCCACCTAGTGTTCGGAATGGAAGCAGAGGCACTTCAAAACTTGTGTTCACGGGTGCAGTCTTCCTAAAGGAAATTGCGCTTCCTGCATCCTGACCTTTTATAGCTTATCTTAATCTTGATCCTCGCTATCTAATGTACTGTAATGTAAATTTAGCTTTAGCTTATCACATACTACCCAAATTTAATGAAAAAGTGTTTTCACGGAGCAAGAGTTATGGTACATTCAAGGTACTCCTGCAAATTCCATCGCACGTGTATACGGTAAGGGATATCAGCCGACATAGCCAACATGGAGAGTACGTGACAGTAACTTGTTAAATGGAAGTATTCCTGTATCTTTAGGAAAGATTACTAACTTGTTAAATGGAAGTATTCTAGTGCCAAGAGAGGACATTTGACAGAAGTTTAAAAAGAGGGTTCCATACGCCAAATGAAGGTTTTAGCTATTTCACACCAAAACTAGTCATAAAAATCCAAGGTGACCAAACTTGTGGTACAAAAATCCCACTCAAATGTTGGGATCCATTAAAACTCCATCGTAAACAAAATTGATACAAAAACTCCAAATTTTTAAAAATTGATACAAAAACTCCAAATTTAAATGTTGGTTTCATCAAATTTTATTTTGGTTTCAGCATAAAATTTGATGAAACCAACATTTAAATTTGGGATTTTTGTGTTAATTTTGTTTTGTTGGGGTATTTGTGTTACTTTTGTTTTGATGGGTTTTTTGTGGAAGGATGGTGACACCTATGGGGTTATAACTCGTGGACTGATTTCACACAGGTGAATGGATAAAATAGGATTCTTAAAGGTTGGGTCAGTGCAATTTATACCAGGCTATGTTATATTGCGAATTGCTATTAGGGGTGAGCATGGGCCGGTATGGACCGGTTTTCACCTCATCCAATCCAACGCACTACGGATTTCAAATTTGGCATCCGCGTCCAATCCAGATCCAACGGATTTGCATTTAATGGCTGCACGGATGGACGGATTGGATGCGGATAATCCAATGGATTTGTTTTAGTTAAAATTTATAGTAAAGAAAATAAAATTTGGCATCCGCGTCCAATCCAGATCCAACGGATTTGCATTCAATGGCTGCACGGATGGACGGATTGGATGCGGATTATCCAATGGATTTGTTTTAGTTAAAATTTATAGTAAAGAAAATAAAACCAACACAAATGACTCCCTGTAAAACCTACATATCCCGAGCAAACTCCTTGTAGAACCTACTCCTTATATATGTATACACATAAAAATGTCATGTACAATATCCCGAGCAAACACCTTAAAAATTCTGATCCATACTATTTTCTAGAACTATATAAATGATCTTAATTTAACGGATATGGATGTCCAACGGATTTTCAAGGTTGCATCGGGGCCCGATCCATAATCCATTGGATCTCAAAATTTTCATCCGCATCCAACCCATTAACGAATGGTCCGGACATCCATCCGCAAAAGAACGGTTGGTCCCGGTTAAATCCGCGGATTGCGGGCCAAATGCTCACCCCTAATTGCTATGCTTCAACAAAAAAAAAAAACTTATACCAGGGTCCAGCTCAGGTCCAAAAATATATGGGTGGTTAACATGCAGGCCAACTGTGTCAAAATATTTATTCACAAATTCGAAAAAGAAAAGATGTGGATGATGAGAAACACAACAAGAGAATGCATGAAATACAATCAGTATCACTGTCAAATTTGGGGATTTACCCTCCTTGCATCATCTAGTCACAACCACATCCACATCCAGTGTTTCAACTCAGCAAATACGTAAAATATTTTCTGTACGTATTTGAGGATGACGATGGAGATGATATATTTTCTTGGGTCCGGATGGCATACCGACTGAGGTGTGGAAATGCCTGGGAGATGATGGGATAACTTGGCTGACCAAGTTATTCAATAACATCTTCCGGTCAAATCGAATGCCGGAAGAGTGGCGTCGAAGCGTGATCGTCCCAATCTTTAAAAACAGAGACATTCAGAATTCCTCTAATTATAGGAGAATCAAACTGATGAGCCATACACTCAAGCTGTGGGAACGCGTCATTGAACGACGGTTGCGCAGACAAACCATCGTCTCACCAAACCAATTTGGATTTATGCCGGGAAGATTGACCACGGAAGCGATTTTCCTGGTTAAATAACTTATGGAAAGATACAAGGAGCAAAAGAGGGACCTACACATGGTCGTTATTGATCTGGAGAAGGCCTACGATATACCACGTGAAGTAATGTGGTGGGATCTTGAACAGAAAAAGGTATCGCCGAAGTACATAAACTTAATCAAGGATATGTACGAGGGCGCAGTAACCGATGTCCGGACGAGCGGCGGAATCTCAGCCGATTTCTTGATCAAGATAGGGCTTCACCAGGGATCAGCCTTGAGCCCTCACTACAGGAAAAATATACATCTACAACTGGAAAAATACAACCTTTTTTTAAATGTCGTAGTACATCCCATGTTTTACAACCTTTCTCAACGGAAGTGCCGTAGAATGGCATCACTACCCACCCCTAGAACCCAAGGGTTGCGACAAGAAAACAAACGACAACCCGTTAAGAAAAAGAGTTGGTATCAATCATCCTTACACTTCACAAGTTTGGGTTTTTTATGTTATTTTTGTATGGAAATGTACAACAACGTTTATAAGTGTCGTTGAAGACAACCAAAATATGAAAATAAAAAATAGTGTTGAGGGGATTCGAACGTGAACCAACTATGTGTTAGTCTAACCCATCAACCATCCTTACACTTCACAAGTTTTGGCATTTTGTGCATTTTTTTAAATGAAATTGTATAACAATCCTTATAAGAGTTGTTGAAGTAAAAATACAGGATGTTGGAAAAAATGAGGTTGCGGGGATTTGATCCTAAGCCTGCTGCGTGCAAGTCCACGCCAGCAACCATCCCTACATCATCAGAACTCCGTCATGTTTGTGGTTCTTTTTTATACAAACTTTATGACACGCTTTGGCAACCTTTATAAGAGTTGCAAAAAAAAAATATGATGTACAAAAATAAGGCTCAGTCACCTGAGCCGCAAACAACGCCTTCCCTGTAAACAATCACATACATTCTACAAGCCTTTTCTGTAAGCAATCACATACATTCTACAATGATAATGCATCTCGTTTCATATCTATTAGTTCCATGACACTTCATTTCACAGTTCAAGTACCCAATTTCTTCCAATCCACCATAAAACATTAATAAAAAGGGATTTTTTTTCAGAAACAATGACAATCCATAGCACCAAATGGTAACTAAAAACAAAAAAGAAGATAAATTACTGTGCATATATAGTCCTCTGACTGTAAATGACTATACCATCACAAATTCCCTTCTTCTCTCCTCCTTTTTCCAGGCTTGAGACCGGCAATGAAATGATAAATCATTTTCACTGGCGGAGTTAAAAAAGGGTGTTCACTAGGAACTAAGATCAAACATCACAATCACAATCACAATAATAAGATCAAACATCACAATCACAAGAAAAATACTAGTTTCAGCAAAGGAAATGCATAAGAACTGTGACAACAAGATCCACAATGACAACAACGAGAACGACGAAGACAGTAAAAACAGATTACAATAAACACAATACAGTACATACTTACCTAACTTGTGAACTTGTTTTTCTTCTTCCTCTTGTTCTTCTTCTTTGTCGGAACCACTACGATAGGTTCAACATCTTCTCTTGCGTAACTCTCACTCTCGCCATCCATTTGTAAGGCAAGAGTTGAAGTATCCACAGGTTGGCAACTGGTGTCATCCTTTTCATTGAATTCCTCTAATTCATGGAAACCCCTAGGTGGTGGTTTTATCATAACATACCAGTTAGATTATCTGACTCTCGAGAATAGAAAACTTGTCGCGCTTGTGATGCTAAAATGAACGGGTCGTTACAAAATTGGTTCTGATGCTGCTTTAAGTTGACTAATGTGAAGCCTTTCTCTACCTTCACACCAAAGTAGGTGTGAGCCCAGTCACATTTGAATATGGGAACTTGAAGAGTAATGTAGTCCAACACTAGAATTTCTTCTAAAACACCATAGAAACCAGTGGTTTCTGAACGTCCTGCAACTAAAGTTTTTGATTCAATTGAGACACCACTGTTTTATGTGACTCTTTGAACATCCTTCGTAAGAAACCTAAACCCATTGATTAGGAAGCCTTTATATGACACACAGTTTTTTAAAGGCCCTTTTGCCAACCACTCTACCGTGTTTGATACTGACATGCCTTGTTCAATTTGCATATAAACCTACAAATGCATACTCAGAACATAAATACATAACTAAAATGGTTATATGAGCAGGAGAAGATATTTTTATATAGCATGTGCCTAGACTTCCAAACAGAATATCTTGATCCCATACATGAAAACAGAATCAAACAATCTATATAGCACATCCATGGACGATGGTGCTATTTGAGTTTTCTGAAGTCTCAAAAGCCATAAGTGATTAAACTAGCTACTAAGGTGCGCAATCTGACTAAAAGTGGGAAAAACGTACCTTTTTTTAAAACCAATATGCGAATGTGTCTGACTGTATGGAAATGAGCTGGTCTTCATTGGTAACAGACCTCCCAACAAAAGATTTTAACTCATCCATATGCATTCTAAGATAAAAGTAAAATCAAAACATGACGTATTAACTGACAAACCATTTCTAATGAACAACAACGTGATACTTACGTCAGATATGGGTCAATTTCTGCTGTGTTAAAAAACACATATCTGTGAGCAATCTTTAGCTTTTCACTATCCATATGCAGTTGTTCACCTTTAGAAAGAGGACGTGCTGCCGGTGTGGTACCATCGTTTTTATCAATCCTTGGGTTTTCTCTTATTTCAGCTGCTTGATCCATGAGAATGGAATACCTAACACACTCGATTCCAAGATAACACTCTTCTATACAAGCTTCAGGTAGTGCGTAATTTTTAACATATTCTTTGAATGTCTTCATATACCTATACGAGAGTAGCATATGAAACAGTTATACCAGTTATAACACTTAAATATTAGGTAGTAACTCTAAGCTACAAGGGAAAGCTTTCATAACACACCTTTCAAATGGATACATCCAACGATATTGTACAGGTCCACATAAACACACTTCTCGAGCTAGGTGAATTGTCAAGTGCACCATCACACCAAAAAAGGATGGAGGGAAGTACATCTCCAACATACACAAAGTCTCAGCAACTTCTACTTCAAGTTCTACTAATCTTTCGAGATGAACTACCCTTTGGCATATTTCGTGAAAATAAGAACACAACCTGAAAATCGCCTTACTTGGCCCCTCAGGTAAAAGTCCCCTCAAATCTACAGGTAATATTTGTTGCATAAGAACATGGTAATCATGATCCTTAAGGACACCTAAGCAACCATCTTTCGAGAAATGCTTCCTAAGATCCGAACTATACCCATATGGAACCTTCAAATTTCTCATCCTATTATAAAGTATAGCCTTATTCTTGTTGCTTAAGCTGTATGGTGCTGGTCGAAGAATCATTTTGCCATTTATCTCTTCTGGGTGCAATTATGGTCTTATTCCCATACTTTTCGGATCTTTACGGGAATTTAAACCGTCTTTTGTTTTGAACTTTATATTCAAAATAGTACCAATGACACTCTCACAGATATTTTTTTTATGCATAACATCAATATTATGCTGCAGTAACAAATCCTAGGAATTCATGAAAAAACCTAACATTAGTAATTCCTTTACACAAGTTAATATGCATGCTTATAATTACCTATAAAGCCAGTTGTTTGATCACTAAGTAAAAGAACTAGAAAAACGTGACACACGTAAACCAAAAAGCACATAGATATAATAATGAGTTCAAGCACACATGACAAAAACAACATCATTGGAAGTTCAGGGCTAATGGGTATTCAAGTTATAGTGAGTTCAAGCATAGATCATGTGCACGAAACTATTTAAAGTTACAACTGACCTTCAAGTAAGGCAAGTCGAAGAATATCGACCGTTTGTTAAACAGCCGAAGCTCAGTTTCCTCGTCAGGTGCACCAGAACTATGCACATCAGAAACAACATCCCTTTTCCGCTTCCCATTACGCGAATTACCATCCTTTGCACCTTTTGCCGCACTGCTCTGACCCTTCTCCTTCGTCATCTTCTTCTTCATATTCTTCTTCTTATTATTATTCTTCTTTTCCTCCTTTTCTTTCCTTTTCTCCTCCTCGTTTTTCTCCGCTTTCCCAAAATCATTTATAATACTACTCTGACATTCAAATACTGCATCACCAGACATAACAGGTGGTTTTTCCCTCTTCTCAATTTCCCCATTAAACAAGTCTTTTTTCTGTCGAAAAGGATGATTATGACGAAGGAATCTCCTATGATTCATGTATACAGTTTTACGACTAAACGACAACCAGTTGCTAAGTGTATTATCACCACAAAGAGGGCAGGCCGCCTTACCTTTATACGTACATCCAGATAGATTACCATATACAGGGAAATCATTAATTGTCCAAATCAATAAAGCCATCAAATTAAATTCTGTTTTACTAAACGAATCATATACATTCATGCCTTTCTCCCACAACTCAATCAGCTCATCAATCAATGGCTGCAAGTATACATCTATGTCCTTACCCAGTTGCTTTTTTCCTGGAATCAGCTTGCTCAGAATATGTTATCGGCTTGCATACACATCTGAGGGGACAAATTATAAACCACGATCATCACCGGCCAACAATTGTGGGTTGGGGAAAGATCGCCAAACGGATTGAATCCATCAGCAGCAAGCCCAAGACGCAGATTACGCGAATCTGAAGCAAATGCGAGAAATCTTCTGTCTATGTGCTTCCAAGCCAAAGAATCTGAAGGATGACGTATCTTTCCATCTTTACTCTTGTTCGTAGCGTGCCATATCAACTGCTCAGCCAGCTCAGCTGATTGATACAATCTCTTCAATCTCGGTATAATGGGGAAGTATCTAAGAACCTTCACCAGTATCTTCTTTTTGGGCTTGTCTATCATATCCGCATCGTCCTCCATGTTAGATTTGTCTTACTTCCACCTAGAATAATGACATTTAGGACATTCATCTGCATCTTTGAAATCTTTTCTAAACAAGCCACAATCATTCTCACAGGCATGTATTTTCTCGTAAGTCAATTGATAAGATTTCAGCAGCTTCTTCACTTCATATGTGCTTTTAGGAAGACAATGACCTGGCGGCAACAACGAACCAATTTCCTTGAGAAGCTCGTCAAAAGCCTTCCTAGATATACCACCAATTGTCTTGTTCCTATACAACTCAACAGTGATAGATAACTTTGTGTGTGTTTTACAATTAGGGTATAATGGAGTGTCAGCCGCCTCATCCACCTGGTTGTCCAACCCCTCTTCCTGCCTGATTTCATGGCCCTGATCTTGATGTGCATCACCTTCAACATTATCCTCTACATACATCTGTTCTGAACCATGTGTCGCTCCCTCTTGGCGAACATCATTAGAAATGATAGCCGACTCCCCGTACAAAACCCACTCGGTGTATGAAGGATCCATACCTCGTCTCAGCAAGTGAAGATGCACTTCAGTCGGAGGAAGTGACAAAGCAAGATTCTTACAATCAACACAAGGACAACTGAACTTAGAAGGATTTCCAAGTTTCTGACAAACTGTCTTTATGAAATTCTTCAATGCATCCTGGTATAGAAGACCACCCCTACATAAAATATAGATAAAATCAGAACACCGTAATAATATAAACTAAAAAGATCTAGCAAACCAAAGTAAACAATGTAATATATCCTTAAGTTAAACATATTAACCTTGGCCAATGAATCCAATCTTTATTCATCATTTAGAACGAATTCAGTCAATCTATATATATATGTTAAAGTGAAACTTGAATCTGCGCAACAGAAAAAAGCAAGAGTTAGAATATGGCTCACACATTTAAAGATTTCCATAAAACGGAGTGAGCCAAGTATTTGGCCTTTTCTATAAACATTTACACAATCCATTATTACAAGGACCGATATATATATATATATATATATATATATATATATATCCTGTAACTTCACCATGGTCATTTAGTAAAACACACACACACATTAAACAAAGAGCTTTAAAGTCTGTATAGAACAATGACAATGCTCTAAATATCTTTTTTAATTAGATGGTATGAAATGAAGTACAACATATTTCTTTTAAATAAGGTCTTACACATATAATTGAAAATTATTACATATGAAGACTTTTCCCTAGCTTTGTAACTAGTTCAGCTATTTGATTAGTAGAAACTCTAACTTTTTCTTTTGCAGCAATGAAGATAGCATCTGAAGCCCATGTAAAAGCTCCACATTGTTCACATACAAGGTAAGCTATGTGCTTATTGTGTTGATTGTTGCATATTTTTAGGGTGAGTTTGCAATTGCAGGTTGAAGAGAAGCACAACTGATTGTGCAGTGGACAATATTTAAAAGAGTGATCATCTTCTCCACAAGCATTACAGATTTTCTCTGATGGTAACAACAACAACTTGGCTTTGCAAGGGTCAGAAGCATCATTAAACCATTCAAAGTAGGTGCAGGTCGGTATGGTGCACTTGAAGAACATTTTTCCATAGGTTTCAGTTGTTGTAGATCGTAGAAATGCTTTCACACCATTATAAGGAACATGCTTGCACCTAGAATAGAGCCAAGGACACACTTTTGTCTCATGGTTCCCTTGTTCACACATAGAACACTCAGTTAGGATTTTTTTCATTCTCATCTTACTGTTGTTGTTCTTGCAGCTACTACTGCTACTTGGAGAGTCTTTCACACCTCCACCCATGACTGATTCAATGTTTTTAAAGCTAATTATAAGCTAATTTCAGTCTCTAGCTAGTAACGCAACCCTGCTACATTTAACTACTTCTTTTAACAACACGTAAACACACACACACACACGTACATGCATTAAACAGAGAGCTCCAAAGTCTGTCTAGAATGCTCTAAATATCTAAAGCAAGCATACCTTTGAACTCTTCTCTCAAATTAAGCTTTGTTTCACTTCAGTAAACACACACACGCATTACCCCTCCCAGTTCAGCCAAGTATGTGTACATGAAATCCTAAATTGATTTCAAGACAAAATTGAAGCAAATTCTGCAAATTTTTTTTTCAAATATCAATTAATATAATACAACTTACCTGAAATTAATGCAAAAAAAATCCAATCATTTGAATTAAATGCAATTTAATTCAAATCACTTGAATTCAATGCAAACCCTAATTCAAAATATTAATACAACTGATTTTATTGCAACCATCTTAATTTAATACAATGATTTAACTGAAATAAATGAACTCAAACATCAAACGAATTAAATGCAATGATTGAAAAACAATTAAAAATCAATTCAAAAAAAAATTGACAATCAAAATCAAAAATCAAATTAAAACCCTAAACAGATCGAGAAACCCGATTTATAAACCTGTGTAAGTCTTCAGCTATGTTGATGTGTTGATTGTTGTAAGTCTTCAACTCGATCTGTTAGTGAAGAAAACTTCAGCTCCATCGATCTGTTGGGTTCATGATGGTGGGTTTAATTTGATGATGGTGAATTTTTGGTGATGAGTTATTGATGATGGTGGTTTTGATGGTTAGAAAAATCAATCGGTTGGGGGAGATTTGTTTTACAGAGAAGTGATGAAAGAGGAGAGGCTAAGGAAGTGCTGCAGGAGATAAGGTTAGAATGAAAAAAAAAAGTGGAGGAGAAAAGGTTAATGAAAAAGGAAAAAATGGACGGTTAGAGATTGAAATGTATGGTTAGGATTAAAGATTTTTCACAAGCCCTTTCGCAACCTTTATTAGAAGTCGTCGTAGGCATTTTTCACTTCTGCTAAATTTTTTTCACTTCTGATAAAAAATTTCACTTCTGATAATTTTTTTCACTTCTGCTAAATCTTTCTCTATTCTGCTAAAAAGTTCTTTGGTATGCACTTCAGCTAAAGTTTTTGACTTATATTATTTAATTTTGGTTCAGTTTTCGATCTCGGAGCCACTTTCTTTCTCGAAGTTGATGAAATTAGGGTTTGGTTAAAGTCTGGGAGAATATCTATATGGAATCTTACCCATAGATGGTTGGATTCATCGTTCATACGAAGGAATCTTATCTATATTGGTCCAGTTTTCGATCTCGGAGCCACTTTCTTTCTCGAAGTAGCCGAATTTAGGCCTTTGGTTAAGGTCTGGGAGAATATCTACATGGAATCTTACCCGTAGATGGTTGGATTCATTGTTCATACAAAAGAATCTTATCTATATTGGTCAATTTTTCGATCTCGGAGCCACTTTCTTTCTCGAAGTAGACGAATTTAGGGTTTTGTTAAGGTCTCGACGAATATCTACATGGAATCTAACATGTAGATGGTTGGATTCATCGTTCGTACAAAGGAATCTTATCTATATTGGTCCAATTTTCGATCTCGGAGCCACTTTCTTTCTCGAAGTTGATGAAAATAGGGTTTGGTTAAGGTCTGGGTGAATATCTACATAGAATCTTACCCGTAGATGGTTGTATTTATCGTTCATACGAAGGAATCTTATCTATATTGGTTCAGTTTTTGATCTCGGAGCCACTTTCTTTCTCGAAGTAGCCGAATTTAGGCCTTTGGTTAAGGTCTGGGAGAATATCTACATGGAATCTTACCCATAGATGGTTGGATTCATCGTTCATACGAAGGAATCTTATCTATATTGGTCCAGTTTTCGATCTCGGAGCCACTTTCTTTCTCGAAGTTGATGAAATTAGGGTTTGGTTAAGGTCTGGGAGAATATCTACATGGAATCTGACCGGTTGTCAGTCGTGCAAATATAATTCACTTTCTCACTCAACTAGATATAAATGTAGTAAGTGATAAGAAAGAGTTCGTTCCCACAGAGAGGCTTTTGTTGTTATAAAATTTCAGATTATCAAGTAACCAAAGGGGGGGATTTGTGTTTTATGTAAAGAAACAAAGTAATTGAAAGCAAAGTAAATAATTGGAATAATCAATAAGGAGTAGATATTGGTCACGGGATAGTATCATTCACAAACATGTATTTTCATCAATGACTAGAATTGGAATTTTAATCTCTCATTTACTAAAAGTCCTAGGATATCTTGATCGTAAGAGTATCCTGTTTATTTCCCGATTTTATCACAAACAACACTAAAAGATGCTATTGTGAAATCTACCTAGAAAGCAACCTAAAGTGTAAAAGCACAATTAAGTTTAACTCCCTAAGAGCAATAAGTTCTATGAAATAAGACTAATCAATGCAAACAAACGTGTAAAAGCACTAATTCGTTTTAACAAAGGTTATGATTCATATGTTATTATAAAGATGTATCCCTACAAGTAATAATGGCACTATGCTACTTAGAATCAGGGATAAACAACTATTTCGTATTGAAAACCCTAATCTAGCAATAGAGATGAAGACTAATCTAATTAATTCCGGACTCAACCAAACTAGCATTCAAATCACAAACAATATCAACCATGAATCATAAACAATAAAGTTTTGAGAAAAAACTAATTCATTGAATCAAATAACATGTTGGAAATCAACTTTTATCCCATAACCAATAATTGAGTTTAGTTACTCATAATAATGGAGTTCATCATAATCATAATCATAAAATAATTGAAGAAGATGAAAAATAAAACGAAAGAAAACCCTAGTTGTAGCTATCTCTAAAGCTCCAACAATAATACGTGATCCCAAAGTTGGAGAAAACTCTCTCCTTTTGTAACTTTTCCTCTTTCCAAAACTAGGTCTTCAAAGCCCAAAGTCCAAGTGGTTCAATAAGCCCATTAGTGAGAAAAATCCACGTAGAAAATATGTCCAAAAGAATGTCGCCGGAAAGTTGTCGGAAAGCGACCGGAAAAGTGGTCGGAAAACATCTCAGTATCACCATTTCCAATCCACTCTTGCATCATTCAACCCTTCACAGTTCACAAATTACCAGCATCTCAGTTCCCTGTTCTTGACAGAACTGGTGGCAACAGTTAACACCACCATCTCTAGTTTCAGATATTCTTTAACAGAACCCTTGTACTCTTCATTACAGCACCACAACTCATTCTTGCCATCACTAGCTTATTCTCCCATCTACAACACTACCACCATAGCTCTACTACCACAGCCATACTCGGAACCACCTGACTCAGCTACCACTTGCAACTGCAACAACACCAAGTCCATCCAGCAGCACCAGCGACTTAGCCTGCAATCCCCCTGGCAAATTCAAGCTCCAACTGCCTCACTTCATCATCTTTCAGTCACCGCCATCAGCAGCTGCTCATGCTTAACAAGCCCACTGCAACACATACTCATTCCAATTCCTTGCTGCAACCCATCTCAAGCTTAGTTAGCGCATCTCAATTCATTTAAAAACCACATTCATTCCTATTCCACCTGCAATGAGCTAGTACAATCATCTCCTCAACCTCGACAACAACACCAAAATAATTTGTCCATTCCTTGTACCACCTTGAGTCAGTTCACACACTGCAACCTCATCTCAATGCTCTTCTTTGCGACTGCAGATGCAACTTCATTCCGTTCGGATGACCTGCAATCACTGCCATCACCTGTATTTCATTCAGCCCATCAGCTTACAACTTCTGGCCAACACTTTAATCACTGAAGCCCAAACAAATCTAAGGCAATAACTTCCATTTCCTACACACTGCCATCACAACATCACCTGTAGTTTATACTGAATAAGAACTGAACCTGACAATCAACAACACCAGATCCAGCCTCAGTTGAAATCCTAAGCATTCATCCCCATCAATTCCATCATCTCAGCTTTAGTCCCATTGCATCGTGTTGTTCCCCTGCACTAACATTCCTCCTGCAAGACCAACTCCATCTTCTTTCGAATCCAGCATCATAAGCTTCAACAATCCTCATCAGTGCATGAACTCAGAGAAACAAATTTTAACTCCAGTTGCAATACCTATTTCCTACACTGTGAACCCTTGGTAGCAGCATCTCCATTTCAGCTTCAATTCCACCATGTCAGGTTCTATCACAACATTCTTGACACAACTGAACCCTAAATTCCATCACCAACATCATTACTTACAACTCAAATTCATCTTCACCGTTCAGTTCAACATCAAACCCTAAACCTCCATTGACGGATGCAGTTCACAATCGAACTCAAAATCAAACACAACCCATCTTCTTAAATCAGATTCACAGCATGACTCATAGAAATCCATCACCAATTTCTTCTTATCTGCTTGATTTCAAAATCTCACAGATCCCCTTTTATTCTTGTTCTTCATATCAACATCACCGGAATCAAACCCCTTTAACAACAAATCCACCCTCTTCTCGATCTGATTCTGAGCAACAGATCCTCATCCCTCTTAAACTCTCGATCTCTCCCTTCTTCTGAATTTGTGTAATCTTTCAGACATCAGCCATTTTTCTCAGAAGTTTAGGTTGCTGTAATGAGGCGGGCTTTTCTCGATGCCTAGGATAATAAGACTAGATTACTGCTATAGCAGTGGGGAGCCGACGAAGAAAGCGGCTTGATCAAAGCTATAGATATATGAATCGAACTCCACAACGATGACGGCTTGCACAGTCCTCCATACTTTTGAAAAAATATGGTACATTTGGACATATAATGCTAACAATTCTATACACATTAGAGCAGTTCATATGGTAATCTTCAAACTCAAAATTTTGTTGAGCCACGTGGATGGTCAAACGGGTTTCTCCACTATGGTAAAGCAACGCAAAATGAACATATTTGGTTTTCTAGAGCCCCACCAGTATTTCTTTTTAATATAAATTGCTTTATAAGATAAAGTTAAAATATAAAATATAATATTTTGGTGAGATAAAATAGGATGAAGTGAAATAAAATAGGATAAAGTGAGATAAATATTAGTAAAATATTAGAATTTGCAGTGGGCGTTCGTGGTAGAAACGCCAGAGCTTGTGGTAGGAACGCCCGCGGTTGTGAGTGACGCCCGCATTTTTTCTTGGCTCGCGCGTCCTTACCACAGACGCGCGCTGGTTGTTCCGACTCGATGTTCAAACCAACAAATCTGATGGTTTGAACATCCATTTTTCATATTTGTTCATTCCATAGTGGGAGCAAAATAAACAAACTTGGAATTTGTTCATTCCATAGAAATTGCCCTTAGTGCATTGTTCACTAAATAAACTATGGAAATGAAAAATATGGAGCACGTTTTAGGCTTTTTTAACTTCCCTCCTAGACCGAGCAAAATCATTGAGGGTCTTCTTAACTTGTATACCTATATACAGGTTAAGGAAGACTTAAAAATTGTTTTTTTGTATTGGATTTGCAGCTCTTCTTGATTATCGGAATCCTTTTTAACTTCCCTCCTAGACCGAGCAAAATCATTGAGGGTCTTCTTAACTTATATACCTATATACACGTTAAGGAAGACTTAAAAATTGTTTTTTTTCAGCTCTTCTTGATTATCGGAATCCTTTTTAACTTCCCTCCTAGACTGAGCAAAATCATTGAGGGTCTTCTTATCTTGTATACCTATGTACACGTTAAGGAAGACTTAAAAATTGCTTTTTTGTATTGGATTTGCAGCTCTTCTTGATTATCGGGATCCTTTTGAGAATCTGATTTTATTATTTCCAAAATAGATTATTTCCATTTTTAACCTTAGAAAATTAAACGTATTTTCATAAATAACAATTATGTGGCAACTTTTTCTATCCACGTCATAGGTAGAAATAAATTTTAAAGGCAGACTTACATCTCTCCAAATGTAAGCCATTCGTCATTTTGATGATCAAGATATTCTTTCCGTTCGTTCCACATAGCATATCATCTCTTTCAGCGAAAGTAGTAATTTCCAATTAATTTTTTTCAAATCCCCATTACCGAAACTCTAACCTTTGTTGAAGATGAAAATGAACCACTGAAACCTCTTATAAGAACAGATAGGGCTTTTTAAGAGGAAAAAATGCATCTCTACTATAACTGAAAGACAAAATCAAGATGATATGAACCCAACTTAGCTTAGGATTATTATTCTTTCTCAATCCCAAATAAATTCAGATCATACGAACCAAAATAAAAATCAAACCTAATTCTGATTACGTCTTATGGTTTGCCGTTTATGATTGCCCCAAATCAATTCAGACCATTCAAACCAAAATTAAAAATCAAACCTAATTCTGATTGTATCTTATGGATTCAAAATAGGTTTATGATTATCCCAAATCAATTCACAACATACAAACAAAAATTAAAAATCAAACGTAATTGTAGTTACTTCTTACGGATTCGAAATAGGTTTCTGATTATGATTGTATATGATATAAAAATTCTGTCTTTAGATTTCGGATTTAACAGTTTTTCTCCCGGAACAGAATTCCTGGAGAGAAAGATGAGAGAAGGAAAATAAGAAGAAGATGAAGGAAAGAGAGAAATGACGGACAGTGCAAGGAAAGAGAATATTCGTTTACCTAGGCGAAGTTAACGAAGGAAAGTGGATTTTTTTTATTCTTTTAATAAACTAAACTCATCGTGTAAGGGTAAAATTGTAAACCATCCACCTTAGAAATAATAAAATCAGATTTCAAAAAAAGTTCAGATATCCAAAAAATTTGTAAACTCTATGCAAAATAATAATATTTAAATATTTGTTAAGTATGTGGGTATAAGAGTTAAGAAGACCCAAACATTGAAATCTTGATAACATTCCAAGTTTTGCAACAAATTAAAAAAAAAACTTTGAAAACCGTTCCGGAAGAAATCATACTCTAATCATGTTCTATGTGGGTTAGCATTTAAACTTTAAAGGCAATGGTCACCAAGTGTTACAGGCTAAGGGCTTTTTAGTACACCCCTTCTAAACTACCTCCTTTGTTTGCCCGATTGCTGCCATTCTCTTTCGCTTCTTCTTCCAAAAACAACTCAAGCACTACCATCACCAATTCTTACGCTGTTTATATTAAGATTTTCAGTCAAGGTCTTTATTGATCACCACAAAGATAGCACCCGATTCTTAATGATGGTTTTGCTAGCTTATGTGCAGATTTAACTCGTGATGGTGAGAGATGAACAACAGCTTCAAAACCCAAGCTTTTTTCCATTGATTCGGCTTGAATCATGAATGTTGGGTCATCCATTTTTTTAATTAAATCTTGACATGGGTAAGTTTTTTATTTTTCGATTTGAAAAAATGGGTTTGTAATTTTGATTGTTGATATGATTAATATTGCTTTCTAAGGGAAAAAGATAGAAAGTCATCCCTAAGCAAGAACAATGAGAATATACTGTTCTTGCTTCTTTTTTTTTTTTGCCGCAGCGAAAATTATTTGCAAATGTGAGTTTCGATTGAAGTTGAGTCAATTAAGAGATTCAATTGCTTTAACATTTGTAGGTCTTTGTGATTAAAATGGAGGTTAATTTTGGAGTTATTATCAAAATTCAGAAGAAAAAAAAAGTTTGTAAGGTGAACTATGGGGCTGAAACGGTGGGGGCACGAAAGTTTAGGCGACCCGTCACTCCGTCTTCATCACCCGCGACCAACTCGATATCGGCACGAAATCTTTGTTAGCTTTCTGTTTACTCTGTTTTTTGTTCTTTTTACAGATTTGAAATTCTTCACTCGATTCTCTGTAACCGCAATTCTACATTAGGGTGTTTACTACTTCAATTGATAGAGTTTTACTATTTTTCAAGCTACAAATCAACGGGTTGTAGTATAAAAGGTTTAGTTGGATGAAGTTTACAAAATCAGTAGAGCTTTTTTTTTTGTTTTTTGAATTATTTGAAGAAGAAATTGATTCATTATGATCGAGTTATTGGATATTTTGGAGAAGTATGAACATGTAATTTGTTTATTTGACTGTCATTGATCAAAATTTCCGATCAATTTGTATGATTGTCTCAAATTTAATCTTAATTTGTGAATCAAAAATTCAATTTTAGTTTCTCTGCACAAAGTTTGTGAAAGACAACTTTGGTTATTTTTCATCACATAGGGACTCCTCCCTTTGGTCGTCGTCCAATTAATCCAGCCACCCTACACCTTTAGATAAGAGTTATCTGAATGATTCTAGGCATTCACCGCACAGATAAGGGCCACCCACTGAAGCAGCAACCCCTTAGTGATTTCAGTTCAATTGTCAATCCTGCGAGACTGACAATTCAGTTAACAAACTCCGCAACTCTGATATGCTTCAAATGCTCGCAGCTTCTTCATACGATGTCAGAATGATCTCATGCTTCCGCCACTGGCTTCGTATTATCGTCATCTTCAAGATGACGAGAAGAAATCCTTGATTTGAACTAGTTCCGCTTCCTTTTGATCCAATGACTCCATTGCACCTAATATCTCAAAACTAAATATAAGAGATGCAATTCACAAGGATAATAGCAAAGAAAACATAAATACTAGATATGAAATTAGGTGTTTTACAACACCTATCAAATTCCCCCACACTTAGACTTTGCTAGTCCTCGAGCAAATCAAACTAAAATTATTCTAAAGGATACATACAACTCACATGAGGGTTTACTAGAGATATACCCACACAACCTACAATTCCAACTTACTAGTTCTCCGTAAGGATAGCATCCAACGCGCTAAGAAGACATAGCGATTCTGCACACTAGTCATAAGAAGTTAGACACATAAATGAACACAATCTCATCCTTAAAAGTTGAGAGAGAAATAACCATCCCTTCTCGAAAGAAATTCGGGTTCGGAGTGATCAAAAGCCTCGACTCTGCCTCACAAGAAAGGGTTTTATGAAGTTGCTCTCAATAATAGATAGCTTTTTATGGGTCACACATGTGTCCAGGTAGGAATGAAGAGAGAATCCTGCGACACCTTGAATGGTAGGAAGGCAAAAACCCTCCGAATTGTTTTGAAAACCCACATCTTTTATTCATTTTGAAAACCCTTTTTTCAGACGATCTCTAAGAAAGGAAATCAACCACTTAACGAAGGTGGGATATGCTTACTTACTCGTTATCCGTTCGACGTGCAGCTAGCACCACTCTCACAGCATCCGTATAAACGTCTTCGGTCTTCATTCAGTGTCTTCATCTTCGTCTTCGGTCTTCAACTCTTGATGATGAAATCTTGAACTTCGTAGAATCTTGACAATGTGATTCTTTCCTCTAATTCCTTGTTGCTTGAAACTTCATTACGAATATTTCTTCTTCCATTGGCTTTATTGAATAAATACAAAACCAAAAACGAACTAAACAAACAAAAATATGATGCAATGAATTATTTTTTTTTGATAATAAGAAAATGAATACAAAATAAAAATAAACAAAATATGAAAACTAATGATGAACCTGATAAAAAAAAATTCTTGTCTTTTTTTTTTTTTAACAAGAGAAAATGATACAAATACAAAATAAAGATAAAAATAAAAACGCAAGTAAAAAGGCCATGGTGTAAGTACTTTACCGCTGGATTCTCCACAACTCGTATGTCTCGATATCATAAACTTCTTAAATTCCCATCTTGATAATATTTGCTCTTGTACAATAGTCTTCAACTTGTAAAAATTCTGCTCCTTGTCTTGTTGCGTTACTTGAATTTGAAATCTGCTCATTTCTGTACTGTTGCTTGTAAACCTTAAACGTCTTCAACTTTCCTTCGAATTTGTGATGCTCCTCTTGTTGATGATGATAGTGTTTCTATGGACCTGTCGGTATAGAGAGAGATAAAGTGGATGGTGCTAACTGCGAACAAGATTACAAGTGGTATGTAAGTTAGCAATTCGATGTCACCATTCATGATTGATAAAATAACACTCAAGAGATCAAAATAGTGCTTCTATTGGTGGGAGGTTGGGTAGCTTACCATTCTACCCGGAGTTTACGTACGGTGACACACACTCTAAAAGCACATATTTAGACAGGTACAAAGAAGTGATGGTTAAATCCAACTTTAACTCTCATACAAGTAAGAAACCCGATCATGTTCTCTGTCATCTCTAAGTTCAGTCACTCTTATGAGAATCTCGATGTAATCTTAACGACGTGTATACTATGTAACTCTAAACTAACTACAAGTTGGAGTTTTCTTATTCACTATTTTACACAAAAAAAATTGAAAAATTTGAAAATTTTACAATGCAAATGCTTAACCACTCCCCCACACTTAAACTTTACATTGTCCTCAATGTAAATTGAGTCATCTAAAGAAAGTCAAGGTGGGAAATTCTAACATGATAATGACAAGAAATCAGAAAAAATAAATGCAAAGCAAGACAAGAAAAATTAAAAACAAAACAAGAAATAAATACAAGACAAGACAAGAAATACTCATCCTATGGGTTGCCTCCCATTTAGCGCTTGGTTTAAATTCGTCATCCCGACTATCTCCTTGCTTTCTATGCCTCCTCCAGAGGGAGTGCATCCACAAAGTTAGCTCCTTCCACCACTTCGGAAGTGAAATTCTCATAATATGGTTTCAACCGGTGCCCATTAACTTTAAGTTCCTTGCCTGTAGCTATGCTACGAATTTCTACTGCACCATGAGAAAACACATTAGTAACAATAAAAGGTCCAATCCAACGTGACCTTAATTTACCCGGAAATAAATGCAAGCGAGAATTAAGCAAAAGCACTTTCTGCCCAATGCAAAATTGTTTCCTAGAAATCATATTATCATGAAATGCTTTAGTTTTCTCCTTATAAATGCGCGAGCTTTCAAATGCATCATTGCGGAGCTCCTCTAGCTCTTGGAGTTGTAACTTCCTTTGCTTTCCAGCCCCATCCATCTCCATATTGCATTTCTTAATAGCCAAAAACGCCTTATGCTCAATTTCAACGGGTAAATGACAAGGTTTACCATACACAAGCCTAAAGGGAGACGTCCCGATAGGTGTCTTGTATGCGGTTCTATAAGCCCACAAAGCATCATTAAGTCGCATGCTCCAATCTTTCCTTGTTGGATTCACCGTCTTCTCAAGAATGGATTTCACCTCCCGTTTAGAAACCTCGGCTTGTCCATTTGTTTGGGGATGATAAGGTGTTGCAATCTTGTGCGACACATTGTACTTCTTCAACAAGCTTTGCAAGATCCTGTTTTTGAAGTGAGAACCCCCATCGCTAATTATGGATCTTGGAATTCCAAACCTTGCAAATATATTAGCTTGCACAAAAGCTGAAACCACTTTAGAATCATTAGTCAGGGTGGCCTTAGCTTCCACCCATTTGGAAACATAATCCACAACAAGTAAGATACAAAAATTCCCATGAGAGTTGACAAAAGGACCCATAAAATCAATACCCCATACATCGAAAACTTCAATAAATTGAATAAAATTTTGTGGCATTTGATTTCGGGCACCTAGATTGCCTGTTCTTTGGCACCTATCAAAAGTTGTACAAAATGTATATGCATCTTTAAACAAGGTTGGCCAATAGAAACCGCTTTCAAGTACCTTGTAAGCGGTTCTCTTACTCCCAAAATGTCCTCCGCAAGCATAGGAGTGACAAAAAGACAAGATAGAATTAAACTCGGATTCGGGAACGCACCTTCGTAATACTTGGTCACTACCTTGTTTCCATAAGTATGGATCATCCGATATGTATTGGTTACCTAACCTCTTAAGTTTGTCCCTCTCAGCACGAGACAAGTTCTTTGGGATTTGTTTAGACACCAAGTAGTTCACAATGTCAGCATACCATGGCTCTCCAAAGGCAATTGAGAATAATTGCTCATCCGGGAAACTTTCACGGCAATGGGATAACTTCCTTGTCCAGAGCAAGACGGCTCAAATGATCCGCAACGATGTTCTCAATTCCTTTCTTGTCCTTGATTTCAATATCAAACTCTTGCAAGAGTAAAATCCATCGTATGAGCCTCGGTTTCGCTTCTTTCTTCATTAGCAAGTACCTAAGTGCTGCATGATCAGAAAAGACAACAACTTTTGTACCAATTAGATAAGAGCGAAACTTTTCCAAAGCAAAAAAAATAGCTAATAAATCTTTTTCAGTGGTTGTGTAGTTTTGTTGGGCCTCATTTAACGTTCTAGAAGCATAATAAATAGCATGAGGTATCTTCCTCACACGTTTCCCAAGCACCGCACCAACCGCATAGTCACTTGCATCACACATGAACTCAAAAGGCTTGCTCCAATCCGGTGGTTTAATGATAGGGGCTGAAATCAAAATTTCTTTCAAGCGATTGAATGCCGCCATACACTTTTCATCAAAGTTAAAAACCACATCTTTTTGCAATAAGTTGCAAAGTGGTGATGCTATCTTATAAAAATCCTTGATAAATCTACGATAAAAACCTGCATGACCAAGAAAAGAGCGTATCTCCCTCACCGTAGTGGGAGGGGTTAAAGCACAAATAGGGTCTATTTTAGATTTATCGACTTCCAAGCCTTTATAAGATATTATATGGCCTAAAATTATACCATGAGTTACCATGAAATGACACTTCTCCCAATTTATCACAAGATTTGTTTCAACACATCCTTCAAGGATTAATGACAAGTTGTGCAAGCAAAGGTCAAATGAATCACCAAAGACACTAAATCATCCATAAACACTTCGATTATGTTTTCAACATATTCTGAGAAGATACTTACCATACACCTTTGAAAGGTAGCTGGAGCATTGCACAATCCAAAAGGCATCCTTCTATAAGCAAAAGTACCGAAAGGACAAGTGAAAGTGGTTTTCTCTTGACCCCCGGCGCTATCATAATCTGATTGTAACCTGAATAGCCATCAAGGAAGCAATAATAAGAGTGTCCATCTAAACGTTCAAGCATTTGATCAATAAAAGGTAAAGAAAAGTGATCTTTTCTAGTAGTGGCATTCAATTTTATGTAATCTATACAAACCCTCCAACCGGTTTGCTCACGAGTTGGGACAAGTTCATTCTTATCATTCTCCACCACGGTCACACCTGATTTCTTTGGTACTACTTGTACCGGGATCACCCACTTGCTATCGGATATGGGGTAGATAACACCCACGTCCAAAAGCTTTAGTATCTCCTTTTTCACAACTTCCATCATGGGAGGTTTCAAACGACGTTGCGCATCCCTTGTAGGCTTTGCATTGTCCTCCAAACGAATTTTGTGCATACATACGGCAGGACTTATACCCTTGATATCGGCAATTGTCCATCCTATGGCCGTCTTGTACTTCCTTAGCACCCTTAGAAGTTTTTGCTCATGTAATTCACTAAGCTTGTTAGAAACAATCACAGGTAAATCTTCCTTATCACCCAAGTACAAGTACTTTAGGTGATCGGGAAGAGGTTTCAATTCTAACTTTGGAGATTTAACAATGGAAGGTACAAGCTTTTCATCACTGCATGGTAAAGAAATAAAAGAGATATTATGAGTTTCCGGGAATCCTTGTAGTGAATTAAGATCACCAAGGGCTTCCTTGACTTCATTACCACACTCTACACCATTATCCATGGATGTAGTCAAAACGGTTTCCAAAGCATCATCACCATTCAATTCAAACATTTGTTGTGCCAATGTATCCATAACATCAATGGAGAAACAAGAGTGGACATCACTAGGATATCTCATCGTCTCAAAAATGTTGAAACGTATTGTTTCTCCATCAAACTCGATAGTTAGCGTTCCTTTATCCACATCAATAATGGTTTTCGCCATTTTCATGAAGGGACGCCCAAGTAGCAATGGAAGAGACAAGTCCGGTGACCCTTCATTCATCTCTGACACGCAAAAGTCAGCTGGAAATACAAGTTGATTAACCTTCACAAGAACATCCTCAACAATACCCATTGGGTAAACATTAGAGCGATCGGCTAATTGCAATACAATTCCAGCCTTTTTAAGAGGACCTAACTCAAGTGAATTGTACATAGATGCAGGCATAACATTTACGGATGCACCTAAATACAACATATCTTTGTTAAAAGTGGTGTTACCAATTGTGACTGGAATGTCAAATCTACCGGGATCCTTACATTTCAGTGGGAGTTTGTGTTGTAAGATTGCCAAAGCATTCTCCCCCATACTTAGCACTTCATTATCTTTGAGCCTTCGCTTATTGGTACACAAGTCCTTCAACACTTTTGCATACTTGGGAACTTGCTTGATCGCATCAATGAGTGGTATGTTCACATGAATCTTCTTTAAAACGTCTAAAATCTCCTTTTCTAGTTCCGCCTTCTTGGAACTTGCAAATATGCAAGGGAAAGGTAAAGGAGGAACATAAGTAGAAACCAGAGTTTTAGAGTTAGGAATAGGTACCTCGGGTGTTTGGGGAATTTCATCCCTCTTCTCCTCCAAAACAAGTTCCTTTGGTGTTTCCACCTTGCCCGAATCAGTAACTTTGGGTTGCACAAGTTGTGTACCACTTCTCAACATAATAGAATTAACACCCTATTTTGGGTTGATAGGTTGAGAAGGGAGTTTCCCACTATTTTGTGCCTTCAACTTGTTTATATCAACCGCCATGGAGCCCATTTGTGTCTGCAACTCCTTGATAGCACTCTTTGTTTCTTGTTGACTTTCCTTAAACATGGTAGAAATGCCTTGCATAAAGTTTGAAGCTTTGTATCAATATCGGAAACTTGACTTTGCATCGATTGTTGTGGTTGCGGAAATTGTTGTTGTTGTTGCGGCTGGAATTGTTGTTGTTGTGGTTGAAATCCACCCGAACGGTTGAATGTAGATTGTTGAACCGCTCCTTGTTTGTTTTCATAGCTAAAGTTGGGGTGATCTCTCCATCCCGGATTGTAAGTGTTGGAGTAGGGATCATACCGTCTTTGTTGATTTGGAAAGACCGCACTAGCTTGGTCCAACTCTTCACCATATGAAGGTAAAATAACCGCAACCATCTTTTGCATCATTTGCTCCATGTTATCCATCCTTTGATCACGGTGTGATGATGAATCCGTAACTTCATGCACTCGCCTAATGATGTATATTCAAATGTTGTTGTAGATAGTGTTAAAAGGGGTTCTTTTCGAACTTGTGAAGGTAACTCTTTTTTTTTTAAGATTTAAACAAATAAATAAATGAAGGAAATTAATAGTAATGTCAAGATTTTAGAAGGATTAAGGCTTAGGATTCACTACCACTTCAAGTTGATTGGTTATAAATAATATTTCAGAAAATATTATTAAGCTCTTTTTCTTATTAAATCACTTTTTAATTTAAAAGGTGTCCAAATATTAAGTTGTAATCCTTAAGCATGATTTATCAAAGAATTATTCTAAGCATAAAACATCAAACTGATTCACAACTAATTAAGAAAACCATTTTATCCTTTTTTTTTTTATATTTATCCAAGTGAATTAAATAAAGTAAATAATTAAAAAAATTATAAATAAAAATATTACCAATCAAACATGAGTGAATAGATCCTCCATTGCCTCAATCACCAAGAATTTAGCCTCTCATCGTGTTGGAAATATACTCAAAAGATTTTATTAATGCTCAAAAGTTGATTACAAATGATGAAATAAGAAGAAAATCGTTTTAAGACCGTTCTTTGCGACCCACTGAAAGCGTCAGGGAACAACGACACTTTAGAAGTGCTGTAAGCACAACACCGAAGTCGCGGGAAAGGAACTGAGAATTGTCGCAAATATGCGACACTAGTCAACAACTATCCTGGACTGTACAATGTTCTTCGTGTTCTTGGCTGAGCAGCAGCAGAACTTCTTCGCCTGTCGACCTCTTCTTTTGATTCTCTCGGCTCTAACTCTCTCCCAATGACTTGCCAAACTTGCTAGATTCAATTATACGTGTATTTATAGTGAATTGAGGCAAAAAATCCGACCATTGATTGCGTATATACTCTCTTTAATTCGATTATTCCTTGCTGCCAAAAATAACGATAATTTCCATTTTTAAGCCCATGCACGCGTTAGATTTGATCCTGCACGCTCTAGTTAGCCTTCTCCACGTCTCAGCACTCTTCCAACGCTAATAGAACTCCTCCATGCACATAAGAACTTCAATTTTGCTCGTGTTACAGTACACGTGCTCTGTTTTGGGTGTGTGAATCATCACTCGTTTTCCAGCCAATTCCGATCGAACCCACTTCCCAAAATGTGTTCCTTAACCTATATCAGATCTCTCTATCAAATTTCAGCCATTGAATCGACCCGTAACCCCTTCATTTTTGTGATCAAACTTCTGCCAGTTGAGAATTTAATTTCCCGCCAAAAAACGAATTTGAATGTTGAAGATGATATGCCCCCTATCCTGAACTGGGGTGCGAATAGCAGATGCCTTGGGGTGACCTGGGGGTGCCCCTTAGTAATTAGGTTACCCCTTATCCAAAAGCGAGAGTCCGAATAACACTTGTCCTCCGGGTGCCAAAATCAACTTTTCGAGCCGAATTTTCCAAAAATGTTTATTTCCTAAAAATACATAAAAACACAATATTAGTACAAAAATAGAGTTCCAACAATATGGACATTGAGGAAAAATTAGACACAAAAATGCGTCTATCAGCTAACCATTGGTTCACCTCTTGTGTAGAATTGTTGCGAGTTTGCAGCCATGCTTTCAATCAACTCGGTAGCTTAGGCCACCGTCTTGTTCACTAGTGCACCACCACCCGCTGCATCAAGAAGATATCTATCACTTGTTTGGAGACCTTCGTAGAAGTATTGTATTATCATCACGTCACTAAATTGGTGGTGTGGACAGCTTGCCACCAATCTCTTGTATCGCTCCCAACATTCATACAAAGATTCTCCTACGTGTTGCTTTATCCCACAAATGTCTTTGCGAATTTGAGTAGCCTTTGACGCAGGAAAATACCTCTCTAGAAAGAGTTTCTTAAACCCGTTCCATGTAGTGACACTTCCGGATGGTAAATAATACAACCATTCCTTAGCATTGTCCTCCAAAGAGAATGGAAAAGCTTTCAACATTGCTCTATCCGCATTAGTCTCCGGTGGAAGCATAGCCATGATAACGTTGTGGAAATACATGAGATGCTTGTTTGGATCTTCATTCTCCATGAAATGAAACTTCGGTAACTCTCTAATCAACCCCGGATTGATCTCGAAGGTTGAGTTTGTCTCAATACACCACCGTTGTGCATCAAGCCTATGAGAAGCCAAGTCCTTGAGTGTACGATTTGCATCACCCATTGCTTCTTCTTCTTCAACTAGTGGTTCTTCTAAAAATGGAACCTCTTGTTCTTCTTCTAGTTGTAATTCTTCTTCCACTTCTAACTCTTGTTCTTCTTCTAGTTGTAATTCTTCTTCCACTTCTAACTCTTGTTCTTCCGTCGTGTCTTGACTTGGTTGGAGTATTGTGCCTCTTCGAGTAGCTACCCGCACCTTGGATAGTTCCAATCTTTAAAAGCCAGGGATGAGGTACCTGAAAACAATTCTTGCAAACAAGTGAGAAACAAGACAAGAAAACAAAACGAAAATATGAAAGCAGAAATGATGATAAGAAACTAAAAACTTAATAACAAGCCGTATGCCTCCCCGGCAGCGGCGCCAAAATTTGACCCGTTGTCAGCTGTGCAAATATAATTCACTTTCTCACTCAACTAGATATAAATATAGTACGTGATAAGAAAGAGTTCGTTCCCACAGAGAGGCTTTTGTTGTTATAAAATTTCAAATTCTTAAGTAACCAAAGGGGGGGATTTTTGTAAATAAACAAAGTAATTGAAAGCAAAGTAAATAATTGGAATAATCAATAAGGAGAAGATATTGGTCACGGGATAGTATCATTTACAAACATGTATTTTCATCAATGACTAGAATTGGAAATTTAATCTCTCATTTACTAAAAGTCGTAGGATATCTTGATCGCAAGAGTATCCCGTTTATTTCCCTATTTTATCACAAACAACATTAAAAGATGCTATTGTGAAATCTACCTAGAAAGCAACCTAAAGTGTAAAAGCACAATTAAGTTTATCTCCCTAAGAGCAATAAGTTCTATGAAATAAGACTAATCAATGCAAACAAACGTGTAAAAGCACTAATTCGTTTTAACAAAGGTTATGATTCATATGCTATTATAAAGATGTATCACTACAAGTAATAATGGCACTATGCTACTTAGAATCAGGGATAAACAACTATTTCGTATTGAAAACCCTAATCTAGCAATAGAGATGAAGACTAATCTAATTAATTCCGGACTCAACCAAACTAGCATTCAAATCATAAAACAATATCAACCATGAATCATAAACAATAAAGTTTTGAGACAAAACTAATTCATTGAATCAAATAACATGTTGGAAATCAACTTTTATCCCATAACCAATAATTGAGTTTAGTTACTCATAATAATGGAGTTCATTATAATCATAATCATAAAATAATTGAAGAAGATGAAAAATAAAACGAAAGAAAACCCTAGTTGTAGCTATCTCCAAAGCTCCAAGAATAATACGTGATCCCAAAGTTGGAGAAAACTCTCTCCTTTTGTAGCTTTTCCTCTTTCCAAAACTAGGTCTTCAAAGCCCAAAGTCCAAGTGGTCCAATAAGCCCATTAGTGAGAAAAACTCACGTAGAAAATATGTCCAAAATAATGTCACCGGGAAGTTGTCAGAAAGCGAACGGAAAAGTGGCCGGAAAACATCTCAGTATCACCATTTTCAATCCACTTTTGCATCATTCAACCCTTCACAGTTCACAAATTACCAGCATCTCAGGTCCTTGTTCTTGACAGAACTGATGGCAACAGTTAACACCACCAGCTCCAGTTCCGGATCTTCTCTAACAGAACCCTTGTACTATTCATTACGGCACCACAACTCATTTTTTCCATCACTAGCTTATTCTCCCAGCTACAACACTACCACCATAGCTCTACTGCCACAGCCATACTCGGAACCACCTGGCTCAGCTACCACTTGCAACTGCAACAACATCAAGTCCATCCAGCAGCACCAGCGACTTAGCCTGAATCCCCCTGGCACATTCAAGCTCCAACTTCTTCACTTCATCATCTTTCGGTCACCGCCATCAGCAGCTGCTCATGCTTAACAAGCCCACTGCAACACATACTCATTCCAATTCCTTGTTGCAACCTAGCTCAATCTTAGTTAGCGCATCTCAATTCATTTACAAACCACATTCATTCCTATTCCACCTGCAATGAGCTAGTACAATAATATCCTCAACCTCGACAACATCACCAAAATAATTTCGCCATTCCTTGTACCACCTTGAGTCAGTTCACACACTGCAACCTCAGCTCAATGTTCTTCTTTGCGACTGCAGCTGCAACTCCATTCCGTTCGGATGACCTGCAATCACTGCCATCACCTGTATTTCATTCAGCCCATCAGCTTACAGCTTCTGGCCAACACTTTAATCACTGAAGCCCAAACAAATCTAAGGCAGTAACTTCCATTTCCTACACACTGCCATCGTAGCATCACTTGTAGTTTATACTGAATAAGAACTGAACCTGACAATCAACAGCACCAGATTCAGCCTCAGTTCAAATCCTAAGCATTCATCCCCATCAATTCCATCATCTCAGCTTTAGTCCCATTGCATCGTGTTGTTCCCCTGCACTAACATTCCTCCTGCAAGGCCAACTCCATCTTCTTTCGAATCCAGCACCATAAGCTTCAGCAATCCTCATAAGTGCATGAACATAACTCAGATAAACAACTCCCAACTCCAGTTGCAATACCCATTTCCTACACTGTGAACCCTTGGTAGCAGCATCTCCATTTCATCTTCAATTCCACCATGTCAGGTTCTATCACACCATTCTTGACACAACTGAACCCTAAATTCCATCACCAACATCATTACTTACAGCTCAAATTCATCTTCACCGTTCAGTTCAACAGCAAACCCTAAACCTTCATTGACGGATGCAGTTCACAATCGAACTCAAAATCAAACACAACCCATCTTCTTAAATCAGATTTACATCATGACACATAGAAACCCATCACCAATTTCTTCTTATCTGTTTAATTTCAAAATCTCACAGATCCCCTTTTATTCTTTTTCTTCATATCAACACCACCGGAATCAAACCCCTTTAACAGCAAATCCACACTCTTCTCGATCTGATTCTGAGCAACAGATCCTCATCCTTCTTAAAATCTCAATCTCTCCCTTCTTCTGAATTTGTGTAATCTTTCAGACATCAGCCATTTTTCTCAGAAGTTTAGGTTGCTGTAATGAGACGGGCTTTTCTCGATGCCTAGGATAATAAGATTAATCCTTCCACCCTACACCTTTAGATAAGGGTTATCTGAATGATTCTAGGCATTCACTGCACAGATATGGGCCACCCACTGAAGCAGGATCCCCTTAGTGATTTCAGTTCAATTGTCAGTCCTGCGAGACTGACAATTCAGTTAACAAACTCCGCAACTCTGATATGCTTCAAATTCTCGCAACTTCTTCATATGATGTCAGAATGATCTTATGCTTCCGCCACTGGCTTCGTCTTTTCGTCACTTTCAAGATGACGAGAAGAAATCCTGGATTTGAACTAGTTCCGCTTCCTTTTGCTCCAATGACTCCATTGCACCTAATATCTCAAAACTAAACATAAGAGATGCAATTCAAAAGGATAATAGCAAAGAAAACATAAATACTAGATATGAAATTAGGTGTTTTACAACACCTATTAGAATCTTACGCGTAGATGGTTGGATTTATCGTTCATACGGAGGAATCTTATCTATATTGGTCCAGTTTTCGATCTCGGAGCCACTTTTTTCTCGAAGTAGCCGAATTTAGGACTTTGGTTAAAGTCTGGGAGAATATCTACATGAAATCTTACCCGTAGATGGTTGGATTCATCGTTCATACGAAGGAATCTTATCTATATTGGTCAAGTTTTCGATCTCGGAGCCACTTTCTTTCTCGAAATAGCCGAATTTAGGCCTTTGGTTAAGGTCTCGGAAAATATCTACATGGAATCTTACCCGTAGATGGTTGGATTCATCGTTCATATGAAGGAATCTTATCTATATTGGTCCAGTTTTCGATCTCGGAGCCACATTCTTTCTCGAAGTAGATGAATTTAGGGTTTGGTTAAGGTCTCAACGAATATCTACATGGAATCTAACCTGTAGATGGTTGGATTCATCGTTCATACGAAGGAATCTTATCTATATTGGTCCAGTTTTCGATCTCGGAGCCACTTTCTTTCTCGAAGTTGATGAAATTAGGGTTTGGTTAAGGTCTGGGAGAATATCTACATGGAATCTTACCCGTAGATGGTTGGATTTATCGTTCATACGAAGGAATCTTATCTATATTGGTCCAGTTTTCAATCTTGGAGCCACTTTCTTTCTTGAAGTTGATGAAATTAGGGTTTGGTTAAGGTCTGGGAGAATATCTATATGGAATCTTACCCGTAGATGGTTGGATTCATCGTTCATAGTAGGAATCTTATCTATATTGGTCCAGTTTTCGATCTCGGAGCCAGTTTCTTTCTCGAAGTAGACGAATTTAGGGTCTGGTTAAGGTCTCGGCGAATATCTACATGGAATCTAACTTGTATATGGTTGGATTCATCGTTCATACGAAGGAATCTTATCTATATTGGTCCAGTTTTCGATCTCGGAGCCACTTTCTTTCTCGAAGTTGATGAAATTAGGGTTTGGTTAAGGTCTTGGAGAATATCTACATGGAATCTTACCCATAAATGGTTGGATTCATCGTTCATACGAATGAATCTTATCTATATTGGTCCAGTTTTCGATCTCGGAGCCACTTTCTTTCTCGAAGTAGACGAAATTAGGGTTTGGTTAAGGTCTCGGCGAATATCTACATGGAATCTAACCCGTAGATGGTTGGATTCATCGTTCATACGAAGTAATCTTATCTATATTGGTCCAGTTTTCGATCTCGTAGCCACTTTCTTTCTCGAAGTAGACGAATTTAGGGTTTAGTTAAGGTCTCAGCGAATATCTACATGGAATCTAACCTGTAGATGGTTGGATTCATCGTTCATACGAATGAATCTTATATATATTGGTCCAGTTTTCGATCT
Source organism: Papaver somniferum (assembly GCF_003573695.1). Lineage (NCBI taxonomy): Eukaryota > Viridiplantae > Streptophyta > Magnoliopsida > Ranunculales > Papaveraceae > Papaver > Papaver somniferum. The sequence goes on from NC_039366.1 coordinate 21,398,842, forward strand.
TGGAGCCACTTTCTTTCTCGAAGTTGATGAAATTAGGGTTTGGTTAAGGTCTCGGCGAATATCTACATGGAATCTAACCCGTAGATGGTTGGATTCATCGTTCATACGAAGGAATCTTATCTATATTGGTCCAGTTAGACGAATTTAGGGTTTGGTTAAGGTCTCAGCGAATATCTACATGGAATCTAACCTGTAGATGGTTGGATTCATCGTTCATACGAAGGAATCTTATCTATATTGGTCCAGTTTTCGATCTTGGAGCCACTTTGTTTCTCGAAGTTGATGAAATTAGGGTTTGGTTAAGGTATGGGAGAATATCTACATGGAATCTTACCCGTAGATGGTTGGATTCATCGTTCATACGAAGGAATCTTATCTATATTGGTCCAGTTTTCGATCTCGGAGCTACTTTCTTTCTCGAAGTAGACGAATTTAGGGTTTGGTTAAGGTCTCGGCGAATATCTACATGGTATCTAAACTATATATGGTTGGATTCATCGTTCATACGAAGGAAACTTATCTATATTGGTCCAGTTTTCGATCTCGGAGCCACTTTCTTTCTCGAAGTTGATGAAATTAGGGTTTAGTTAAGGTCTGGGAGAATATCTACATGGAATCTTACCCGTAGATGGTTGGATTCAGCGTTCATACGAAGGAATCTTATCTATATTGGTATAGTTTTCGATCTCGGAGCCACTTTCTTTCTCGAAGTAAATGAATTTAGGGTTTGGTTAAGGTCTCGGCCAATATCTACATGGAATCTAACCTATAGATGGTTGGATTCATCGTTCATACGAAGGAATCTTATTTAATCCGACGATTTAGAATTCAGCAAAAACAAAAACAAGGATCACAACTCAATCTAACTGTTACAATTCCTTGATTGGTTTGACAAATTTCTCAATCCGTAACCTATTCTCTTAACCAATCAGATTGCACAAAATCTCATCTAACGGCTCTAAAGCCCAAATTTAACCTATCATGCGGATTGAGGATTTTACACTCCAACATCCCGCCCAAAATTTGCAATGTGTCACTTCCTCAATTTTCGGTCAATTTTCGGAAAAAGAAAAAATTGAGGACCGCACAAAACTGGTCTCACTCGGTTCCTTCTCCATTCAACTCTATCTTTCACTTTCTCTTTCTCTTTCTCTTTCTCATCTCAGAGAATAACTCTCTGCAACAAAAACCATAAAATCAGTTTTTAAAATTTTTGATCTCAGAAAATTAAAATAGGACCAGAGAAACTCTCATCGTAGAAGAACTCATATCCTATCATCTCAGAAACTCTCCTCAAATCCAACTAACCAGAGAAAACCTCTCCAAACCTCAGATCTATCTGCAACCCTCGTCAGAAAATCTCTCTATAGTGGTAAAAATTAATCTCCGAAATCTCTCTATAGTGATTGAGTATAGTTTTTTGTTCTAGGGTTTGGTATATTAACATGCAATTTTACATGATTCGAAAGATTTTAGGTTTTTTTTTTAATAACATGCAATTATTTGTTGGGTGTTCTAAGATTTTTGATTTTGTATTGATTTGTTTTAGGGTTCTTATTAAATTTACCGATTTTAAATTTTTTTTACTGATTTTAGTTTTTTTTTTTAAATTTACTGATTTTAGGTTTTTTTTTCTTTTTTTTCGATTGATCTATGCATACCAAATTGCTATATTAGTTATTAATTAGGTTTGTAAAGTGATGCTTGGTTGGTGTTGCCATGATAGCCATCAAGTGAATCTGTAAGACCTGATGGTTGGTATACAAAACCCCTGGTTCATTCTCAACTGAGAATTGTGCAGTACTTCCGTATCCCAACCATCATGGTGTCAGTTTGCTTGGGGGTTATATATTGCTTTATCTGAATTTGTGTTTTAACTTGTAAGCGTTGTTTGATTCAGTATGTGACTGTCTTGCTTTATTTTATGCCTGATATACATGCTTGTTTGCAGTTTTGGTTAAGGATTGATGAGAGCTAGTGCACTCTCTATCATATGGGCAAGACAATTGCTTCTTAAGCGATCGACTTACCTATATGAAAGAGAGTGCACTAGCTCATTTTTTTTCTTGTTTTCATGTCTGTCATTATCCATAAGTACAATTGATGTATAGTTTGCATAAGGTTATAATGATCACTTTTGAATTTTTGTAGCTCATATAGCATCGATGAAAACAAATCTCACAACAATGGGAAACAAAAAGGTAAAGACTTAGATTATGATTCAGTTGCTCATATTCATGAAAATGATTCAGTCGCTTTTGAAGTCATCAATTTACCCTAAACGTATCTATTTTTTTATGCAGACTAAGCAAACACTAAAGAATATGCAGGTCAAGAAGTTTCCAATCAAGGTAAACTCATTTCATCTCAATTTCATTGTATTAACAGAAAAAATTTCTTTACCTTCTCATTTTAACTAATTAAGTTATATATGGTTGTGGCAGATGAAGAAGCAACTGAAGAGTCAGTCCCAACCTGATAATGCAACTCCACCTGAAACTGCTTCACTTACTTCAAAGTGCCGAACACCGAGAAAAAGCAAGTCCGCCGAACCAACTGAACCTACATCTCAGAGGCGATCATCACCAAGGTTCAAAGAACCCGCATAACTAACTGATCCTAGAAGTACTACACAAACTCCAAAGCCTCGAGAATATGAAACTACCATACCATCTCCAGCTGATACAAATACTTCTCAGAGGCGATCATCTCCAAGGTTCAAAGAGTTTGAACATCCAAGTGCTTCTAAACTACCGTCATCTCGAAAGAAACTAGTTTTTAAGAACAACAAAGTGTCGACAGCTACAAATTCTAAAGAAGTTGCTGGATGTTCCAAAGCTGGGTGCAACACTGATACTTTTTCAGATTTTGAAGAGGAAGAAGAAGATGAAATTTTACAGCACAACAAAGACATGACAGATGAAGAGCCTGCAGATGAAGAAAAAGATAATGGTGATGATACTGAGACTGAAGTGGGAAACGAACTGGAGAATGATGATGATGGTACTACTGATAAGCCAGAAGGTGAAAAAGATGAGGTTGTGGAACCTCCGAAGAAAAGAAAGTTTGTTCCCCGTGGACCAACACAGATGCATGCATTGAGGTTAGAAAACCCAACTGCAAAAAGTGTTGTTCCCTTCAATGTTAAAGAACATCCGGTTGGTGAACCTTCCGTGCAGCTGGCCAGTTGTCTTGGGGTGTTAGTCCGACGAAACACTCCGTTAACGCACAAGGATTGGAGACTTGTTCCTCAACAGGCCAAGGTCAAAATATGGAAGATAGTCGAGGTAATTAAACTGATTCTTTACCCTTTAATTAACTCTTTCCATTAGTCGACATCGACAACTCTTTAACTCATAGCAAATCTAATTAAAATGATTTACGTTTATTTACAGCAACGGTTCATTGTGCCTGAATATTACCAAGACTATTATTTTGGCAAAATGGGAACGTATCTCAAAGAAGCACGATCCAGGAAAGCCACTTTGGTACTCGACGCGTATGATAAGCTACAAGGGGAAGAAAGAGAGAAAAGGCTTGCACAGCTAATTCCCACGAGCATGACTGTCAGTGAGTGGGAAAAGTTTGTGAGACGTGTAAACTCGACTGAATTCAGAGTAAGTACTGTTTCTAATATAATGAATGACTATTTGAATCTTGGAAAAATTTGAATGCGTCTAATGATTGCTCTATTTCCCTTCGCAGTTCAATAGAATCAAGATGCAAGAAGTTCGTTCGAAGCATACCACCCGTCACACGCTTAGTCAACAAGGTTATTCCCGAATGGAGGTGCAAATGGTATGTTTCATTATAATTTTAGCTTTATTACTTATGAACAATGCGCAAGTTAATAATGAAGTTGTTGAGCGGTGCTTAGCTTTGTGGATTAACTGTCAAGTTTGTCATGCATAAAATTAAAACTTATATAACTTTTGTATGCATATTTTTTTGAAGTTGTTAACTAACTGGGATTCACATTGTCTTTGCAGCAAAAAGTTCTGAAAACAACTGAACCAATCGATAGAGATGATTTATGGGTAAATGGCCACAAACACACTGACGGAAGGGACCCAAATCCTGTTGTTCAAGAGCTTTTGTGAGAAATCTTCTCTTCCTTCTCTGAGTTTATGTGTGCTTCAATAGTGCAAGAATATCTTATATGTTTCAAACTTGTACAGAAAAAAATTGAAGAAGCTAAATCAAATCATGGTTCTGATGGTGGCGAATCGTCCGTGACAAACGATCTTCTTACAAAGGCTCTTGGTGAAGATAAAGGGGTAAGACTTACAGAGGGTTAGTCCACGAGTGAGTTGGAGGGAGTTTAATGTATTTTGAATCTTGGGGATTTTGAGGGAGTGTAAGAGAGTATAGGGAGTTTGAGAGAGTTTGGTGTGTTGAGTGTAGGGAGTTTGAGAGACTCTCCCAAAATCTCTACTTTTTTGAGAGATTTGGAGTGAGGCAAAAATACACTATAAACTCCCTAGAACTCCCCAGAACTCCCAAAAAAAACAAACTCCCTATCAATCTAATTTTTACCACTAACAGGGAGTTTAAGAGTTTCTTTCAAACTCCCCCACGACTAACGGGGTTTTTTAGGGAGTTTGGGAGACTCTTCTAAACTCTCCCACGACTAACGGGGATTTTGAGAGACTCCCTCGAACTCCCTCACGACTAACGGGAAAAAACACAACTACACCCAACTTCGCCAACTCCCTTGAGGACTAACACCCTGTTAAAGGCATGGGGTATGGAGTGACACGTAAAAAGGTTGCATCCAATGCCCACTACAAGTTGATCATTAAAGAGTGTCAGGAAACCTGTAGAGCAATGAATGATCGGCTTTTGATGTTGGAGGTGGGAATTTATTTTGTTAACAGTTTGGTTTTAGGTTTTCTTTTTATATCAAACATGATTGTGCCCCTAATACTGCTGGGTTTTTTTTTCTGTAGGAAATGAGCTCGAAATGTGTCTGCGATGAAGTCTCACACTCGCACAGGGCCAGTCCAGTTGCAAGCAACAACCAGGCTAGCACTAGCAGAGTTGTTCCATGTAGTGAAAATGCCTCAACTACTCCAACTACCACTCCTGTCAGCAAACCAAATGAGGTGAAAGTGCTAGAGAAATTTACAGCTTGCAAGTTACTAAGTTGGTACAAGGATGGCGAGGTGGTGGTTGATGCGGAGATATGTGAAACTGATCCAACGCAGGAGATACATGGGATGCCAATAGGTTACGGAGCCTATACTGTGTGTGTGTTGACTTCTCATGTGATGAATGCTCATGTCTACAAGCCGACCTCAGAGTTCAAGTATGTTGCTGATGCTGTTGGAAGTATTATCTCATGGCCCAAGGATCGAATAGTCTACTGATAGACATCTTTCATAATCTTTTTGGAGTGTTAAGGAAACTACTTATGGTTACAAACATCTATCTCTGCCATTTTTTTAATGTCTGTGTTTAACTTGAAGAATGTAAATGTGTTAAACTGGCAGGTGAACCTAAAAACAGTTCAGGTGAATGTGTTACACTGTTCAGATGAATGTGAATTACTTTCGGCATTTTGGTTTCAGCCCTAAATTATTTTCTTATGGTTTCATAGTTATAACTTAGTGTAGCTTTTACATCTTGATGCTTACGGTGTGATCATATGGTTCAAATCTTTGTAACGGTGTAGCTAAATAAATCACTATTACAATATCGACTAAGGCTGAGTATAGTGGAGAGATTGGAGATAATAATAGTGACATAAAGCCGTGGCTAAAGACCTGAAAACTTTTAATCCCCTTCTCTCTACTCGAAAACAGATAAGGTGAAAGGATAAGGTAGGAGGGGATTTCAAAATGGGCGAGGATTGATTCTCGCCAGAAAATAGATACAAGTACCCCTTACCTCCTCCAGTAGACTCAGAGTCTCAGCCTAAGGGAGATGTCTAAGGTTACATGATTGTTTTTTTTTTTTTTTTAATTTTGATATATGTGTTGCTAGAACTGTTTAGCGAAGGAGACTTATTGACCACATGTTCAAGGACGGCTTTAGCCTTCATAAATTTGTTAAGACGTCTGTTGTTCCTGACAGGATATCGCCGATTACCGGTTCAAAATTACTTCTCCAATTAGTCAACTAAAGCTGAGATGGAAGCCAAGCTTTGGGAAGCTTTGACAGGGATTTTAAAACTTGGTGTGGCATGTTCTGTTGAAGCACCAGAAGAAAGGATGTAAATTGATTTGCGATCAATCAAGAACACATACCTTTGGTAATTTTAATTTGAGAGACGTGTAATTCATAACATCATAACATCTAATTAAATTAAATACGACAAAAAAAAATCAAAATCATAAAAACAAAACTAAATTATCACACAATTTCAAATTTTATTTAATTAAGATCTTGAAAGAGTGAATTAGTAGAATACAGAAGCTTATATTATTTAATTATAGTAGAGTTCAAGACCCATTCCATCATGAATTTCATAATCAGCAAGAGTAATATGATCTTTGTAAACATTATACCACTTTTGAATTCGAATCTTATCAGCTCTCGTTCCAGTTTGTGCAGCAACCAATTTCTTCAAATCTCCAATCGTGTCATCTTCGTTACACTTCACTCGCACCTTCTTTCCCAATCGATCGTTCAACACCACTTCAATCATCTTCTCTTCTCTTCTTTCGTACGCTCTGCAAAAATTTCCCCTTCTCAAAAAAAAACCCTAGAATTTCTTCTTTCCTGGTCTTCTCTGATTCTTACATCAATATATATAGACGTTTAATGGACTTCTCAAATTTATTGGCGGCCACAGAAAAAAGCCCACTAATTTTAAGCCATTAGATTGACACGTGGATGAATCTTAGGTGATAATACGAGTTTGGAGTATTATACAGTTTATTTATTTATTTATACACTGTTAATCTTCTGTTTCTGAATATACTCATTGGTTCTTATTCTCAGACGGAGTTCTTAATTTCTCCGCCAGAGCTTCTTAGAATCGTTATCTCAATTTTTGTGCGAGGATCCGATTCTTCAAAAATGGCAGGTAAATCAATTTCTGATAATCGTGATTTAGATTTATTTTTTTTTGAATTTTGATTGGTGGTCATGATGATAATTGAATCGAAATTGAAGAGAACTTAGTGACAGTAGAGTCGAAAATTGAGTTGATTAAGTTGAGGAGATTGTTTATAGATCTGATTAGAAGTTGTGCGGATTTGTATATGCAGTTTCATCAGGGAAGATTATTCAAAATGTATTTGTGTGCCGGAATAGACAATTGGATAGCACCACCCAATTTGCTGTGCGCAATTCACTTCCTTATTATCAAGCAAGGAAGTTGTTGGCATGGAGGAGGACTGGGTTCTCAGCCATGCAATTGCGTACTTTAACTACAACCAACACTGATCATGGAAACCGTGGCGGTTTCTATTGCAATGGTCTGTTCTAGACCTTGTGAGATAGTCAATGTTAAAACCTTGTACATTAGTGTGAGATAATCAATTTTAAAACCTTTTTCAACTGATTTGTGTTGTTGATTTTCGTTTTGGTATTTGTTTGCAGCTGTTTCGGCTAGTAGTGCTGCGTTGTCTTTGGAAAAGGTTGACTTCAGTAAGCTTCAAAATGGCAGGTAATGTGTTTGTTCATGTTTAATGTTGAGTGCAAGGTCCGGTCCTGGAATGTGCAAATCTTCAATCTTGTTTGTTATTTAGTAAGTGGCATGTCATAGATTTAGAGGCTTGTTGATACATGCAGTGATATTCGAGGTGTTGCTGTTGCTGGTGTTGAGGGAGAACCTCTTAACCTTAATGAGCATGTTGCAGTAGCAATCGCTGCTGGTTTTGCAGCATGGTTAATGGACAAAAAGAAAGCTGATGGGACTAAACGTCTTAGAGTCTCTATTGGTCATGATTCACGAATATCTGCACAGATACTTCAGGTGCGTATTTTCTTCATTTATGTTTGCTTTATCGCATTGTAATGCGATTGTCCGGCCTAGTACGTGTTAAGAATTAGATGATTTAATCTTCAGGATGCAGTTTCTCGAGGACTTGCTGGTGCCGGCCTGGATGTAATTCAATATGGGTGAGTATTCTTCTCCGTTTATTCATTTTAATTAACTATTTGGACGAGTGTCTTCAAGTAAGTCAGGAGAAATGGTTTACCCAGATGTGTTTCCTACGTGTTTATGATGCTTATAAGGTGGCTATAATTCCATCCCTTTGTAACCAAAGTGAATTTGTTCGAGGTTATTTACTTGGTCATTCTTATGTGTCTTTGTAGATTAGCATCTACACCTGCAATGTTTAACAGCACACTTTCAGAAGATGAAGAGTTTATTTGTCCAGTTGATGGATCCATAATGATAACAGGTACTTTGCTAATTACGTAAAACTGCTTAGCTTACTTTGATTAAAGCAAGAAAACACTGTATATCATAAGTAGTTAGCTTGTTTGGACAGATGGCGTCCACATTCAAGTGGAGTATACAATTTTCGTATGCCAATCATTTGTAACTCATTACCATGTGGTGGAATCATTTCTATTTGTAATTTCTGATTACACCGCACGACATAAAATTTGCTCATTCTAGAAATTTCAGTTGAGCTAAGATTCACTTTCAAGTTACTCAATTTTCAACTAAGATGTATTTATGATAACAGCCAGCCATCTTCCTTACAACCGAAATGGGTTTAAGTTTTTCACAAATGCTGGAGGATTGGGCAAAGCTGACATCAAGGACATCTTGGAGCGTGCTGCGAGCATATATGCTAACTTCTCAGTTGCTGGTTTAAAGAATTCAGAACGAGCAGCTTCCACATCTGTAAAGCGGGTGGATTACATGTCTGTGTATTCATCCAATCTCGTAAAAGCAGTTCGCAAGGCTGCTGGAAACATAGGTAATTCATCTACTTACAACAGAACGTAGCCAGTAAGATTTATACTCATGGGAAACTTCCTTCTTTCGCTTTGAGCTGCTTAGTTTACCTTTCTCCTTAGGTGGACAGTCAATCCATTAAACTTGATGCAGGGGCATAAGAAACCCACATAGTTTTTGTGTTAAGATGTTTCTAGTAGGTGAATAAGATTTGTTCACTAAGTCTCATGTTTAAATTTCAGAGAAACCATTGGAGGGGTTCCACATAGTTGTTGATGCAGGGAATGGAGCAGGTGGATTTTTCGCAGTGAGTCCATGTCCTACAAAGTTTGCTGTTCGTTATGCCATTGTAGCGTATTTATAGGTTTCTCATTGGATGTTTATCAGGCAAAGGTTCTTGAACCACTGGGAGCTCTTACTTCTGGTAGTCAGTTCTTGGAGCCAGATGGTAATTTCTATCACATGATTAATAGCTTTTGTTTTCATGATGCTTCAATTGAAACGGGGAAATGATATTTTAACATTTGTGCTTCCGGATCAGGTATGTTTCCAAATCACATTCCTAACCCAGAGGACAAAGCAGCAATGAAAGCCATAACCCAAGCAGTGCTTGATAACAAGGCTGACTTAGGCATCATCTTTGACACAGATGTTGATAGGTAATAATTGCTCGTCTTATGTGTTTGTATGCTCTGCATTTTGGTAGGCTGTTTCCTCATAGATGTTTTGTTTCAGATCTGCTGCTGTGGATTCTACTGGCAGAGAATTTAACCGTAATCGGCTTATTGCTTTAATGGCCGCTATTGTGCTTGAAGAAGTAAGATTCTGTGAGCATGCAATTTTTCTCTGTGAACTGTTCATTTGATATTCTCACTTTTTTTTTTTTTCTAATTTCTTTTGCTTTTAATTCTGTTCTCACTAGTAGCATCCTGGAACAACTATTGTCACAGACAGTGTGACCTCGGATGGGCTAACTACTTTTATTGAGAAGAAACTTGGTAAGTTGGTATCTGAATTATATAAATCTCATTTGGTTGGGAAATTTGTTCCTCAAATTTTTTTTTCTGCTTTTGAAGGAGGAAAACATCACCGGTTTAAGAGAGGCTACAAGAACGTCATAGATGAGGGTATCCGTTTGGTGAGATTTTATTTACTCAAGCTCATTAGTTTCTACGTAGAAATACTGGGTCTTAGATTGCTACTTCTCAACAACGCTAGGTTGAACTTTTAAACTTTACCCCTGTGAACACAGAGAAATTATCCAACTTAGTAGCTAGCAGTGAACTCAATTGATGTATAAAATTTCTTTCTTCTGCTTTATGCTTCATAATAATTTTTAAAATATAGTATAAAAATATCATAACTGAGAGACGGTTTTTATAGCAGAATTCTGTCGGTGAGGAATCACATTTAGCTATTGAAACCAGTGGTCATGGAGCTCTCAAAGAGAATCACTGGCTTGATGACGGTGCATACCTCATGGTAAGCAATGACTGTTTATATCTATGTGATTGTCTGACTTTCATGGAATGTCATCATCTTCCTCATCACTATTTTTATGATGTTTTCCGCGTGCGATATTGCTTTTAGGTCAAGGTATTAAACAAACTTGCTTCAGCCCGAGCTTCTGGAAGTGTCGGCGGCAGTAAAGTAATAACTGATCTGGTTGAAGGCCTGGAGGAACCAGGGATATCAATTGAACTGAGATTTAAGATCGATCAGAGTCATGCAGATCTTAAAGGAGGGTATGCTAAATTTTTTTGCCATGATTTCTTTAAAGAGTAGCCTTTACCATTGCAATTTTCTTACAAATATGTTCGTCCAGATCATTCCGGGACTACGGAGAGGCAGTGCTGAAACACTTGGAGAACACAGTAGATTCAGAAACGAAGCTGCAAAAAGCCCCTGTTAACTATGAAGGAGTAAGTCTGCCAGACTTGCAAACCTTGATCTCTTCATATGTAATTTCTTTTTATTTGGGTGCAGTTGGATATGGATTTGAGTTTTAAAGCACTACGAATTCACTATATTATTGTTTAATTTTGTGCTTGGTAATAGGTTCGAGTCTCTGGCTATGGTGGGTGGTTTCTTCTGAGATTATCTCTTCATGATCCCGTTCTTCCACTTAATATTGAGGTATGCATCCGACTTCTGACAAACCTGTAGCACCTAGAAGAATAATGACTGACGTGTAATGAAAAAACATTTTCAGGCACCAAGCAAAGAAGATGCAGTAAAGCTTGGGCTCGCTGTGCTTGGCGCTGTTAAGAATTTCTCAGCTTTGGATACATCAGCCCTAGACAAATTCGTTCAAGCATCATAAGCCTTGAGCATTACAGCCATTTAGGTTCGTTTACCGGCTTCAAACTATCACTTCTGAGTTTAAGAATTTCCTGACTGTGTAATATTTCATATGTGATTATAATTATAAATCAAATTCAAATTCAAATTCAAAATTCTCAGCTTTAAGAATTTCCTAACCCATGGAGTCTACCCCTCAGCTTTACATTCGTACATAACGACAGTTTTAAGCAAACTAGTCTGGAACCCCGTCCCATGCTCGTAGAAAAATGCAAAGGAAAAACCTAACCTTATACTCTGTAGCATCATTTATGCATCATTTTAGCTTTTAATAATCGTCCATCATACATTTTTATATGAATTAAAAAAAAGGTAAGATTTATAATTCTACCATGTCCAATCAAACTATCGAAATCAGCTCATTTTCGATTTCATTTTTGTGTGCATAGTGTTAATTTTACACTTCAATTGGATGATTAGATAACAAGTAATCAACAACCATTCGTTCCAGAATCTCGTCCTCATGGTATAGAACTACCAAAATTCAATTGGAGTTCTATTTTTTTACTTTTTCTAGTCAAGTTGGATTGTAATCACACCAAATCCGTCATAATGAATCCGACTCTTATCTCCCAAGATTAGCTGGGAAAGTTAAGAAAATGATTCCAGGTCCACCATTTTTAACACTAAAATTCCCTATAATTTTCATACCCGACTCATCTCCCCATCATTCCTTGCCACGTTAGTTTATCTTCGTTTAGAGTAAAATGGGCTAAAGAGATGAATCTGAGTAATTTCTGGATTGGGGGATACTGCAAAAGGATTTTGGAATTTACTAATCGCGATGAAGGTCTAGTGGAATGGCGGTCCTGAAGCAATGGAAATTCCTAGAGGTTGCAACAACTTTTGGGGTATTAACATCGCCCCAAGAATAGGAAATTAGTCTGCTGAAAACTAGCAAAGGAAGCTAAAGCATCTTCTTTACATCAAACCTGGGATTCCGAAATGTCAAGTGTTTTATTATCTATCTTAGGGATAGACGGTATCTATTATGCATAAAAATAGAATGCTAGTATCAAATGTAATTTCCCTTCCGGTTTCTCTAGTTAATCCCGCGGTTTGCAACACAGTGTACAAGTTAATCTCTAAGATTATTGCTCTAAGACACAAAAAACATATGATGAATATATCTCTCGAATGCAGTCAGCATATGTCCCCGACAGATTAATTTTTGAAAACATTTATTTGGCTCAAAAGTTGGTTCAAGCAATGAAGAAGATAGGTGGTAGAATTGGTCATTGCTCTAAAGATGGATATGCCGAAGGCATTTGACAAGTTAGAGTGGGTATTTATGAGAGATGTTCTAAAGAAATTCGGTTTCGACGACAAATTATGTCAGCTCATCTTACAATGTATCAACACTATTAAAGCTGAAATCATGCTTAATGGTTCTCCAACTCAAGCTCTAAAGATGGATATGCCGAAGGCATTTGACAGGTTAGAGTGGATATTTATGAAAGATGTTATAAAGAAATTCGGTTTCGATGACAAATTATGTCAGCCCATCTTACAATGTATCAACACTACTAAAGCTGAAATCATGCTTAATGGTTCTCCAACTCAAGCTTTCAAACCCGCAAGAGGAAGATGACAGGGATCCTCTATCCCCTTATCTATTCATTCTAGCAATGGAGGATTTCTCCAGATTCCTCAATCACTGTGAGTCAACCAATCAACTGAAAGGTATGGACATCTCTAAATCTGCTCCTAAGATAAACCACTTACTATTTCCAGACATCTATTTGCTTTTCTGCAAAAACAAGTCTTGCACAAACCAACAAATTTCTTGAAGTAATTGAGAAGTTTAGTGTTTGCTCGGGCAAGTGGATAACTTCACAAGTGGTTTACTTTAGCAAAAATATATGAGTCCTTCATCCTGCCATGACACAAGTAGCATAATGCAGGTTAGACAACTAGATATTGATGAGGAAAAATATTTAGAGTTACACTTTTTTGTTGGCGGAAACAAGAAAATGTTATTTTCCTCACTAAGTGGAGATGCATCAACATGTCAGAAGCAGCAAGATCATTCATGATAAAAAAAAAAAACTAAAGAAATTCTAATATACCACATGATTAGCTTTAAACTTCTAGATTCTAGCATCTCCAAGATGAACTCGGCTCAGCAAGCTTTTTGGAGAAACAAGAAGCCCAACAAAGGCAAGCACTCCATCTCTAGGAGAAATGTAAAGAAACCTAAAAAAGAGGTAGGATTAGGATTCAGGGATCTGCATACCTTCAATAGAGCTTTACTAGAAAAATCAGTATGAAAACTGTGCTCAGATAATACTTCTATATGCTCCAGGTCTCTACAAGCTAAATACTTCCCGGATGGTCAAGTTTTCAACCTCAGCATGAAATGCAACACTACATAGCTAGTCAGGGAGGAATATCTCTTTAGAATTGGACTTCATTCAAAAATACAATTGTTGGAATGTAGGGAACGACAATATCATCTTAATTTAGAAACATAGGTCAGAGTTAGGCACTTACAAATCATCAACAATACACTTATTTTTATCAACTTTTATAGAAAACTTTGATAGCTGGGACATCAGTCTTATCTTCAATCTCTTTGAACCCATAATAGCAAGCTCATCCTTAACATATCCGTGCACTTGAATTATATAGATAAACTTACTTGGACCTTAGAGAGAAACGGTAAATTTATAGTGAAGTCGCTTAGTGGAAGATGTTTGAAGAGATACATTATGGTAACATGGTGGGAGACAGAATCCAATGGATTTTTAAGAGGCTACGGAAACTTCCTTCTCTCCCAAGAGCAAACCAGTTTATGTCGAAGTACATTAAAAATATACTTTTTACAAGGGACAAGTTAGTGTACGGTTTCAAAGGCTGTCTGGCTTTGTACATTGGATCTGCAGTTCAATAATAATTTCTCACTGGAGGATTGGGTATGTGCTTTTTTTTATAAGTTGCATGCAAAAAAAATTAAAGAAGAAGACATGAAAAGATGTGATAAAGTCTTTCAGGGAAAGGATTTCTCTCTGAAAAATATAATTTTTAACTGCATGAAACATTTAAATGAACACGAATCTATACCCAAAATAAGTAGACTAACAGAGTCTAAAGTAAACATGGAGAACATTCATCAGATACCACCTCATATGGGAATATGTAATATGTACTATCAATTGTGATGGAAACTTCCATGATAATACAAAAACATGTGGTATAGGTCAGCGAGGCACTAAAGCTCAAAATGCATCTACTTAGCGGAAGTTGTAAGTGCACAGCAGGCGGAGGGCAAGGGGTTATGGGAAGCGACACAATAGGAAAATGACTTAGGAGTGGAGGTTGTGAACTTTTAGATGGAATTTAAACTGGTTGATGCGTTTCGTAAGTGCAACAAATTACTCGATATATTTCCTGCTAATTAATATTGCGCTAGTAATGATCGTTCCTACAAAGAGCTGTGTAATTGATAAGTTATTTGGATCAGCGAAATAAAGTAAATAACTAAGGGGATTGGTATATTAATTAATCAAGAGATAATAAAAACAATAAGAATAAAAAGATTATCAAGGAGTTCTTCGTCGTTAACAAGCTTTAACTCGTATACTATACTTATCTATCTTCGTTAGAACCGTTCATTACCAATCGTAGAATAACATCTAGACTGTTGTTATACCAAAAGTTCCTTGTGTAACCCGATACTAAAGCACTCGCATATCAATTTCTATCCAACCGAACCACCAAGTAGTAGCGCACTCAAGGTGTAACCCAATCAGAGCTTTAAGTTATATTAACTTAGGTTGAACCTAGCAGTTAGAATATTAACGCAAGGTCCACTTACTAATGTTTTCTTCACACATGATTTCTCCACAAAATCCCTCTTCAAGGTCTCACTTTCTCTACTTGTGTAGGAGGTAATCGACAATTACGGTTCGCTCAACTCTTTACTAGCAATAGAATGATCAATAGAATAATCCAATTTTACACTTGAACAATCTAGAAATAAATCATAAATCTTAGATATAGTGAAAACAAACGATGATGATTAAAACTTCAAATATATTTATATAACTAATCGAGATTCACGCCTAGAACATTGAATTCATCCTTAATCAAAGAAGGTTTAGCTACACATAATACAAAAAAGAATGGGTTCCCTCTAAAGGGGTAAACTCTAGGTTTGGATGTAGAATTGTAGCATGAGAGGTTTATATGTGTTTCCAAGGTGTTGTAATCGATGTGTCTTGAGGGTATTGTTATACAGTGCTCACATAGTCTAGGGTTTACAATCCTTTCGGAACCGCGTTTTCCTTGATTCAGAAGCCCTAACTCGTGCCAAACACCCTAGTTACGATTGGCTTAAAACCATTCATAAATCTTACAAGAAAATAGTATCAAAACTTCCAGAGTTACGTTTGGTCTCGTCTCCTAAAAATCTGGTCGTAATTCCTCCTGGATACTTTTTGTTTTTCGTTATTTCGGTCGTAACTTCTTCATTCGACTTCCAATTGACCTCATTCTTTTTGGGTTGCGTTCGTATCGTCATCCTATACAAGATAAAAATGACCAAATATTTATATCTTTTCATTTCCATTTATGTTTGGCTTGGAATCAACTGTAACTCCTTTGTAGTGGAAATCAACTTGTTTTATGGTTGGCATTGGGATACTTCTTACCAACGTAAATTCTCCTGTAACTTGTTTTCAAGAGTTGTGTTTGTACCTTCCAACTTATATTTATATGCCGCAATGAACTCATTTCCTCTTCTTAGCTCCTTTTAAAACAATTTCCATTGATTTTGGACGATTCACCTAAAGAAACAAATGAAATAGAAAAGAAAAGTAATATAAGGATAATATGAAAGAATCATACCAACTATTAGTATGGATTTTACACTCTAAACATGTAAGTTAAGCACCTATCACCGATGGTGGATGCAGTGAATAATGAGAGTTTCAACATTAACTGTAGACTCCATAACTTGATTTATGATATGAAAAATGTTTTGTAAACTCCATAACTTGATCTCTTGGAAATGTAGTTATGTGCGAAAAGAAATAAATAAGGTGTCATATATCTTATCTAAACATGCAAGAGTTGATAGTATTTGGTCTAATTCTTCTCCCAGTGTAATTAATGTTCAACTGTTGGAGGATGCATCTTTTGTAAACTCGTAATCAGTTTACTATCATTCATTTCTTCAGTTTCAAATAGAAATAATAAATAAAAAGTCATGTGATTGATGGTAGTTCTACTTCTGGGCATAAGGGCAAACCCAATGAGATGGACAAACCAACAAATTTTCCCATTTTCACAACACAACGAGACTGGAAAACACATAAAATAGATGGATAAAATAAAAGGGTTTTTCCATCGAGTCTCAACTTGGAACGATTCTTCGGCGATACATATATTATAAAAACAACAAAAAAAATAAAAAAAAGGAAAGTAGTTAAGTTATACCAGCAAAGATGCACGCGTCATGCACCTGCCAGATTTCCGTTCTTTTACAAAACCTACAGAATATAGGGAGTAACAAACTAAAACACTTCTTTGACGGTAGGCTTATTAGCTAAGGATAAATAAGGTATTGATCTTCATACAAAATATTTGTGAAGAAAAAGCAATGAAACACTACAAAATTATTGAGTTTTAGCCACGATCCTATTGCCACGAATTCGAAGATCCGTGACAATTGATCACATATTGCCACAACTAATTGATAGTCGTGGAAAATAGATCACTCATTCGCCACGACCTAATGATAATTTCCCACGAGTCCAGTTTTATAAGGGATGAATCTGTCGAATGGGTTCTGGTCACGGCGTAGTGGGCCTGTGGGTATTGTGGGACTTTTTGTTACGGCATAGAAGGTACCGCTGTATCTATAACTAAATTATAATCCGAGTTCACACGAACAACCCACGTATCTTAGAAGAAAAAATCACTCCCCACTCCCCAGTTCCCCTCAACTCTTCTTCCTCTTCTTCTTCGACCATGTATCCCAGAGAAAGACACACCGATACTTTAAACCTCTCTACATGTAAAAGGAAATGATGCAAGTAAGTTAGGGTTTGTGTAAATCTAGTTCTTTCTTTTCATTTTCTGAACTTAGGCTTTGGAAGTAGTATTTAATTTTTTTTTGTACTTAATTTTAGTTCGTTCATAAATTTTTCTGCAGTATAGTATTTTATCTTCTTCAATTTAAGCTATTTCTTTGATATTGGTACAAGTTCGAAGTAAAAAAATCAAACAAATCCTTCATTTGCTTGCAATGTTTCATTGATTTATACCAAGGTTTGAAAAACATCCGTTTTTCGGTAAAAACGACTGTTAAAACGGTCACACCCATACCGTGGCCGTGAGGGTCCCCGAACCCCGTGCCTTTATAATGCCGATAAATAGGAAATAACGGCAGTTTTTTAGTACTGTTTTTCAGTTTTCATACACGTTATAACCGTTATTCTAAAATTAGTTTGAATGTTTTTTTCTTCTAAATAACATTTTAACATGCGTTTTTTAGTACTGTTTTCCCGTTATCACGCACGTTATAATCGTGTAAATAAAATTCTTACCATTTTTTTAAAGTTTTTTTCTTTCTCCGGATTGAAATCTTAAAACTTCGAATTAAAATTTTTAAATGATACAAGGAAAGTAAGTTACTTTAAGTAACTACAGGATTAAAAACTTCAAATTTAAAAAACATAGGATTGTTAAACTAATGTTCATCATTTAAAAAGCTACGCGAACCAATTACGACCACCACCTTTTTTTGATTTATTCATGTATACTTCATTTTCTCGGAGGTTCCTTTCCACATCATAGTCATCGTCGTGGGGGTACTGGCTGTCTTTGTTTGCATAAGTATCATCATCATAATAACCTTCATTATCGTCATCATAACTGAAAAAGCGGGGGTCTAACAACACCACCCAATATTTCGATTAGCAATCTGTATGGATTAACTCCGAAATACTTTGTTAGAGAATCAACTAGACAGTCAAACTCAATCTAGATAAAAATATCTCAAGGAGTTAATATCTCTCTCTTGATTTGATTTTTACTCAAGCTAAAAACAATAGCGAGTCTTTATCAAATACAAGGAATAACTTGGACGGTACCAAAGATCAATATCCAAGGATCAATCAATATCAATCAAAAACCAAAGGTTGGATTTCCAATTGATGATCAAGAACGCACAACCTGTATTATTTTAATTATATAAAATATAATGCGGAAAAGAAATAACACAGACACCAGAAATTTTGTTAACGAGGAAACCGCAAATGCAAAAAAATCTCGGGACCTAGTCCAGATTGAATACACACTGTATTAAGGCGCTACAGACACTATTCTACTCCAAGCTAACTTCGGACTGGACTATAGTTGAACCCCAATCAGTGTCCCACCGATCCAAGGTACAATTGTACTCCTACGCCTCTGATCCCAGCAGGATACTGCGCACTTGATTCCCTTAGATGATCTCACCCACAACCAAGAATTGTTGCAACTCAAAATCACAGACTTGATAATAAACAGATCTGTCTCACACAGAAAAGTCTATCAAAGGATAAATCTGTCTCTCACATATAAACCCTAGGTTTTGTTCCGTCTTAAGATATAAAATCAAGGTGAACAGGAACCAATTGATAATCCGGTCTTATATTCCCGAAGAACAACCTAGACTAATCAATCACCTTTCTACAATCCTTCCTGACTACCCAGGCGGTTTATCGAGGAATCACAAACAGTGAGACGAAGATGTTTGTGACTTCTTTTTCTTGCCTATCGGAGAACTCTCACGATTTCAAGCCAATTAATCGATTGTACTCGTACGATAGAAAATGCAAGATCAGATCACACAACTACGATAAAAGTAGTATCAGTCTGACTTCACAATCCTAATGAAGTCTTTAAGTCGTTAACCTGGTTTTAGAGAAGAAAACCAAAGGTTAAAGGAGAATCGACTCTAGCGAGCACACTAGTATCATACAGACGTGTGGGGATTAGTTTTGTACAATGCTGGATGTCTCCTTTATATAGCCTTCAAATCAGGGTTTTTCCTTACGTACAAAGCAATACTTATTCACCGTTAGATGAAAACTTGATTTAGATTCAAGCTAATATTTCTCAACCGTTAGATCGAAAACTTAGCTTGTCACACACACTTGGGTAGACGTTTACTGGGTTTGTGAAAACCATTCCCAAACATGTACGTGTATGTTGGTTCAACATAGTAACCCAAAAGGTTAACCATATGAGCATTTTATATTAACCTTGTTCTTCATCACCATAACTAGTTCAATTGACTCAAATAAACTAATCAAAGAGTTGTTCAATTTCTATGAAATCTTATGTAACTACACAAGACACAATAGAAACAAAGATGATTCGATTCGGTTGAATCGGCTCATGAACTTTATTTCCACGGTTTGCATAAAGCATTCCTTAGTAATTTAAGTTTCATGTTCAGAGCACATCTTTAGATCATAACCTCTTAAGCTCGCAAACAAGTTCGCGGAGTTAAGTTAATCGGTTGAGTTTTCCAAAATCAGCATAAATTCTCGGAAAGAGAACTTCCGCCAGTTCGCGGACTTAGCACACAAACGAGTTTTGGAAAATCCAGCAGAAATTCTCGGTCGAGAACTTCCGACAGTTCGCGGACTGAGTCTGCGGACTGGGTTCGCGGACTTAGAAAGCCAATTCCACAATCCTCCCGATTTCTCTTGATCAACAAAGTTCGAAAACTTCGGTTCAAGGAATACATGGTTATGTAATTTAAACTCTCGTTTCAATCATTGAGACATTCTCAGAGGACGCTATGTAGCCGTTATTCACAGACCGATTCACGTGAGAGCAATTCTAAAAGTGATTGAAACTTTTCATGACTTTCGTCACTAGGTGAAGATAAACTTGATCAAAGCAAAACGCTTTACCAACACATGATTTCGAGATAAAAGATAAGCAATACGACTTTTGTCTCATAAGAAGTAGGAGATAGAATAGATATACTTTTGAGTGATAGATAAGTTCAAGTCTCCACATACCTTTTTGTTGATGAAGTTCCACGGTTCCTTGTATAGATCTTCGTCGTTGTATGATGAATCGCCATGAAGTCCTTGAGCTCAACTACACTGTTCTATCCTAGTCCGAGACTTAGCTATGTAGGCTAGAAATCAAGACTCATATTTTTGATCACTAACATTGACAAACATGCTTGAGATAGCAACGCATGCGAGGTCGACCGAGCTATGCTCTAACAATTTCCCCCTTTGTCAATTTTAGTGACAAAACTATTAATACATATGGAATACAAAAAAGATAAACTTTAGTGGCTCCTATGCCATAGTCTAATCTTCAACTTTCCCTGAAATCTTCGTCCTTCCAAGTACTCCAATGATCCCAAAGGTTGTAAGTTTAGCATCACCGTTGTTGAAGATCCGTAGCTATAACAATGAGAGAAATCGAGATCCGTAGCTATAACAATGAGAGAAATCGAGATTCAGTGTCATAGTATTATTATGTAATATTAAAGTCCAATTGTATCACGACTTTAAAAATAATACTACGGTGATATGTATCACTCCCCCTTAGTCAATACTCCATCTCGATCATGGAAACCACTCCCCCTTACACAATGATCCGAAAACTATATGTATTTGTAGTGTGAACTACATTATTTCTCCCCATTTTTGTCAATAAAATTGGCAAAGGTACAAGAACGGGATCATAATGAAATTTCCACAAGAGACATTTCATAGACTAAAAGAAAAATACATACCAACTTAATTTAGATGCAATCATAAAGCCGAAGCTAAATGCATTCATCAAGGAGTTTTAAGATACAATATAACCCCTATAAAATTCCACAACCGCACACCCCGCAAGATATTACCATTAAGCACAAGTTCAAAAGAACTCTCCCCCATTTGATGTCATTCCCGAAAGAAAAAAAAGAGCGACCTTAATTTCGAAAGAAAAGAAGGATTTTTTAATTGGACACCAAAAACCATAGGAATGATTTTCTATATCCAAAGCTCAACCAAATTAATCACAAGTAAACCCATGATTAATTCAATTGAAAACGCAACTAAATCAAACCACAAAAGTGATCAATTTAATTGAAAGTGCTCTACATAAGTAAACTTACGGAGCTACGACTAAGGTAATTATACGAATATGACTAACTTAATCGTTCACATGCTCAACATAAGGAAAACCTTACGGAATATACGACTACATTAATCAATAGAACATGATTAGTATAGCCGTTCATATACTCAACACAAGAATTTGTGGAATATATGAAATCTCAACTAGATTAATTACAAGAGAACCTATAATTAGTCTAATTGTAATACAAACAACCAAACTAATCACCGAAGTAATCAATTTAATTATTTTGGGCTCAACATAAGAGAACTTATGGAACCCCGACTAAGTTCATCATAGAATATGACAACCTTAACCGTACATGTACTCGACATAAGAAAGAAAAATTATGGAGTACAAACTAAATAACAAAACTGGTTGATTAATTTAGTTCCTAATGCTCGACATGTAGCATCTTATGGAACAACCAACAAGCCAATAAGAAAAATCGACTTAGTTGTATCGTGCTCAACATAAGACACACAATGGAGCCTTCACGGTAAAACATAACAAGATGGATCAATGAACATCAATACCGTGGATAACATACAAGGATCTATTATATTTTCCATCATAACGATATAATAGACTTTATCCTTGTCAAACAAAAGATATCATCCTATTTTCCATCAAATACATGATTGCATAGGCATAACTTTTGTAATTGTCAAAAAGTTCATTCGTTCTTTCATCAATACGAATACAAATTCATGAACGACTTTACTTTTGACCGCAATATGGGACCTTCAAGTTCACGGACGTAAACAATACATATCCCATAAAAAAATTGCAATATCACAAAATCATAAAGATCAATACCGCAATAATATCATCCTCCAAGTATTTTTAGAATTTAAAACCAATAAACCTAAAAAATAGACATAAGAAGATGAAAACAAAAATAGCTATGTGTAGTCACAATCATCGCTATTCAAAGCGCTAGTTATTCTTCCAACTAATCCAAAAAGAAGACATACTAGGCATTTAAACCTCTTATAAATCATTTCATTTACCTTGAATGTTCTTCTCGTATTCCCTATATTCTTCAAGCTCTTCTTCGATTAGGTCAATCCTTGACTCAAGACTATCCATTTTCTCCTTAAGTCTTTTGGAAGAGACTTCAAGTTCAATTTTTAGAGCAAGAACTTGTTCCAAGAAGAGATTCATGGTTAAAGAGAGCTTATCAAACTGAGAGACTATAGGGTTCTCATCAGACAAAGGAACATGTTTGTCATAGCACATCTCATTGTCAGAAGAATCGAAACGAATCTTCTTCGAAGGAAATAGAACCGTCCATACATCACTTTCTTTACTCGAAAGACTATAGGAGGACATGATAGAGAAGATGAAATGAGAGTGCTGAAGAGGAAGAGATTTTAAAGGAATACAGTTGTAGAATTTCCAGAAACACCCTTTTTACCAAACCCTAACAGAAGATAGTTATCCATAAAGCTGAAGCCGTTCACGAACAACACCTGGTAAAAGCACAAAAAGAAAATAACAAGATTATATTACAGTCCCCTTGTGTATCATGATTCTTGTATAAGAGGAAGAAGATACAAGAATCATTTTTCAACAAGATTACTGAGCGTAGGGCCTCCAATCCAAGGTTGGACCGGGATAATCTTTGCAAAGAGAGAAACCACCCATTCCACTAGGTTTCTGCTTATGCATTTGAAAAGGAGAGTTATGAAGAACTTTCCTATCCATTGTAATCACAGTTTTAAAAAACTTGACTGCAGATCTTTGCAAACCCTGCACCGTTTTTGAAAACCCCTTTTGATGAAGGGTAGACTTCCTTTTCTTTTTCAGCATACAACGGTTAGCCAGGCAGAAATGTTTTTGATTTATCGTGCTAAGATGATCCTGAGATGAACTCAATTGAACAGAGAGATTTGGTAGAGCCTTTTTCGAGTAACTACTGGAATTCAATACAAAATCAGGAGGGGTTTGCTGATCCAACTTATGATACACAGACGAACATGTCATGAAAGAATCATGAGAATGATTTTCAGCAAAAAGACTGAGAGAGCAATCATAGATTTCCTCAGGACAATAATCAAGAGTATTCATCCATTCTTTAGTTATCTCTCTTACCTCCGTTTCAGGATTTTTCGAAGGGACTTGAACACACATAAGCCCAGTTTCATTAGTACGGCTCTTCTTGGTATTCTTATCCTTTATATTGACCAACAGAGTTTCCTTTTGAGACTTTCTTTTACTACGTCTGAGGATTTTCTTATGTTTTTGTATAAACAAAGACAACGTAGAAATAAAGCAATTCTCACTTTTCTCTTTCGTCAATTTTTGATGACAAGATTTATGATCAGGAGAGGTGGCACGATTTCCAAACAAATGATGATAGTCTCTTGCCATATATTCGCGATCGAAAATTCTATTTTTTTCCGACCAGTGTGTTTCGTGAAAGAGTATTAATGTTATTTCCTTCAACGATGGCATGTATTTTAAATTCGTATCTGGACGGAAGCGATCGGAGGATTTTCATCACAATTTTCTTTTCAGGAGTGGTCTTTCCAATGCACATGATGCATTAACAATTTCAGACAGTTTGTAATAAAAATCGTCGAACGAATCTTCTTCTGCCATAGAAAGGTCTTCCCATTCGGAATTAAGGTTTTGAAGCCTAGCTTCCTTTTCACTGGAGTTACCTTCAAATACGCTTTCTAAAGTATCCCAAGCTTCATTACACGTAGTGCAAGAGGTCACATGATGTCTAAGGTTTGGGGTAATAGCATGCAGTATGACGTTCAAGCCGTCAGAGTTTTGCCTTGCAACAACTAACTTGGCAGTATTGTACATACATAAATATTTTGGTACAACAATATCTCTTTTCCATAACAACGGGAGTCTCATCGCCATTCACAATACATATCCATGATTGGAAGTCACCCGACTGAAGAAATGTGCGCATAACAACTTTCCACCATAGATAGTTTGAGCCATCGAGGACTGGTGGTACGTTCACAGAGATAGCACTTCTGTCCATAGAGTCAGATCGCTACAAACACAGAGTTGTTAGGTCTTGAACGTGTTTTCCTGCTCTAATACCAATTGAAAAAGCGGGGGTCCAACAACACCACCCAATATTTCGATTAGCGATCTGTATGGACTAACTCCGAAATACTTTGCTAGAGAATCAACTAGACAGTCAGACTCAATCTAGATAAAAATATCTCAAGGAGTTAATATCTCTCTCTTGATTTGATTTTTACTCAAGCTAAAAACAATAGTGAGTCTTTATCAAATACAAGGAATAACTTGGACGGTTCCAAAGACCAATATCCAAGGATCAACCAATATCAATCAACAACCAAAGGTTGGATTTCCAATTGATGATCACGAACGCACAACCTGTATTATTTCAATTATATAAAATATAATGCGGAAAAGAAATAACACAGACACCAGAAATTTTGTTAACGAGGAAACCGCAAATGCAGAAAAATCCCGGGACCTAGTCCAGATTGAATACACACTGTATTAAGCCGCTACAGACACTAGCCTACTCCAAGCTAACTTCAGACTGGACTATAGTTGAATCCCAATAAGTCTCCCACCGATCCAAGGTACAATTGTACTCCTACGCCTCTGATCCCAGCAGGATACTGCGCACTTGATTCCATTAGCTGATCTCACCCACAACCAAGAGTTGCTGCAACCCAAAATCACAGACTTGATAATAAACAGATCTGTCTCACACAGAAAAGTCTATCAAAGGATAAATCTGTCTCCCACAGATAAACCCTAGGTTTTTTCCGTCTTAAGATATAAAATCAAGGTGAACATGAACCAATTGATAATACGGTCTTATATTCCCGAAGAACAACCTAGATTAATCAATCACCTCTCTACAATCCTTCCTGAATACACAGGCGGTTTGTCGAGGAATCACAAACAGTGAGACGAAGATGTTTGCGACTTCTTTATCTTGCCTATCGGAGACCTCTCACGATATCAAGCCAATCAATCGATTGTACTCGTACGATAAAAGATGCAAGATCAGATCACACGACTACGATAAAAGTAGTGTCGGTCTGGCTTCACAATCCCAATGAAGTCTTTAAGTCGTTAACCTGGTTTTAGAGAAGAAAACCAAAGGTTAAAGGAGAATCGACTCTAGTGAGCGCACTAGTATCACACAGACGTGTGGGGATTAGTTTTGCACAATGCTAGATTTCTCTTTTATATAGCCTTCAAATCAGGGTTTTGCCTTAGGTACAAAGAAATTCTTATTCACCGTTAGATGAAAACCTATTTTAAATTCAAGATAATATTTCTCAACCGTTAGATCGAAAACTTAGCTTGTCACACACACTTGGGTAGATGTTTACTGAGTTTATGAAAACCATGCCCAAACGTGTACGTGTATGTTGGTTCAACATAGTAACCCAAAAGGTTAACCATATGAGAATTTTATATTAACCTTGTTCTTCTTCACCATAACTAGTTCAATTGACTCAAATGAACTAGTTAAAGAGTTGTTCAATTGCTATGAGATCTTATGTAACTACACAAGACACAATTGAAACAAAGATGATTCGATTCGATTGAATCGGCCCATGAATATTATAGCTACGGTTTGCATAAAACATTCCTTAGTAATTTAATGTTTCATGTTCAGAGCACATCTTTAGATCACAACCTCTTAAGTTCACAAACAAGTTCGCGGACTTAAGTTAATCGGTTGAGTTTTCCAAACTCAGCAGAAATTCTCGGAAAGAGAACTTCCGCCAGTTCGCGGACTGAGTTTGCGGACTTAGCACACAAACGAGTTTTGGAAAATCCAGCAGAAATTCTCGGTCGAGAACTTTTGACAGTTCGCGGACTGAGTCTGCGGACTGGGTTCGCGGACTTGGCAAGCCAATTCCACAATCCTCCCGATTTCTCTTGATCAACAAAGTTCGAAAACTTCGGTTCAAGGAATACACGGTTATGTAATCTAAACTCTCATTTCAATCATTGAGACATTCTCAGAGGATGCCATGTAGCCGTCATTCACAGACCGATTCACGTGAGAGCAATTCTCAAAGTGATTAAAACTTTTCATGACTTTCATCACTAGGTGAAGATAAACTTGATCAAAGTTAAACGATTTACCAACACACGATTTCGAGATAAAAGATAAGCAATGAATGCTCAGCTCAAAATGTCAAATGTGTATGATCTAGTCTATATAGCATACGACTTTTGTCTCATAAGAAGTAGGAGATAGAATAGATAGACTTTTGAGTGATAGATAAGTTCAATTCTCCACATACCTTTTTGTTGATGAAGTTCCACGGTTCCTTGTATAGATCTTCGTCATTGTATGATGAATCGCCATGAAGTCCTTGAGCTCCACTGCACTTTTCTATCCTAGTCCGAGACTTAGCTATGTAGGCTAGAAATCAAGACTCATATTTTTGATCACTAACATTGACAAACATGCTTGAGATAGCAACGCATGCGAGGTCGACCGACCTATGCTCTAACAATAACCTCCTTCATTTTTATCATCATTGTTACCTACTTCATTATTGTTATCAATATTAGAATTATATCCTTCGTTCATATGTTGAACACCATGGTCAGAGCGATCAGAAGTGTAATGAGAATCATATGTTGGATTCGCATTCTCAAAACCTTGTGTATTGTTTCCAAATGAAAGATTACCAAAGTCATTCACCGGTAACCTTTCGTATGGGATTTGAACTTCAGGATCATGCCAGTTGTATGGTAGAGTGACATACTCTGGATTATTAACGGATTCCTCTTCCAGCATATTTAACCATTGTTCTTCTTGAGGTAAAACGGTGTTTCGTCTTCCCCTGCTATCCAGTCAAGCATATTGTCATTCCTCAGTAGACTATGAACGTCGTGAACATAAATGTTATGTCGCCTTGCTTTACCTTTAATTCTTTATTGTTCCAACTTCAAATTGTACTGGACATACACCAGATCATTTATTCTCGATGTCATATGTACATCGTGTACATGTACCAGTATATTCACATAGAGATCGAAATGGACAACAATGTCATATCACATCGTGTACATGTACTAGTATTTTTCTATCCAGTTCACGTATGTTTGGTCACCCTACTAATTCCCTACTGACTACTCCCACCTGTTGCTGCATGCAGGCTAAGTGACAACCAAGTGTCATCTTCTAAAGGATAAGGGTATTATAATAATCCAGTTCCTTATAAACCTAAAAAAAGAAGTAAGATAGAAGACCTATTTTTTCCATCCATTTCCTCCGCCCCTCTCTCTATTTCTTCTTTATGTTTTCGTGTTTTTGTTTGTAGATGTTAAACATATATTCCTTTTCTAGCTAAAATGGAAGAAGTGGAGCGATGAATGAATTTCAAGTTATGAAAGAGTGGAAGTAGGAGTACTAGGAGTCTGTTTCTTTTGCTAACAATTAACTTGGAGGTTGGGAGGTACTTTTAGGCTAAATGGGTGTTGTTTCTTTTCCATTTCAATCTATGAAATTCCAATTTTCTGTGCATGAGGTACTATTGGGTCGGATTCGGTGAAGTCCGTATTCAAACAGTTCATCTTCTTTTGACAGGAAGAGAATTATTTTTTTCTTTTCATTTTTATGCTTTTAACTTTTGATCCTTTTTGAGCATGAATACGAATTACTTATTGAGCATGAAGACAATTCATTACACTATTAATTTCTCCTTATTCACTAGTACTATTTTTTGTCTGTATTTAATTTGTGTCCACAAATAGAAAATTCTAGATATCTATTTTATACTCCCTCCGATTCTAAAATATAGGCAGGTTTTCTTATTTGGGTATGTCAAAAAATAGGCTTGTTTCCATATGTGGAAAGTCAAATGTTATGATTTTACTACTATGCCCATAAAGGGACCAAAAGATCGTTTAGGAAAAAACATGAAAAAGTGGCTACAATGATTGGTTGTCTTAATTTTTGTGAAAACCAAACTTGCCTATTTTTTAGAAACGGAGGGAGTATCTAGGTAATCAATATATTCTTGAAACAATAGGATTTGGTTGCATGCATAAAGGAACATAGACTAGCTGGATCTTTTAATCATGGACACAATTTTTTATTTATTTTTATTATTATTCTTTTGACTTTTGACTCTTTTAAATACAAATTACTTAGTTATTGAGCAGACTTTCTTAAAATGGTTACACTCATATTAAGTAAATAAAATTTAACCAAATTAAATATTATTTAATATTTTTTAACTAATATGGACATTAACATCCTGCTAATCAGAATTCACAACTTTTAACATGCATATATGAAGTTATATTTAATTAGCATCAACACTAACACCATGCTAATTATTTCATAGATTTTACTAGATTTAATTGTCTTGACGAAAACATTACAAAAAAAGGCAACTACTAACTTAAATGTTGATATAAGAAAGTACATGTATTGTTAAAATTTATAGTTCAAAGACACCATTCGACATCCGCATCATCACCCGGTATCATGAAGAAAAAAAATTAAATTTGCTATAAATAAACTACATAGAAACAAACAATAAATTTAACGTTAAATACTTATTTTAATAATATTACAATAAAATATTAAAATTACCTCTTAAATTAGTAGTTGAATGTTGAAACTTGGAAACTTCAAAACATAGAGGAAAGAAGAATTTCTCCGCGGAAGAAGCAGAGTTACATAATATTTGTCTACTACAACAACACGCCTTCTTCTGTATGTAAAGGGTGAACATAAAGAAGACAAAGGGGAAAAAATAGTGTGATCATGATTATGTTATCTAAAAGAAGGGAAATGAAAGAAAAAAGTGATGCGACATATTGTCCGTTGCCTCCCCTAATTGGATAAAGATGAATTTTCAAGTGAACCAAGTTCACGGCTTTAGTTCTCTGTTGAAACCTATAAGCACTGCAATTTTATAAGTATCATCTTATAAGTAGTGCAATTTTATATCAAATCCAATAACGTGTTGATTGACTCTATCCTAACTCACCATGCAATGCATGCTTTACTGAGTTTTTTAAGCATTGAATGATCCACTTTTAGAAACTAATACCCTATAGACTTGTTAAACCCTGCCGACTTCTTGGTATGATTCACTTTTAGAAACTAGTACCCTATAGACTTGTTAAACCCTGCCGACTTCTTGGTATTTGATGGAAATTCTGCAATCTAATAAAGGGACAAGTCTACCTAGTTAGGATATGCACTCTCTTAAATTGGATTGGTGATTGTTTCTGTCGTCACATTTTTTATGCATGTATTGCGTAATTGCTGCCGACGATGATCAATTAAAATGGTAGCATTAGAAACATCCCATTTCTTAATGATATAGGTCATCTATTAGTGGGACAAAATTTAAAAATTAATATGTCATCTATTTAGGGAGGGAGTGAGTATTAAAAAAGAAAAAAAACCTAATAACAACGTTTTTTAGACCCGTTAAAACGTTTTCACGCACGTTATAACCGTTACATAGGAATTTTAGATCATAATTTTTTTTTTAATTTTCTATTTATCCTTTAAAATGCCCATTATTTTAAAAAACTTCCAAAAAACGCGTTTTTTACTATATAACGCGTTTTTAGCCCAAAACGTGCTCACACCTGTCAAAACGCATTATAACGGTCACGCCTAGTGTCTGTGACCTGAGCCGTGACCCATTTTTCAAACCTTGATTTATGCCTCGGGTTGTATGTCCGACAAGCTAGAAAGAAAATTTTCTGCTTGTTCCTTTAATTTTCTGGTACGATTATCCTTTAATTTCAGTTTTAGTTTTTGGTTCACCTGAATTTGCTATTTATTTTATGTATGAGTTTCTGTATTATAATAAGGTGAGTGATCTGTGTTTGAGAAAATTACAAACTGAAATTCGGATTGTATTTTGTGGTGAATCAATCCAATACATTACATAAAACAAGGACGAAGAATTCTGATTGTGTTAATCTATGGTAGGTGCTTCTACATTTCAATTCCATTGGAGGTTTGATTTTTACCTTTCAATTTTAATGCTTATGGAGTAAAGATATGTAGACTGTTTGAACATAGTGCGGACGTACTGAAAGACATTAATATGTATTCAGGGTTTTTATTTTCAATATACCAAAATAATGTGCACATCTGCTTCCATCTCTCCGTCAACAAAGAGTGAAATTTCTAATTACTGCAGGACCCTCATTCTCAAAAAAATATATGGTGATATTTGGTGGGGTTACACTACTGATCCACTCGGGTTTATCTATGACTGGCTGGAAATTCACTAGTGGTCCCTCTTATGTCTGACGAAGAATGACCGGTTGAATTTGAAAAAATATAAGCATTCCCCTGAACATAAGAGGTTAGTGTTGGCATTGCCTCTTTGTTACCTTTTTTTCTTCCAATTTAGTTAATTTGCACCTGAAACATTTGTATTATATTCCCCCAAAGAAATCCGTATATTTGTTTATTTTAACCTTTCAACTATTCGTTCGTTTATAGTGTATCTCTTGTCAAATAGTTTAACCTTTCAACTATTCGTTCGTTTATAGTGTATCTCTTGTCAAAAGAAGTTATATGCACGATAAAAATAAACCAGAATACATAGGTGAGCCAGAACTGAGTTGTATAATTTCATGATGCCGTGCTATTTCAAGTGGAACTAAGAGATTTACTATCTTTTATGGTTTAACAATCTATACAGTAAACAAAGGTATGGATACTTAATATTTAAATATATTGGTGCAAAAGGGGTCTGAGTATCATGTTTGCTCTCCCATTTTGACTATGCAACTTGACGTGATTTCGAGATCATTTGCAGCAGGTATTTGGCAGGACTAATTGACTGGGTGATGGTTAAAAGTGGTTCAGAGGTAAGAGGCATCATCAAGAGCAGAGTTGACTTGTAATATCGTTTTTTATTTCAAATCTATTTTTTTCTTCTATTTTGCACTGTTAGACTGGCAATATCGTTTTTGTATTAGCTAATTGGTGTTTAGGAATTGAGTGTTATTATGGAAGTAACAAATTGTACCTGTCTATGTAGGAACCTACATTTGAATATGTGCAGCAGCCAAGAGTAAGCCCTGACCCTTTGCAGCTCAACTTACGTCAACATTTGGTATCTGTTGTTGTTGCCTTCTCTGTACTATTCTATCAGTTATCTTGCCTGCACCACCTAGTGATCGTAAATTTTGGATTCATTGGTCTGCTAAAATTAGTAAACATGCAATTTTTGTAAACTTTGTTGTTCGAACTACTGTGTTTTCAGGAGCCTTGCTATTCCTATGAAGTTGGTGTCCATGTTATCCAATATTGTGCATGATTACCTTGAGTTCGAATCAGTAGTCAATGTTATACATGGTTAATTTTTCATGTTTGTCAACAATTTCATTTTGATTTTTTCATTTTACAGGCTTCGTTTGCAGATAAGTTCAAGGCTATGTATGAAGATATATGATTAACTTTGAAAGCAAGGAATCCACATGTAATATTTAATACATTTTGTTCTTTCACATGTCCCATTAAAATTTTCTTTTGAAACCTGTACTAGACTTTAGTATCATTTTTCATTTGCCTTTCTTGAATGCAACCAATCGGACAAAATTGTAGTATTTGTGTTTTTCTCTGAATGAATGGATTGTATTGTCGGAATGGTTGTGTTAATAAATATTGTTTATGACTGATTTAAAAACATAGTCGCAAACAATAAAACCACTAGCGATAACCCATGGCTAGCAACCAAAAATGATTTTGTAACCATGAAACAAATGGCAAATGATATTGCAGTAATAGCCACTACAAAACCGTGGGTAATGACATGGGTAATAACCTCACGCGTGTGACTTCCAATGTTAATCAGCCACACAATGGAACCGTGGTCAATGCTCTGGCATTATTAGCCTCGGCTGAGAACCGTGGCTATTCTCGTGGCAAATAGTATTAGCCACTAAACTATTTGTTACGGCAACACATGCATGGAAAATTAGTTATTGCCACAGATTTTTGATCAATTTCCACAGTTCTTCCGCGTGACTGAAACTTAGTATTTTTGTAGTGAAATATAAATAGCTTCAGATGATCAAAATGATACAGGACAAACTTCGGGTTTTGTATGGAATGCTTTATAATATATAAAGGAACCTTAATTAACTTCACTTCACTTGATATCTATGAAATGACGAGGGTACCCAAGTACACCACAATATTTTCATTTGATCACAACCTATTCAAGACCCACCGTGTATAAGCCTCTTTAAGCAACAATCACAAAAGGAATATTTCAACACGGTGTCCACTTGGAACAGGGTTAGTTCGGACTGGCCTAACAATGTGAGAAATCAAAGCCAAGCAGCGAATCACAATACACCTTGTGTAATTATCTATGGATACAAGATTGGGATAATACAACAATAAGATGTTCACTTGATAGTTACGGTACAAGACCGAAACACCATAGGATCGATATCAAGTTCCTAGTTAACGTACAAGTGTATTTACTTTAATTATAAGATAAATATAATTATAATTCGGAAATAAAGTAAAGCACACACCAAAATTTTGATAATGAGGAAAAGTACAATTTTGTAGAAAAATCCCGGGACTTAGTCCAGTTTTGGATACTCAATGAATTAAGACGCTGCAAAAGTAAACCTGCAACTTCGTTTAGATGAGGCCAAGGAATCTAAAAGCCGAGTTACTCAGATTCAGTAGTATTCTTGCCTTGATATCATCTAGCAGAATCGAAGTTCTCAATAGACGTTAGAATACTAGATATCCTAGCAGAACAAACGTTCTCTTTAGGACTAGATCTAGTAGATCTTCTTAATGGTTCACAATAACTTCTGCTACCAATCTTTCAACTGGTATAAGCCAAGATTCCTTTGTATCGTATTTCAAACAATAAATGATCAAAAATGTTTGGTAACCAAACTCACTTTCTAATCACAATACCGAAATATGTAATAAACCACAGTTATAGATCTTCAAACCTTTAGATCTGTTACCATATCCGAAGCTCCTAGGTTACGAGATCAAACAAGACAATGATTACCGAAATAATCAATCTTGATTACAAGGTTTATGATAAAATGACAAAAAACTTGTTGATATCAAAAGGATTGTGTTTATCGAAGATAATCAACCTTTTAATCCCGGAAAATCAAGTCATGGAAAGTCACACCAAGATCAAAACACAAGAACAACGTGTTCAATCTTCGATTTAATCTTCAAAGTAACAACCCGCAAAAAAGAAACTTGATTCCTCTATTGATTTGTCGCACAGAACGGAGTCTTAACAATGGAAAATCAATGAATCTATCTTACAAATCTAGAATTACTTAAATCTGTAAAAACGTTATATCTATAATCAAGTTTGAGTGTCCTTATATCATAAGAGAAGGATCTTAGAATAAATAAACTAGGTGAAATCAAAGATTCAACAACGTTAGGTAATCAAATCAATAGTCGAAAACTAGAATAACAATGCAAATATCTAGTTTCCCACCTACGGTACTCGTAGAGCTTCTTGATCCCACAAAAGTCTTTAAACGAGCAGTCATAAGAGATTTCGCCTAATTAAGGTACTTTCCTCTCTGGATATACGGCTGCCCCAGAAACAACACGAATGAAGTTTTCCTAGATCTTAGGATAGTTTGCAAGAAATGCAAACTCAAGTATGTATAGACCAAGGTTGTTTGGTCTATAAATTCTTGAGTATGCATTTCAAAACCGAAAGATTCTCAAGATACAATAAAGTACTAATTTTGGTTTTCCTATTTCCAATTAATGTCAAACAATATTTCCAAAATCTCTCATAGAAAATTAATATTATTAGTTTAGCACATTTAATAATAATCCTTTTTTAGAGTATATGCTTTAATTGCTGGTACATATAAAATCAAAAATCATAATTAAATACTTTTCAACTATTTCGGTTTGGGATCACCTTGAGCATCAAGGAATATCTTTGAACAATTATTGATAAGAGTTATGCACATGTTCAAATAATGTCGACATCTAGAAGTTTCCTATCTTAGAAAACCCTAATTTCAAATTCACACACAACATAAAAAAAATATGTGAATTTAGGAAACTTTTTGCTCTTGGGACCGGTTCTACCATGACTCCCAAACTAAGTTAGGATCGGTTATACCATGACTCCCAATATAGGTCATGACCGGCTATACCTTGCTTCCCAATACTAGTTAGGATCAGTTATACCATGTCACTAGATATAGGTTATGATCGGTTCTACCTTGCTTCCCAATATTAGTTAGGATCAGTTATATCATGTCACACAATATATATAGGCTATGACCGGCTCTACATTGATTCTCAATATAAGATAAGATTGATTCTACCTTTTCACCTTGCATTGGTCATCCAAATATTCTTGGATGAAAAACCGGACCAACACACTTATTGATTTCCCTTTCGATTACGAAACAAGTTCGCATATCTACTTCCTTAAACCAATGTAATAATACATAGTTTCGTTGGATGAAAATCACACCTGTATCCCACACATAATCAAGTAACTAAATACATAGATTATGCTGATGTCGTATTTAAGAAGTTCAAAAGATAAGCGTTATACTTCGTAATTCAATATTATTCCTTGATACTATCATAATGCTATGACCAAGTCTAATCATTAGAGTGTTATAAATATAGATTCACATGTTATGTTTTCAATATAAAGAAACTTGAAAGATACGTTAGGAATGAAAATAAGTCAAGTCAATATTACTAACCTCAAGTGGAAGGACGATGTCTTCGTTGTAGTCTTTACTTCTTCACATTCTTTAGGTCTTCAGAGTAATACTTGTAAATCTCAACATTCCTAGAATTTCTAGTCTAACTTAAACGAAGTTGACTCTAGTAATTAATCAAGCGACTCTAGATGTGTTTTGATACTAAAATATATGACAACCAAACTTGACACACCAGTGCTTGGTGGGTTCAACTGAGCAATGCTCTAATAATTTAGGCGAATGGAAAAGTATGGAAATGGATGCACTTTGTTGTATTTTACGCCCCAAAGATGCCTAAACTGGAAGAGTTCTTTTCTTAGCATTCGCAGCCTGTATACTCTGTTTTCTTCCACCATCGGCAACATCAATGATGTTAATTAGGAAGTTACCTTCATCATCAAAACCATCAAATGTTAGGAATGTTTTGTTTAAATTGATTAGAGAATCCAATATTGACGTCGTAATAGGGGATACCATAAACTTAAGGGTGGAGGTATATGAATCATAAATGGAATACACTAAATTGACTAAAGAAAAATGTAAATAGCAAAGAAATTTATGGATAGGCAAGGAAGAGAAATTGAAACTAATTACTAACTATATGTGTAATCTGGTGCCAAACACTCTTTGCATTGTTGCGCCCTTACAACACTCTGTAAAGAGGAGAGATATAGGAATCAAACGGTTCAACCAAATTAATATTGCTTTTATGATGAATAGGACATAAAAGAGCTTCTTCTATTTGCTAAAAATATGCTTGTTTATGAACAGTGCATGAATGCGCAATGACACGACAATAACGCACTACGAAGGTGAGTCCATGCCCATAATGCAAATAGTCTTAACATGCTTTTGAGTCTAGTGATCCATTATTTATTTTGGCAAATACATTTTTTGTTGATGTGGTAGTTAATATCAACCTACAGTGGTTGGTTTTCTCCGATATTTTACAGATTCAAACTCCATTGTTGGAATCAATTTATCTTCTAAATATCCAAGCAGTAGTATGTTACCAATTTTCAATATCACTTGAGTTTTCTTCAACCAACCCAAACTCCATAAGCCTACTTATCGGTTAGTAATCTATAAATGTCAATACTGTAGAGTAATAAAATTGAACCATCAAAAAATTCTCTAGAGTATAAAGAATCCACGACTATAATAAGATTAGGAACTTATCTTATCTAACCCCAAAATTGAACTTAATGGTCAAATCTATATCACATTGTAAGGTACGAAATGAGATGAACACATAACGCGTATTTTGTCAAACTGTTAAAGAAAACATCAAACATGCATAAAAATAGGTATATCTTAACATACATTAATGATCAGAATTTACCTATTCGAAGTTCTAAAGGAAAGCGTGATGTTTAAAAACTCCATAGTCGTGAATCCAGATCAACCGAATCCACCTAAATCAGTGAAGCAAGTTGTGCATGTATAACGAATGTGAAGCAGAACCCCTAATTTTTAAACTTAAACCACGTGAAATAATTTGCTTATACATAAATTGAAACACTAAAATTTTGAAACCAGGTGAAGTAACTTGTTCCCGGTAAAAGAACAACAAAATTCCAGGTTAGGGTAAAAAGAGAGTTTAGATTTTTGGAAAAAATTCTTAAAGAAAATGGGATTCAAGATTTTGTGAAATGGGGGAAAGAAGTACGGAGGGTATTGTGTGGTAGTGGTAGTTTGTGTAAGAAAATGAAGGAGGAGACGGTGGAGGCGAGTGGTGGTGGTGACAATCGAAGTAGCGGTTTGTGTATGAAACTAAGTATAGTAAAAATTGTGATCCCGGATAGGTTTAAGTATTTCCTGGTGGTGCTGCGCTGGTTACGGTGGTTGTGATCTTATTAGTGCTGAAGGAATGATTGAGGTGCCAAATACTGAAGGAAGAGATAGAGTATTCATCAATCGATTAGAATTCGTTCGTACTATGAGTTGTTGACATAAAAGGGTATAATAGTCTTTCCGGACGACCAAAAAATGTTGATGGTCGAAAGTCGAACTTTTTCTTTATTATATTATATATATATCAAAAGTAGACATAAAAACCCAAGGTGACCAAACTTGTGGTACAAAAAATCCAATCATATTATTTTTAATGAATAAAAACCATTTGATTAAAAAATGGCACAAAAATCCCATGTCAAATAATAATGAGTAAATTTAGTTTTTATTATTTTTAAAAAATCCAAACATACCCTTTTTATTTTCATTTCTTCTTCTTCTTCTCTCTTTTCTTTTTTCTTTTTTCTTCCGCCTCATTCTCCCCACCACCACCAGCAACAAATAGCTCCGCGAAAACCAGAAGCAACACCTCCGTTACCACCATCAGCAACACCTTTGTCTCCTCCGTCTCCTCCACGAACAGATCCGTCTCTTTTTCTTCTACTTTTATGTTCAGATCTATCACCTCCTCTTCGTTCCGCACCACTACCAAATCGACGACCATTTCCAAGACCACCATCACCTCCTCCTTAACTTCTTTAGGATTTATTTATTCCTCCGTCAACATCATATCACTGTAGAACTTAGGGTTCAAAATCACTTGAAACAGAAGAAGAAAAAGAGGAATTGGATGTCAGCAAAATAACAACAAATCAACATATTGTTTGGAGAATTGGGAATCTGGTGCTCATCTCTTCGTCCATTGATTCACTTCTTCAATAGTGTTTGTACAACCACAAACCATGACTTCAATCTGGTACTAATTTCCCACTTGATTTCATACGAGTTGTTGTTGAATTATAATTTTATATGAGTTTCTGTTGAATCCATTTGATTTTTTATTTTGAAATTGAGATGAAATTTTGGTTATCTTTGTTTAATCTGTCATTGGGTTTATATTTTTATGATGGTTTGGACCCGATTTTGGTTTTTTTTTTTTGGGTTGAATTGATTTTACATTCCAATGAATTTTAGATCTGAATTTGAAGTCATGATTGTTTCAGTTCGATTGATTTGTTGTGTTTAATGATAATTTTGGCTCAAGCACTTACAAGAGATGATGTTTGGGATGTAAATATATACGCCAACACAATAGTTCTCTGAAAGTGTTGGAAAAGGCAAATTAAAACACTCATGAGTAAATTTTGGATGAAACCAATTTCGGTTTCATCTAATTTTGGTGAAAGCGATTTTGGTTTCATGTAATTTTATTTTAACTTTTATCGGTGAAATTAACTTTGTTTCATTTTTTTCATCTGCATCAAAAATATATTCCTTTGTCATTGTCGTGTGTAGCTTGATCAAAAGACTCATAAGTGATTTAGGTATAAATGAGAATCCGTTTACATGATGTTTTTTCCCTTCTAATTCACGATCTTGGTTGTACAAAATTTATCTTTTTACATGTAATGGTTGAATACGTTGTATGAGGAAGCAAGTCAAGTTGCTAACGACGTTGTCCGAAATATAAGAACAGTGGCTTCCTTTAGGTGATGGCTTTGGATAAAAAGAAATGTGAAAGTCCAGTTTAAGCTGGTATAAGGCTTGGACTAATTTGTGGGATTGTATTTGATTAATGAGAGCTCGATTTGTGGAGCTTCGAAGAATGTAATTTTTTTTAAGGGTTCCCTATATAGATCTCAAAACCGTTCACTGAGATATTATTTATTATATAAAGTTCTTGGAACTATTAAGAATGGTACACATTTATTTAGTTATTCATTTCCACAGTTTGTGTTTCACATGAGAAGTTTATAATTGAAGTGGACCTAATATTTTCACATTCTTTCTGTTTGGATTGTTGAGTACTTACATATCAAGTGGTACTACAGGACCGCATGTTGCTTTCCACAAACAACAATGAATTTCCCAAGAAGCTTAATTGTTATACAACGTTTTGATAGAAACCTGGAAAAAAAGGTATCATCTGGACTACCTTTGAATTCTTCATAATATATTTAATATCTTTCTTTTTCTTATTTATTTTTGGTACAACCTATTTCGTCGACGAAACCAGTATTGTTGGCAAATTTATGGGATTGTTCTCATTGAAACTCAATTGTTTGTTGCTTTCATTTCGTCAATTTTGTGTCAAGCAATACTGGTCGGTTTACTTTTTGTAGACGAAACCAATTATTGGTGGTACTATGATTTGTGATGAAACAAGTTTTGGTGAAACCGTTTTTGGTTTCGTCTAATGTTGTTTTATATTTTTGGTGGGCGGTGGTGGTGGTGGTAGTTTCATTTGATGCTGCTAGTAAGCTTCGATTGCAGCTGAAGTTAATATTATAGAGAAGGTGGTACTGGTGTTGGATTTGAGTTGGTTCTCTATGAAGAATGGTTTGAGCTGATGCTTGAGAATGGTTTTTAAGTACAGTTGCAGGTTGAGAGTGTAGAGAAGAACTGAGATGCCTATGTTGGTGGTGATTATGAACTGAAGCTGGTGATAATCAGAATCCATGGAGGAACTGGTGTTGCTCTGGTTGAATTAATATGGATATTGCAGGTCCAGTTGAAGATCAAACTGAGCCTGAGATGGAGCATTTGTGGTGTTCAGTTATGAGCTTGAACTGAAATGGAAGGCAGTAGTGCAGTGGGTATGAGACTTGAAGTGAATTTGTAGTTACATGTGCAATGAAGTGCTGCAATACAATGAGGAATTGCCTGTAAACCTAGATGGAAAGATATACCAGGTGAAGCTGAGTAATGGGTCTTGAGACATAACTGGTGGTATTGTTGGTTAAGCGCAGAAACCAATTATGGTTTCATCTTTATTTATGATGAAACCAAAATCGATTTCATCGTATTTCAACAATGTATTTCTATCCATGAAGATGTATAATACCTCTTAAAAAATTTCTTGCAGGTGATTTCTCACGAAACCAAGATGAAACCAAAATCGGTTTCATCGTATTTATGATGAAACCAAAATCGGTTTCATCGTATTTATGATGAAACCAAAATCGGTTTCATCGTATTTTTGGGAGGTGGTGGTGGTGGGCGGTCGTGGTGCTGGTTTTGGTCGGCGGTGGTCGACAGTGGTGGTGTTGGATTGTAGGGTGGCTGGTATTGGTGGTGCAATTACGTAGTATCGGTGGTGGTGGTCGGAGGTGGTGGCGGTGGTGGTTGACAATGGTGGTGCTGGATGGTAGGGTGGCTGGCAGTGGTGGTGCAATTGCGCAGTATCGGTGGCGGCGGCAGAGCGGCGGAGCGATGGTGGTCGGTGGCAGAGCGGTGGTGGTGGCGGCGGAGGTGGTCGGTGGTGGCGGCGGTGGTGGTCGGTGCGCGGCGGCGGTGGTGGTCAGTGGCGGCGTGGTCGGTGGCGGCGGTGGCGGAAGGTGGCGTTGGCGGTGGTCGGAGGTGGTGGCGGTGGCGGCGGTGGTCGGAAGTGGTGGCGGTGGTTATCGGTGGCGGCGGTGCGTATTGGTGGTTGTTTATTTCTTGTTGGGGGTGACAATATAATAAGAATTAAAGTGTGGTTGATTTTTGTTTTTGTTGGGGTGATTTAAACTAGAAGGGTAATATAGACAGTTTATATTAAATGGGGTTTTTGCGAACAATTTGTTTTGTTGGAGTTTTTGTATATGGTTAGTGACACCTTTGGGGTTATAACTCGCGGACCGTATATATATATATATATATATATATAAGATATTTTTTAATATAGAACGAGTCTCACTGGATTATAAAAAATATTTATTTATATAAAAACGGGTCCCAATATGTTAATTTGTCCGTTATCCTATTGTGAGAAATCACATTTGCACGTCCACATGGACAAACAAATGAGCAAACCTAACTTAGCCGACTGGAGTTGCCCTAAAACTAACACCTTTCAGTAATACAAGCTTATTTACCAGAAAAAAAATAATATGCACCATGAATTTATATGATTTCAAGGATTTAAAATCCCATGTAACTATAAATATTTCGTAATTACAATTTCCACAACAAAACACACCAATACAAGTGGGGTACATCTTAAAAAGATTGTCCAAATAGTTTGGTGTAAACTTTAAAATACATGTATTTAATGCAACGGTAGTGTGAGCAAAAACAATGTTTTTATCTTGTGAGCATACACAACTTTTCCTCCTTACACTTCTTCTACTCTTCCTTGCGTTAATATCTTCATTCTTTATTCCTTGCTCTATTTTCAGAAACATGATCAAAAATAATTCTTGAATTTTTTCGTAAAAATATCACCTTTCTTCTCTCTTTATCCCAAAAAGAACCTTGTTTTCTCCATAAACGAAGTAGAAGAAGAAAAACACCACTCAAAGATCATATTTGTATTTTAAATTCAAAAAACTCTGAATTTTCAGTTGCTAACTTCACTGAAGAAAGTATTCAGTGAGTAATCGGTGATTTTTCTTTTAAATAAATCTTTTTTCTTGCTAACACATATAATTGTAAAATTACTCTTAAAATCGATTGTATCTCTCCGTTTCTTGTGTTTTCAGGACATGTTTTTGGTATTAGTATTAACAACAATATCTTTCTTTTATCACGATAATAATCTCACATTGCAAGTGCTTATTTACTTTCATCGTGTCTTGTAAGATTTCTTTTTTTTGGTAGATTGATGATGGGTTTGTGTAATTGGTTATTAAGGAAATAAGATTTTATGGAATCGAGGTCTTGATTCTATGAGTGGGTTCTTTGGATTCAATTTAATGGAATTTTTTAGGTTATTAGTATTGTTTATGAATATCCGAGAAAGAAACTTAGGGAGAGATTTTATTGGGGTTGTGAGAAGAAGGGACAAAGAAGAACTGCATATGCATATTTGATTTTGGTAGAAATTCTTCTTCATCATATCACACAAACCTGTTTTATTGCTTTTTGGCGGAAATTGTTTTTCCTTTCTCACGTATCTTTAATAATGTTTTGTAGGAATAATTTTTTACAAAAAGATAAAAGAGTTGGAAAAAAATGTTCCTTACAATGTTTATGTTAGTTCTTTAAGCGCATCTAAATAGGGTATGTTGATACCCGACACGATCAAGGTTCACGTAAGTCATAAAGTTTATGGTTTGACTATAATTTGCACCAACGACCCGGGAGTCGCAATGGATTGGGTCACAAAAAAATTGATAGTTTCAGCAAGTTATGATGTACGTTTCCCTATCACCACGTGATCTGATCTGGTGTACGGTTTCATGGTGAACAAAGAAGTATTATTGTACAAGATCATCAGGAACGTTATACCAGATGGCCTGCGTAACCTATTGAAGGATGATTTGCATCTTCATTTCCATTGATACAAGACTGATGATAACCTTCTCAGGATGTTCACAGATAAATTAGGTTTGACATTGAACATTATGAAACACTCGGGCCGGAATATTTTCCCGTTTAAAATATACATTGAGGAATTTGCAGTTATTTAGAGTATAATTAAAAAGAGAGAAAGGAAGGACCAGACTACCGCAACTCCGATGGTAACGAACAATGGAGATGGTGCAACAATGGAGGGTAAAATTCCAATCCCAGTGAGTTTGTATCTCTTGCGTGTTAAAAACATGGTAATTTGAAATTAAAGTTAAAGTTTCATGCATGCATAAGTTATCTAGATTTTTAGTCTAGAATTATATTTTACAAGAGTGCAAAACTCATGCATAAGGTTTTATATTTAATGAAATAATGTAGTAAGTGAAAAAGCGGGGGCTAACAACACCACCCAATATTTCGCTTAGCAATCTGTATGGACAAACTCCAATATAATTTTTATGAGAATCAACTAGACAGTTAGACTCAATCAATAAAAAGATATATCAAAGAGTTTATATTTCAATCTCTCGATTTGATCTTTACTCAAGCAAATGGAAATCTGCGAGTCTTTATCAAAGAGAGATAACTTGGACGGCACCAAAGACCAATGTCCAAGGATCAATCAATATCAATTAACAACCAAAGGTTGAATTTCCAGTCGATGATCTTTAACGCACAACCTTTATTATTTCAATTATATAAAAAATATAATGCGGAAAAGAAATAACACAGACACCAGAAGTTTTGTTAACGAGGAAACCGCAAATGCAGAAAAACCCCGGGACCTAGTCCAGATTGAATACACACTGTATTAAGCCGCTACAGACACTAGCCTACTCCAAGCTAACTTCGGACTGGACTATAGTTGAACCCCAATCAGTCTCCCACCGATCCAAGGTACAGTTGTACTCCTACGCCTCTGATCCCAGCAGGATACTGCGCACTTGATTCCCTTAGCTGATCTCACCCACAACTAAGAGTTGCTGCAACCCAAAATCGCAGACTTGATAATAAACAAATCTGTCTCACACAGAAAAGTCTATCAAAGGATAAATATGTCTCCCACAGAAAAACCTTAGGTTTTGTTCCGTCTTAAGATATAAAATCAAGGTGAACATGAACCAATTGATCATCTGGTCTTATATTCCCGAAGAACAACCTATATTAATCAATCACCTCTCAACAATCCTTCTTGACTACACAAGCGGTTGCCGAGGAATCACAAACAGTGAGACGAAGATGTTTGTGACTTCTTTATCTTGCCTATCGGAGAACTCTCACGATCTCAAGACAATCAATAGATTGTACTCGTACAATAGAAGATGCAAGATCAGATCACACAACTATGATAAAAATAGTACCGGTCTGGCTTCACAATCCCAATG
Organism: Papaver somniferum; assembly: GCF_003573695.1. NCBI lineage: Eukaryota > Viridiplantae > Streptophyta > Magnoliopsida > Ranunculales > Papaveraceae > Papaver > Papaver somniferum. The sequence continues at coordinate 21,442,531 of NC_039366.1, forward strand.
AAGTCTTTAAGTCGTTAACCTGGATTTAGAGAAGAAAACCAAAGGTTAAAGGAGAATCGACTCTAGCGAGCGCACTAGTATCACACATACGTGTGGGGATTAGTTTTGCACAATGCTATATGTCTCCTTTATATATTCTTCAAATCAGGGTTTTTCCTAAGTTACAAAGAAATCCATATTCACCGTTAGATGAAAACCTGATTTAGATTCAAGCTAATATTTCTCAACCGTTAGATCAAAAACTTAGCTTGTCGCACACACTTGGGTAGACGTTTACTGGGTTTACCATTCCCAAACGTGTACTTTATGTTGGTTCAACATAATAACCCAAAAGGTTAACCATATGAGCATTTCATATTAACCTAGTTCTTCTTCACCATAACTAGTTCAATTGAATCAAATGAACTAGTTAGAGAGTTGTTCAATTGCTATGAGATCTTATGTAACTACACAAGACACAATTGAAACAAATATGATTCGATTCGATGAATCGGCTCATGAACTTTATAGCCACGGTTTGCATAAAGCATTCCTTAGTAATTTAAGTTTCATGTTCAGAATACATCTTTAGATCATAACCACTTAAACTCACAAACAAGTTCGCGGACTTAAGGCAACCGGCAGAGTTTTCCAAACTCAGCAAAAAATCTCGGCAAAGAGACTTCCGCCAGTTCGTGGACTAGGTTCGCGGACTGAGTTCGTGGACTAAACACGCAAACGAGTTTTTGGAAAATCCCAGCAGAAATTCTCGGTAAGAGAACTTCCGTCAGTTCGCCGACTGAGTTCGCGGACTGGGTTCGCGGACTTGGCAAAGCCAATTCCTCCAGTTTCTCTCAATCAACAAAGTTCGAAAACTTCGGATTAAGGAATACATGGTTATGTAATCTAAACTCTCATTCCAATCATTGAGACATTCTCAGAGGACGTTATATAGTCGTTATTCACAAACCGTTTCACGTCAGAGCAATTCTCAAAGTAAATGAAATTTTTCATGACTTTCGTCACTAGGTGAAGATAAACTTGATCAAAGGGAAGCGCTTTACCAACACATGATTTCGAGAAAAAGATAAGTAGTGAATACTCAGCTCGAAATGCAAATGTGTATGATCCATTCTATATAGCATACGACTTTTTGTCTCATAAGAAGTAGGAGATATAATAGATAGACTTTTGAGTGATAGACAAGTTCAAGTCTCCACATACCTTTTTGTTGATGAAGTTCCACGGTTCCTTGAGTAGATCTTCGTCGTTGTATGATGAATCGCCATGAAGTCCTTGAGCTCAACTACACTTTCTATTCTAGTCCGAGACTTAGTTATAATAGGCTAGAAATCAAGACTCATAGTTTTGATCACTAACATTGACAAACATGCTTGATATAGCAACGCATATGAGGTTGACCGAGCTATGCTCTAACAATCTCCCCCTTTTTCAATTTTAGTGACAAAACTATTAATACATATGGAATACAAAAAAGATAAACTTTAGTGGCTCCTATTCCATAGTCTAATCTTCAACATTCCTTGAAATCTTCGTCCTTCCAAGTACTCCAATGATCCCAAAGGTTGTAAGTTTAGCATCACCGTTGTTGAATATCCGTAGCTATAACAATGAGAGAAATCGATATTCTCGATCATTATTATACAGTGTCATAGTATCATTATGTAACATCAAATTCCAATTGCATCACGACTTTAACAACAATACTATGGTGATATGTATCACTCCCCCTTAGTCAATACTCCATCTCGATCATGGAAACCACTCCCCCTTACACAATGATCCGAAAACCATATGTATTTGTAGTGGGAACTACATTATTTCTCCCCTTTTTTGTCAATAATATTGGCAAAGGTAAAAGAACGGGATCATAATGAAATTTCCACAAGAGACATTTCATAGACTAAAAGAAAAATACATACCAACTTAATTTAGATGCAATCATAAAGCCGAAGCTAAATGCATTCATCAAGGAGTTTTAAGATACAAGATAACCCCTATAAAATTCCACAGCCGCACACACCGCAAGATATTACCATTAAGCACAAGTTCAAAATAACTCTCCCCCATTTGATGTCATTCCCGAAGGAACAACAAGAGCGACCTTAGTTTCGAAAAAAAAGAAGGATTTTTAATTGGACACCAAAAACCATGGAAATGATTTTCTATATCCAAAACTCAACCAAATTAATCACAAGTAAACCATGATTAATTTAATCGGAATACGCAACTAAATCAAACCACAAAAGTGATCAATTTAATTGATTGTGCTCAACATAAGAAAACTCACGGAGCTACGACTAAGATAACCACACGAAGAATCGTTCAAATACTCAACATAAGGAAAACGTTATGGAATATACGACTACATCAACCAATAGAACATGATTAGTATATCCGTTCATATACTCAACACAATAACTTGTGGAATATATGAAAAACTCAACTAGATTAATTACAAGAGAACCTATAATTAATCTAATTGGAATACACAACCAAACTAATCACTGAAGCAATCAATTTAATTGTCAAAAGATTTTGCTCGACAAAAGAAGACTTTCGGAGTAAATAACTAAATAACCAATCAAGATGATTAATTTAGTTCAAGAATGCTCAACATATAGCATCTCACGGAACAACCAACAAGGCCAATATTGATCGACATAGTTGTAAGGTGCTCAACATAAGATACACAATGGAGCCTTCATGGTAAAACATAACAAAATGGATCAATGAAGATCAATACCGTGGATAACATACAAGGATCTATTCTATTTTCCATCACTATTTGCATAACGACATAATAGACTTTATTCTTGTCAAAAGACTTCATCCTATTTTCCATCAAATAAATGACTGCATAGGCATAACTTTTGTAATTGTCAAAAGTCCATTCGTTATTTCATCAATATGGATATCAATTTATGAACGACTTTACTTTTGACACGTTATGGACCTTCAAGTTCACAGACGCAAACAATACATATCCCATAAAAATATTGCAATACTTCAAAACATATTAATGCTGCAATAATATCATCCTTCAAATATTTTTTAGAATTTAAAAAAAATAAACCTAAAAAATAACATAAGAAGATGAAAACAAAAATAGCTATGTGTAGTCACAATCTTCGCTATTCAAAGCACTGGTTATTCTTCCAACTAAACCAAAAAGAAGACATACTAGGCAACAATTCCTTTGAGAAATTCTTTATCATTCCCGAAATCCTTGTTATCGACAACCATAGGGACATAAAGTTCACGGAGATAAGTGTCAATACCCACGAACTGCCTTGGCTGAAGAGGTCGAATTAGGGTCCTCTGAATTTCCAAAGATTTAGACACGAACGTCTTTATTTCATAAATATCCCTTCTTATTTCCTTTAACTCATCAAGAACATCGGAAAACTTCTGAGAGTTAGAAGGAACATCCCTGGGTTTTCTTGTATTCCTTCTTTTTCTTTTCAGGGACTTAGAAACAGGAGATTTCTCTTTTTCCTTGATTGAAGACTTAACAATCATGTTGACATTCTTTCCATCTGACGACATAGTGCTTTGAGAACAGTTATGAACAACTGGATTTGTGTGATGGAATCACTTAACTCAACAAGCAGTCTTATAAAGGATGTCAAAAGGAATGTAGGGTTCGAAACCTATTGACAGGTTCGTATACGCTCAACTCTAAAACCCTATAAAGAGTAGAATTATCGATAATAACCCTTTCTTTTATTTGATAGACAAAAAATAACAAATCTAAGAAAAGAAGGAAAAAATTTTTTGAAGCCTGTACCAACGCTCAATCTTGTCTCTTTTCGAATAGGCACATGAGACAAGATTTTCCCAACAACGCAATCAAGTTGTGTTGCGATGAACAACGATTTGTCCATCTTTTTCCTCATGGGAGGAATCCTCTGATCTCTGTATATCAAAACGATTTGACCATATTTTCTTTTCAAATGGTTTTATTTTATCCTTGGAAACCAACTTTTTAGACGAAGATAAGATCCTACATACCTCGGAGGTCTTCTGAGCAAGTTTCAGCTTCCTTGCTAATCGATCTGCTTTTCGTTGAAGTTTGCTGGCGTGCCTTATTTGGTGCTTGTATTTTTAACACCTTGATAGTTCGTGTCCCTTCATCGAACAAAACGAGCACGTCAACCTTGGATAGTATTCAGTCATCTGAGATGTGCAAGCAGCTAGACATACAGTTGATCCTGAAACATCACTGATAGGGTTTCCAGTTATCGGATTCAGTGAATCTTCCATCTTAATTTGGTTTCCCTCTTCTCCGAACCCATTGAGGTTGATATATGTACTGGTACAAGTATCAAAATCGATGTTTTCACAAAGAAGCCCTACACTTGATTTCCTATCTTCATCAGAATCATAGGTTTCAGACATTTCATCAAGTGTTACAGCTAGACCCTTGTTCCCAATATATTTTCTACGATTTGGACATTCGTTAGCAAAATGGCCAAAACCCTTATACTTAAAGCATTGAGACATGTCCTCGTCATCAACCTCGTCAGCATCCCTGTTTTTGGGAGGTACGCGACCGTGAGGTTTGTCTGATGACTTAGGTTTGTCTCTTGAAAACCGTTTACTTCTCTTCAACAGAAGATCCCTAAACTGTCTTGTGATCAAGGTGACTGATTTGTCAAGATCTTCATCCGAAAAATCATCCTCAGATTGATCATCCTCAGAGACATGAACACTCTTACCTTTGACAAGTAATTTAGTGTTCTTTTATGCTTTAAAGGCAACATCCTTGCCGACTTTGGATGTATGCTCATGGTTAAAGATCTTAAGCTTTCCAACCAAGGTGTTTCTAGAAAGATTATCGAGGTTATTCCCCTCAATGATGGCATGCTTCTTAGACTCGTATCTAGATGACATCGATTTGAGAATTTTCATCACAATATCCTTTTCAGGAATAGTCTTACCCAATGCAAAAGATGCATTTACAATTTCAGACACTTTATGATTAAACTCATCAAATGTTTCTTCATCTGCCATACGAAGGTTCTCCCAATCGGAATTAAGATTTTGAAGCCTAGCATCCTTTTCACTAGAGTTGCCTTCAAATACGGTTTCTAAGATATCCTAAGCATCTTTATATCTAGTGCAGTTTGTCACATGATGCTGAAGATTTGGGGTAATGGCATGTATGATAGCATTCAAACCATTGGAATTTTGCTTTGCAGCAGTTATCTCAACAGCGGTGTATTCACCAATAGGTTTGGGAAAATTTACATCACCAACTGCCACAACGGGAGCATCATAGCCATTAATCACATATACCCATGATTGAAAATCACGCGATTGAAAAAAATCTCGCATAACAATTTTACACCATAAGTAATTGGAGCCATCGAAGACTGGTGGTACGTTAATAGAGATAACACCTCTGTCCATAGAGTCAGATCGCTACAAACACGGACTTGTTAGGTCTTAAACGTGTTTGCCTGCTCTGATACCAATTTAAAAGGCGGGGGTCTAACAAGACCACCCAATATTTTGCTTAGAAATCTGTATGGACAAACTCTAATATACTTTTTATGAGAATCAACTAGACAGTTAGCCTCAATCAATGAAAAGATATATCAAAGAGTTTATATCTCAATCTCTCGATTTGATCTTTACTCAAGCAAATGGAAATCTGCGAGTCTTTAACAAAGAGAGATAACTTGGACGGTACCAAAGACCAATGTCCAAGTATCAATCAATATCAATCAATAACCAAAGGTTGGATTTCCAATCGATGATCTTTAACGCACAACCTGTATTATTTAAATTATATAAAAAATATAATGCGGAAAAGAAATAACACAGACACCAGAAGTTTTGTTAAGGAGGGAACCGCAAATGCAGAAAACCACCGGGACCTAGTCTCGATTGAATACACACTGTATTAAGCCGCTACAGACACAAGCCTACTCCAAGATAACTTCGGACTGGATTATAGTTGAACCCCAATCAGTCTCCTATCGATCCAAGGTACAGTTGTACTCCTACGCCTCTGATCCCAGCAGGATACTGCGCACTTGATTCCCTTAGCTGATCTCACCCACAACTAAGAGTTGCTGCAACCCAAAATCCAGACTTGATAATAAACAAATCTGTCTCACACAGAAAAGTCTATCAAAGGATAAATATGTCTCCCACAGAAAAACCTTAGGTTTTGTTCCGTCTTAAGATATAAAATCAAGGTGAATATGAACCAATTGATCATCCGGTCTTATATTCCCGAAGAACATACTAGATTAATCAATCACCTCTCAACAATCTACACAAGCGGTTTGTCGAGGAATCACAAACAGTGAGACGAAGATGTTTGTGACTTCTTTATCTTGCCTATCGGAGAACTCTCACGATCTCAAGCCAATCAATAGATTGTACTCGTACGATAGAAGATGCAATATCAGATCACAAAACTACGATAAAAGTAGTATCGGTCTGGCTTCACAATACCAATGAAGTCTTTAAGTCGTTAACCTGGATTTAGAGAAGAAAACCAAAGGTTAAAGGATAATCGACTCTAGCGAGCACACTAGTATCACACAGACGTGTGGGGATTAGTTTTGCACAATTCTAGATGTCTCCTTTATATAGCCTTCAAATCAGGGTTTTTCCTTAGTTACAAAGCAATCTATATTCACCGTTAGATGAAAACCTGATTTAGATTCAAGCTAATATTTCTCAACCATTAGATCGAAAACTTAGCTTGTCACACACACTTGGGTAGACGTTTACTGGGTTTGTGAAAACCATGCCCAAACGTGTACGTGTATGTTGGTTCAACATAGTAACCCAAAAGGTTAACCATATGAGCATTTCATATTAACCTAGTTCTTCTTCACCATAACTAGTTCAATTGACTCAAATGAACAAGTTATAGAGTTGTTCAATAGTTATGAGATCTTGAGTAACTACACAAGACACAATTGAAACAAAGATGATTCGATTCGATGAATCGGCTCATAAACTTTATAGCCACGGTTTGCATAAAGCATACCTTAGTAATTTAAGTTTCATGTTCAGAGCACATCTTTAGATCATAACCACTTAAGCTCACAAACAAGTTCGCGAACTTAAGGCAACCGGCAGAGTTTTCCAAACTCAGCAGAAAATCTCGGCAAAAAGACTTTCGCCAGTTCGCGGACTAAACACGCAAACGAGTTTTTGGAAAATCCCAGCAGAAATTCTCGGTAAGAGAACTTCCGTCAGTTCGCGGACTTGGCAAAGCCAATTCCTCCGGTTTCTCTCAATCAACAAAGTTCAAAAACTTCAGATTAAGGAATGCATGGTTATGTAATCTAAACTCTCATTCCAATCATTGAGACATTCTCAGAGGACGTTATATAGCAGTTATTCACAGACCGATTCACGTCAGAGCAATTCTCAAAGTAATTGAAACTTTTCACGACTTTCGTCACTAGGTGAAGATAAACTTGATCAAAGCGAAACGCTTTACCAACACACGATTTCGAGAAAAAGATAAGTAGTGAATACTCAGCTCGAAATGTCAAATGTATATGATCCAGTCTATATAGCATATGACTTTTTGTCTCATAAGAAGTAGGAGATAGAATAGATATACTTTTGAGTGATAGATAAGTTCAAGTCTCCACATACCTTTTTGTTGATGAAGTTCCACGGTTCCTTGAGTAGATCTTCGTCGTTGTTTGATGAATCGCCATGAAGTCCTTGAGATCAGCTACACTTTTTTATCCTAGTCCGAGACTTAGCTATGATAGGATAGAAATAAAGACTCATAGTTTTGATCACTAACATTGACAAACATGCTTGATATAGCAACGCATGCGAGGTTGACCAAGTTATGCTCTAACAGTAAGTGCTAATGTCAAGTATTTACACTTTTATATATTCACCTGTAAATAGGCTAGTTGTAAGAGTTGTAACCAAGCAACAACAAATAGATAAAACTTCAAGTTAAAATAGTCGCTCAATATCTTATTTATTATCCATTGTGCCAACAAATTTGGTATCAGATCCAAATATGGATTCAAGTTCAAACACAAACCTTTTCAATTATTTTCAAAACTCTATTCTAATAATTGAAGGTAAAATTTATGATTTATGGAGTCTCCAAATGAAGACCTTATTCATCTTAAAGAACTTTGGGACCTTGTATAAGAAGGATATAATAAACAAACAATCTCCAGAAGCGATTGCAGCATTCACATCAGCACAACTACAGGCGTGTAAGGATAATGTAAAGAAAGATTTCAAGGCATTACGTTTTATCCAACAAGGTTTAGTAGACATGTCATATCCAGAATTTCAAATGGCACAAAACACCAAAGGAAATAGGTTTTTGAATGCTTCCTCTTTGTTTAAGGATGTGTTTGATAGGAGTTAATCCATGGAATTAACCATCTTTCCATGCAAATATCGTGTTTTCCGTCGTTTGGTCAAAAATCTGTTTCCATGGAATTGCAAAAAAAGCGTGGCCTAAAGTATATTTCAATTCCATGGAATTCCATGGAAAGTCTTTCTTTGCCTCCTCCAAGGAACTGATTTCATGGAAACACTTTCCATGGAATTGTTTCCTTTCTCTGTTATCAAACACAACTTAAGTGGTTTCAGAGAGGGAAAAGAAGGAAGAAGTTGCTTGAGAAATATTATGAAAATAATGTTTTATGTGATGAATTCCCACCCATCCCCTATTCTATTCACCCGCATCCACCCCCGCATTCACCGATTAAATTTCTCAATCAAAAGAAGAATTGACCAAGCATAATTAGGTCTTGATAAGAAGAATAAAAAATGTGAATACATCAAAATAAGAACATGAGATAAGTTTTTTAATGATTATTTTGATGAACTCCATATCTATGGGTAGCTAACTTTATACTATTGGTTAAGGATGTAGTCTTAATTCTAAAACTTGTGCTTCATTTATGAATTAGTTTTCTCTCTTCATTATCGTTCAAACTTCTACTTTGTTTCTCCATTACCTGATTGACGTAATATTGTAATATGATTTAGATGTTTGTTTAGTTGAGTGGCAAATTAATTGAACTCAAATACATTTCTATAGATAGATAGGGTTGTTCCATACGTAAAAGTGATGAACCCTGAACACAGTAGCATGATATGATTACGGATTGTAGTGATACTCCCTTGTAATCATATGTAGAACTTGACCATTGTCCTAATTGTCTGTGGGATGTATGATAATTGCATTGATTAGCCTATTTATGAAAACTTAATTAATGCTATAAGGGAATTGAACTTAGTTCGCAAGGCATTAGGTTATTCTTTAGGTAGAATTCACATCTGCATCTCTAACGTGTTTGTTGATGAACTTAGAAAATTAAAGGAGTTCTCGATATCAAGACACTCTAGGGCTTTTGATGATAAATAGATTCATTTGCAATTCTAGTCATATATTCAAGTACATGTTTAAGATTGAAGATGAATTCCTTGACCAATCTTCTCAACTATTGATTATTTTATACTATTTACTTTGCTTTTGATTTAGTTTTTTATTGCTTTGCGTAAAAATTAGAAAACTCCCCCTTGGTTACTTGAGAAATTGAAAATATAATAACAACAATAGCCTCCCGTGGAATGAACTCGTTTTTACCACATACTTAATTTATATCTGGTTGAAGTGAGAAAGTGAATTTATTTTTGATGTGTTACGACAACGATCAATAACTAACACATTGGATGAAATTTTGGTAGGGGACACCGATTTGAGAAAATTTAAAGGAATTCTGTGCTTGAATACTTTTACTTCGTTTAAAGCTCTCAGAGTAAAATCAAGGAGAAGAAGAGCCCCAGGTTAGGCCTTAGGAAAACTATTAAAGAAAACTCTTTGTTTGTAATTTATTTTAACAGAATATCAATAAAGTTTATGTTTGGTTCTTCCCAATTTACTTTTGTTCTGTAATGTTTGTTCTATCTATGGTTATTTAATATTTAAAGTGATGATGGAACATGCATCACTAGCAGCAAATCCTCATATTATGTCTTTTCTCTCAAATTATGTGAGACTGAACATCTGAAGAAATGCCAAAATTGCCAAAAACAAGAAAGAAAAAGAAAGAAAATTGCCATAACAAAACTTCTGATTAGCATTCTAAGACAACTATTGCGGAAGAAATAAAATTTCCATAACAAAACTTCCAATGGGCATTCTAAGATAACTATCACATTGATTATTTTATTTTTTTGTTGTTGTTATTGTTATTGTTGTTGGCTTGTTAGTGTCCTCTTTCATGCGAATGTTTGCTTTTCCTAGTTGTTTTGAAAATTGAAAAATTTTAAATTGTCATTTATTTATTTCATTTTTTGATTGAAAAAGCATTAGAAAAACTAGCCAAACAAAACTGTACTTTGAAACAAATATAAAAATATTGTGCTTTTAGTTGTGAGGGTGTCATCTCATTCTAAGAAATAGCGAGAGGATCTAAATATTTGAAACGACGCCAAATAAATTGATATGCTGGCCTAATAATTGAATTCACAATTGAAAAAAAATTTGACTTGAGAAGGCAAAATATATTGAGAAAACGGTCACTCAAGGTGACCAAATTACATTAAAAGACCAAAAACTGTCAAGGACAGTTTATAAAAGCATCCCAATTATAGATTAATGTTGAAAAAGGGAAACCATCAAAAAAAAATTGAATGAAGTGACCAGTTAAACATAATACACTTCCCTACCACGATAAGCTGCTTACTATTCTTAGATTTATTAGCAAAGCATCTAATGTTTCTTTCTTGCAAGATAATCCACCAAATTGCACAAGGTAACAGAGTCCAAATCTTCTGCTTTCCGAATTTTGCTTTACTAGTTCTCCAATTCTAAATTATTGCTTTAATAGACTCGGGAAAAGCCTAAACTGAACCAAAAATATAAAAGAAATAATTCCATACTAGACTTGTGAGATTGTAGTGAAGAAACAAATGCGAGTTTGTTTTTTGTTCGATTTAACAATTGAAAAGTATTCCTACTAAAATAAATTTCTGGCTCTATCGCCGATCAAAAGCCAAGTAACTGTAATTTAGAACTATTTAGATGCTTGGAGATGTATCACTTGGATTCTTGTAATCTATTTTGTTACCTAGGTTCGTTTACAGGCTTCAAATTCGTCTGAGCTAAAGATTTTCTGAACTGTCTATTGTAGAACATGCACAGAGTCTTCGATTCAGGTTTTTTCGGAGCCCAGGAATTCGATTCCATGGGAATATACCAAATTCCCTCGAACCGAACAGACGTAAAAGTTTCATAATTGAATTCAGCGGGAATCCAATTTCTTCAAAACTCATCTTTCCTATAACATCGCCGGACCCGAGGAATTGAATTCAATTCCAGAAAAAAAGGATTATCCCATAATTGAGTTCCCGAGATTTAAAACCTAAACGGAAACCGTTGTTACACCGTAGAAACCAAAAAAATTCACATTTTCAGCTTTGACAACAATGGGTTAAGAATATTTACATTTTGAATCACATTTACAGCTCATAAAATTTCTCATGAATAAATCACGTGACAACAACGAAATGACGGCGTTAACTTCTTCTTTTTTTTTTTTAGAATATTCAAGCCTAGATTTTGTTAGGCAATGTGAACTAGTTGACCTGTCCAATTTATACAGAACTGTCATCATTTAAGAACATTATGTGTGTACATATCTCATCATCAAACACGTGTATATAGGAAGCTACGTGGAAAGCATGCGGACAAAGTCATCAAAACATGATGACACACGCCCATAGCCAAGAAGCCCATCCCGTCGACGTCGGATCCTTACCCGAACAAATCTAAGGGCAGAAGTTAAAAGATGTACCGAAAACACGATGCACTACGGAGCACCAAATAACTCCCGAAGAGTTACTTTATCTCATCCCCAAAATAAGCCAAGATCAACGGTGGAGAGAAGGTGAACTGACATGGACGTGACAGGGGGAGAAGACACACTTGTCTGACACGAGCATCGCCTCAACTACCCGCATTAAACACTCTGAGCAGTGTACATGTCGATCAGCCCGTGGAACGAACGAGGATAACTCTACGTGATCAAGCAATGAACGAAGACCTCCGCGTGATGGACACAAAACACAAGAAGATAAGGTTCCAACGGTCCTCAGAAATGGGTCCCACACTCTAACCCTATAAATACCCCCTCTCCACCAAGAGTGAGGGGATCGGAAAAATCAGGGAGAGAAGGAGAGAGAAGGATTGTGAGTGTAAGTTTTTCCTTTACAATATACAGACCTATGTAAACTCCAAAGTCACTCGACTATCTCTGTAACCATCAAGTACATAGTGAAACAACAACCCCGTGGATGTAGGCCTTAGTGCTGAACCACGTAAATCCCAGTCTTATTTACATTTCAGCACTTTATATTCGACTAACGCTCCATGAGTTTTATTCTTATACTTCGTTTTCTTTATCTTCCCCTGCGTAAACGCCCCTTGCGATGTTATTAGATGAGGCTATGATAAACCCGAAGGTTTTGAGCCAAGGATTCAATACAATTGTATTATCAGTGTGAGTCTGTACATTGTTTATAAACATATTGATGCCTGCGTGATTTATGTGTTCACACATTACATTGGTTATTATCCGACAAACACGTGCCTTTTAACCGTTTTTGTATCCAAAGTACTCCAGCAAAGTCAAGGATAAGTACATGTACCTGTTTTTTTTTACTCCAGCAAAGTCAAAAATCAAATATTGCGGCGGCTACGATGTAGGTCTGAATAACGACGTTGAATAACTATGAGCATATCCGAGAATCCGATCAACTCATGTAGCCTATTTATACCTGGATGATGAGATACAGTAACAAATCACCAAAACAAGAAAGAAATTCACGCCAAGATACTAAGAACAGATGGATCAAAATGGCATCAGCATGCGGCCCAGGTCAGTTTTTGTATATGTTTTCTATTCTTCCAATTTATATACCTCTGCTTAGTAAGTAATGAATTAAATTATGCGACTCATGAATCAATGTCTGTATTGAAGCCTAACCAAATTGCTGCACAGGTAAAAGTTCATGGCCTGAGTTAGTTGGATACAATGGGGAGAGTGCAGCAAGAATAATCGAAAGACAGAATCGCAACGTGAATGCCATTGTATTGCTAGATGGAACCCCAACAACCAAGGACTTCAGGTGCGACAGGGTTTGGGTCTGGGTCGATGCAGCCAGGAAGGTTATCCGAACACCTAAAATTACCTAGAAATAGGTAGTACTATATGCTCGATAAATTCATGTATGAGGACCTGTAATAAGAAGTTGTCACTACTGATCACTTGTATCATCCATGGCTACTATAAAATTATTAAATAAAAGGGTGATTTATTATGTTTATAGCTGTGCTATTTAATTTTTGAAAATCATCAAATGCGCATGACGGGTCACATAGATAATCAAATGACAGGATGCACTCTTTTTTAAATGAACAAATTGGTGATCCAAATACCGCGTGTCCATAAGTTGGTTGCTCGGCCATCTTTCGGCCTTCAACCGCTAGAGAAAGCAGAAAGTGGGCGACCAAAAATCCAATAGAGAACTTGAACTTCTATCTCAGGTCTCGGACTGAAGTAAGCTTTCATGAAAGTTGGATATGACTCTCAAGGTGGGTGACCAAAATCCTAGTTTCCATTTGTACGAGATAAGACAAACAAATTCATCCCCAAAAGTCTCGGCAGACAGAGATAAAAACCAACAAAAAAACCGCCTCTCACAGCCCAGCCTCCTGCACGTCTCTCGAAGAGCAGGTCTACAAAAAAAAAGATGTGAGAGGTGGTTTTTACCTGGTCTGTTCTGTCGGTCTGTAGAGAACTACTGAAAGTTCTCAACTTAAGGGTTAAAGAGACTAGTTAATCACCTGTGCTACACACGGGTTTATTTTTCACCTATGAATTTGTGGATCTATGTTTTAAAATTAATCTCATTAAAAATAAATTACATTATTAAAAATTTAATAAGCACAAAACCGTTAAAACTAATAGGACATTTATAAACTTATAAAAATCCAACGCAAATAATTTTTTTTATTTAAATCATAGGCTTGCATTGCACTTTGTTGTCTTCGAAGCCGTATTTGTTCTGGCCTCAGTCTTCCTCCAAATTTTGTTACACCTTAAATTTTCAGAACTCGTGTTTTTTCCCCTGTATATTCTTATCTCTGTTGGTCCATCAAGTCATCATATGCCTTTATTTCATTAGTAGATTTATAATATTTAGATTATAATCAAGTCATTGAGATTATTTCAACTCAACAAAGGATCAATAATAAATGTGTAGATTTATAAGATAGAAGCAAAAAGTGCACAAAATTAATCGCACAACGCTGAGATCGTTTAAAAACCAAATGTAGCGCCAATACTTTTTGAGAAGGAATAAATCTAAAATTAAGGGAAAGTCTTTAAACATGCTCTTGTGTGTGTATGGTATAAAAATTAGGGGAAGGACTATAGAAAGCTTAAGCTACCATTAAACAATTAATGCTAAAACAAACTTGGATGATTCTTTTCTCGCAAAAAAAAAGAAATAAAGATACTTGGTTTTCTTATAATTTCTCGTCAACTCGTGATAATGATCTTATTTTGCATAGATGTGTAATTGTACCCATATTCTGGTGATATATAGATATCATAAAGTCACATAATTGTGGACACTGAAAATGTATATTGTTACAACCCTTCCTAGCTCGAATTGTGTAATCCTTCTGGCATGCGGTCCTTTTCTACAACTCGCAAACTGGCCATAAGTTCATATGATCTATTTGCATTGTCGTTTACTGGACATCTAAGTTTATGAGTAGGAACAAAATTTAAAAAGGTAAGGTGAACAAAAGAGGCAAAACAAATACATATGAGGCAACCAGTAAAATAAGATAATCTCGAAGGTGGAACTTTTTCCGGTTTTCCAAATCCCTGTACAAAGAATTACTGTATTTTTTGCACCCACGATGCGAGAAATAAAAATGTTAGTGCATGTAGAGTTTAAGACTTTAAGTGACACATAGAATTAGTACAAATTTTCAAAAGAGTATCCATAGATCGAACGACGCATAGAATTTGGGTAGCTGGATGGTGCTGCTCTTTGACTAATTCTCAACTGTACCAATAGGTTTCAATTGCACTGCTGGTACTACGAAGCTACCGAAAGCATATAGTTCAAGATACCAAAATCATCTACATACCTTTACCGAGAGAGACAAAACACAAGCATAGTCAACTAAATCGATATAGAGAGTATGCATTCTAGTTGACTGCAATGGCACCAACTAAATAGATTCTCCAACATGGTGATTCAACAATATCTCCATCCCCATTGAAAACTAGACACACAAAGACAATGGAAAATCACAAACAAAAAAAATTCAGGTGAACACCTTTGATGGCTTGGTTTAAATTATATCATACAGTTCAAAATACAAATTAATAGTAAAAGAATAACCAACACCAAAGCACATCACCTTTCACCAACATGGATGCAAGAAATGTTGTTAGTTAGCCTTTTCCAGATTCTTCACCGATAAGCTCATCGCAGTTGAGAAAACATGACCAGGTCATCAACTCCCATATCTACTTACCATGCAAATACGTCTTTATGTTGCTCTTAAATTATTCCGAACAATGACTTCCCCTGAATTACTTCTGATAATGTTCTTACTTCTTAACAGTCTCTCCCTTTTTCCTTTTGGTGTGTCACTTCCCATTGCTGGTGAAGATGAAAATCGGCCAAGCCTGTATTTTTA
Source organism: Papaver somniferum (assembly GCF_003573695.1). Classification (NCBI taxonomy): domain Eukaryota; kingdom Viridiplantae; phylum Streptophyta; class Magnoliopsida; order Ranunculales; family Papaveraceae; genus Papaver; species Papaver somniferum. Next base: position 21,458,285 of record NC_039366.1, read on the forward strand.
TTATTATTATTATTTATTTATTTTTTTGTATTTCTTACGTATTTCTCTTCGAGTATTGTATCTGATCACAGAAGTGGAGGAGGTAATAGTTATCAGTGTAATACCTTTTTTTTCTGTTTTTTTTTTGTAAGCGAACCTATATAGGAGAAAAAAAAATACAGTATATTAATTATTTCAAGTATTGTATCAGATGACAAAAGTGCAGGACGTAATAGTTATCAGTGATTATCCTTCTCAGTGAACCTACAGAGGCGAAAACGATAAATACAGTACATTAATTAATTTTGTTTGACCTTATGATTCAAAACCCAAAATCTATACAAATAACCAAAAAGTAAGAGTTTTTTTTTATACACGAAAGCAAGTGTGGTTATAAACGCAATCTTTAGAGCATTTTTGGTTATTAGTTAGTCGCGAATACAGCCTAATATTAGTCATCTCAATGATAAGTTCTCACCTATCAATGCATAGTCATACAAAAAATAGCAAATATAATCTCTAAAGATTTTCAAATAAAAGAAAGTAAATGTCTAATAATTGATCACTTTTAATGCATTGGTAGCCCGTGGATTTTAAATAAATTGAGTGGCTCGCGTAGCATAAACCTGTAAAACCCCAGTAAGAAAGTTTGTTATTTCTTCATCTAGAGAGTAACGTGCAAAAGTACAGGAGGATCTACCAAAACATATTAAAACTCAAATGAAATAGGAAACTTGCAATTGCATAAAGGTTCATTAACTCTATATATAGATGAAGGTTTAATTACCTTATGCAGAAAGGCTTGAATTAACAGCAGAGAGAAGGAGATTATTGAGAGAGTTATTGACGTCAACAAACTGTTAAGCTCCTCAGGTTTGACACGCAGTTTTCTTCAGTGTAATTTTTCTCCCTTTCTTCACCATTAGCATACCTTGAATAAGGCGAATATTTGGTAAATGACTAAGATTCAAACATTAAAGCCAATTAATACTATTTCAGCTAATATACAGATCGATAAATCCCAACTCCCTACATAAGAAGGTTGCATCAGGCCTTAAAAAACAAAAACAAAAAAACAGAAAACAATCAATATGAACATGATCACTTTTCAGTAATGAGAAATTGAGCAAACCACTATTTACTGATTTAGCAACATCTGAGGAAATAATAATGCAAAAAAGCATCATTTGGACCTGGCGCTGGGAAACAAAAAAACAATTATGGTGTTTGATTTATATTGCAACAATATCTGCAAGAATGAGTTTTCTTTTTCTTTTTTTCTTTTTGATATGAAAAATTGCAAGAATGAGTTTGTACATTTATATTGTTTGAAGTATCATGTATGCTCGGGTACAACAGAGGCATGATATGAATGATCTAAGGATACCTGCAAAACAAACACAACGAAAATAGAGATTTGAACAAACAAAAACCTTAAATCGCAAGAAGACAAAACCGTAGAAGAGAGAAACAACATGGAAAACCGTGGCTTCTGGCTTTTGGGCGGACTTTATATAGAGAGACAACGTAGTGTAGATTCCATATGAAACAACTCTATTTTAGGAATAATATGCAATATCTAAATATTTATTTAATTTTCATATTTCTGGATCGGTAAATTTACTTCTTGCACTATATTTTGGACAAAAAATATTGAGTTTCTTTTCACAAGGCTTACGAATAGAATTAATGTTTTTTTTTATGAAGTGGACGATACAAAGAGAAATAATATCTAATCGAATGACCAAAATACCAATGGAAAAAAGGAATCTAAAAACGAAAACAAACATCATGCAAAAAAAAAATCACTCAAAAAATATCATCGTGCAAAAAGAAAAATCACCTTGAAAATATTTCTGATTTTTCCGAGTGTTAGTTTACAGCAAAGCCAAAAAGCCCTGATTTTTTTTGGGCGTCCAGTTCCTGCAAACCAAAATAACCACCGTCAATAACCACCGTCATTTTTTCAGCAAATATGATAAGCCCTAATATTCAAAAACAATAAACCCTAACCGTGTGTAAAGAAAAAAAAATTATCGGGAGAACGATGAGATCCCACCCTTGTTGCAGCACTTTATATAGAGAGCATCATGCCAAATTTTACAATTATATATTACGACGAAATAGGAAAAAATTCCCGGTTAAGTAAACAAAATCTCATACAAAATATGCGCAATTAATTAGTAACCATGAAATAAAGATTATAGAAATCGTGAATTAATTATTAACCATGAAAATTTATACAAACAAAAACCTTAAATCGCAAGAAGACAAAACCTTAGAAGAGAGAAGCAACGTGGAAAACTGTGGCTTCTGGCTTTTGGGTGGACTTTATATAGAGAGACAACGTAGTGTAAATTCCATATGAAACAACTCTATTTTAGGAATAATAGTAATCAATATCTAAATATTTCTTTAGTTTTCATATTTCTGGATCGGCAAATTTACTTCTTGCACTATATTTTGGACAAAAAATATTGAGTTTTTTTCACAAGGCTTACGAATAGAATTAATATTTTTTTTGAAATTTTATTTTTTTCTCGGTTTAATTGATAGTTTGGGGATGTAATTAGGAAAATAACATTTTTCGTGTATGTAAACGGACATTGGACACTTGATGATCATTCGATTTATTTTTTCATCACGTGATGATCATTCGATTTATTTTCTCATCACGTGATGATCATTTGATTTATTTTTTTGATTATCATGAAGGAATTGTGATTTGATATATTATTGGCATGGTAGGAGATTTTTAAAATTTTGTTATGCGAGTCAAGAAGAAGATTTTTCAAGATTTAGTTATCTTATTTTTAGAAAAATAATATTTCTTTATTTAAAATTCAATATTTTATTACTAAAAAATATAAATGGTGGGGTCAGAATCAACCAGAAGCTAGAATTCAGAATTAACCTGGAGCTCCAGTGAATGAGAACGCTTTAAAAAACTCTGTTATTATATAGAGAATGTGGCAAACTGGACAAAAACGATGTTTATTACTTGTCTCTGATTAGCCCAAGTGAAAAACTGGGCAAGTGGTGTTCCTTGTCACTAGATCCAGTTCTCCACTGGCCTTGACTTTCTAGTATTAGAAAGTCAAGGCCAGTGGAGAACTGGATCTAGTGACAAGGAACACCACTTGGGCATAGCTCTTTCAGCTTTAGGCTCATTTGTGATCGGTCCAAATCAATTTTCTAGTTTCTAAGAAATCAATTTAAAAAAAAATCCATTTTTGATAACGCATCCCTAAATTATTTTTGTTTCAAATGAAAAAAAGAAAAATCATGAATGCATTGAAATTCTCTCGAAACTAGAAAAAAGAAATTTCTTGTGGGATTTACCATTTCTAAAAAAAAAGAAAATTCATTGCCTAAACACTCTGGAAAGAAAAGCAAGCGTATCTATTTTTCTTTTATGCAATACTAGTCAATAATCAAATGGTGCACGTTTGAACAATTAACAATAACCAATCAAATAATGTTGAAGGTTTGAATAATCATGTGAATATCAGAGAATCCGATTGACTCCTGAAGCCTATTTATACCTTGATGGGATAAACTAACAAATCACCAACTCAAGGAAGAAACTAAAACCAAAATAATTATGAAAATGTCCGAGAATCCGATCAAAATGACTTCAGAATGCCCAGGTCAGTTCTTTCCATTTACATTTTATACTCTTCTGTTTAATAAGTAAAGCATACAAATTATATGCAGTTCATGAATTAATGCATGGTGATGATAGTGAAGCCTTCCCAGATTGTACACAGGTAAAAGTTCATGGCCTGAGTTAGTTGGGTTTGATGGGGAAACTGCAGCAAGAATAATTGAAAGAGAGAACCCTAACGTGAATGCCATTGTGTTGCTTGAAGGAACCCCAACAACCTTGGACTTCAGATGCGATAGGGTTTGGGTTTTTGTCAATGAGGCTGGAAAGGCTCGATGAATTCATGCATGTGCATATACATGGCAGTGAGCATTGTTCTAATGAAGTATTTACTTGTATCGTCCACTACCATTAAAATTTTAAATAAAGGATGATGTATTATGTTTGTGATTGTCTTATTTTAGTTTGAAAAGCAGATTACTTAGATATAAATGTTGGAAAAAAAATGGGTTTCACAAAGGATGAATGACACAGAGAAGAAAGTGTTGCACTCCAAAACTTTCAAGGCTTGTATAAATTTCTTTTAGACAAATATTTCTACCCTCCCAATAACAATTGGCGATTACAACAGGTATGCGAAATATTGCCTTCAGGATACAATGAAAGCCCTGCAACGAAAACTGAATTCAAGGTTTGTACCCCTTGATTCAATCAAGAACACACAAAGAGATTTCTGATTTCTGATGATGCTTTTTGAAACAGAGAAAACAGATTGATTTTTCTTATATGTTAAACGAAACTGGGAGAAGCTATTTATAAAGGGTTTTGCACCTGTTGGGAATAGGTTTTTTTATTCGCCAACAGGTTTCTATTCACGAAACGTCAGGTTCCTTCATCAACAGACATCAATGGTGTCTTTTGGATTCGAAATTTTCGAACAGGCTTTTATCGGCCAAATAAAACGTTCAGTTCAAAAAATTCTTCCGGGGACGTTGCCCCCTTGAAACCCCCACCAGGGGCGATGCCCCCCAGGACCCCCCTTTGGTTAGCGGCGTTGAAAATATTCCAACATTCTCCCCCTATTTTCAAAAACCATAAAACAAAGTTAAAACTTTTAAATCAGAGTGACTGCATCACCGAAGTGACTGCCTACGTACCCGAGTGGGATCAAGCCAACGTAGTTCAAGCACAATTGAGACTAAGCATCATCGTTGAAATCAACACATAAATGATAGGTATTTTTTTTGGATTTGAACCTTCACTTAGTGTAAGAAACTCAAAGCCTTATCGAGGTTCTATGGTGAAACCAGTCTTGAACCAAGTACCCCTTATGATAAAACCGGAGTCTCCACACATATTGATTTCATAAAATCATGTGTTCTGTAGCCAAGCACGTTAGTGGCCATGTGCTTATATCCTTGTTCATGAGTCTTCTTTAGAGAACGGTCTTCTTCTCTTAGGAAACGGCCTTATTTCCATACTCATATAGGTAAGTCTCGAAGGTGTTTCTGCGATACACCTTTTACTAATCATAGACTCATTAAGGATTTACATCCATCCTATTTTCTTGCAGAAACCAGCACTAATAAGAAATGGGAAGTTTTTATATTAGTGCTCCATAATCCACATCCATAACTTGTTGGTACCACATTGAACCTTGTTTATCCTTTTCAAAACATAGGTTGGGTTTCTGCTATGGGAGATCAAACTTCCTTCACAGACCTTAGTCCCATTTCTTTCCTTTTTATTGAAACCACTGAACTTGGTAGACTTTTCGTAAATGGGTCTGCCAAATTCCTCTTTGATTCAATAAAGTTAACCGTAACTACTCCCCTCTTGAGTAGTTGCCTAACCATGTAGTGTCTAAGACTTGCATGTATAGACTTTCCATTATAAGTCTTATTAGAGACATTATAGATTGTAGCTTGATTATCACAATTAATCAAGACCGCCGGAGTTGGCTTCTTCCAAAATGGAATTTCTATAAGTAGGTTTCTAAGCCAATCTGCCTCCTTACATGCATCAGTTAAAGCTATCAATTCTGACAACATTGTTGAATCAGAAATACAAGTCTGCTTCTTGGAACTCCAAGACACATCAGCACCCCCTAATGTAAAAATCCATCCAGAAGTTGACTTGGAATTTGATTCTACATTGTTCCAGTTAGCATCGCTGTACCCCTCTAGTGCAGCGGGATAGCCTTGGTAATGCAAACCAAAATTTATTGTTCCTTTCAAGTAAGCCATAACTCTTGAAACTGCTTTCCAGTGTTCATATCCTGGATTACTTGAGAAACGACATAATATTCCCACGGCTTGGGCTATGTCCGGTCTTGTGCAATGCATAGCGTACATAAGACTCCCAATAACACTAGAATACTCAAGTTGAGCATGAGTACGGCCGGTGTTCTTCATTAACTTGATAGTATGGTCTAAAGGAGTAGGTGCTGGATTGTCATCAAAGTGACCATATTTCTTGAGAAATTTCTCAATATAATGAGATTGAGTTAAAACCAACTCATCTCCCTTTCTTAGGATCTTAATTCCCAAGATTACATCAGCCTCTCCTAAATCCTTCATATCAAAGTTAGAACTAAGAAACTTCTTTGTTTCTTCCACAACAGATATGTCAGACCCAAAGATTAACATATCATCAACATACAAACAGAGAATCACACAACCAGAACTATCATGCTTACTATAGATACATTTGTCCGCATCATTCACCACAAAACCATATGACAAAACTACTTTATCAAACTTCTCATGCCATTGCATAGGGGCTTGCTTCAAACCATAGAGAGATTTCACTAACTTGCAAACTTTCTTCTCTTGGCCTGGTAATATGAAACCTTCAGGTTGCCCCCCAGGACCCCCCTTTGGTTAGCGGCGTTGAAAATATTCCAACAATAAATAATTGAAGAAAATGGTCAAATGGGCAGCTTAACAGTGACTTGTTGAACATAGGGTTCTTAAACTTGCAGTCTCTGAATAGTGATCTCGCCCAACAAACTAGAAACCACTTCTGCATTGGTGGGATTAAGTGGCAGGGCCTAATACTCTGACATTGACTCACCCATTTATATGTGTCAAGTGTCAATCAATTTATTCATGAATGCACCTCCAAGAGACAGTTGTGAGTCTTTCATTCATCATGACCGCAAATTTAATGTACGTATATAAATGCACCATCATCAACATTGTTTCTGGGATACTAACTGTCTCTGATCTAAGTGCAAACCTAGATTAATTCTACTAATACCATCACACACTTGATAATTAGCACCTCTGCTTGTAACAACTTAATTTCCTAACAACTTAATTTTCGACACCACTATTTTTTATTCAAGTACACTCCACGTGTTGATTTGAACACCACCAATGGATCCACAAATAAGTCAGGAGACCTGCAGACAAGAATTTATTTTCCCATTAGCACAATGTATGTAAAAAAACAAAAGAGAGTTAATTAGTGTTTGGGTCGTAGATTTTGGTATAATAGAGGATTTGGGGTCCTAAGTTTGTCCATCTTAGTGTTTGGTTCGTTGACACGTTAGTCAGCTGGTGAAGCCGTTAGCATATTTAACATCCGTTAAGGTTTTATTTACACGTTTGCCACAGTGTCAACTCCGTTCGGTATTTCATTTCCGCCACCTCCACAACAACTTTCGACTGATAAGAGAACAGTTATGTCCTTCAATCCTTCATGCAAGTTTCAATTCTATTTCTTTCCTTACATGTATGAGAAATAATGGATCACCTTCCTTTTAACCTGATGGTTCCATTTATAATATCATACTATAAGGGAAAAATAGAATTGGGAGAAATTAGGGAAGGAAAGATTCGATAGATTATAAGATAATTAAAGGGGTTTTTAATAGCTTGATGCTTCTGTTGTAAATTGTACAACAATCGGTGATACGACGATAAAGAAGCAATCCAAGTAAGTTATATACTGGTCGATTTAGTTATTTTTTGATTTATGATGTTTTTGAGATGTAATTATTGTAATTGATTCGTGGATGGTGTTGTTTTTTCTAGATGGGGTTTTGTTTGTGAAACCGTAAAGGATGGGATTTATGAGTTTTCTTTCTTGTTCCTGTTTGTTTAATTTTGTAGTTGATTAGTTGAGTTTGCAGTCGGTGACCTTAAGTATTCGTATTTGAATGTATGGATAATCCTATGGCTACTGTAAGATGGATTGCACCAAAAATAATCGAGTACATGAAGGACCACATTTGAACCATGCCATACTATTCAGAGAAGAAGGACAAGAGTATAGAGAAGCTACTTGATGATGCGCAACACAGAAAATTATATATACAACTGACTTACCAATGGAGCTCAGTGATCTTGGGTATAAAGACTTATGGATCAAAATATCAGGTTTGTAGGGAATTTGAGAGCAGCAAAAGATGATTCCTTGACGGACAACACCATTACCAGATCCTTCCCATCAAGTGTTCGACATAAGTATGGTTCAGTGGGTGTTTTCAACATGTTAGAAAGAATTCATAGGTCAGAGAGACACTGTAAATTTGATAAGAGTTTGGTGGGATTCTGAATTGTTCTGTTGCCGAGAAAATAGGGAAGAACCTTGCTTGTTTCCATGTATTTTAGTGATGAACGGAGGAGATCGAGGGCCATGACAGGACTGAGGTTGAAACTGTTCCCGTTGATTGAGACAGTAACCACGCAGATGCTTCAATCTAGACCGTATATTCAAAATTTTAAACGGAATTTTATAATGACAAATGTGTAAATTAATTTGCTAACGGAAGTTAACGGACTTTAACAGTTTGACCCTTTGACTAACGGGTCTACGACCCAAATACTATAACGGACAAACTCAGGACCCAAACACTAAATAGGACCAAAATTTACAATCCAAACACTAATTAACTCAAAAAAGAGAAAATAAATATAAAGATTAATGAAAGAATTTTAGGAGTAAACTAATTTATCTTAAGAAAATACGAGCCCATTGTATGAATTCCAAAATCATTAATGGAATCAGGAAATACATACGAAAGAGATATTAACACAAGCATTAAAGAATTTAGAAGAAATTTTAAAAAATGAAACAGATTTTATCAAAAATGAATATAAAAACCGATTTTTTAAATGAGTTAACTCATCAATCGCCCGATTTACACAAGACCTCTCTCTTCACTTCAGTCATCACGGTGTCAGAAACCGGAGGTAAACTGTGATGTGATTTAGTTAAGATAACACAGTATCTATTTATGGCTCCATGCGTCATCGCAGGCTAGACACTAGTTAGCAATTCGGTGTATGGGAAACGTACGGAACGACATACGTACGCGTGTTATTCGTTTTGGCGGAAGATAAATTGGGTCCACTATTCGGTCAACCAATTCTAATTTGGGGATAATTCGGAACGACATACGTACGTGTATAATTCGTTTTAGATATTTGAATACGGGAGAGAAAATTCGTCCCATATATAATATTAAATTCATAGGTATTCTTAATTTTACGTAGGATGAAACGAATTCTATGATTTAAATGGTTATATAGTAAATATATAAATTCCACTCAAACATTTTTCTAGTATAAACTCATATAAAAATCATCCGAATTGAATGTCCCGTATAGATAAAATTCGGATTCGGAACTATTAGTGAATAGTTCGCCGAATCCCTAACTAGGGGCTAGACCGAGCTGCAAATGTTATTTCAACTCTAGCTTCGTGACAACCTCGTGTCACTAAATCATTTTTGTTTCCATGTAAAAAGAAAAGTCAAGGATAAGTACCTACTTCTTTCTTTTAGTCCCGTAAAGTCAAAAATCAAATATTGCGGGCTGCTACGTATGAACATTTGAATTGCTAAGAGCATATCCAAGACTCCGCTCAACTCCTGTAGCCTATTTATACCTTGATGAGATACACTAACAGATCACCAAATCAAGAAAGAAATTAGTAGTGAGATGCTAATTAATTAAGAACAGATAGATCAAAATGGTATCAAAATGCGACTCACGTATGTTTTCTATTCTTTCAATTTATGTACTTCTGTTTAGTAAGTAATGAATAAAATCATGAGACTCATGAATTCATGTAGGATGATGATATTGAAGCCTGACCAAATTGGTGTACAGGTATAATAGTAAGAGCATGGCCTGAGTTAATTGGATACAATGGGGAGGCTGCAGCAAGAATAATTGAAAGACAGATTCTTAACGTGAACGCCGTTGTGTTGCTAGATGGAACCGATATAACCAAGGGGTACTACAAATGCAATGACGTCTTGGTCTGGGTCGATGAGGCCGGAAAGGTTATCCGGACACCTACTACTGGGTAGTAGTAGTACTACATGATCGATGAATTCATGCATATACATGGCAGCGTGCATTGTTCTAATGAAGTATTTACTTGGATCGTCCACTACTATTAAAATTTTAAATAAAGGATGATGTATTATGTTTGTGGTTTGTCTTACTTTAGTTTTGAAAGCAGATTACTAAGATATACTAATAATTAAAGAAAACGGTCAAACGGATAGCTTAACAGTAACTTGTTGAACATAGGGTTCTTAAACTTGCAGGATCTCTGACTTTGAGACCATTTTGTTGGTTAGATCAATATCCAATTCAGACCCTTACAGTATACGTTTTCATGCATTATCCTTGTCCTTGGTCCTTGCACATGTAAACTTGCAGTCCCCATACTTTACTAAATCAGCTTTGAATTACTACCGGTGCGTACTACGTATTAAATTTTTCACTTTACCAACTACTTTTTTTCAACCACTTGAAAGCACATTCATTCACATTTAAGTAGATCTCATTTCCCACTTCCTTCACCTCTCCATCCCAAGTCCAGCTACTTATATTTAATGTGATAATCCGTAAGCATACACAGCTTAGTCATTGGCTCTAATTAGGCTTTGCTTTTCCTCATAATAATAGTAATCCTTAATGAATTGGCCAACAAACTAGAAATTACTTTTGCATTGGTGGGATTAAGTGGCAGGGCCTAATACTCTGACATTGACTCACCCATTTATATGTGTCAAGTGCCAATCAATTTATTCATGAATGCACCTCCAAGAGACAGTTGTGAGTCTTTCATTCATCATGACCGCAAATTTAATGTACGTATATAAATACACCAGTTAGTCAGTACTGATAACCATTCTTTTACCAAGTAATGGCTTCTTCTACTGCAGTCACTCTCATCTTCTTCTTCTTCTTTATCTTTTTCATATCATCATCATCAACATTTGCCAGTACTACTGTTACAGGTAGCCGATTTTCAAAGATATACGCATTCGGAGATTCTTACACCGATACCGGAAACACGAAATCAGGGCCTGATGGACCAGCTGGTTTCAACCATGTATCAAGTCCACCATATGGAATGACATTTTTTCGTAGACCAACTAATCGTTATTCTGATGGTCGACTAGTTATCGATTTTGTCACCGAGTTTCTTTCTCTGCCGTATTTAACACCTTATTTAAACCGTGATAAATCCGATTCATCTCATGGTATTAACTTTGCAGTTGCCGGATCTACTGCTACTGATCAGAGTTTCTTTGTTAAGCAAAATGTCACTTTTTATGTTCCAAATGCTTCCATAAATGTTCAACTTGGTTGGTTCAAGATGTTTTTGGAAAGTCATGGATGCCATAATAATAAAATGGCCATGTCTAAGGAATGCACCGGTTTGATGGAGAATGCATTGTTTTGGGTTGGTGAGATTGGAGCTAACGATTACGCGTATACCTTCGGTTCTTCTGTTACCAGAGAAACCATTCAACAACTTGCTGTTAGCCGAGTAACCGGAGTTCTAAAGGTAAATGATCAGTAATTTATGTTTGTTGATTGATTTTTTGTGAATGTGCACTGAGTGCTGTTTTTTTTTTCTTTTATTTTATTAGGAATTGCTAGAAATGGGTGCTAAAAATCTAGTGGTGGAAGGTTTGCCACCAACAGGATGTTTGCCTTTAGCGTTGACACTGGCACCGACAGACGACAGAGATGATATAGGCTGTGTGGGCAGTGCAAACAAGCAATCCTACAACCACAACACACAGCTCCAGGCAAATCTTGCATATCTGAAAAAGCAATACCCACAATCCATGATATCTTATGCTGATTACTTTGCAGCTTATCGAGCTGTCATGAAGAACACAAACAAGTATGGGTTTAAGGAACCATTCAAATGCTGTTGTGGATCAGGTGCTGAACCTTATAATTTTGATTTGTTTGTACCATGTGGATCACCATCTGCATCAAAAGCTTGTAAACACCCATCTCAGCGTATCAATTGGGATGGTGTTCATTTAACTGAAGGCATGTATAAGTTGGTGGCTGAAATGTTCATCCATGGTGGATATATGCGTCCATCAATCTTTTGATAGATTATAGGAGGTAGCAAATTCCTACAAAGATATATACTAGCTAGTGCTCTGTTTCTGTTAAGGGCTTAAAGAATTAAATCCATTTTGATGCTAAAAAAAAACAAACAAAGTTGATTATTCATTGATTACGTGTGCTTTATATTACAGATAATTACTGACAGTAAGAATTAAAGAGATGCCGTAAATAACACAAAAACGATATTTACTGACATTTTAAGCAACTAGAAATCAAGTGGAAGACTAGTTAAGAAAGCTAAGCCCTGAGGGGATGTGGATTTTCCGAACAAGGAACACCACTTAGGCAACTTAATAAGAACTCTTTCAGCTTTAGGTGTCCATCTATCCACATCAGTTCGTAGTTTCAACAGAGGACTTTTGCGATCCCCTTTGGTTTGAGTTGACCGTGTAGAATTATGGGACCAAAAGAGAGTAAAATCAAACTTCGTAGGAGAATTCTTCCCTCCTGAGAACTGAATGATGTGCCAGCCATCAACACCTCCACTGTTGCCAATCTGAACCAACTCTTTTGAATTTGCTGATAACAAATGAAAAGAGAAGAATCAGTTTTTTCTTCTGTTTCTTCAATTAGATTGCTATATGTATATACCTTCATGTTTTTCGGGAAAATAATATGGTAAAGCTTAGGTTTGCCTTTATTAGCGCTACACACGAACTAGAACTTCGAAAAAGATTTTCACAGAGAAGTTATGCTTACCTTCAATTTTGAAGTCATCAATTTCCTTGGTATTGATTGCAAGAATCCATCGTGTAGACAATTTTGTATCGATTGAAACCTCTGTTACAGTCTCATCTTTCACCCTATCGTTTTTAGCTTTTATTGTGGGGATTTCTGACTCACTCCAACCACTTTCAGTGTCCTTGGAACTCCAGCAACCATAGTTGACGGTAAAAGCAACAAAATCAGTCACCTTATCTTTTCCACAAACAAATCCCTCATCATTTAGATGTTCAAGTTCCTTGACCAACTTGCCAGGAGTCTGAGAAAACATGGAAATATACGAGTTCTGTGGGGGGGTATCTCCATGTGTTCCCGTTGACTCCACAACATGCACTACCTGTAAATTATATGATATTAGTACGCCAATGGCAAATTTCAAGTTGGTTCCCCAATTTTGCTTATTAACGAACCTCGTGCAGCAAAGGGAAAGAATGCCAGTATGCAACTCACAAAATGGACGTACTTAACCAACAGGACTACACTTAATCAATCACTATGGGTTTTTAGAAGTTAAATCCCGAGACCCCAAAGAATACTTACATTAACAGTTCGAGCAACATCTTCAGAAAATGGAGGAATGGTACCAGACAAAACCCCAGCGAGTGTGAGGCCAAATAGAGCAAATGATGCAAATACTACCGACCTTTTTGGACCTACATAAATGGATTGTATACGTAGGATGAGTTACATCAAGCAATTATGAAGGATAACTAGTCCAAATCCACTTTCTAAGTAAAGAAACAAAAACACGTAATTAAGATGATTAATAATGAAGTGCATGTTGAAATTATTAGAGGATAGCCACTGCAACAAAAAGATGCAACTGAGACGAAATACAGACCTGAAAGGTGAAAATATGAAAGAAGATACACTAGAGTTAGGCAGACAACTGTTGCAACAAAGACCGCAACCATTACATTTCCTAACCACTCAGGTGTGTTGCCAGGGTTCCTGCACAGCAATGTGAAACATGCTTTAGTACGTATATCTTAGTAGCACCTAGATTAAGGAAGGGATCTCTGAAATGAACTTCAGAATAAATTGTCTCTAGAATTCATTTTGTCTTCATATGCTATAAGCATGTAAGATACCTTACCTTTCCAGTCGAACTATCATCCCAGTTATTGTCCCTGTCAACCGAATAAACGTTCCAGAAGAAATTAAAACCGGCAGAGCCGAACCCAGCACCAAGGTTGCAATTTTTAAAGGCTTCGGGGATCGTGCTTTAGTTAATGTTGCTTCAAGGAAGCCAACTATAAATTCCAGACAAGATAATTCGGTTAATTATAACACGTGATATACGATGATGCTAAACCAAACAAGTGGCTTAAGAAAAATGGAGAAATGACTTACATGCAAAAGCAGGAGAGACTAACCAAAGAAACGCGATATAGGAAGATCCAATTTTATAAAAGTTTCCTGCCATCAGAATAAGAAGCCACTGCAGGAATCCAGATTTATATATCCATCTCTCGGCTTCTAAATTAATTCTATCAGCTTGAACAACAGATGATGTATTCTTCTCTCTCTTTGTAGAAGCATTCTTTAAAAACTTAACAAGCAAAAGATACCCGATATGTTGACCAGTTAGTGCCCCAAGAACAGCTGGTGCAGCAAACAAACCAATAACTACCCAGGGGTTGGCAATGTAGGGTGCTGGTGATGAACAGATAAGAGGTAGAACAAACGCGACAAGAAGAGAAAAGCTCAGTGAGAATACCCACATGAGAAGAACACTTAATAATGATAATCCCAGAGATCCAGCAGCGGGATAACCACCCATAGATACAGATGTTGCCCATATTAGAATTGACTGCAATACCACTGAATTTTGTAGCATAGTTGCTAGACGTTGACGGTACACAACCATGTACGAACCCTGTGAAGTTAAAAGTCACACTTTACGTCATATAAAGTAGGATGATTTTATTTTAATAACATTCATAGGAGAAAAGGTCTGAAATGTCAACACAGTTTTAGTAGTTGTAATACCAGAATGTCAAAAAATACAGCCTGATCTTCCCTTGTATCTTTCCCAATTTTCACAGTCTTCTCTTTTGGAATATTAGATGACCCAGCAGTCTCAAGTAGAAAGGCAAGCATATTCTCCCCAAGGTGTTGAAGGGAACCAGGTCTGAGAAGCTCTATTTTGTCATTCTGCATTTTAGAAACATTTGGTATATGATCTTGAACTTAGAACGCATAATAAATTAAAATTACAGGTTTTTCTTTCCAGAGAATCATATTATCAGTTTTTGGGTAAAAATAGTAAAAGAAAATACAGCTCATTATTCAGCTTCCAGACGCATAAAGTTTTGATGCTCAGACTTATCAGCAGATAAGAACCAGGAAACTGGTAAAAGCACTGATATGCAGAGACAACCAACCACTAGAACAACAAACCTTAGTATGGTATACAGCACCATTATCTGTGAATGCAAAATCGAGCCCAGGGAGACCAGCAACTTCTTGGTAGATTTGGAAGTCTGTTGAAGACTTAATCACCCCAGAATTAAAGAGATCCTGCAGCATTATAGAACTTGGGTGAACTGATACTCCTAAACAAAGAATTTATTCGACAACAATGGATATGATTTCTTAGTGCTATATATATTGAATTTTTGAATTTTTGAACATAAATAATAGTAAAACTTATAAATTGCTTGGGTTTGTAGGACTTTGGAGAGAATGATAGGTGAAGAAGATAAGAAATGGAACAGAAACCATCACTAACCTGTGCAATGATTTGTGCAGCTGGATACTTGGCTACCTTGGCAAAGCTTTCAATAGCCCATGGATCAGGACCAGTCTGTTATCATGCTTAGGATTAATCTCAGTAAGAAAGAGGGTAGACAAAACGATCAAAACACAAAAAGTACATAGGAGATAGATGAGTCATGGTTAGCCTCAATTAAACTTTTTACGACTGCTACTTGACTTTACAGATAGTAGCAGATCGTATAGTTAACTATATGTGTAAGACTACCACCTAATCCCTCCAAAACTAGAAATGGTTGAACCTGAAATATGCTGGATTTCCCTCCAATTCCCATGGCCTCCAAGTCAACAGCCAAACGAATGCTACTACTCCAAGGATGCTGCACATAAATTCGATTGTTAGAAACTAAGTATCCTTCAAGGATCAGTGATGAACCCACACTTCGTTCTTAATAAGGTATACAATGAGTATCGCTAATTCTGGACAGAAATCAGATGTATGATCTTAACAAGTCAGAGTGTTGCGCAATTTCCACCAGAAAATGTTTTGTAAAATGTTTATCAAAGTCTACGACTAGATGTCATTCCTTATGACCTATCTTCAAAACGATATTTTTACATGAGTTTGATGTTCCAAACCTGAGTTATAAAGCTATGAGCACCATTAAGGCCCTCTTCCTCCCCGGTGTTGAACAGAAATATAATAGCATTCTTAAATCCACCCCATTGAGAAACTCCTCGAGCAAGCTCCAACATAACACCCACACAGGAACTGCAGTCCCCAGCTCCTCCCCTAAAAATACACTCAAATTACAATGTCCATTATATTTCATAATGGTCGCATAACAAACAAAAAAAACTATCGTATTTGATAAAAATCAACTACAACCCGCAAGTCCGAAAAGAGTAAAAGAGCAAAACATACGTTGAGTAAACAGTGTCGATATGCGAAGAAACCAAAATCGCGTTTTCTTCTGCTTCAGATGAATACTTAGGCAAGATTCTCACCACTACATGTTTCAAATCTGCATACACAAGTGTTCTCCCTATGAACAATCCTTTTTTAAGATCATTATTTGAACCAGATTCTACGTGGAACAAATCCACTTGCACTTCAACCTCCCAATGAGCCAACTTCTTAATCTTTTCTGTTTCTGCCAAAACATACTGTATACATATAGAAAATCAAAATCATCAAAAAAAACAAAAACCCCATTACTGAATTCAAACTCAAAAACCAATTCAACCAGCAATCAACTCATTCAAAACATTGAACTAAACCAATAAAACTTATACTATTCTCTCATAATTGACTTAAAAATTTTAAGCAAAATTAGGTTAAACAAAAACAAGCACATCACATAATTTTAAAACTGAATGAACTAACAATAATACTGAAATCAACGATAGCCTTAGTGCCATTACCTGTAGAGCAAGATCAAGAGCATCAGAACCAACAGGATGAGGACCAAAATCAGCTAAAGACTTTAAATGTTTGATTGCCAGTTCTTCAGAAAACCCTCTTTTACCAGCTTGTTTAAGACTAAGTGGTCTAGGTAATACATCAAATTGATAATGATGAACTGCCCATGAACTATATATGAATACACAGAGCAATGATATCCATACAAGTGATGATCTTTTGTATGGAAGACTTTCTGTTTTCGATTTAACTTTAATCTTATCATCGATGCTTTTTGATGGTAAATCAGCGTTCTCTTTGCTTTCAGTTGATGTTTTTGATGAAGAATTGGGTTTTTTTCGAGGAGCCATTGTTGGATTTTGGAACCTAAGAACTCGACTGTTTTTAGTATTATTAAACTGGTCGAACTTGAAGAATTGATGTAGTACTCCTGAAAGTGTTGTTGGATTCGGATTGAGTCAAATAACTGACTTGGGAAAGAGTGATGTCACTGACGCATGATAAACGAGGGTGGAAATAACGGACTAACAGTAATAGGGAGGGTGTTATTCGCAGTTTAGAAGTTGTTATGGGGTGATGTCAACTGGGTTTGATTTTTCAATTATTTCATATTTTCTAGAACCTGATTAATTTGTGTTAATAAATCTAATTAGCAAAACTAGTCAAGTGTTGTACATTCGATTAATAATTTGATTTAACTTTTAAGATCAATGAAGGGCATATGCCCCTCTCACGTTTTAATTTTCAAGGCACGATTTCATCATTTCCTAGTCGTAGGTAAGATTTACGGCTATATATCAAAATTATGATCTTTCTTGATGACAACACTATCTACATCTAGAAATTGTCTGATGAGAATTTTATATTTTTCAGAATTACTTGGATCTAGGAATTCATCATTTTCGAGCCGTGAACAACAAACTACGCTGGGAAACGATGAATTCCTAGTCGTAATAGGTTTGTACTTTGTGTGAAAATGAGTAATATACTTTTGGAATTTCAGATCTACATACAGCTACACCTAGTAATAAAACATAAGCCAACTAAAAATTCATCATTTTTCATCCGTAAACAACAAAAAATTATGGCAGTGACTAAATGCAACCCTCATTCAGCTAAATACAACCCTCTCTGTAAAAGCTGAAATATTTGTGAACCTAACTAATGTAGGTGTACAAAACCCGCGTTTCTTATCATCATCCCTATTTTTCTTCTATCATATTATTCAGAACAGAATTCACAACCATGATTTGCTTCAAAAAAGGAAAAAAAGTTTTGAATATTCATGGCTAATGGGTCAACGATAATATCGTACTGAGTTGGTGACTAGAAAGAAACCAGATGATGCCATAACCATCAAATCTCTTCCGGTCACTACAAATGAAATTCAATTTTGACAAATTGAAATTATTTAATACTACCTCCGTCCCTAATTAGATGACTTAGTTAAAATTTACTAGTAAATTTAGAAATAATTTATCTCTTAAACTATAAAACGGATTTTCGTAAAATTTGTATCATCGGAAAGCATTTTAAAACACCTATCTGATGAATATAAATATGACTATTAAATTTTACATATTTCTTATAATAATACTAATTTATCACTCCACTTATTTATGGTGTAGGTCATCTAATTAGGGACGGAGGGAGTATGATTTCTATAAGATCAATGAACCGAATTATTATTGCTTCAAAAAAATAAAGATCAAATGGGAAATAACATCAATCTGATGTCTATAAGAAAAGCTCTTAATTTTATCATAACAATTGCACCAAATAAAATATAAAGTAAGATTTGTTGGAGTAATTTCATTAGGGTTTCAGTCGGTTTTGGTTTCTTGTCCTTTAAATGAAATTTGTTTTTATAGCTTGAAGTAGATGAAAAAGTAGTTGTGGGTTATTCCAAATGAATCCATCAGTGAATCAATAATCCGATCTTAAACATTTATAATTAGCTACCTCAAAAAAGAAAAGAAAAACACGATGAGGAGACGAAGAGAGTCCGCCATTAATAAACACAAGTCTAACGGTAGGTTTTATTACCTA
Organism: Papaver somniferum; assembly: GCF_003573695.1. Taxonomy (NCBI): domain Eukaryota; kingdom Viridiplantae; phylum Streptophyta; class Magnoliopsida; order Ranunculales; family Papaveraceae; genus Papaver; species Papaver somniferum. Next base: position 21,477,189 of record NC_039366.1, read on the forward strand.
CACAACTAAGGTTAATAAATATTTTGTTTTTGGCTTAAGGGTTGTATATATTCAAAATCAAGGTTGTATTTAGTCACTGCCAAAATTATTAGCATAGGCTGGAAATGATGAATTCCTAGTCGTAGGTGAACTACTTAAGGTTAGGAACATATGAACTGTTGGACATTGAGAGTGTTTAAGACTAATATTTCAGTTATTCATACCCGTAAATAGTTCCTGAAACTGAAATCGAATACTAATCTGATCATTCTAACCTATTTAAGCAATCAAAAAGAACAACAAAGAATCGTGAGTTCGTCGATTCTTACCTGATAGAAGTTGTGGATTGAAAATTATTAATTTAGGAGTCTATCATTGTATATTTTGAGTTTATCATCTTTAACATGAGTTACGAAGGAAAAGAGGAATAGATTTAGTTTTTTGGATGTAGGTTTATTTGTAGAGTAAGGATATTTTTTAACTTTTTCTACATATTAAATCCCCTATCCACATTTAGGACAAATGTTATGCATCCCTAAGCCCAATCTCTGCAGCCCCGATAATGTAGCTTATTTTGTTATTTATAAACTAATCAAGTTCATTATAAAGAGGGTCTAATAAAAAATTTGATGGGGTCCTAGCAACAAGATGGGCTCCTACTCCTTTTTGTATAACTATCCCTAATCTATGGAAAAAAAAATACACTTCTTAGCACTAATATCGACCCTAGACAAGTAATTATGAAATCTCTTCAAAAAATTCACCATGTCGTCCCCATGATCACCAAATGTCGTGAAATCCAAATAAACAAAACCATATTCTTGATCCAAACATTTCTCGAGGTATTTCTTGTGTTTCTGAGTAATGGCATTGCTCAAATATACCCCTGGTTGGAAAGTGCGAACACCACCCCCTGTGAATGATGAGATCTCAGTAACGTCCATACACACATCAACACCATTGTCCCAGTTGTAGACTAGGATGTCAGCATGGCTTAATCCACCACTGTCATTAGTCATGAATCCTTAAATCGACTTCTTTACCATCTGGAATGCCTGCCCGAAAACACATATTAGCAATAGTGTCACGGACGAGATCATGTCGCAATTTGAGGCCTACCTCATGTGAACAATGCAAAGAATGATCCCCGTAGCAGTCTATGTCCCTTTTATAGAAAACACAACGGCTATTTTCGGTGAATAAAGGGATACCCAGCCTATAACTTAAAACGGCACGAAACTATCGTGCACCTACCCTCTGGTTGAGATCTTCAATAGGTAATGCCATAAGAAAATTTTGAGAATGAGTGGTCTTGTTACATTACCAGATAGCATTATCCCGTGCAGACATAGAGAAATCAATAGTCATTTCCTTCATAAAAATGTCAAAATATTTTGCCTCCAAGGTCCTCGCTGGATGGGAGGTAGTAAGATCGACGTCTACAACAGGACCAAAAACACTAGAGACAACTCTATGGAACGTTGCATACCAAGTCCAGGCCCTTGCAAAGAGTGTTGCGAAAAATGGTTGACTGGAGCGGTTGAGACTGAATATAGGAGGCCAAACAACAATAATGAACTGCATTGGACATAAATATAAACCAAACCCACCATATCTAAGAGGAAGAGAAGTTATATGTTGTTGTAACTAACCAAAACCAGACCCATCATTAGTGACAATATGACGAAAATGTTGTGACAGATGAGAATCAAAAACAACTTGCGATTCGGATAAAAATTCAGGCATGGTAGTCCTCATGGATAAATAAAGCTTAGACACTCCCGCACAGCTTCTTAGAAGATGTAACTTGCGTTGTGATCATCCAACTTCTTCACAGCATCCATCAAATAAATAGTATTAAGCACTATGGACTTAACCAAGCTATAACAACAGTCAGTCAAAACTTATGAAAAAGTGGGGGTACAACAACCACACCCAAAATTTCGCTTAGCAATCTGTATGGACAAACTCCAATATACTTTCTAGAGAATCAACTAGACAGTCAGACTCAATCTAGATAAAAAGTATATCAAAGAGTTTATATCTCAATCTCTCGATTTGATATATATACTCAAGCAAATAGAAATCTGCGAGTCTTTATCAAATATTAGAGAGATAATTTGGATGGTACCAAAGACCCATATCCAAGTATCAATCAATTTAAATCAACAACCAAAAGGTCGGATATTCTAATTGATTGAACAACGCACAACCTGTGATATTTCAATTATATAACAAAATATAATGCGAAAAAAAATGACACGGACACCAGAATTTTGTTAACGAGGAAACCGCAAGTGCAGAAAAACCCCTGGACCTAGTCCAGATTGAACACACACTGTATTAAGCCGCTACATACACTATCATACTCCAAACTAACTTCAGTGTGGACTGTAGTTGAACCCCAATCAATCTTACACTGATCCAAGGTACAGTTATGCTCCTACGTCTCTTATCCCAGCAGGATGCTACGTACTTGATTCCCTTAGCTGATCTCACCCACAACTAAGAGTTGCTACGATCCAAAGTCGAAGACTTTAATAAACAAATATGTATCACACAAAAAAGTCTACGGTAATAGATAAATCTGTCTCCCACGAATATACCTACGAATTTTGTTCCGTCTTTTGATAAATCAAGGTAAACAGGAACCAATTGATAAACCAGACTTATATTCCCGAAGAACAACCTAGTATTATCAATCACCTCACAATAATCCTAATCGACGCAGCGAAAAAAGATATTGTGGAATCACAAATGATGAGACGAAGTGTTTGTGATTACTTTTCTATCTTGCCTATCGGAGATATAAATCTCGACCCAATTATTAAAATTGTACTCGTAACGATAGAAGATGCAAGATCAGGTCACACAACTATAAGAAAAGTAGTATCAGTCTGGCTTCACAATCCAATGAAGTCTTTAAGTCGTTAACCTGGTTTTAGAAGAAGAAACCAAAGGTTAAAGGAGAATCGACTCTAGCTATGCAACTAGTATCACACGTAAGGTGTGGGGATTAAGTTTCTCAGTTGCTAGAGTTCTCCTTTATATAGTCTTTCAAATCAGGGTTTGCAATCAATGTTAGCTTGGTAATAAAGCATTCAATATTCACCGTTAGATGAAAACCTGATTAGATTCAAGCTAATATTTCTCAACCGTTGGATCGAAAACTTAGCTTGTTACACACAAATGAAATGTCCAATTTTTGGTTTATGTAGCCGTTCCCAAACATTAACATTTGTTGGTTCAACAATAGTTAACCAAATGGTTAGCCATATGATCACTTACATATCCACCATATTCTTCTTCACCATAACTAGTTCAAATGACTCAAATGAACTAGTTAGAGAGTTGTTCAATTGCTTAAATCTTATGTAACTACACAAGACACAATCGAAGCAAAAACGGTTTGATTCACTCGAATCGGTTCATGAACTTTATAGCCACGGTTTGGAAAAGCATTCCTTAGTTTATATAAACATGAGTTCAAGAACAACCGATTTTAGATATAACCTGCTCAAGTTCGCGGCCTGGTTCGCGGACTTAAGCTCACGGAAGGATTTCACAAACTCCAGCAGAAATTCTCGGGTCGAGAACTTCCGCCAGTTCGCGGACTTGGCTCACGCCATATTCTGTTTCTCTTGATCAACAAAGTTCGCAAACTTTGGTTCAAGGAATAAGGACTTATACATATATGTGTTTCCACAACAATGCTTATATCCTACCAATGGTTATGTAATCTAAACTGTCATTTCAGTCATTGAAACGTTCTCAGAGGACGTTATATAGCCGTTATTCACAGACCATTTTTCGTCAGAGAAATTTCCAAAGTGATTTAAACATAACATGACATTCTTCACTAGGTAAAGATGAATTTGGCTAAAGCGAAGGCTTACCAACACATATTTCGAGAAACATATAGGCGAGTTACACTCTGCTCGAAATAGAAAATGTGTATAATGAAAGTCTATATATCAAAACGACTTTTGTCTCAAGAGTAGGAGATAGAGTAGATAAACTTTTGAGTGACACATAAGTTCAAGTCTCCACATACCTTTTAGTCGATAAAGATCCACCAGTTCCTTGAGTAGTCCTTCGTCTTATATGATGATTGTCATGGAGTCTTGAGCTCAACTACACTTTCTATCCTAGTCCGAGACCTTTAGCTATATAGGATAGAAATCAAGACTTATAGTTTTGATCACTAACATTGACAAACATGCTTGAGATAGCAACGCGTGCGAGTTCGACCGAGCAATGCTCTAACAATCTCCCCCTTTGTCAATTTTAGTGACAAAACTATTAATACATATGGAATACAAAAAATAAATAAATTAACTTTTGTAGCTCCTATTCCACATGCCTAATCTTCAACATTACTCGAAATCTTCGTCACTTCCAAGTACTCCAATGATCCCAAAAGTTGTAAGTTTAGTATCATCGTTGTTGAAAATCCGTAGCTATAACAACAAGAAAACAATAATCCTCAATTATTGTTATACAGTGTCATAGTATCATTACACAACGTCAAAGTCCAATTGTATCACAACTTCAACAACAATACTATGGTGATATGTATCACTCCCCCTTAGTCAATACTCCATCTCACATGGAAACCACTCCCCCTTACATAATGATCCGAAAACCATATGTATTTGTAGTGTGAACTACATATTAATTCTCCCCTTTTTTGTCAATATAATTGGCAAAGGTACAAGAACGAGATCCTAATGAAATTTCCGAAAGAGACATTTCTTGACCAAAAGAAAGCAAAAGTATATCATCTTATTTAGATGCAATCATAGAGCCGAAGCTAAATGCATTCATCAAGGAGTTTTCAAAGATACAAGATAACCCCTATAATATTTCACAGCCGCACTCCCCACAAAAATTTGGCTATTAAGCACAAGTTCAAAAGAACTCTCCCCCATAAAATGTCATTCTCGAGAGAACAACCAGAGCGACCTTAATTTCGAAGGAAAAGAATGATTTCTTTGGACATAACAAATCACATACAAGTATGAATTTGAATCCAAAATATTCAATTAAACTAACTACAAGAGAACCCATGATTAATTTAATCGACAAATGCTCAACATAAGTGAACTTATGGAGATTTAAAAACATACAATTAGATTAATCACAAGAGAACCCATAATTAATCTAATCGAAATGCACAACCAAACTAATCACAAAAGTAATCAATTTAATTGGTCGTGCTCGACATAAGAAAACTTACGGAGCAACAACTAAAAAACCAAACAAAATGATTAATTTAGTTGAACATGCTCGACGTAAAGTACCTTACGGAACAACAACATAGCTAATCATGAAAATAATCAACTTGGTCGTTCAATGCTCAACATAAGATACTTTACGGAGTCTCACAGTAATACATATAATATGGATCAGGGAAGATCAATTACTGCGGAATACACAAGGATTCATTCTATTTTCCATCACTATTTTCATAACGATATTTAATAGACATAATCCTTGCAAACAAAAGATTTTAACCTATCTTCCATCAACAATTGACATAATAGGCTTAACTTTTGTATTTGTCAAAAGCTTATTCATTCTTTTATCAATACATGCATATCGACATACGAAAGACTTTACTTTTGACAAGGTATGGGATATTCATAGTTCACGGACGCAAACACACATATCCCATAACATTGCAATATATAAAACCATAAAGATTAATACCGCAAAAATCATCTTCCAAACAAATTTAGAATTTAAACCAATAAATCTAAAAACATGTAGATGAAAGCGTTGAACATAGCTATGTGTAATCACAATAATGGATATTCCAAACTCTAGTTATTCTTCTAATAAAAACAAGAAAATAGAAGATTTACTATAGAAATAAAAGAAATCAACAAGCTATGGAACAAAAGCAGACTCCAGTGCCATGGCCGAACACGAACTAAGGTCAAATAGACGGTTCAGGATCCTCACGAGTCTTGGTGTCTTTGAGCTTGTGATTAGCAGCATCCATTGCATCTTCAGAGAAGAGTTTCTCTTTGTGAAGATCATTGATGTGAGATTTTATGAGACCAAGGTCAGATGAAACCTTTTTCAACTCAGTTTTCAACACATCAAGACTTTTCAGAGTGTCAACGAGCTGCAGTTTTGCTTCCTTAAAATACTTAAGAAAGTCATGGACCACTTCAGCGGAAATCATATCATCCTTCTCAACATTCTCATGAGTATATGCATAGTAACACGAGACATTGGGATGATTTTCATCTACAAGGATCATTTTCTTCCTCCCTTCGGATTCAAAACCAATACCTTTATCAAGAAATCCTTTAGCAAAATCACACGATTGTGAAGAGGATGACATTCTTGATGAACCAAAATAACCTAGAGTACGCAAACGTGACTCAGAGGTTTGGTATTTATATGGTTTCTTAGGGAAGAAGACCTTTAGGGTTTGCAAACGGTTGACTCGTGGTGGTAACCCGTGTACACATACGAATACAACATGGCCCATAAAGAATAAAACAACAAAAGAACTTTTGCTACATGAGAATTCATAAATGGCTCAATAAATTCCTTACCATAGGAATAATTTAGAGCACAAGTATAGCAGAACACAAAGTTGCAAAATAATTTCAAAAAGAGAGAAACGATACAAGACAACATAATACTTCTTAGGCAATATTGTCTGCAAACACTAGTTTAGCTATAAACGATAAAAGGATAGCTCAACTAAGCAGAACACCAAATTGCCATAGTATACCTGATTTTTACACAACTTGCTCAACAGGATTTTCATGAGCAAGTTCTTAACCCTTGTGATTAATTAGCACAAGTATGAGCTCTGAGCTCATTAAAAGAACTGTGTTTATGATCGAGTCTCTTTTTCCTTCTGAATCTAGAAAGAGATCCCTTTTTATGTGAGAAATTATCATAAAACTTACTGTCGTCAAAATACGAGACATAGTTAGAGTTCTTACCAGAAGAATTTTGACTTGAGGAGGATGACAACCTGTCGACAATTTCTTTATATCCTTCAATCATGTCCATCAGGTTATTTCTCATATCATCAATTTTTATTCTTTCTTCTGGAATTTGGTAACATTAAGGGAAATGTTATTTCCATAGGAAACGACATGATCTTTTCTTGGACGATTCTTGTTAAGACTCCTATTCTGCTTTAGAGCATTTGAGGAACTCATTGAATTGACCTTCCTGGTAGCATACACAGGGTAAGTACGAAAACCAACTGGTTTAGACATACGAATGTCAGTTACACCTTTGAGAATTCAGTCTAAGGTGTGTTGAAGTTGAACCAATGAGGTTTTATTCAACCTAGAGTTTCTTTTTTGTTTAACAGAGCCTTCTGCATCACAAAAGAGGCATACTTTCTGATCACAAGTATGATTAGGCAAGGTAGTCTTAACAACCTCGTTAGGGGATTTCTTCCTTCCATGTGATGTGGAACATCCTTGATCAATGGGAAATTCAGACACATTCTTTTTAACAGGAAGGGATTCCAACTTTACTTCTGGAGCTGGAAGGTTTTCAGGCGTAGCGTAAGTGCTTGGTATATTAGACTGCTTAGAGCATCCTTGAATAGAGAGTTTACTCAAGGGATGTTCAATTTCCAAAGCATACCTTTTGAGGCTAGCCTCAAGAGTCATACGTGAAGAATGATCTTCAGTATTTTCTTTGAATTTGCAGTCTCTTATTACACCAAGCAGAACATCGACATGATGTTTTAACCGATTAAATCTATCATCTTGGATTCTAGCAAGATTTAGAATCAAGACACTCTCTTCATCTATTTCCTGTTCATTTAGAGAGATAGAATCTTTTGAGGGGTAATTGGAAATACTCATGTCGGAGCCTGTCTGTCTTGTTGGAACACATGGTTCGTCTATATTCGATATCGAGGAATCTTTCTCTTTAATAGAATTAGACAAGACAGAGCCTTTATTTTTAGTGACGCGTTTATCAGAGATATTATCGTCCATCCTCAAATCGCTACAAACACAGACTTGTAAGGTCTTAAATGTGTTTGCTTGCTCTGATACCAATTGAAAAAGTGGGGGTACAAAAACCACTCCCAAAATTTCGCTTATCAATCTGTATGGACAAACTCCAATATACTTTCTAGAGAATCAACTAGACAGTCGGACTCAATCTAGATAAAAAGTATATCAAAGAGTTTATATCTTAATCTCTCGATTTGATATATACTCAAGCAAATAGAAATCTGCGAGTCTTTATCAAATATTAGAGAGATAACTTGGATGGTACCAAAGACCAATATCCAAGTATCAATCAATTTAAACCAACAACCAAAAGGTCGGATATTCTAATTGATTGAACAACGCACAACCTATGATATTTCAATTATATAACAAAATATAATGCAGAAAAGAAATAACACAGACACCAGAATTTTGTTAACGAGGAAACCGCAAATGAAGAAAAACCCCTGGACCTAGTCCATATTGAACACACACTGTATTAAGCCGCTACAGACACTAGCCTACTCCAAACTAACTTCGTTCTGGACTGTAGTTGAACCCCAATCAATCTCACACTGATCCAAGGTACAGTTATGCTCATACGTCTCTGATCTCAGCAGGATGCTACGTACTTTATTCCCTTAGCTGATCTCACCCACAACTAAGAGTTGCTACGACCCAAAGTCGAAGACTTTAATAAACAAATTTTTATCACATAGAAAAGTCTACGGTAATAGATAAATTCGTCTCCCACGAATATACCTACGAGTTTGTTCCGTCTTTTGATAAATCAAGGTGAACATGAACCAATTGATAAACCAGACTTATATTCCCGAAGAACATCCTAGTATTATCAATCACCTCACAATAATCCTAATCGACGCAACAAAAAAAGATATCGAGGAATCACAAACGATGAGACGAAGTGTTTGTGATTACTTTTCTATCTTGCCTATCAGAGATATAAATCTCGCGCCAATTATTATAATTGTACTCGTAACGATAGAAGATGCAAGATCATATCACACAACTGCAAGAAAAGTAGTATCGGTCTGGCTTCACAATCCCAATGAAGTCTTTAAGTCGTTAACCTGGTTTTAGAAGAAGAAACCAAAGGTTAAAGGAGAATCGACTCTAGATATGCAACTAGTATCACACATAAGGTGTGGGGATTAGGTTTCCCAGTTGCTAGAGTTCTCCTTTATATAGTCTTTCTAATCAGGGTTTGCAATCAACGTTAGCTTGGTAACAAAGCATTCAATATTCACCGTTAGATGAAAACCTGATTAGATTCAAGCTAATATTTCTCAACTGTTGGATCGAAAACTTAGCTTGTTACACACAAATGAAATGTCCAATTTTGGGTTTATGTAGCCGTTCCCAAACATTAACATTTATTTGTTCAACAATAGTTAACCAAATGGTTAGCCATATGATCACTTACATATCCACCATATTCTTCTTCACCATAACTAGTTCAAATGACTCAAATGAACTAGTTAGAGAGTTGTTCAATTTCTTCGATCTTATGTAACTATACAAGACACAATCGAAGCAAAAACGGTTTGATTCACTCGAATCAGTTCATGAACTTTATAGCCACGTTTTGCAAAAGCATTCCTTAGTTTATATAAACATGAGTTCAAGAACAACCGATTTTAGATATAACCTGCTCAAGTTCGCGGACTGGTTTTGCGGACTTAAGCTCACGGAAGGAGTTCACAAACTCCAGCAGAAATTCTCGGGTCGAGAACTTCCGCCAGTTCGCGGACTGAGTTCACAGATTGAGTTCGCGGACTTGGCTCACGCCACATTCCGTTTCTCTTGATCAACAAAGTTCGCAAACTTTGGTCCAAGGAATAAGGACTTATACATATATGTGTTTCCACAACAATGCTTATATCCTACCAGTGGTTATGTAATCTAAACTCTCATTTCAATCATTGAAACATTCTCAGAGGACATTATATAACCGTTATTCACAAACCATTTTTCGTCAGAGCAATTTCCAAAGTGAGTGAAACATAACATGATATTCGTCACTAGGTAAAGATGAATTTGGCTAAAGCGAAAGCTTACCAACACATATTTTGAGAAATAGATAGGCGAGTTACACTCAGCTGGAAATAGCAAATGTGTATAATGAAAGTCTATATATCAAAAAGACTTTTATCTCAAGAGTAGGAGATAGAGTAAATAGACTTTTGAGTGACAGATAAGTTCAAGTCTCCACATACCTTTTAGTCGATGAAGTTCCACCAGTTCCTTGAGTAGTCCTTCGTCTAGTATGATGACTGCCATAGAGTCTTGAGCTCAACTACACTTTCTATCCTAGTCCGAGACCTTTAGCTATATAGGCTAGAAATCAAGACTTATAGTTTTGATCACTAACATTGACAAACATGCTTGAGATAGCAACGCATGAGAGTTCGACCGAGCAATGCTCTAACAACTTACCAGGCCACCGACCAGTTTAACGCCTTCTGCGGGTCTAATAACTTGTGAGGTAAATGCATAATTGCGACGAGCATCTACTATAGGCCAGAATATCTCATTTTTTGATATGTTAATATGAAGGCCAAATTCACCTCCCTCAGACTGAATAATATCAAAAGATTTTGAGACCATCAACGTGTCCCCAATGATAGTGTCGTTGTCAAGGTACCGATCCTGGAGGTCTAATTGGAAATGTTTCGCAATCTTCTTGACCAAGGGATGAAAAGTGAGAGCAAATAGGAGGAGTCCCAAAGGATCTCCTTGTTGAACCCCCTGGGCAGATAACAAGGAAGATTTGTTGTAATATAACCTAGGGGATTTGAGTAGCAGAACTCCACCCCCATTTTGAAACAGATGGACAATGAGACCTTACTTCTTGCAACATAGCAGACATACTAACAATGTTAAAGGCATTACAAGGCAGACGACCAGAATTTGCAACAGAAAAATCGCTATCAACTGCAATGGGCATACTAGATGAGGAGGGATAATCAATGCCATGAACCAGAGAGTCTATGTCATCACCATTAATAGGACCAATTATTTTCCAAAATGAATAAATAAATTAAAATGACCAATTTGGGTATCTCCTGCATGATCGCATGATCTACTCCAAGAATAAAGAATCACACAGTCTATGCATAACCACATTTGGAGTTGCATAACAACTTCCCAAGCTTTGTAGACATCACCACTCGACTCAAATCTTTGTCTACAACGTTCCATTCCCTCTTCATGAACAAAGTGTTTATCCTGCAGATGACGGATCAACGAACCCTTCAACAAGCCTCTACCTCCTGTGTCATATCTGCATCCATCAAAGCCTCTGAAAGGACAATGGAAGAAGGTTTTAGTTTGTGAGTATGATAATGGAGAGGCACCGAGACTCTGTGAAAAACTGTTTCTAGGCATAGGAAAACCCTAAAAGTTGTATTGGAAATATATAACCTACCTAATGTCCCCAAAATTTTACCTTATGCCGGGAAGCTTCCTCACATGTAGCCGAAATAGGCATTTGGCCCTAAATCTTCCCCTAACCTATTTTACGATCCCAAATTTGTCTCATGACCTGAGTTTTCTATGTGACTTAGAATTTATTTTATGATATCAATACATATTGTTGACTCAAAATTTATCTTGCGAGCCAAATTTATTTTGTGATTCAAAATTTTCTCAGGCACCTGAAATATGTTTGCTGGCCCAAAATTTCTCTCGTGAAACAAACTTTTAAAATATATTTTATGACGTAAAATATATTATTGGCTCAAAGCTTATCGCTCGAACCATTTATTTTGTGATTCGAAATTTTGAATTTTCTGAGGCATTAGAAATACGTTGGTGGGCCTAAAAGTTCTATCATGGGCCGAAAATTTCCTTGTGGCTCCAAATTATTACGTAAAACGTGTAAATCCAGGATTTTCACAATTGCTAGATGGGGTTATCGGGTTTAGCAGAGGATACTATTTGATCCCAGTATCAGCATCGAATATAACTCTTTTGTCTCATGTAAAATGGTATCCCCTGGCCCTGCTAATTCCAGTCACCCCTTTGGTAATCATGAGAATTTTGATCATAATGCAAGACGTATCATTTGAATTAAAGTCTATCATATACTATACCTTTTCCTCGTGCGATAATTCTACTTTCCTATGCCATACCTCCTTTGCCCTCCGGGAAACTGAAAACAAGTGGGCCTAATGCACCCACTTGTCCCAGCGCAGCTGCATCACCGTGTATTATGACGGTGTCCAGCATTATTTCGGATATCAAAGAAAATCAATTATGATAATCTTGTAAATTTATTACCAAAAATCTTTTTCTTTGGATCTAATATTTAACATGTGACCAAGATCTTCCTGGCGACGCAAATGTTGCTTAGTCAACATTTTTGGGTGGTCATTTGTCACATCATTGCTCCGTCTCAGAGTATCTCCCTTTGGCCTTTGCTCGTTTATGCAAGAATGAACTATAAATAGAGAGTTTAATTCCGTTACGATACAGAAATACCGCGTGAAATAAATATACACGTACTACAACATTACAGCAAGATCTCCCTATAAACAAAAACCAAAAGAAGAAACAAACCCTAATAGACTTTTATTCTTCTCTCTTTGATTTGAAATCTTAACAAAATGGGTTGTGTCAAGATCAACATCCCTTGCCTAGATGATCAAAAACAAGCTGATTCTTCTACCAAAACCAGTAAAGAAACGAAAAAGATTAATGAAAAGAAGAGTACTGCGACTGCAAAAGGAGGAGGCGTTTTTGTTGTTCCATTCAAAAGATGTATCCATGGCATAAAGAAGTTCGCAAAAGAAGATAAAAATAGAGTGATAATATTTTCATTGAAAGTGGGTTTTACTATTCTGATTGTATCTTTGCTAGTATTGTGCCAATCACCTTATAAACTATTTGGTAATGATGTTGTATGGTGCATTCTCACTGTTGCTAGTATGTTTGAATACACTGTTGGTACGTATTATTTGGCCTTCTCATAATCGATGATCCTGTTCTTATTATTTGGATCTATTCTGATAGTTTTCTATTCTTCTGTTTGAATCATATGTATCTGTTCAGGAGACACATTTAATAAAGGTGTTAGTCGGGTTATCGGATGCTTTCTTGCTGGAATCCTTGCTGTAGCTATCGATCAAGCAGCCATACATAGTGGCCCTGTTGCCGAACCTTACATAATTGGCGTCGGCATATTCTTTTTCGGTATGTGGAATTGTGTATGTTTCATCTATTTGATTAATCTTCAGATTTGTTCCGAAGACGACCAGTAAACTAGATGTATTGTTATGCAGGAGCTCTATTCACTTCTATATTGAAGCTAAAGCCATCTATGGAACCTTATGGAGATGGTTTTAGAACCATACTCCTCACGTTCTGCGCGCTTGTGGTCTCTGGTTATCGTGTTGGACATCCGCTTAAAACTGCTGTTACTCGACTTTATTTGATTTCCATTGGAGGGCTTGTAGCGGCTCTTGTTAATATACTCATTTTCCCTATATGGGCTGGGGAAGAACTGCACAAAGAACTTGTCGAAGACTTTGACTCCGTAGCGGATTCTCTTGAAGGTCAGTTTTTATTACCCTATAGATGCAAGAATAAGCCTGCAGCTATAACCTGAGTGTGCAACCCTGAAAAGAAAAAGAAATCTATACTTCGGGATCTAATATATGTTTTAATTGTGATGACATGACTTTAGAATGTGTTAAGAAATATTTAGAGGATGATGCATCTGACCAGCCAGAGTTCTCAAAAACGGTATTAGATGAATTTCCAGATGAACCTGCTTATCAGAAATGTCGATCTGCGCTGGACTCCTCAAAGAAACTTGAAACACTGGTATTGTATATGAAAAAGAAAAGAACTCTAGTATTTAGTGATGATTTATAACGTGCTTTATTGATGCATTGTAGGCTAATTCGGCTAAATGGGAGCCCCCACATGGGAGATTTTGTCATTTTCTCTATCCTTGGTCAGAGTACGTTAAAGTTGGTACGGTTCTTAGGTATTGCGCTTATGAGGTCAAGGCTCTTCATGGTGTCCTACATTCAGAGATCCAGGTAATTTCTTTTTATCTACCGAAGATTAACCCTTACTTTAGTTTATTAGTACTTCTAGCGCATACAGTTCATTTTCCTGCGCTTCATTAGTTACAGAAGGAGGTCTGACTAGGATATAGAAGCTGCAAACTTTCTATTTTGTAACTTGTTCTGCTAACGAATTTGTACCCACAGACACAAAATTATTGAGAAGATACTCATTTCCAGACTCCCATTTGGTACTAACAACATAGTGTGAGAATGCTTGTCTATTAACCCATGTATTTCTATACTTTCTTCAACTTCATATTTACTGCCTATTGCATGTATAGCTTTAAGTGCAGCAATCTAGGCTTCAGCACGTAGTGTTGTTTTTCGAAGTCTGGAAAAGCATCAGGAAGGTAAATAATCATTAAAAAAAACTCTTATATGGGTACCAGTTATTTGATGTTCCTAACTTTCTATTTGCAAGTACATTTTTGAGTCGTTGGAGATCAGTTTTAAATAGGTACTCTTGCAAGTCCAGCTTTCGTCCTCAGAGACTTCAAGGAATTTTTCCTAGCTAGTGTAGGTACATATGCTAGTGGTTAGAGCTAGACTCTTTACTTGAAGTCTCTAAGTTAACGATTTCAGACTTTTTAAGCGTCTCTTATACAAATATATATGTTATTGAAAATCTGGGATGGCTGATCTTGAGAGACTTCATTAGTGTAATTTTATAAGCTTGCTCCTCTTAACCCTTCAGGCTCAGGTACGTTTGTCCTAATTTCTTTTCTAATTCTTGAGTTTCCCTTCCATTTCTGCAAGAATTCATGTACTGATGTTTGTAGCCTTGTAGGAGAAAGTTTTTTTGGTTAAAATTAGCTACTGGACTTACTTTATTCTTTTGCTCGAATTTTTACTTATCTGGCCTATTACAATTAATTGAAGTGAATAACAGAATTGTCATCTTTCACCCCAAAATTTTTTTTATCGTTAAATATTGGTTGATTGCAAATTTGAGTTTGGCTAGTTGGTAGTTGAGTGCCAACCCAAATGCGTAGCACAGAAATTGTAACCATAAGAATTTAGTTACATTCATGGGTAATATATTTCCCCTTGCATTTTAGTACAATTTCTTCAGAATTTTCTATGGACATCTTGCTGAACTTTTGTTGTTTACATTAGGCGACCGTTTCTAACATGTTTTGGGTTACTTTTATCATTCAGCCACCACATGTTCTTCCAACTGCATTCCAGTCAGAGATCAGAAAAGCAAGCCATGAAGCAGCAGAACTCATAAGATGTTTAGGCAAAGACATAAAAGATCTGAAACATACCCCCCATACTACATTACAAGAAAAACTCCACTCCTCAACTGAACACCTCCGCCATACAACATTCTCATGTTCCGATAGCAGCACAGCATTATCTCTTGCAGCATTCACATCTTCCGAGAGTACTGCAGCACTGTCTCTTGCGACATTCACATCTTTGTTGATTGAGTTCTTTTCTCGGCTTGATCACTTGGCTGAAGCTGTCGATGATCTCGCAAAAACAGCTAAGTTCAAACCTAATTAGCAGGGATGCATTCTCAATTGTTTCTGGATTTTGCATTTTGAGAGTATTTGTCGCTCCAAGGACTTCTTCTTAATTCTGATACTCGAATATATGGTTTAGTTGGTTTCATTTTTTAACTAATTTTGATTTTGTTAGTCTCTTTTACCATCAATTTCCCTCATATAAATCGTAAGAATACTACCATTTTTTCATCCCACACTTCTGAGATTTTTATCACTGTTCAAGAAAAGTAAAGAACATAGTTTTGTGCAGGATTTAAAGTAATGGAAAACAAAGAGTACTATCACAGTTGAGGTTTAGTCATGGGCTGCATGGCTGCTGAAAAGATTGTTTACTCTTGACCAGCTCAGCAAAGGAATCAAATCTCCAAGAGTTCCGGCTAAACCTGTGATCAAATCTTTGCCAACCAACAACAAAGAACCAATCCAATATCAAGACAACACCTCTAGTATTGTATACAAACACCACCGCTTTTGCATATAAAACACACCACGCAACGCCACCAGCGAACATGTAAAAGGTCATGTGTGAAAGGTATGCAGTTGCCTGAAGGCCCAGACAAGGGAGATGCATCACACCGAGGGAGAATGGGCTCGAATCCTCTGCCCGTCTTTCTTAAGATGCTTTAAGCCTTGGGGAACTTAGGGGGAGACCAAAAAAAAAAATATTCTCGTTCTCAGGCTCACAATTAATTTTGTATACCGTGACACCCATAATTATATGAAATTATTATATGAATCAATACATAACTGGTTATGCATACTATCTTTTTCAGGGGTATAATTGGCAGCGCAACTTGGACATAACATATCTAAAAATCCGCGCCTTAGAATTTTACAAATTTTATATCGTTGAAAATCTTTTTAAAAGAGCTACGCAACGAGTACAAACAAGAATATCAAATGTTTGTTTTTAACGAAAAAATCGGAGGTGATCCTCATTTTAGGGAATTTTTTTGAAAACTTGATACTTAACCATTATGCAGTCACCAAAAACGATGCATAACACATTCTGCAGACGCATAACGAATTATGCAACCATATTTTCGACTGCATAACAAAGTTATGCATCTATAACAAGTTATGTAACCATTGTTTTGGTTGATTTTAGCCGTACATATAAAAAATTGATGCATAATGCAGTATGCATCCATATTTACGGATGCATATCAGGTTATGCATCTATTTTCTCGATGCATAATGCATTATGTAGCCATATTTTCGGACGCATAACAGGTTATGCAGGTTTTCTGGACTGCATAACAAGTTATGCAACAAATTTTGTAGATGCATAACAGGTTATGCATCCATTTTCACGAATGCATAACATGTTATGCAGACAGTTTCTCGACTGAATGACATGTTATGCAGTCATAACCACATCATCATCTTCTTTCATGTTTCATTAACTCCCACGCAAACCATTATCTTTCAGTTATTCGGGGGCTCTTGGTCAAAATCATGTATTTACACCATCATCTTCTTTCATGTATTTACACCATCATCTGTAATTAAACCTGCATAACAGGTTATGCAGGTTTTCTGAACTGCATAACAAGTTATGCAACAAATTTTGTAGATGCATAACACGTTATGCAACCTCAACAACAACATTATCTTCCCCATATCGACTCAGCAGCACTCCAAGAATAGAATACGCATTAATCGCGGTAGGGAGTGAAAATGGTAGTGCAAATGGGAGATCAGGGACTATGATGCTCAAATCAGACCAAATTTGATCCTAATTCAAAAAAAATTCATGCTTACCAGAGTTATAATCCTTCCAAAAGGTGTAGAGTCATAAAAATGTACAGGGGCATGGAAAAGAGAATTCATTAGCTGTGATAACAAAGATTTCGTTGACTGCATTCCATAGAAACTATAGAAAGACTTCTCACGAGTATGAAAAATGTTGAGCTTAATCCAATAAGCAAGTAGACTATGAGTAATCGTAATTTGTTGACTTGAGGGTTCTGAACATTGGAAGCCATCCATGAGTTTTGTAGTATTTGCCCAATCATTGTCACGAGGTGAGGTGAGAAAGAATGCCTAAACTAAAGTAACAGAAACCTTTATTTTGGTTTAGATACATCAGGTAAGGTTTAAGGCCGGTGTCACCGTTTTCTTTTTCTTCCGGCTTAGTTAGTCGATCCCCTGCTGGTTGTTCAAATAGCATCTTACTGCGATTTTCCTTGTTATCTCTTGATGCATTTCCAGCCAATTCTAAGACCTGAATAAAACATTAAACAAAAACAATCTTTCTATCAGCCATTTTATCAAACACATTGAACACAAATTAAAAACTTGAAAATCAAAAAATTTGAGCTAATTGTTAAATTAAAAATCCATTTCGGTCAGTGGCCATGGCAGTTGATTCAATTAACGCATCTTTTCCTCGAGAATCATTACCGTAACAGGTTATGCATTGGTCCAATCATCACCACAAATCCGTTGTTGCTGCTGTTAATAATTCTCTGTTCAATCAAGTACCCATTCGTTCCCATTCCTTCTAACACCTTCTTCAATCAAACACAACACCAGATCGATTGTTTGTTGTTGTAGAGCATCACCGAGAATCCAGCGTTCAAGTCTCTGTCTCAATCTCAAAATCGATCCATTAATTCACATAAATCAACATCAGCAAACCGATTAATTTGATTCTTCCAGTGATGCCGTTAACTATTCCATTAGCTGAATCCAAGTCTCGATCTCCCCTCATAATTCAGGTGGAATCTAATTGAAGAAGAAGCCAGCAACTGCTTGCTTGAAGAAGAACTGAACTTTCTTCTCATGATAAAAAAAGCCATTAAAGAAAACGGAGGAAGAATGAAGACATAATTTTAGAAATTATGGGTGTGAGGGATATTTTAATCCAGAAAATGGGTGCGAGCTTGACTTTTCCTAGACGTGGGTTTCTCGGTGGGAAAAATCAGAAAATTGGGTACAGAAATAAACAAATACTCGTATATAAATATGGCCGCTGCTGGATAGCTTTTCTTGCCGTATTGCAAAGAAGAAGTCTAGGAGAAAAAAAAAGAGAAAAAGGCAGAAGAATTCAGTAGATAGATAGAACCAGTTAGAACAAGTTAATGGAGAATCTCTGCACAGATATTTTAGAAAACATACTGTTTCGGTTACCTGTTGATGCATCAATACAGGCCAAACGTGTTTGCACAACTTGGAGAGCAATCCTACGTAACCAAACTGAAAAGCCAGGAGGTTTCCTTTTCGCTCATTATGTTTCCTACAACAACTACATTTCGGTCTTTATAAAACAACTAGTTTTCTGTGAAGATGATTCAAAGTTGATGAACTACTATTCTGACAACACGGAGACTGGAGACAACAAAATTATTACGGAATCCCTCCCGACAAATTTCATGGTTGGGTCTTGTAATGGTTTGGTTTGCTTTGGAAAATTTTATATAAATTCTCCGCATCCTTTTCTAGTCTGCAACCCGTTTAATGGAGAATCTGTCTGTCTTCCGGAATTTAATTACTCTGAATTGCCCGGGCTATGGATATAGCAAGCTTAAGGAAACCCTATGGTCTCGTGGCAAGTGGGTTTGGCTATTGTCCTCCAACTAATGATTACAAGGTTGTTTCAATTCTTTATTGTAAAGAGGAACGGCAGGGAGGACATGTTCAAGTGTATACTCTTGGCACCGGGAAGTGGAGATACATCGGACTTACTGGTCACTGTTGCGCATTCGGTTATTCATCAGGTATCTATGCAAATGGAGCACTTTTGTGGTTGCACCAAAGTAGTAATTACAGGGTACAAGAAAGTGAGATTGTGGCCTTTTATTTGGAAGGTGAGAAGTTCCATTACATGGCATTGCCACGTTCTAAAGATTTTGAATACACAAGTTACGCTACTCCACTCAAGTTGCTTGTAGGGAGCAATAATTTGTATTTGGTTCATTTAAATAATGGAGCTTCTCGTGCTGACATATGGGTATACAAGAGAAATAATAGAGATACCAGAACTAGTTACGCCATGAAAGAGTATGATGGGGAACAAAACTACCAGGGCAGAATTTCGACACATTGGCTCATGGAGATTAGCCTACAGCTGGATTATCCTTATTATGTTTTGCCATTCGCAATCACAATGATTAATGCACTTTTATGGTATAATTATGTTAGAAGGAGCCTCTATTGGTATGACCCTAAAACTTCAAACTTAAACAAACTTGGAGGTGATTATAAATCATTCAAAGGAGCCTCGCTTTCAATATGCTTTACCAGATGCATGCTCTCAGTTTTTATAATCAAACTCTTTCAAATACCATCAGATTATATAATGCTATGCTAAGTCGTTTTGTCACAGCGATAATGAGTTGGGACAAATGAACACAGAAAGTACTAAATATAATTTCAAAACAGATCTCAATGCCAGATTATATACAAGCTAAACGAATGTACATAATAAATTTAGTTCACTGTCATGAATGTTCTCACTTTCCTGGAGCAAAGTTGGCAGCATATGACCAAGCATTGTTGTTTTGGCTTTCTTTTATCATTCAGCCACCAGATGATCTTCCAACTGCGTTCCAGTCAGAGATCAGGAAATCAAGCCATATAACTCTGTCAATGAACTCGCAAAAACAGCAAAGTTCAAACCTTATTAGCAGGGATGAATTTTCGATGAACTAGGGAGAACCTGCAATTGTTCTCGACTATATCTTTAAGAACTTAGTATGAAGTTGTAGGCTAATCCATTTTGAGCGTATTTTTTACTCCAAGGACTTTGTAATTTCTAATACTTGAATACATGATTTAGTTGATTTCATATCTATCTAGTATTCGAAGTGTTACGCTTACTGTGAATTGCCAAAAAAAATGGGAATTTTAAAAAAATGCCACACTTCCAATTTTCGGTTTAAGAAAGTGCCACCGTTTTTTTCGAAATTAATAAACTGCCACGACCGTCGTGTATTCCGTCACGGCCCACCAAACAGGTCTATCATCGTTGAACAAGTCAAGAAAATTTTCATTTTTACCTATTTGCCCTTCACAATCCTTAAGAAAATCCGATCTCTTTCATGTTCTTTAGATACCACTGTTCACTTTGGTTTTAACGTTGAACCAAAATCCTAAATTAAATTTATGTCTCCAACAGAACGTTCGGGTGGAGATTGTACCGATACCGATACGGAGATGGAGAGTGAACTGGCAGCAAACGAGATGTTGGTGTTGGTCGATGGTATATTGCAGTCTAGTTTGAAGCAGCGGCATCAATGGAGTCGGTAAGAATTGGTAGGAATGATTGAGCTATTGCAATCGGTGCAAGGAGAGATTGGAGTAAGAATGAAGGGGTAATTTCAAGTATAAAGCAGTGCGGTACGTGGTTTCATTTCATCATCTTGTGGATGGAGCAAAGAAGATACTTGGTTTATGGATCTGTGTCTTGATTACATTGTGTTGATTATTTTTTTTTGATACTAATTTTAATGGTGAAGTTCTGTGTCTCTCGAATTATGTTGATTAAATTTTGTTGATTAATGGTGAAGTTCGGGTGGAATTGAGTTTGGGGGTGCCAGCATGGCTTCGTTCTCTCGAATTGGTGGTTGCCTGGGGTTCTATCTAGATGAGTTTTGCAAGCTAATTGAAGACGAATTGCAGATGCAAGAAAGCGTTTACAGGGAGTGTGGTATTGTTGGTTATGAAGCTACAGAATGAATTTAATGCTGCAATGGAGGCTTGAATCCATGTTGGTTAGGCTTGGTGTTTACAGTGAACACAACAACAATTTTGGTCCAAGAGTTGGCTGAAATTGATTCAATCAATGTGATTTTATATGGGATTCTCCGTTTAAATGACATGGTCTGTATGTTACTACTGAATTTGGGCAGTAAGAAGACGGCAAGATGTTGTTGTTGCCGGATGAACTCGACGTGGTCTATCTGTTCGGTGAAATGCTCCAAAGAACACACGAACTATAGGGAGATGATTGAAGGGCGTAAATGTCTTTTACTAAACTGAACTACTGCCACCTATGAACTAACGGATGTCAACTATTTTTTAAAAAAAACTGGATGGAAAAGGTCAAATGTGTGACACTAAATAAATTCTAGAAAAAACAGTGGCACTTTCTTAAACATGAAATTAAAAGTGTGACACTTTATTAAAATCCCCAAAAAAAATTGTGCAATGAGCTTATTATCACTTAGCGATCTTATGCTCGCAAAAATGAACAACATGCATTTCGTCTGAAAACGGAAAAAAAAAAAAAAACTTGGAAACTAAGCATACTAAAGTGTTTCTCTACAAGTCGAATCCGTACAAACCGAAGACAGGCCAAACTTGATACGGAATTGACTGAGAGCTGGAATTTATTTGACTTGGAGGAGGAGGGAGAAGCCACATTATTTGACCGGAGGAGGAGGGAGAAGCCAGTTTGCAGCTCCTATGTAATTGAGATCCATGAAGGGTTTTGCTTCTGCATCTGTTAATTTCTTGGCAAATTTTACTCGACCCCGTAGGTTTGCTCCTGGCCCCGTACACATGTACTCTGCATTGTATAAAGTACTGCACCAGCCCAAGACAGAAAATATGGTTAAAAATTTTGAGTTTCATTCAAATACATTCAAATACTACGGATAAAAACATGTAAATACCTATCAACTCCAGTATTTCCATTATCGCTCCATCCTTCCGGATGGACAACATTTGACATGTCTGTGTACAAGAAGACAGTTTTTCCATAGGGTTTCCACAATCGACCTAGGTATGTTTGTCCATTACTGACACCCGAAATTGAACAGTGCACAAATGCAAATCCAGTATCGTCTGACGGTTTTTCCTTTCCGTGGGCTGTTATAACTCCCCCTAAGTCCCAAAGTGCTTTTATCTCCGTATTCTGCATTAAACACGAAAGAGCTCATTTCCCATGAAGTGGCACGCGATGTAGAAGACATACAGATGCAAAAGAGAGATCATATTATTATTATACCAGATAGATTGTTTTGGCATTTCCAAATATAAAATCAGCCATGCCTTCGATATAACAATCTTTGAAAAAATGATTGCCATGAAGATCACATAATGTGTCTTGAAATCCTTTGAACCTGCAATTGTATAGCGCGGCATTTTCCCCAACCAGAGTTAATGCCACTGCTTGACCATCCATGCTTCCCAACTTTGGCATCGGCGATGAATTCTAACAATTTATCAAGAAACGTACAACAGAAAACGTTAAAAATAACAATCAAATTGCAATATCTGTGGAAAGAAGCAAATCCATTGATTAGATTAAACTCACCTCGAAGATGACATTGACAGCCATGAAAAAATTGGAATAAACTGTGACAGAGCCACAAAAAGTTGTACCGCCATATTTTTTGGATGTACCATCAAACGTTAAAGTTGGCATATCTTTGGGATCACCATAAAACGTAACAAATGGTTGGTCTCTTTCTATGGTTACCTTCTCTTTGTAAACTCCGGGACCAATCGAAATGATGGTACGTCTAGTATTTGCTTTCGGTATAGATTTAACGGCTTCGGTTAGAGTTTTGAATTGACCTGAACCATCTTTACGAACTTTGATTATTACTACATCTTTCTCGGCTGTTACAAGAGCTGGATCAAGATCAGCTTCACGTTTATCAAACGGGAGTATATTTGCAGCAAACCAACTTTGCAAACTCGCTTTCCTAGTCGGGATCGGTGCTAGAGGAGCTGAGAACACAGGAGTTATATGTAGTAATATCAAATTTAGGTGAAGAACAAGAAGGATGGGAGCTAAAAACGTTGCAGAAATGATGTAAGTCTTCATTTTATTTTTTATTTTCTTTGGCTGGTTTTTGTTTGTATTTTAGAAATTTCAGAAGATGAAATCTTTATAAGAGAAAGAGAGAGTATTTAACGGTGCTTTTTTGGCATGAAATTGACTCCTGAAATAGGTTATTAATTAGCATTCTGAGGTTGATATTGTCTGTTGTATATATAGTAAAACAATTTATATAGTATGTAATTTTACAACCAGCAGTCCATGTGCCTTGGAGGCATTATTGATGGAACCATACTTTAAAGTCACATGCTTTGCTACAAAAGCCTCTCTAAGCACTAACCATTTTCGCCGTGTGCTGTGGCCTCGAGACGTATCAAAAGATGACTGCTAGCTATAATATTCTTGTCTTGTTTCATGGTGTCTGCGATCCAAAATGTTTTCATGTGAGATTTTTTAAGTGCAGAATTGTATGACTTGGCTGCAAAAATTTCATCAGTTGTCTTGTTACAACCATTTCCTTCCAAGTTGTAATACTGTTTTCGTTTTTCTCTGACTTCTGCCGGGGTTGTCAATTTTGTACAGGAAGTTGCCATTCCAACCATTATAACCCATTTATGGTGCATCACACCGAGGGAAAATGGGCTCGGATCCTCTGCCCCGCTTTTCTTAAGAGGCTTTAGGCCTTTAGGGTACAGAAATAAACAAATGTACTCGTATATAAATGAAATCATCTTCTCTTGCCGTATTGCAAAGAAGGAAAAGAAAAGAGAAACCGTACTCTTTCGATTACCTGTTGATGCAGCAATACAGGCCAAACGTGTATGCAAAACTTGGAGAGAAATCATCCGTAATAAAACTGAAAAGCCAGGAGGTTTCCTTTTCGGTCATTATGTTTCCTACAGACTTATCAAACAACTACTTTTCTATGAAGATGATTCAAAGTTGATGAACTACTATTCTGACAACATGGAGACTGAAAACAGCAGATTCATTACGGAAACCGCCCCGAAAAGTTGCATGGTTGGTTCTTGCAATGGTTTGGTTTGCTTTGGCAAATATTATGCATATTCTCCGTATCCTTTTCTAGTCTGCAACCCGTTTACTGGAGAATCTGTCTGTCTTCCGGAATTTAATTACTCTGAATTGCCTGGGTCTAGGGATATATCAAGCACAAGGAAACCCTATGGTCGTTTGGTAAGTGGGTTTGGCTATTGTCCTTCAACTAATGATTACAAGGTTGTTAAAATTCTTTATTGTAAAGAGGAACGGGAGTGTGGACATGTTCATGTGTATACT
This sequence comes from Papaver somniferum, assembly GCF_003573695.1. Lineage (NCBI taxonomy): Eukaryota > Viridiplantae > Streptophyta > Magnoliopsida > Ranunculales > Papaveraceae > Papaver > Papaver somniferum. The sequence goes on from NC_039366.1 coordinate 21,501,799, forward strand.
CTTGGCGCCGGGAAGTGGAGTTACGTCGGATTTACTGGTCACCGTTGCGTATTCAGTTATCTATCGGGAATCTATGCAAATGGAGCACTTTTCTGGTTGCACCAAAGTAGTAAATACAGGGTACACGAAAGTGAGATTGTGGCCTTTGATTTGAAAGGTGAGAAGTTCCACTACATCGCATTGCCACGTTGTGAAGATTTTGAGTACACAACTGATTACAATTCTCCACTCAAGTTGCTTGGAGGGAATAATAATTTGTATTTGGCTCATGCATATAATGGAGGCTGTCGCACTGACATATGGGTATATAATAGGAACAAAATTTTCCCACATTGGCATAAGGAGTTTAGCATAAAGTATTAAGGAAAGTGTTATCTTAGGAATGTCGTAATACTTTCCAAGACCGTAGTGGTCAGTCTATGGAAAGTATTGCCCATATCAGTCACGAACTTGAGACTGAGAAGGTAAGTGGTAATATATTAGGAAAGGATTGTTTATGTAAGTCATGATTGTGAGACTTATAAGGAAAGTCTCAAATCAGTGTCTTAGGAAAGTTTTGAGTCTTCAATCCGTATTGTATAAATATCTATGAAAGTATCATGAATGAAATAAGAGAAGAATTACCAAAGTTTTAACATGGCATCACGAGCCAGTTGATTGAAAAAAAAAAAAAAAAAAAAAAAAAAAAAAAAAAAAAGAATGGGTGGTGATGAAGAATCAAGCAAAGACAAGAATATAGAATATGATACGCAAAAGAAGAATCCAGTGTATCACCTAGGATCAAGTGATGGTCCAGGTATAATTATCACACCGGTTGTTCTAAAAGGACATAACTATGATGAATGGGCTAGAGCCATAAGAAGATCATTAATAGCTAAGAGGAAGTTTGGTTTCATTGATGGAACAATCAAAGAACCTAAAGAAAGTGAACAGTTGGAAGAATGGGTGGCAATTCAGTCGATGCTTGTCTCTTGGATCAGCAACACATTGGAGCCGTCACTTAGATCCAGTTTGGGAGACTTTGATGATGCCAACTTGTTGTGGAATCACTTGAAGAGACGGTTTTGTGTTGTAAGTGGAACACGAACATGCCAGCTGAAGACATCTTTAAGTGAATGTAAACAAAAGCAAACAGAAAGTGTGGTTGCTTATTTTGGAAGATTGAATAAGATATGGGATGAGATGATCACATATATGAAGGTACCAACGTGTAAGTGTGGCAAGTGCGAATGTGATATTGCAACACAGGTTAGTACTTTGAGAGAAGAAGATTTATTACATTATTTCTTAATTGGACTAGATGCTGTCTATGGTTCCTTGCGTGAACAATTGTTGGCAAGAGATCCACTGCCTTCAATAGATGTAGCATATCAAACAATGATAAACTCGGAACGTCTTAGAAAAGGAGATGTAGCTGTTACACCGGAAGTTCATGACAATGTGATGGCGTTCAAGGTACAATCTGATCAACGTCCTCTCAATAACACTTATGATCCAAATAAATATTGCAAGCACTGTAGCAGACAAGGACACTCGGATGAAGGTTGTTTTCAGCTTATTGGATACCCTGAATGGTGGGGAGATAAACCTAGAAGTGGAAGAGGATATGGTAGAGGACGTGGTGGTTTTGCGAATGGAAGAGGAGGTAGAGGACAAGGAACGGGAAATCAGGTTCGAGCACATAATCTAAATATATCAGAGACAAAGCAGTCAAATAACACATATTCCTCAGACGGCTCAGATTTGATGGGAGTAACCGCAACACAGCTCAGACATGTGCTTGAGTTTTTGAATGCAAAGAAAAATACGTCCCAACTGCAAGGTAAGCAAACTAAACCGAATTGGATTATTGACACGGGAGCTACAAATCATGTCACGTGTAGAAGAGATGACATGATTGATGTGAAAGATATTGTGAAGTGTACGGTTGGACTCCCAGATGGGAAATATGCACAATCTGAAAAAATAGGGACTATTATTCTGCAGGGCGGTTTGAGACTTGATAATGTGCTTTATGTGCCTCAAATAACCTGTAACCTAATTTCTGTCACACAACTTATTGATGAATTAGTATGTACGGTACAATGTACTAACAGTTTATGTCTTATACAGGACCGGTTGACGAGGAAGGTGATTGGAATGGGTGAACGACAAGGTGGACTATACATTTTCTGTGGTGTGCCTCAAGTTGAAGTTATGGCAGTCAGTGGAGAATCATACGATCTGTGGCATCGACGAATGGGACATCCATCAGAAAAAGTATTGCAAAGGTTGCCGGGTGTGAGTAGATTGAAGAAGCATAATGAAGTTTGTGATATTTGCCCAAGAGCGAAACAACATAGAAGTAGTTTTGCTAGTAGTCTAAGTAAAGCCAGTTGTATTTTTGAATTGATTCATATAGATCTATGGGGTCCTTATAGGGCTACATCGTCTTGTGGAGCACAGTATTTTTTAACAATAGTAGATGATTTTTCAAGAGGCGTGTGGATTCATTTGCTTCAAAATAAAACTGCAGTTGAACGAACGTTTCTTGATTTCATAGCTCTTGTGAAACGACAATTTGATAAAGATATCAAAATTGTTAGAAGTCATAATGGTACTGAGTTTAATTCATTGCGTGGATATTTTAAGACTAATGGGATAGTTTTTGAAACATCGTGTGTAGGCACTCCGCAAAAAAATGTAAGAGTGGAGAGAAAGCATCAACATATATTGAATGTGGCAAGGGCTTTAAGATTTCAAGCCAACTTGCCAATACGGTTTTGGGGAGAATGCGCATTGACAGCTGCGTATTTGATTAATCGTACTCCTACACCTATTCTGGAAAATAAAACACCGTATGAAATATTGTTTGGAAAGCAACCTCCGTATAATCAGTTGAAAGTGTTTGGATGCCTGTGTTATGTGCATGATCAAAATAACAAAGGGGATAAATTTGCAAGTAGAGGAAGGCGGTGTGTTTTTCTTGGATATCCATTTGGTAAAAAGGCATGGCAAGTATATGACTTGGATGAAAGGAAATTCTTAGTGTCAAGAGATGTCCAGTTTTGTGAGAATAGTTTCCCATATAAGAATGCAACGTCTGTGGTGCAGCAGCCAACAGTTGCACCACGCACCGAGAGTGATCAGCCTGGTCATTATATTGAGACCGAGGGGATTGGTGTATCAGCTGAGACTTCTCAGTTGCATCCAGCATTTGACTGGAGTGATGATGAAGAGGTAACAGCAACAGCAACAGCAGGAGACGTTGTAGGCATACCTGATGCAACTGCGACAAACGGAGATGGTGTAATAGTTCAAGATATGACTGCGACGGAAGAAGAACGTGTAGCAGTCCAAGAGAGATCTGCTGAAGCAGTCAGTCCGGGCAATAGTGTTGCAGTAGAAGGTGATATGGGTAAAGGAAAGCGTATGAAAATTCCATCGAGTAGGCTTAAGGGTTTTGTGACGCACACCACTAGATAAAATGGTCCATCTCATCTTCATACATCACAATCATCCTCCTCAGGTACGCCGTATCCTTTGACATATTATGTTAGTTGTGAAAAATTTTCTACACCATATAAGAAATTTCTTGCAGCTATAACTGCGAGTTCAGCACCTTGCCATTTTAAAGAAGCAATGAGACATCCAGGATGGCGGAAAGCAATGGAAGAAGAAATACGAGAACTAGAAGAACAAGATACCTGGGTTTTGCAAGAATTGCCGGAGGGCAAGAGAGCACTAGGAAGTAAATGGATATATACAGAGAAGTATGATGAAAATGGGAATTTGGTTCGCTTAAAAGCAAGATTGGTGATCTTTGGAAATCATCAGGTGGAAGGCTTAGACTACAAAGAGACCTTTGCACCGGTAGCAAAGATGACAACAGTGCGCACTTTTCTAGCTGTTGCAGCTGTTAAAAATTGGGAAGTACATCAGATGGATGTACACAATGCGTTTCTACATGGAGATTTGGAGGAAGAGGTGTATATGAAAATACCACCTGGATTTGCGAAAGGCAATCCTAATATGGTATGTAGAATGAAGAAATCATTGTATGGTTTGAAACAGGCTCCACGTTGTTGGTTTGCAAAACTATCAACAGCTTTGAAGAATTATGGTTTTCGGCAATCTTATTCAGACTATTCTCTCTTCACTATGATCAAAGGAAAGATGCAACTTAATGTTTTGGTGTATGTGGATGATTTGATTGTTGCAGGAGATAATATAGTGGAGCTAAATAAATTTAAAACATACTTGGGACAGTGTTTCAAGATGAAAGATTTGGGAAAATTAAAATATTTTCTGGGCTTGGAGATAGCTCGCAGTAAACAAGGCATTTATGTTTGTCAACGGAAATATGCATTAGACATTATTATGGAGACGGGGTTATTAGGAGCAAAACCAGCAGAGTTTCCAATGGAAACTAATCATCGTTTGGCTTTAGCAACAGGGCCGTTGTTGAGTGATGCAGAAAGGTATCGACGATTGATCGGAAGATTGATTTATCTGGCTGTGACTAGACCAGATCTAGCTTATTCTGTGCATATTTTGTCACAGTTTATGCAGCATCCAAGACAAGAACATTGGGAAGCTGCACTTCGGGTAGTTAGATATTTGAAAAAGAATCCTGGGCAAGGAATTTTGTTGCGCTCTGATAGTAGTTTAAGTTTAAAAGGATGGTGTGATTCAGATTGGGCAAGCTGTCCTTTGACTAGACGATCGTTGACAGGATGGTTTGTGCTTCTTGGAGATTCACCAGTGTCTTGGAAGACCAAAAAGCAGTACACAGTTTCTCGGAGTTCAGCTGAAGCAGAATACAGATCTATGGCTGCAGCTACTTGTGAATTGAAGTGGTTGAAGCAATTACTAGGTGATTTGGGAATTCGTCATACACAGGGAATGAGTCTTCTTTGTGATAGTCAGTCGGCATTGTATATTGCTCAGAATCCCGTATTTCACGAAAGAACTAAACATATAGAAGTGGATTGTCATCTCATCAGGGATGCGATAGTACAGAAAATTATTTCTCCCTCGTATACGCCCACGGGGTTACAGTTGGCGGATATCTTCACCAAATCATTAGGCCGAGTTCAGTTTCAAGGTCTTTTGTCCAAGATGGGCATTTGTGACCTGCATGCTCCGTCTTGAGGGGGGGGTATTAAGGAAAGTGTTATCTTAGGAATGTCGTAATACTTTCCAAGACCGTAGTGGTCAGTCTATGGAAAGTATTGCCCATATCAGTCACGAACTTGAGACTGAGAAGGTAAGTGGTAATATATTAGGAAAGGATTGTTTATGTAAGTCATGATTGTGAGACTTATAAGGAAAGTCTCAAATCAGTGTCTTAGGAAAGTTTTGAGTCTTCAATCCGTATTGTATAAATATCTATGAAAGTATCATGAATGAAATAAGAGAAGAATTACCAAAGTTTTAACATAAAGCCTGGTTTTCCATTTTGTTCTCAGCCAATCGCAATCACAAGGAGTAACGCAGTTTTATGGTATTGTATTTCTGGCATAAGCCTCTATTGGTATGACACTAAATCTTCGACCTTAAACAATCTTCGAGATGATAATAAGGATAAGCGTGGCGAACGTGTTCACATTGACGCAAAACCTCATACGCGTAGCATTGTTCCTTTGAAAGGTTTGGGAGAAACTAATATCACTTCTTTGAAAGATTTGAACAAATTGAAGTTAATTACCTAGTAAGATTTGAACACGTGTGTCCGAGGCTAAGATCTTTTTAATCATCGAAAACAAGTAAGACCATGATTGGTGAATCGCATTCATGTTTTGTTGCATGTCCTTCACAATTTTTTTGCTACTTAATGTTTTTGCATATATTTAACCGCATAGCAGCGGCAAGCAAGACTGGGTTGGCTCTTTATGGAACCGCATAACTTCAAGCTTTGTAGATGAATTTAATAATGTCAGGAATTAATAGAATTATAAACCAAATGCTAACTTGTTAACGAGTTTGGACACATAAACGTACTAAATATAATCTCAAAACAGATCTCGGTGCCAGATTATATACGAGCTAAATGAATGTACCTGATAAATTTACAAGTAGTACACTGTCATGAATGTTCTCACTTTCCTGGAGCAAAGTTGGTAATATATTTCCCCTTGCATTTTACTACAATTTGTTCAGAATTTTCTACGGATGTCTGCTGAACTTTTGTTGTTTACTTGTTTACATGAGGCGACTATTTCTAACATGTTTTGGGTTTCTCGTATCATTCAGCCACCACACGATCCTCCAACTGCATGCCAGTCAGAAAAGAAAATAACGTAGTTTTAATAAAGGATGGAAATTGTTTCAGATGGATGTAGAAAATGCGTTCTTACACGGAGATCTAGAAGAAGAAGTATACATGAGTGTGCCGCCGGGCCATCCCGCTGAATGTAAACCAGGTGTAGTATGTAAACTTAAGAAGACGATATATGGGCTAAAGCAATCACCACGAGCATGGTACGCAAAGCTTAACTCAGTTCTTATGATGAATGGTCTTAAACAAAGCGGTGCAGACCCGACATTATTTGTCAAACGAAGCGCATCAGGTATTATTGTGGTTTTAGTCTATGTGGATGACATAGTGATAACAGGTGATGATCATTCAGAGATTACAAGGCTCAAGACTCTCTTGCACACCAAATTTGCTATAAAGGATTTAGGAATCTTAAAGTATTTTATTGGTTTAGAAATCGCCTACTCTAAGAAAGGTATATTTATAAACCAAAGAAAATATACACTGGATTTACTAAAGGAAACAGGGAACTTATGGATAAAACCATCGGACACACCTATTGATTGTCGGGTGAAGATTGATGAAGATGGTGATTTGCTTCCTGATAGTGGTCAGTTTCAAAGATTAGTGGGTAAGCTTATTTATCTCACCATTACAAGACCAGAAAAATCGTATGCCGTAAGTCTTGTAAGTAGGTTTATGCATGCTCCTGCATATCAGCACATGAATGCCGCTACTAGAATTCTACAGTATCTTAAGGGATCACCGGGAAGAGGTTTGTGGATGCGTAACAATGGACATAACTATATTACTGGTCAGTCTTCTATTTCTAGTTCAGCCTACACCGACGCACATTGGGCTGGATGTCCCGTCGATCGAAGGTCCACTACAGGATATTGTATGTTTTTTGGTGGAAATCTGGTAACATGGAGGAGCAAGAAACAAAATGTAGTTGCGCGATCAAGTGCCGAAGCAGAATATCGAGCCATGGCACTAACGACTTGTGAAATAATTTGGCTCAAAGCCTTATTACGAGATTTAGGTTTTGTGTCGTCTCAACCAACCAGGTTGTTTTGCGACAACCAAGCTGCTATGCACATTTCCTCAAATCCAATCTTCCACGAGAGAACAAAACATATTGAAGTCGATTGTCATTTTTTTCGGGAAAAGTTGAAAGCCAACGTTATCAGTACGCCTTTCGTTCCTAGTGCTTTGCAGTTGGCTGACATTTTTACAAAATGACTATCCGCTGCCAAAGTTAAGGAGATATTGGGCAAGTTGGGCTCGATAGACATCTACACACCAACTTGAGGGGGAGTATTGGAGAGAAGAATAAGGAGAGGATTGATACTGACATATATTGTTTTTATACAAAGTGCTTACCGTTTTCTATACAAAGTGCTTACCGTTGACACAAACTTTCTCTCTTTAAACATATCATATCTTCACTATAATAGGAGTATATGTAATAGCTGTACCTATATCTCCATCGTACTGTAACAGATTCTTAATAAGAAAGAATCATCTTTTTTCTCTTGTGGATGTAGGCTTAGAGAGCCGAACCACGTTAATCCTCTGTGTCTTTATTGAATCTTCACTCGTGCCAACTGTTTCTACAAAAGAGTATCATAGTTGCGGTTTAGGAAAGGCTGCTGAAAAGATTGTTTGTAGCTAGAGAGTTTCGAACTCTTGACCAACTCATCAAAGGAATCCAGAAATTAAGGTCGTTGTGTTCGTTTAGTCCAACAGCGCCTGCATTACAAAACAGAGATTGGTTTTAATAGCTGGAGGTTCTCAATCAGCTCGTCCCTTCGGGGACATCCGATAAAATTGGAACGATACAGCGAAGATTAGCATGGCCCCTGTGCAAGGATGACACTCACAAATCGAGAAATGGTCCAAATTTTTTTGCTTTTTTTTTCCTTTGCTTTTTTTCCCTCCTGCTATTGCATGCAAACGCCATGAATCGTATTCCCCAGTATATACCTTCCCTGGAGGATCAATTTAGTCGTCAACTTTGATAACATTTATTTTTGATGGGAGGGCATGTGTTTTTGTTGGATTGGTTAATAGGTTTTAATGTTCTGTCAAGTTAACAGTGCTAGATTGATTTTGAGTCGTGATAAAGTTCATGGGGAAAATGTGTTTTTCATAATATTGTTTTTTGTTTTTCATCTATTTTTGGTGGGGATCTGGTACAAGGGAGATGTATGGTGGTACAAGTCTTCTCTTTTCAAATTTAAAGAGAAGACTCCCATCTGAAGTTAGGTGTGAAAGCATTGGAGAATCTCAGCACAAGGGAGATGTATGGTGGTGGGGGAAAATTGGCTCGGATCCTCTGCCCGCCTTTCTAAAGAAGCCTTAGGCCTTTAGGGTACAGAAAAATAAACATATATAGTCGTATATAAATATGGCCATTGTTAAAACAAATTAGCTTCTCTTGCCGTATTGCAAAGAAGAAGTCTAGAAAAGAATAGAGAAAAAGGCAGAAGAATTCAGTAGATATATATAGAATTGGTTAGAACTTAATAATGGAGAATCTCTGCACAGATATTTTAGAAAACATACTGTTTCGTTTACCTGTTGATGCAGCTATACAGGCCAAACGTGTATGCACAACTTGCAGAGCAAGCATCCGTAATAAAACTGAAAAAAAAGGTTTCCTTTTCCCTCATATTGCTGACAATTATCACCCCCATAGATTTACAGAGCAACAACTTTTCTATGAAGATAAGTATGGTGATCATTCAAAGTTGATGAACTACTTTTTTCACAACAGATTTATTGATTCGGAGACCGCAAGGAGCATGTTTTTTAAGGAACGCGTCCCGAAAAATGTCATGGTTGGGTCTTGCAACGGTTTGGTTTGCTTTGGCAGATATTATATGGAATCTATAAATCCTTTCCTAGTCTGCAACCCGTTTACTAGAGAATCTGCATGTCTTCCGGAATTTAACCGGAGGATGTAGCAAGCATAAGGAAACCCTATGGTCGTTTGGTAAGTGGGTTTGGCTATTGTCCTTCAATTAACAATTACAAAGTTGTAAAGAGGAAGAGGAGGGAGGACATGTTCAAGTATATTCTCTTGGCTCCTGGAAGTGGAGATACGTCGGACTTACCGGTCACCGTTGCGAAATCAGACTTTTCATCGGGTATCTATGCAAATGGAGCACTATTCTGGTTGCACCGAAGAAGTACTCGTAGAGTACAAGAAAGTGAGATTGTGGCCTTTGATTTGGAAGGTGAGAAGTTCCATTACATCGCATTGCCACGTTCTGAAGATTTTGAATACGTAGCTTACAATACTCCACTCAAGTTGCTTGCAGGGAATAATAACTTGTATTTGGTTCATACATATAATGGAGCTTTTCGTGCTGACGTATGGGTATACAAGAGAAATATTTATAATAGGGATACTATTTCATCACATTGGCTCATGGAGTTTAGCCTACAGCTGGATTTTCCAACTTGTTTCAAGCCATTGGCAATCACAGGGAGCAATGCACTTTTATGGTATGATTAGATTGGCGGGAGCCTCTATTGGTATGACCCTAAAACTGCAACCTCAAACAAACTTCCATATGGTAGGGAACACGCAATCCCTCACATGCGTAGAATTGTTTCTTGTAAAGATTTGGGAGAAACTAATGTCACTTCCTACAAAGATTTGAAGAAAATGAAGTTAGCTGCAATGGAATTGTACAAGAGTCGGAAGAGGCAAAGAAGGATTTTAAGTCGTCCAAACCAAAAAAGACCATGATTGGTGAACTGCTTTCATGTTTTCTTGCATGTATTTCACAATTTCTTTATTAGTTACTTCGCTTTCAATATGCTTTACTAGATGCATGCTCTCAGTTTTTATAGTCAAACTCTTTCAAATACCATCAGATTATATAATGTTATGCTAAGTCGTTTTTGTCACAGCGGTAATGTGAACACAAAAAGTACTAAATATAATTTCAAAACAGATCTCAATGCCAGATTATATACAAGCTAAACGTATGTACATGATACATTTAGTTCTCCATCATGAATGTTCTCACTTTCCTGGAGCAAAGTTGGTAGCATATGACCAAGCATTGTTGTTCACAAGGTCAGAAAGGTGATCAGCAAAGAAACCAAACATTGAGAACATAGCAAGTCTTCCATTCTTGAGTTCCTTCACCTTTAGCTCAGAAAATGCCTCTGGGTCGCAAGTCCCAAGGGGTCAAAGCTACCACCTGGGTATAGTGGGTCGACGATATCACCTAGTGGACCTCCGGCAACTCTGTATCCCTCAACAGCACCCATAAGGATAACTTGTGTCGCCCAAATAGCTAAGATGCTCTGTGCATGAACCAGGCTGGAGTTTCCCAAGTAGTCGAGTCCGCCTTCACTGAAAATCTGAGAACCTGCTTTGAACCAGACTGCTTCTCCAAACTTAACTCCATTTCTAGAGAGAAGTTCAGGGAAAACACATCCCAAAGCGCCGAGCATGGCCCACCTGGAATGAATCACTTCCAGTTCCCGGTTCTTGGCAAAGGTCTCTGGGTCTGCGGATAGTCCAACAGTATCCCAGACGTAGTCACCAGGGAATTCACCGGTCAGGTATGATGGAGACTCGCCAGAGAAGGGTCCAAGGTACTTGACACGGTCTGGACCGTACCATGGACTTCCTGAAGAAGCAGCAGGCTTCTTTGCTGATGTCTTCCTCATTATGATCATTCCTTTGCTGCTGGATCTAACATTGGTTGGGAATTTTGATTGTGAGTTCAAAGTTAGAGCTGTGCCTGCAAATGATGGGGATGAGAGAGCCATGGATGCCATATATATGTTTTTGTAAGAAAAAGAAGAAAAAAAAGCTGGTGAACTGTTGGAAGAAGGTTTTGGTGTGTTTTTTGATGAATTAGGTTGATTGAGTTCATGTCCCTTATATAGGCAATTATGGGAGCAGATATATCTATCCATGCAGATCTTCAGGCATCTTCTTCCTTTCTCAGCCAAGGAACTTACGCTGTCATGGATTTTATCACCAATAATTGGATACTGATAGGGACATACCACAATCCAGATTTCCAGATTCCAGATGTCCCAAATAGTATACTTGGTGTAGTAAGATGTGTATGCATTATTTTATTTTAGAAAAATACAGAAGAGTACAGGCTCTATTATAAGACCCAGAACAGAATTACAAGCCCAAGCCCAACAAAAGAAAACTACGAAGAGACAGAACCGAAGACTTACTAAGATACCAGAGACTACTCTCTGCTAAAGCTGATATAAGTGGTGTCAGGAAACTCCAGTCTCACCAAATTATTCGGCCTGCAATTGAAAGCTATCACTTCACCTTTATGCAAGGAAACACCCTTCTTTGCGAAGTAGTCTGCTGAAAAGTTAGCTTCGATATAAGTATGCAGCTTGCAGCAGATATGCTTCCATCTACCCCGAAAATTCCAGGGAAGTTTCTGACTCATGAAAGCAGTAATACAAGCTTTCGAGTCAGATTGCACTATAACCCTCCATTTCTGGTGTTCAATTACCCACTCTAGAGCCCAAATACAAGCCAGAAATTCAGCAATATAGTTAATGGTAATAATACCCATGCCTCCAGATTGTGCAAATACAAAAGTTCCAATATGATCCATAGCCTGCCATCCCCGAATTACCTCTAGATGCACCATCAAAGCAGAGAAAAGTTTTGTATACACTAGGCAATTCAAAATATACTTCAGTTATTTCTGTTTGAGTTGATCCTTCTGCATTTCATATAAAAAAACTTAAGAATGTGAAATTCATAGTCAGTACCCCACATATGGTTCTTCCTAATTTTACTCTCTTCCTAATTTCACTCTCATGAGTGATCTTCATCACTCAGTGCTTTACTTTCTCAAAGTCGGGTTTTGTATTATCAAAACAAGCTTTGTTCCTTAGAAACCACAGCTCCACCGTAAGAATGTACGCAGCAATAAGCCATAATTCCTGAACAATATGACTTCGATTTTTACAGTTTTTCATATACAAGTGAATTTTTAACATTCTACTATTCTAGCTATCAGTAATAATAATCCAGTGCTACATCAATAACGAGGGAATTGACAAGGGATGGCTGAGTGTGTCGCCTACATATGGCCTAGGCTCACTTAGAGCCAAAGGAAACATTTTTCAGCTGGCACAAAAATTAGGAAAAGAACCATATGTTTAATACTCCCTCCGTCCCACTATTAAATGACCTACTTTAGTGGGACAGAGGTAGTATGAATAAATACAAACAGCTTAACTTCTGTTTCTGCTCAACAGCTTAGTATGGTATGGGGTGTGAAACACAAACAACAAAAGCTTAAGAACACTTTGAAAATGATTGAGGTGCTGAACGGAAGCATGTGTTACACAATGTTGAGACAGTTTGGTTAAAACTGCTCTATAATATTCACAGTTTCCTGAACAACTTTTACTATAAATCCATGCGTCAATGTAGTATGGACAGGAAAAGAGGTAAGGTGTTTTTAGATGAAACTGTGAATGACAAGGTTATGTTTCAATCAGAACATACTAATACATATACCTCTAGTGGGCACTCAAGTGGATCAATACAGGGCTGAAGGCAGCATCCAAAGTTCAACTATGGCTTAGACAGTCGAGTGTTTTAGGGGGGAAAAATTATGCAAGATTTCAATAAATTTCTTAACATATGAAAACCAAGAAATGAGCAGCGAAAATGAAAATTTTGAAACTTACTGATGTGGATCCCTCTTCACTTCATAGCCCCTTCCTGAGCTGCCTCTGAAATTTCATCCATCAATTCCTCCCAAGTTGAAACTGTTAACTCATATCAACACAGTTAGAAAAAATCATAAACTTCAAGACATCCAAAATTCAACCAACTGAATTGCAAAGCTACAAAACAACACGAATAAATTTAATCACAATAAACCTACTTACAAATAAGATATCTGCTTGAATCAGTAACAGAAAAGTTTAGATTCGCATCAAACAGAGATAATGACTTTTCAGATATACCATTGAATTATAGAGCGTCATTACATCATCAACAAAATTAAAAAAAACTACCCAACTAGAAATTACTTACACTAAAAACCCAAATTTCAACTTCAGCTTTGCAACAATACCCAGGAAAACTCCCAAAAGAACCCTAACCTCCAAACATTAACTCTCAAAAAAAAAAAGATGGGGCGTAATCAGAACATTTTAGTACCCAATCCTTGATATTAGTATCCTCGTAAAAATTAGAATAACAACGCTGAAAGTATTGTTAAGCGTTTTCATAGCTCATCAAGAACTTAACCACACAATTTGCGAGTCTTGGAAACTCTAATAATTGCTTCATTACATTTACTTGTTCATTAGTGTGGTTAGATAGCTCTGGAGAAGCTACTATGGTTACAGTCTCAAGAAATCCAGCATACTTCAGAAAGAGTTTAATTGCAGTTAGCTCCATTGGCCCTCCTCGAAAATTTATGAATTTGATTGACTTCAGGTGTGGTAGCGAACCTTTAGGATCAAGTGACCAACAATCATCATCTTCAGGGAAGCCAATTCTCTACAACAACCAAAGCAAGAGATCAGCAAAATATGATACGGCAAAAAAAAAATAAGTTGTGATGCTAACAGATGCACAAGCTACTTAGTTTTTAAGATATGGCCCAAACAGGGGTATGCAAAAGAAAGATAATGAAAGCTAAGTGAGTTGCAAAGGAGAATGACAAGTTCAGCCTAAACCATCGTTTAACAATACAAATCGACTTGTTTTGCCACGTATGATAACACTAGTTTTCACTGAGAGAACTGAATGCCTATGCTAACCAAAAAGATATTTGTACCGCCTAGTCAAGGAGTTATCTCTATGACTGGATGGTATTTTATTTTATTTTATTTTATTTTATTTTTATTTAATATGTCCCAAACAGGGGTATGCAAAAGAAAGATAATGAAAGCAAAGTGAGTTACAAAGGAGATGCCAGTTTAGGAAACCAACGTTTTACAATACAAATCGACCTGTTTTGCCGCATATGGTAACACTAGTTTTCACTGAGAGAACTGCATGCCTATGCTAACCAAAAAGATATCCATTTTACTATATTGGGAGGTAAGAGGTGAGTGGCTTGCCTTAGCAAAGACAATCGATTCAAGATTAGGCCAGAGCTGGAGAAATCTGAAAAATCTTCTCAGAATCGCCGCTGAGCTGACTTCCAGATGTATCAAATTGTTAAATGCAGGCAAATCGGCTAAGAGGATATCCGCCTGACTTAGAATCTAATCATTAAGGAAAAAAAAGAATCCCAATGCATAAGAGGAAAAACAATAGGCACGATAACATTATACTTCAGAAATGCTACATTGCTTAAATTTACAACAACAAAATCATAAAGAAGATTTGAAGTATTATCGCATACCTGAAAGAAGGTACCAGACCCTTTAAGAAGCTTTACATTCGCAAGCTTTTTATAAAGCTTGGTAAGGACAAATTTTTCGGCGCCATTATGTTCGCGAGATAATATGTCCATATCGGCCTCAAGTAATGACGGGAAACTGTCGATTACAAAATCTTTTGGTAAGTATTTTCCGTAACTGATGGTCGACAGATTAGGTGAACAAATCTTCATTGTAGACTCTTCAAAATAACAGTAGCTGATGTACAAGTTCTTCAGTGCAACATTTGCAATGCATAAAACTTCAGACTTCAAACTAACACAGTGTATCAAACTCAACTCTTCAAGGATGGGGCAATTAGAAACTAATTGGTTGAGCGAGAACCCATTCACAAAATTCATATGTCTTAGGCGAAGCAATTTGAGCCTTGGAAAATGAACTTTGTTTGGAACATTGAGTCTTGCCATGCCTAAGTCCAACACGGTCAACGAATCACAAGTAAATAATGATAGAGGAAAAATGAAGGGTGTTGTTGATCCTTTTGAAAGAAAAAGTTCTTCAATTTTACGCTTCACAACAATAGCAATCCAGTTATTTACTCGGGATTCATCAAAATGCTCATCCCAACTGAGACAGAATTTCTGAATTTTAGGCTTCTCATGAAGACATAAAACCCTATCCAAAAAATTCATGAACGGTTTGGATTCCTGCAGCATTTCTTCTTCATTTCTATAACCAACTAGAGGTCGCCACCGTCGAAAATCAAGAGTGGGGATAGAGTTTGATAAATACTTCCATCTTGTAGATAAAATGCAGGTAGACAAAGCACATTTGGTTGGAAGGAAAGAAAAAATATGATGAATCAGTGGATCGGGCAAATTACTTATCTTATCCTCTCCTCCAACACCCACATTGCTGTTGTCCAATGATATTTTGTGTTTCTTCTCCATGATTCCACTTGATTTTTTTCTGAAAAGGTAATTAAATCGGAGTCAGTGAGCGTATAAAAGAGAAAAAATTAAGCAAGTCATTGTATCAAACACATTGCATGCATGAAATGAATAATCAAAGATGCACAAAAATTTTCAATAGAACAAACTCTTTTGGATCAACAGAACAAACTTCAAATCAAATACTTGGATTCGTAGTTATCCAGACCAAATTTGACACTCTTTGACTACTAGTACTAAGTCTTAAATTCATTCAAAATGGTTAAAAGTTGAAAAAGAGTTTAGGGTTCTGGATTTTGACCCCCTTCCTTCTCAAAAACATGAAATCAAAGTAAAGAGAGTTGAGATCAGGTTTACCTGAAGAAGGTTGTGGTGAGCAGAGATTACTCACTGTGAGAGAGCGAGAAAGAGAGATAACAAGGTTGCGAAACTATTGAAATGGAAGTGTGAAATTAAGAATATTTTGTTATCTGCTGCTTAACAACATCAACACTCTGTGTTTATCTCTTGCCTTCACGCTGTTGGTCTTTGTTCATTTAGCCTGTCTAAATATCACCATTGTACAAAAATACAACTTCATACCTATGAATGAATGTATTTGAAAGGTGAGATCGAGGCAGGGATGATGGAAAGATTGTATATTTGTAACTAGACAGTTTCGAACCCTTGACCGACTCAGCAAAGGAATTCCGAAACTTGTGTTTTGAATAGCTTATCTGAACATGATTGCTGTGTTGGTTAGTCCCACACTGCTCATGTTACAAAACAGAGATCGGTTTAAATAGCTTTGGCTTGGTAGTAAGCTTGTCCCTTAGGGGACATCCGATAAAATTGGAACGATACAGAGAAGATTAGCATGGCCCCTGCGCAAGGATGACACGCACAAATCGAGAAATGGTCCAAATTTTTTTGGTTTTTTTATTTATTTAATTTTTTGCGGATGTCTCTAGCCAAACTTAGCCTTTTCTTATTTTTTTAATTTTTTGCACAGGGATGACAATCACAAATTCAGAAATGGTCCAAATTATTTTGGTTTTCTTTATAATTGGTTGCCTCCTTCTACAATGATATGTTGGAGATCCGTGTCTCTAGCTAGCCAAACTTAGCCTTTTCTTATTTATTTAATTTTTTGCACAGGGATGACAATCACAAATTCAGAAATGGTCCAAAATTTTTTGGTTTTCTATATAATTGATTGCCTCCTTCTACAATGATATGTTGGAGATCCGTGTCTCTAGCCAAACTTAGTCCCAAAAGGTGTGCTCTTACTTCATCCCTCGACGGAGAAATTTTATGAAAAGCAAACAGTTATGCATCTCGAGTAATTGTTGTTGCTGCACACATGTTCTTGTCAAAAGCTGCATCAACATCAATCTTTACAACATTCTAAGGTGGTGTTTCCCAAACTTCACTCAAGCAACCATCAGTATGATTGAAAGCTAACTGCACATCTTGGTCAGATTTTGGTTGTCCACTGTGAAAAAATTTGAAGTCATCCCAAGCTTTCTTGATTACACCTTTCTCTCGAGAATCTAATAGACTTGAATATGATTTCATTTCTCATTTTCCAAATATTCCACATCACACAAGAACCCAAAAAAACAAAACACGTACCACCATCACCTATCTGTAACCACTTCATTATGATTTCCTTTGGATCTGATATCACAGAAATATCAGAAACTGATATGGAAAAACACTAAACATAGAAATTGATATTGGACAATGAAATAAACAAGTGTATAATGGTTTCAATCTGATCTGAACAAAGAGTACAATTGGCATCAATTGAAGTATTGAATCTCGCAATATTCTCCTTTAATGTTACACCGTTATGAACCAGTTTCCAAACAAACACTACACCATTTTAAAGATATAGAAACCCGGAGCAGTCACATCGTTGCTAAATTTCCGTTGTTATATTTTCGCAACGGCACATTTCTATTTCGGATGTAGCGACAGCAGATTTTCGGTTGAGAATAGCAACGGCAAGGTGTTCATGCATGCGAACCACGCGTGTGGTCGGGAACACTTTGACGTTTTTTACTCCCAAGTCAAAGTTTGGTCACTCCTCTTCTTTATTTTTCCACCCCTTCAGCCTTATCTACCATTATACTTAGAATTTTCTCAGCCATTCTTAGCCATTTTCATTTTTCATAACCCTCTCTTTTTTTTTCTGCTCCGGAAGATATTTTCTCCCCTTGATATCAACTGAAGATTCAGTTGCAGTCTCAATCTAAATCGATTTAAAATCGTTCTTCAGTTGCAGTCTTCTAAGATAACCATGGTTAAGGGGATGTTCGGTCCATGGAGGAGATGAAAGTATGAGATACGAAGAGGCTATTATGATCCTTATGAAGAAAGGATTCTACATATTCCTCCAAATGTAAAAGAAGAGGAGTGGATAGAGTTCTGTAAGAATGAAAACAATACAAAAGCATAGGAAAGCAGAGTTCAGCACAAGAGGAAAAGACAACTATATGATCACTCTCACACCTCCGGTCATAAACATCAATCTTTGGTGAAAGCTGAACTGGTATGTGTATTGATTTCAAAAATCTCAATTTATGGCCATTATGATTAGTCTCATCATTCTCTAGATTGATTAATACATATCAACTCGTCATATTTTTAAATTTAGGAGCGCGGGAATCCTGGTGTGGAAATCAGCACCTCTGATGTGTGGATTAAAGTTCATACTCAAGAGGCTGGGGAAATTATGCCTAGTGCGCAAAAATACTTTGTGAGTCGGCATACTGTTTCATCTGTACTCATATACGTACTATCTGCTAGTCATCTATGTATTTTATATTTGACAGTGTTATGCTCGACATGGCAGGATGAGCTTAAGAAGGCCCAAGAAGATATCAAGGGGAAAAAAGCTGCGGGTGTTCCTGTATCAGATTTAGATGTAATGATTAAAGATTTTCGGAAGGAATATAGAGGACGGGTTCGTGTTGTTGGTCATGTTACTCGTACTCAATACGATTATTCTGCTCCTGCGTGTACCAAAGTACAAGAGTTGAAATCTAAGGATGGATCTGTTAAGTATCAGTTGGAAGACCTAGGTAACAAGGTGGGGATTTTGATCGAAGGCTTGGGATCACTATGTCACATTGTGAAGGATATCCAGTCTGCAATGTCGGGGTCAGTTGTGGCATCAAACAACAACGGTTATTTACAAGGTCATGCAGCTTCACCTGTTCAGAATAATTCTGTTGTGCATCAGAAATGATTAGTTAGGTTGGCGGTCGACCTACTTTTTTGGTATCTCAGCCATCATCTAATGATCGATAACTGACAAACATATATGGCTTTATCTTTTTTTGCTTATATATGTTCACACTTTTGTACATGCGCTTGGCATGCTAACATGTAGATTCTTATGTAGTTGTGAATAAGGAAAACTCTCAGGCAGTTGTGCTTTATCTTTTTTTTTGCATTTTTTGAAAAACTTTTGTACATGTGCTTAGCATGTCGATTCTTATGCAGTTGTGCATAAGGAAGACTCTCAGGCAGATTCTTATGCAGTTGTGCATAATTAGGAAGACTCTCAGGCAGTTGTGCTTAAAAAACTTTGAATCGTAATGTATCAATGTTAACCGACAGTATTAATATAATCAGTTTTTCTTTATGGATGTGTGTGGTTTGGGTTCTGTTGTATTTCTTTGCGCAGGTGACTGCAATGCAGGTCAATTGAAGCAGTAGTAGCCACCCGGGGGAATATCAATCCCTGGTAAGTACACTTCTTTTGCTTATGCTTATCATATTGAGTTCAAATGGATATTAATCTTCAGTATATAATTTCTTTTGAGGTAATATGTTGTTCGTAATGTTGCTACAGGATTATGTTGTTGCTGACCTTTTTCCGGAAAGTCTCTGTTGTGATCTTCATTATTCTTACGAAGCCATTGGGTCTGGTGGGTCTTCATAATTCAATAAGTTCCTAATTCTTTCATAATTGTGTAATTGGCAGTTTCAGTATGTCTATTTGAAAATGCGGGGGTCTAACAACCACACCCAACAATTCGTTTGGAAATCTGAGAAGACTTACTCCAATATACTTTATAGAGAATCAACTAGACAGTCAAACTCAATCTGGAGAAAAGTATATCAAAGATTTTATATCTCTAACCCTTATTTCAATCTGCAATCTGCAAATAGAAATCTACGAGCCTGATTGAATATGAGAGGAGTAACTTGAACAGTACCAAAGACCAATATTCAAGTGTAAATCAATTTAAATCAACAACCAAAGGTTGGATTATCTAATTGATTGATCTTAACGCACAACCTGTGATATTTCATTATATAACAAAATATAATGCGGAAAAGAAATAACATAGACACCATAATTTTGTTAATGAGGAAAACCGCAAATGCAGAAAAACCATGGGACCAAGTCCAGCTTTGAACACCACACTGGATTAAGCCGCTACAGACACTAGCCTACTACCAATGAACTTTGGACTGGACTGGACTGTAGTTGAACCCTAATCAATCGCACACTGATTCAAGGTACAATTGCGTTCCTTACGTCTATGATCCCAGCAGGATACTACGCACTTTATTCCATTACCTGATCTCACCCACAACCAAGAGTTGCTACGACCCAAAGTCGAAGACTTGATAAACAAATCTGTCTCACACAAAAAAGTCTATTGGAATAGATAAATCTGTCTCCCGCAGAAATACCTATGAGTTTTGTTCCGTCTTTTGATAAATCAAGGTGAACATGAACAAATTGATAACCCGGACTTATATTCCCGAAGAACAGCCTAGTATTATCAATCACCTCACAATAATCTAAATCATATGATGGCGAAACTAGATATTTTGGAATCACAAACGATGAGACGAAGGTGTTTCTGATTACTTTTTATCTTGCCTATCAGAGATTAAATCTCGAGCAAATCTTAGAGAAGATAGTGTTAGAGCACTGCTCGGTCAAACTCGCATGCGTTGTTATATCAAGCATGTTTGTCAATGTTAGTGATCAAAACTATAAGTCTTGATTTCTAGTCTCTTATAGCTAAGTCTCGGACTAGGATAGTAAGTGTAGTTGAGATCAAGGACTTCATGGCGATTCATCATACAAGAAGAAGATCCACTCAAGGAACCGGTGGAACTTCTCGACAAAAAAGTATATGGAGACTTGAACTTATCTGTCACTCAAAATTCTATCTATTTTATCTCCTACTCTTTGAGACAAAAGTCGTATGCTATATATATAAACTAGATCATACACATTTGGTATTTCGAGCCGAGTATACCTCGCTGATAAGCACGAAAGTGTGATGCTTTTCACCCATAATTACATTAGCTAGGCCTCATTTTATTGCTAATAAACTTGTTTTAATTCTTTTGAAGGGAAATAATCTCTTATGCAGAAAGTTGCTCGAAAAGTGTATTTGGTCCCAGAAAAGTACTAAAGGCATCCAAATCTTGGATAAGGGCACCCCAGAAATGTGATAAAGGCATCCGGAGGAGTTGATAAAGGCATCCAGGAGTTTTCACTATTTACAGTCCAAAATTACTCCTTGTACCCCACAAATTACTATCCGCACCCCAAGAATTGCTAAATGTACCCCAAATTGCTAAAGGGACACTGGAATTGGTTAAGGGGCAGTCATCTTCAAGCTTTTGAATTTGATTATATGGCGGGAAAATGGTTTTAATGGAAACAGAATTAGGGTTTGGAAATTGGGCGTGTTTTATGGAGACTAAAGGGCTGAAATTAAATGGGTTTGTTCTAATTGACCTAACAGGACTGGTAATGGGATCCGTTTCGATTGAAACTGGCTAGAGTAGTGGATTTAAAGAAAACCATTTCGGGAAAAAAAATTAGGGTTCGACTCTTCAAGAATTTCAGTTAGATTTAATCACTGGATTTGGTTGGAATGATCTTAATGGAGTTAAACAAGTCTGGTAAGGTCCTTGGAATCGATTAAATTTGGCCGGGATCATAGAGTTGAAGCAAAACATTGAGAAGTCTCAGAGTTACCTGCGATATTTTCTGGCAGAGTTTTGGGGACTTTCGGGTGCGACTCAATGACAGATTACTAATGGTTTAGGCCTGTTTCGATTAAACGGGCTCGACAATGGACTTTGACTCGAAGAAATTGAGTTATCCACGAAGTTTTGGTAAAACAGGGAGGTGAGAAGAACACGAGTTTTTCTTGGGTTGGTTTGCTGAAGTCACGCAGAAATATCAGCCTGGCAAGAGTTTGACTCAACCAAGGGGTGTGTAGAAACGTGCTGAGATGCAGAAGATGTGTGATTGAGAAATAAAAGGGAAGATATTTCCCGTATCTGGAAGGAGAATAAAGAAGATCAAGCGGAGTTATTATGGAGATTTGATTCTTCTGCGAGGTATAAATAGGGTGTTGGGATCATATAGAAGGGATATCGAGTGATTTGGGAGGCCACAGAAAGGAATAGGAAGCTGCAGAGCAGATTTTTCTGCTGCTGCAGTGCATAAGAAGCTGAAGCACTTTGTACTGTCAGAAACTGTCGTTTAAAGTGTCTTGTATTTAAACAGTTTGTAACAGTCTGTTTGCAACATATATTGTAACAATGTGTTCTGTAACGCTGTAAAAGGGTTGCGAATCTCTGTTTTATCTTATTTCTCCAATAAAAACACCATTTGAGATATGAGTTATCTTTTTGAGTGTGTTTTTACTATGTGGAGCTAAACCCCGATGCTGGGACAACGGTGGAAGTCGAATTGCATACATGGGTAAATTTATTGTATTCGTTATATGACTTTTGCACTAATTAAAATAGAATTATGATTTTGATTAATTAGTTATTATTTTATTTGATGGGTCATGCTTGCTTAAATGTTTGATGTCCCATGCTTACGATTTATAACTAATATTTTGAGAATCTACCTTGGTAAAATTAAGAGTCCGTTTTTTTATTTGTTAAGCTATAATTGCTGAAGATTAAATAATTAAACCTATTGAGAATTCGGTGGAATCCTAGTCCTAGTAACTCTCGATTTTATTAAATGTTTAAATTTAATCTTCACAAGTCTTAGAGTTCGAATCTTAATTACTACAACAACAATTAAAAATCCTATCACTCGCCTATCTATATCTTGAAATATGTGTTGGTAAGCTTTTCGCTTCGACCAAGTTTATCTTTACCTAGTGACGAAAGTCATGAATGTTTCAATCACTTTGAAAATTTCTTTGACGAGAAATAGTGTAACAACTACATAACGTCCTCTAAGAATGTTTCAATGATTGGAATGAGAGTTTAGATTACATAACCAATGGATTCCTTGAACCGAAGTTTTCGAACTTTGTTGATCAAGAGAACCAGAAGTATGGCAAGTGCCAAGTCCGCGAACTCAGTCCGCGAACTGCCAAAGTTCTCAAACCCGAGAATTTCTGTTGGAGTTGACAAACTACTTGCGTGAGCCAAGTCCGCGAACCGGCGTAGTTATCGAACCCGAGAATTTCTGTTGGAGTTTGTAAACTCTATCCGGTGTCTTAAGTCCGCGAACCTAGTCTGCGAACTTGATAAAGTTATATATCTAAATATGATTTATGAACTTAATCTTAAAAGACTAAGGAATGCATTTGCAAACCGTGGCTATTAAAGTTCATGAACTGGTTCGAGTAAATCAAATCATCTTTGCTTCAATTGTGTCATGTGTAGTTACATAAGATTTTCTTGCAATTAAACAACTCTCTTAACTAGTTCATTTGAGTCAATTGAACTAGTTATGGTGAAGAAGAACATGGTTGGTATGAAACGCTCATATGGTTAACCTCTTTGGGTAGACTATTGTCGAACCAACAATGTATACATTTGGGTGCGGTTAACAAACCTAGAAGCGCACAGTCATTTGTGTATGACAAGCTAAGTTTTCGATCTAACGGTTGAGAAATATTAGCTCGAATCTAAATCAGGTTTTCATCTAACGATGAATATTGATTGCTTTGTAACTAAGGAAAAACCCTGATTTGAAAGGCTATATAAAGGAGACATCTAGTATTGTGCAAAACTAATCCCCACACCTTACGTGTGATACTAGTTTGCGTGCTAGAGTCGATTCTCCTTTAACCTTTGGTTTTCTTCTTCTAAGACCAGGTTAACGACTTAAAGACTTCATTGGGATTGTGAAGCCATACTGATACTACTTTTATCGTAGATGTGTGATCTGATCTTGCATCTTCTATCGTAACAGTACAATAGAAGATGTGATCTGATCTTGAGATCTACTTTTATCGTTGATTGGCTTGAGATCGTGAGAGTTCTCTGATAGGCAAGATATAAAAAGTAATCACAAACACCTTCGTCTCATCGTTTGTATTCCACGACATCTTGTTTCGCTACCATATGATTAAGATTGTTGTAAGGTGATTGATTAATCTAGGCTGTTCTTCGGGAATATAAGACCGGATTATCAATTGGTTCCTGTTCACCTTGATTATTATCAAAAGACGGAACAAAAACTTTAGGGTTTTCTGTGGGAGACAGATTGATCCTTTAATAGACTTGTCTGTGTGAAACAGATTTGTTTATTGTTAAAGCCTGCGATTTTGGGTCTTCACAACTCTTAGTTGTGGGTGAGATCAGCTAAGGGAATCAAGTGCGCAGTATCATGCTGGGATCAGAGACGTAGAGAGTACAACTGTACCTTGGATCAGTGGGAGACTGATTGGGGTTCAACTATAGTACAGTCCGAAGGTAGCTTGGAGTAGGATAGTGTCTGTAGCGGCTTAATAAAGTGTGTATTCAATCTGGACTAGGTCCCAGGGTTTTTCTTCATTTGCGGTTTCCTCGTTAACAAAATTCTGGTGTCTGTTTTATTTCTATTTCCGCATTATATTTGTTTATATAATTGAAATAATACAGGTTGTGCGTTTGAATCAATCAATTGGAAATCCGACCTTTGGTTGTTGATTGATATTGATTGATCCTTGGACATTGGTCTTTGGTACCGTCCAAGTTATTCCTTGTGTTTGATTATAGACTCGCTGATTTATATTATCTTGAGTGAATCAAAACAAGAGAAAGATATTAACTCCTTGAGATACTTTTACCTAGATTGAGTCTGACTGTCTAGTTGATTCTCTAGAAAGTGTTTCGGAGTTAGTACATACAGATTGCTAAGCAAAATATTGGGTGGTGTTTTTAGACCCCCGCTTTTTCAATTGGTATCAGAGCAGGAAAACACGTTCAAGACCTTACAAGTCTGTGTTTGTAGCGATATGACTCTATGGACAGTTGTGCTATCTCAGTAAACGTACCACTAGTCTTTGATGTCTCAAACTACTCAGGGTGAAAAGTTGTTATGTGTGCTTATCTTCAAGCTTGTGATTTTCGAACCTGGGTACGTATTATTAAAGGCTATGATCCTCCGGTTAATACAAAGGCGATGTATCTATACCTGAGGATGTTGGTAGTTATATTCTTGAAGAATCTCTTGCTGCAATACAAAACTCTAACGGATTAAATGCTATCAGACAGGCCGTTACCCCAGACCTTCAGCACTAAGTGTCTACATGCACTAAGTCTAAAGATGCCTGGGATATCTTAGAAACTGTATTTGAAGACAAGAGATACGTTTCTAAGAAGCATGACACCAATGGAGGAAATAACCTCAACACCCTCTCCATGAATACCTCTCTTGGACAGGTGAAAATTCATGATCCAAATTTTGTTCAAACCTTTGCATTCAACGCTGTTTTCGAGACAAGTAAATCCTCTAACGTTTTTTGGGCTGATGAGTGCTGTTCTAATGATAATAGGTTTGATAAACCATTATTCACAAAAAGGATCAAGGAATTTGTAAAAAGAAGCATTAGATGTGATAAACATCTCCTGTCAGTTGTTGCTACTAAAGATTCTATGAAAGAAAATTCTCTAAGTGTCAACGCTTTGAATGTGTCTATTGGATGTGATGAAACCGTAGCTCTCGCGGCAGAAACCTCCACGTACTCAAGGTCTGGTTCAGAAGTTGAGTCTGACACAGAGATTTTTGAATTCTTGAATAAAGAGGTTCTTCAAGAAAATCTTCAATTAAAAGCTTCATTGAAGAAACTAGAATCTTTAATCCAGGTAAAAGATCTTGAGATAGATTATCTTAATGATCAATTCACCAGAACTGTTGTTCTAAAGGAAAAAGAGATTAATACTCTCAAAGATGATCTTCAACGATTGTCTGGAAGTTCTGATAAAATCTCAGCAATGTTATTTGGTCAGAAATCCTTTGGAAATACCAATGGTTTAGGGTTTAAAAGCAAGTCTGCAGGTATTTTCAACCATGGTCCAAAGTGTCATGGGAAATTGAAGGTTGGCAGTTGTGATAAACAGAAGGCACTTCAACAAGACAAGGAATCATCGATTTGTTCATTTTGTGGAAATGCAAATCATGCTCAAAGCACGTGTTGGAAGTTCAAGAGAAGCAACAAAAGAATGTCCAGACTGCAAAAGAGCATGCAAAAGATGAATCTGGAGAATCAACAAAAGTATTATAAAATCAATGCTTCCAGAATCAGAAGAGGAAGGAAACCTATTTATACAACAAGCCTTGGTAAACAAGGGGAGCGTCTGGCTCACATTGTCTCTATCTAACTCCAGAGACGTTCACATCCTCATCCTTAAATTGAGAAAATGAGGCTCTGCATTTGTGTGGCTCAAGTATTGTATCTATTTTTGTTAATAAAATATTCTCCTAACAATATAGATTGTGGACTTTTAAACTGTGGAAGACTGTGTCAAGGATCTCTAGGGTTTGACACTTATAAATCTTCTCATATTCTTTTTCCCTCTCATACGTTCTCATGGATCCTGTAACCAGAGGCACTTCCAAAAGTGATGCAGTAGAAGCAGTCAATGTATATCTGTGCAAAGGAATCACTTCCTCGAGGATGATAAAGAAGAAGTCAACAATCTATGAAAAAGGTTCTTCCTCTAACTGTCTCTTTTCTGTGTATCATAATAATCATTTGACAGACATGGTGAAAGCTTTCATCAACAAGCGAAATAATCTAAAATATCGAATCATTTCCTCTTTGGAAGAGATAACTCACTATGAACAAAGGTTTTCTCTAACCAAGAATGCTTTGCGTGATCTAAAAAGAAAACTTAGTGAGTTAACTGACATTTCTGAAGATCTAGAGGAATTGAACGATCCCATTATCAATGGATTTTTCAATAATGAGAAGGAGTTTTCTGTAGATTCCTTGAGAAAAATCTATAATGCCTAGTAAGTCTTCTTTTTGGTTTAGTTGGAAGAATAACTAGTGCTTTGAATAGCGATGATTGTGACTACACATAGCTATTATTTTCATCTTCTTGGTTTTTTGGTTTAAAATTATAAAAATATTTGGAGGATGATGGTTTGCAATATTTTTGATTTTGTTATATTGCAACTTGTTATGGGATATTTGTGTTTACGTACGTGAACTTTGTTGTCCCATATTTTGTCAAAAGTAAAGTCGTTCATGATCGATATTCATGTATTGGTTTAAGAATGAATAGACTTTTGACAAATACAAAAGTTAAGCCTATATTGTCAATCTTTGACGGAAGATAGTTTAAAATCTTTTGTATCCAAGGATTATTGCTATTGTATATGCTTGTGCAAAAGAATGAATCCTTGTGTATTCCACGGTATAGATCTTCATTGATCCATCCTTTTTTTGTATTACTGTGAGGATCCGTAATGTGTCTTATGTTGAGCACTATACGACTAAGTTGATTAATTTTTGATTAGCTTGGTTGGTTGTTCCGTAATATACTTTATGTTGAGCATTTGTGAACTAAATTAATCATCTTGTTCGGTTATTTAGTTATTGCTCCGTAAGTTCTCTTATGTCGAGCAAAACAAATTACAATTAAATTGATTACATTTGTGATTAGTTTGATTGTGTATTCCAATTAGATTAATTAAGGGATCTCTTGTAATTAATCTAGTTGAGTTTTCATATACTATCTTAATCATTTTCTAATGGTTATGTTAGTCGTTGCTCCGTAAGTTTACTTATGTTGAGCACAATGAATTAAATTGATCACCTTTGTGGTTAATTTGATTATGTATTCCAATTAGATTATTCATGGGTTTACTTATGAATAATTTGATTGAGTTTTGGATATAAAAATTATTCTCATGGTTTTGGTGTCCAATAAAATCCTTCGTTTCTCTTGAAATTAAGGTCGCTCGTTGTTGTTCCCTTGGGAATGACATCTAATGGGGGGGAGTTCTTTTGAACTTGTGCTTAATGGTCATATCTTGAGGGGTGTGCGGCTGTGGAATTTTAGAGGGGTTATCTTGTATCTTTAAACTCCTTGATGAATACTATTAGCTTCGGCTATATGATTGCATCTAAATAAGATGATGTGTGTTTCTTTCTCTCAGTCATGAAATGTCTCTTACGGAAATTTCATTATGATCCCGTTCTTGTATCTTTGCCAATTTTATTGAAAAAAAAGGGAGAATTAATATGTAGTTCACACTACAAATACATATGGTTTTCGGATCATTGTGTAAGGGGGAGTGGTTTTCATGTGAGATGGAGTATTGACTAAGGGGGAGTGATACATATCACCATAGTATTATTGTTGAAGTTGTGATACAATTGGACTTTGACACTGCATAATAATACTATGACATTGTATAACAATGATCAAGACCGATGCTTTCTCATTGTTATAGCTACGGATCTTCAACAACGGTGGTGCTAAACTTACAACCTTTGGGATCATTGGAGTACTTGGAAGTGACGAAGATTTCGAGGAATGTTGAAGATTAGACGTGTGGAATAGGAGCTACTAAAGTTTCATTATCTTTTTTGTATTCCATATGTATTGATAGTTTTGTCACTAAAATTGACAAAGGGGGAGATTGTTAGAGCACTGCTCGGTCAAACTCGCATGCGTTGCTATCTCAAGCATGTTTGTCAATTTTAGTGATCAAAACTATAAGTCTTGATTTCTAGTCTCTTATAGCTAAGTCTCGGACTAGGATAGTAAGTGTAGTTAAGCTCAAGGACATCATGGTGATTCATCATACAAGAAGAAGATCTACTCAAGGAACCGGTGGAACTTCTCGACAAAAAGGTATGTGGAGACTTGAACTTATCTGTCACTCAAAAGTCTATCTATTTTATCTCCTACTCTTTGAGACAAAAGTCGTATGTTATATATATATATACTAGATCATACACATTTGGTATTTCGAGCCGAGTATACCTCACCTATCTATATCTCGAAATATGTGTTGGTAAGCTTTTCGCTTCGACCAAGTTTATCTTTACCTAGTGACGAAAGTCATGAATGTTTCAATCACTTTGAAAATTACTTCGACGAGAAATAGTGTAACAACTGTATAACGTCCCCTAAGAATGTTTAAATGACTAGAATGAGAGTTTAGATTTGAAAAAGCGGGGGGTCTAACAACACCACCCAATATTTCGCTTAGCAATCTGTATGGACTAACTCCAAAATACTTTGCTAGAGAATCAACTAGACAGTCAGACACAATATAGATAAAACTATCTCAAGAAGTTAATATCTCTCTCTTGATTTGATTTTTACTCAAGCTAAAATCAATAACGAGTCTTTATCAAATACAAGGAATAACTTGGACGGTACCAAAGACCAATGTCCAAGGATCAACCAATATCAATCAACAACCAAAGGTTGGATTTCCAATCTATGATCACGAACGCATAACTTGAATTATTTCAATTGTATAAAATATAATGCGGAAAAGAAATAACACATACACCAGAAATTTTGTTAACGAGGAAACCGCAAATGCAGAAAAACCCTGGGACCTAGTCCATATTGAATACACACTGTATTAAGCCGCTACAGACACTAGCCTACTCCAAGCTGACTTCGGACTGTACTATAGTTGAACCCAATCAGTCACCCACCGATCCAAGGTACAGTTGTACTCCTACGCCTCTGATCCCAGCAGGATACTGCGCACTTGATTCCCTTAGCTGATCTCACCCACAACCAAGAGTTGCTGCAACCCAAAATCGGAGACTTGAAAATAAACAAATATGTCTCACATAGAAAAGTCTATCAAAGGATAAATATGTCTCCCACAAATAAACCCTAGGTTTTTTTCCGTCTTAAGATATGAAATCAAGGTGAACAGGAACCAATTGATAATCCGGTCTTATATTCCCGATGAACAACCTAGATTAATCAATCACCTCTCTACAATCCTTGCCGACTACACAGGAGGTTTGTCGAGGAATCACAAACAATGAGACGATGATGTTGGTGACTTCTTTATATTGCCTATTGGAGAACTCTCACGATCTCAAGCCAATCAAATATTGTACTCGTACGATAGAAGATGCAAGATCAGATCACACAACTACGATAAAAATAGTATCGGTCAGGCTTCACAATCCCAATGAAGTCTTTAATTCGTTAACCTGGTTTTAGAGAAGAAAACCAAAGGTTAAAGTAGAATCGACTCTAGCGAGCGCACTAGTATCACACAGACGTGTGGGGATTAGTTTTGCACAATGCTATATGTCTCCTTTATATAGTCTTCAAATCAGGGTTTTGCCTTAGTTACAAAGCAATCCATATTCACCGTTAGATGAAAACCTGATTTAGATTCAAGCTAATATTTCTCAACCGTTAGATTGAAAACTTAGCTTGTCACACACACTTGGGTAGACGTTTACTGGGTTTGTGAAAACCATGCCCAAACGTGTACGTGTGTGTTGGTTCAACATAGTAACCCAAAAGGTTAACCATATGAGCATTTCATATTAACCTAGTTCTTCTTCACCATAACTAGTTCAATTGACTCAAATGAACTAGTTAGAGATTTGTTCAATTGCTATGAGATCTTATGTAACTACACAAGACACAATTGAAACAAAGATGATTCGATTCGATTGAATCGTCTCATGAACTTTATAGCCACGGTTTGCATAAAGCATTCCTTAGTAATTTAAGTTTCATGTTTAGAGCACATCTTTAGATCATAACCTCTTAAGCTCACAAACAAGTTCGCGGACTTAAGACAACCGGTTGAGTTTTCCAAACTCAGCAGAAATTCTTGGAAAGAGAACTTCCGCCAGTTCGAGGACTGGGTTCGCGGACTGAGTTCACGAAATTAACACACAAACGAGTTTTGGAAAATCCAGCAGAAATTTCTCGGTCGAGAACTTCCGACAGTTCGCGGACTGATTCTGCGGACTGGGTTCCCGGACTTGGCAAGCCAATTCCACAATCCTTCTGATTTCTCTTGATCAACAAAGTTCGAAAACTTCGGTTCAAGGAATACATGGTTATGTAATCTGAACTCTCATTTCAATCATTGAGACATTCTCAGAGGACGCTATGTAGCCGTTATTCACAGATCGATTCACGTCAGAGAAATTCTCAAAGTGATTGAAACTTTTCATGACTTTCGTCACTAGGTGAAGATAAACTTGATCAAAGCGAAACGCTTTACCAACACATGATTTCGAGATATAGATAGGCGAGATATACTCGGCTCAAAATATCAAATGTGTATGATCTAGTCTATATAGCATACGATTTTTGTCTCATAAGAAGTAGGAGATAGAAGAGATATACTTTTGAGTGATAGATAAGTTCAAGTCTCCACATACCTTTTTGTCGATGAAGTTCCACGGTTCCTTGAGTAGATCTTCGTCGTTGTATGATGAATCACCATGAAGTCCTTGAGCTCAACTACACTTTTCTATCCTAGTCTGAGACTTAGCTATGTAGGCTAGAAATCAAGACTTATAGTTTTGATCACTAACATTGACAAACATGCTTGAGATAGCAACGCATGCGAGGTCGACCGAGCTATGCTCTAACAATCTCCCTCATTGTCAATTTTAGTGACAAAACTATTAATATTTATGGAATACAAAAAAGATAAACTTTAGTGGCTCCTATTTCATAGTCTAATCTTCAACGTTACCTGAAATCTTCGTCCTTCCAAGTACTCCAATGATCCCAAAGGTAGTAAGTTTAGCATCACCGTTGTTGAAGATCCGTAGCTATAACAATGAGAGAAATCGAGATTCTCGATCATTATTATACATTGTCATAGTATTATTATGTAACATCAAAGTCCAATTGTATCACGACTTTAACAATAATACTATGGTGATATGTATCACTCCCCCTTAATCAATACTCCATCTCGATCATGGAAACCACTCCCCCTTTCACAATGATCCAAAAACCATATGTATTTGTAGTGTGAACTACAATATTTCTCCCCCTTTTTGTCAATAGAATTGGCAAAGGTATAAGAACGGGATCATAATGAAATTTCCACAAGAGACATTTCATAGACTAAAAGAAAAATACATACCAACTTAATTTAGATGCAATCATGAAGCCGAAGCTAAATGCATTCATCAAGGAGTTTTAAGATACAAGATAACCCCTATAAAATTCCACAGCCGCACACCCCGCAAGATATTACCATTAAGCACAAGTTAAAAAGAACTCTCCCCCATTTGATGTCATTCCCGAAAGAACAACAAGAGCGACCTTAATTTCGAAAGAAAAGAAGGATTTTTAAATTGGACACCAAAAACCATAGAAATGATTTTCTATATCCAAAACTCAACCAAATTAATCACAAAAAAACCCATGATTAATTTAATTGGAATACGCAACTAAATCAAACCAAAAAAATGATCAATTTAATTGAAGGTGCTCAACACAAGTAAACTTACGGAGCTACGACTAAGATAATCATACGGAGATGACTAACTTAATCGTTCACATACTCAACATAAGGAAAAACCTTACGGAATATACGACTACATTAACCAATAGAACATGATTTGTATAGTCGTTCATATACTCAACATAAGAACTTGTGGAATATACGAAAACTCAACTAGACTAATTACAAGAGAACTTATAATTAATCTTATTGAAATACAAACAACCAAACTAATCACAAAAGTAATCAATTTAATTGTCAAAGGATTTGCTCGACAAAAGAAGACTTTCGGAGCAAATAACTAAATAACCAACCAAGATGATTAATTTAGTTCATAATGCTCAAAATATATCATCTTATGGAACAACCAACAAAGCCAATAAGAATAATTGACTTAGTTGTATCGTTCTTAACATAAGACACACAATGGAGCCTTCACGGTAAAAAATAGAAAAATGGATCAATAAATATCAATACGTGAATAACATACAAGGATCTATTCTATTTTCCATCATAACGACATAATAGACTTTATCCTTGTCAAACAAAATGTTTTATCCTATTTTTTATCAAATACATGACTGCATAGGCATATCTTTTGTAATTGTCAAAAGTCCATTCGTCCTTTCATCAATACGAATATCAATTTATGAACGACTTTACTTTTGACACAATATGGGACCTTCAAGTTCACGGACGTAAACAATACATATCCCATAAAAATATTGCAATACTTTAAAACAGATTAATACTGTAATAACATCATCCTCCAAATATTTTTAGAATTTTAAAAAAAAATAATAAACCTAAAAAATAAACATAAGAAGATGAAAACAAAAATAGCTATGTGTAGTCACAATCATCGTTATTCAAAGCATTAGTTGTTCTTCCAACTAATCCAAAAAGAAGACATACTAGGCAATAATAAAGACAAGCTAGAAAGAGTCAAACTCCATTGTTTCCCTTTTCTTTATCAAACTCAAAGTATATACCATTATCAACAAAGTCTTCAGGCAAATACCATGAAGAAGAAGCCATTTGACGAGAAACCTAGAGTAGAAGATTTAACTCAATAGGAAGGGTATATAAACGTTTTTGAGGAAATTAGGGTTTAAAAAGTAGGTATAAGAAACTCATTCTAAAACCGTACATGTACCCTTTCTGGATTCCTGCAGTGAAGATAAACTACTCATGTCGAAGTATGTGACTAATTATCCATCTAAGAACGATAAGAAAATAGTTAGATAATCACAGATACTTTGTGCAGAGCATACCTATTCAATTCTCACACAACTAGGATTTTTGGTGGGTGAGAAATCAACCTTGTGATTAATTTACACAAGTATGAGCATTCAGCTCATTAAATGAACATTGCTTTTGTTTGGCCTTTCTTCTTTGATTACCACTCAGTTTCGAAAAATAAGACATAACTTGTTCTGCATATTCTTCTGAAGGCTTTATCTGAGGACTAAATCTAGGACCTCTTGTAATTGGTTCAAGGGGATCAGAAAAGATGGGAAGCCTTTTTCTAGATTTAGATTTACTAAAAACATTCTTATAAACACTGTGAATACATTCATCAGTCATATGAGAGTTAGAATGTACATGTGTCCTCTGATGACTTCTAGGAGGAATTCCAAGTTTATAAGTTTCTTGGTTTTCTGTGGATATATGATTCACTGCGGTAGTCGTCTGACTATTTGTTCCATTGATAGTGGATAAGAACAAATTACGAAGCTTATAAATTTGTTTCCTTCTGGCAAAACAATGGAGAGCATAGTGATTTCCTTTTCCACATAAGGTACAGGTTCGTGGAGGAGAAGTAACAACGGGCACTTGTTTGAACTTCATAGCCACCGGAGAAGATTGTAAGTTATGAAAACTTTTCTTGACACAATCTTCATCTGGAGAAAATTTCATTCTGTACAATAACTCATGAGAATTGGTTTGTGCAGAAGAACTTTTCATTGAGACAGAGTTTTCCTTTTCCAGGGAATTGCACTGTCTATGGGCTAGAACAAGTGAGGATTCAAGTTTCTCTTTATCAACACGAAGTCTGTCAAGATCAGATGAATGCGTCTTGATCAAACATTTTTCTCTGATTGAGCCTTTTTTAACCAACTTTTCAAGATCACAAATCTTTTCACGTTGTATATTGTTTTCTTGAGGAAGTTTCTCAATTTCCTTAGAGAATGACACTATAATGTTATAGAGTACCTGTTCACGATCAATAGACTTTTCAAATTCATCAATGAGCTGTACATGATCCTTGAGATCAACAAACTCTGTAGAATTTTTTTGAAATTTTGGTAAGCTCCTTTTCAGCCTTTGCCATTATGTCCAATGTCTCATTGGAGGAAGAATGACCAACACAGGATGGAACCATCTTCTTACCTCCGGATTCAAAAGAATCATCTAAGGAGTGACCCTTTGAGGTATTTCCGAGACACTTGACAAAGTTGACAGCTTTAGGAGGCATTTTTGGTATGCGTATGAGATTCTATCCACATACTCAGATTGCCACAAACACAGACTTATAAGGTATTTAACGTGTTTGTCTGCTCTGATACCAATTGAAAAAGCGGGGGTCTAAAAACACCACCCAATATTTCGCTTAGCAATCTGTATGGACTAACTCCGAAATACTTTGCTACAGAATCAACTAGATAGTCAGACTCAATCTAGATGAAAGTATCTCAAGAAGTTAATATCTCTCTCTTGATTTGATTTTTACTCAAGCTAAAATCAATAGCGAGTCTTTATCAAATACAAGGAATAACTTGGACGGTACCAAAGACCAATGTCCAAGGATCAACTAATATCAATCAATAACCAAAGGTTTGATTTACAATTGATGATCACGAACGCACAACCTGTATTATTTCAATTATATAAAATATAATGTGAAAAAGAGATAACAAAGACACCAGAATTTTTTTAACGAGGAAACCGCAAATGCAAAAAAACCCCGGGACCTAGTCCAGATTGGATATACATTGTATTAAGCCGCTACAGACACTAGCCTACTCCAAGCTAACTTCGGACTGTACTATAGTTAAACCCCAATTAGTCTCCCACCGATCCAAGGTACAGTTGTACTCCTACTCCTCTGATCCCAGCAGGATACTGCGCACTTGATTCCCTTAGCTGATCTCACCCACAACCAAGAGTTGCTGCAACCCAAAATCGCAGACTTGATAATAAACAAATCTGTCTCACACAGAAAAGTCTATCAAAGGATAAATCTGTCTCCCACAGATAAACCCTAGGTTTTGTTCCGTCTTAAGATATGAAATCAAGGTGAACAAGAACCAATTGATAATCCGGTCTTATATTCTCGAAGACCAACCTAGATTAATCAATCACCTCTCTACAATCCTTCCTGACTACACAGGCGGTTTGTCGAGGAATCACAAATAGTGAGACGAAGATGTTTGTGACTTTTTTATCTTGCCTATCGGAGAACTCTCATGATCTCAAGCCAATCAAAGATTGTACTCGTACAATAGAATATGCAAGATCAGATCACACAACTACGATAAAAGTAGTATCGGTCTGGATTCACAATCCCAATGAAGTTTTTAAGTCGTTAACCTGGTTTTAGAGAAGAAAACCAAAGGTTAAAGTAGAATCAACTCTAGCGAGCGCACTAGTATCACACAGACGTGTGGGGATTAGTTTTGCACAATGCTAGATGTCTCCTTTATATAGTCTTCAAATCAGGGTTTTTCCTTAGTTACAAAGCAATCCATATTCACCGTTAGATGGAAACCTTATTTAGATTCAAGCTAATATTTCTCAACCGTTAGATCGAAAACTTAGCTTGTTACACACACTTGGGTAGAAGTTTAGATCGAAAACTTAGCTTGTCACACACACTTGGGTAGACGTTTACTGGGTTTTTGAAAACCATGCCCAAACGTGTACGTGTATGTTGGTTCAACATAGTAACCCAAAAGGTTAACCATATGAGCATTTCATATTAACCTAGTTCATCTTCACTATAACTAGTTCAATTGACTCAAATGAACTAGTTAGAGAGTTGTTCAATTGCTATGAGATCTTATGTAACTACACAGGACACAACTGAAACAAAGATGATTCAAGAAGTAGGAGATAGAAGAGATAGACTTTTGAGTGATAGATAAGTTCAAGTCTCCACATACATTTTTGTTGATGAAGTGCAACGGTTCCTTGAGTAGATTTTCGTCGTTGTATGATGAATCGCCATGAAGTCCTTGAGCTCAACTACACTTTTGTATCCTAGTCCGAGACTTAGCTATGTAGGCTAGAAATCAAGACTTATAGTTTTGATCACTAACATTGACAAACATGCTTGAGATAGCAACGCATGCGAGGTCGACCGAGCTATGCTCTAACAAGATTACATAACCAATGGATTCCTTGAACCGAAATTTTCGAACTTTGTTGATCAAGAGAACCGGAAGTATGGCAAGTGCCAAGTCCGCGAACTGCCGAAGTTCTCAAACCCGAGAATTTCTGTTGGAGTTGAAAAACTACTTGCGTGAGCCAAGTCCGCGAACCCAGTCTTCGAACCGGCGTAGTTCTCAAACTCGAGAATTTCTGCTGGAGTTTGTAATCTCTATCCGGTGTCTTAAGTCCGCGAACCTAGTCTGCGAGCTTGAGAAGGTTATATATCTAAAGATGATTTCTGAACTTAATCTTAAAAGACTAAGGAATGCATTTGCAAACCGTGGCTATTAAAGTTCATGAACCGATTCGAGTGAATCAAATCATCTTTGCTTCAATTGTGTCTTGTGTAGTTACATAAGATTTCCTTGCGATTGAACAACTCTCTTAACTAGTTAATTTGAGTCAATTGAACTAGTTATGGTGAAGAAGAACATGGTTGGTATGAAACGCTCATATGGTTAACCTCTTTGGGTAGACTATTGTTGAACCAACAATGTGCACGTTTGGGTGCGGTTAACAAATCTAGAAGCGTACAATCATTTGTGTATGACAAGCTAAGTTTTCGATCTAACGGTTGAGAAATATTAGCTTGAATCTAAATCAGGTTTTCATCTAACGGTGAATATTGATTGCTTTGTAACTAAGGCAAAACCCTGATTTGAAAGGCTATATAAAGGAGACATCTAGTATTGTGCAAAACTAATCCCCACACCTTACGTGTGATACTAGTTTGCGTGCTAGAGTCGATTCTCCTTTAACCTTTGGTTTTCTTCTTCTAAAACCAGGTTAACGACTTAAAGACTTCATTGGGATTGTGAATCCAGACCGATACTACTTTTATCGTAGATGTGTGATCTGATCTTGCATCTTCTATCATAACAGTACAATCATATTGATTGGCTTGAGATCGTGAGAGTTCTCTGATAGGAAAGATATAAAAAGTAATCACAAACACCTTCGTCTCATCGTTTGTATTCCAAGACATCTTGTTTCGCTACCATATGATTAAGATTGTTGTGAGGTGATTGATTAATCTAGGCTGTTCTTCGGGAATATAAGACCGGATTATCAATTGGTTCCTTTTCACCTTGATTATTATCAAAAGACGGAACAAAAACTTTAGGGTTTTTCTGTGGGAGACAGATTGATCCTTTGATAGACTTGTCTGTGTGAGACAGATTTTTTTATTGTTAAAGCCTGCGGTTTTGGGTCGTAGCAACTCTTAGTTGTGAGTGAGATCAGCTAAGGGAATCAAGTGCGCAGTATCCTGCTGGGATCAGAGGCGTAGGGAGTACAACTGTACCTTGGATCAGTGTGAGACTGATTGGGGTTCAACTATAGTCCAGTCTGAAGTTAGCTTAGAGTAGGCTAGTGTCTGTAGCGGCTTAATACAGTGTGCATTCAATCTGGACTAGGTCCCGGGGGTTTTCTGTATTTGCGGTTTTCTCGTTAACAAAATTCTGGTGTCTGTGTTATTTCTATTTCCGCATTATATCGGTTTCCTCGAAACATTACATGGTTGGGTCTTGCAATGGTTTGGTATGTTTTGGAAGAGAGAATAATTCAAAGCTACATCCTTTTCTAATCTGCAACCAGTTAACTGGAGAATCTGTCTTTCTTCCGGAATTTAATTACTCGGAATGGCCTGAAGATGCATTAAGCACACTATTGGTCACTTAGCAAGTGGGTTTGGCTATTGTCCTTCAACTAGTGAATACAAGGTTGTTACAATATTAAAATATAGGAAACATGAACAGGGGGAAGGATATGTTTAGGTATATACTGTTGGCGGTGGGTGGAGATACATCGGATTTACTTACCGATGCGCATTGAATTATTCATCAGGTGTCTATGCAAACGGAGCACTTTTCTGGTTGCACCAAAGAAGTACTCGTAGAGTACAAGAAAGTGAGATTGAGGCATTTGATTTGGAAGGTGAGAAGTTCCATTACATCGCATTGCCTCGTTCTAAATATTTTGAGCACGTAGCTAATTACAATTCTCCACTCAAGTTGCTTGCAGGGAATAATAACTTGTATTTGGTTCATTCGATCACTAGAGCTTCTCACACTGACATATGGGTATACAAGAGAGATAATAAGAACAAAATCTTGTCACATTGGCTCAAGGAGTTTAGCATACAGATGGATTTCCCACATTATTTTGAAGCGTTCGCAATCACAAGGAGCAACGCAGTGTTATGGATTTATAAAAAGGGCAAGAGCCTTTATTGGTATGACCCTAAAACTTCAACTTTAAACAAACTTTGGGATGATAAGTCTAACGGTACGGAACCTGTTTACATAGAGGCAATTCCTCACACGCAGAGCAATGTTTCTTTGAAGGATTTGGGAGAAACTAATGTTACTTTCTTTGAAAGATTTTGGCCAAGCTTCCAAGGCTAAAAGTCGAAGAAGAATTGTTACTCATCCAGCAGATGTGTTGTGGTGAATTGCTTTCATGTTTCATTGCATGTCCTTCACAATATTTAGTTACTTGTTTGCAGTATGCTTTACTTAGTCAAAAAAAAAAAAATTGTTAAAATTCTTTCAAACAACATGAGGTTATGTAATGTTTTGCATTCATTCAATCGCATATCATGGTCAGGAAAGACAGATACAGTGTCGTTCTGTCACATTGGTTGTCTTCTGATGT
This sequence comes from Papaver somniferum, assembly GCF_003573695.1. Classification (NCBI taxonomy): domain Eukaryota; kingdom Viridiplantae; phylum Streptophyta; class Magnoliopsida; order Ranunculales; family Papaveraceae; genus Papaver; species Papaver somniferum. Next base: position 21,541,139 of record NC_039366.1, read on the forward strand.
GAAGCACTAATATGCCAAATCTCAAATGTTCCTGTTGAAACAATGCCTCAGCGATATTTTATGACTTGGCTCCAAAAACTTCATCACTTTTCTTGATACAACCATTTCGTTGATTAATACACTTCTGCTTGGGTTGTCAGTTTTGTACTTTGAAGCTGTCAAGTTCAACCATTAAGATCCATTCAATTGTCATTGCAAGCCGAACACCACCACACTCTATTTCCATACACCTGCTCATGACGAGGTCTGTTTTCAAACAAGGCTACATACATGATTCCCGTATAACTTCCGATACTTCTGAAAATATTCCATAAGTGTATGACAAAGCTGTATGCCCGAGTAAGCTCACCAAACCCATTCCACTAAATCTTTCATAGACTCCCTACTGATTTCTCTAACCAGGTGTTGACTAAAGCTCAACTAACGCACAGCAACAGCTCTCAATTGTTCATACACAGCCATACACTAATGTAACAGAAACCGGTTCCACATAAAATGCTGCAAACAAGTAACTAAAAACTTATGAAGGACTTGGGGAGGAGGAATAGGTGAACAATTGAGAGTTGTTGTTGCAGTGGTGAGAAAAGATGAGGAATCACTGCAAAAACAAGGAAGGATTGGTACGTATGGAACTTAAGAACTTGAAAACCAAAAAGAGTAAATCCTTACATTCCTTTATTCGATGTTGGAAGAAAGAAAGCATACACTAGGAAAAGATGCACTATACATGCAAGAGAAAACACCAATCCTGACAAAATTTTATATCGACAAACATAGCCATCAGATGCTTTACTAATTTCTATACCACTAGCAGATAGAAGACACGCCAAAACCCTTACAGTTACAGTTCTGAGTTGGTTTCCAAATCATACACCGACTCAAACTTCTGAGTTGTGAATTCAATTCCTTACATAACAAATTTAGCCTTTTAGGGTACAGAAATCATCAAAGCTTCTCTTGGCGTATTGAAGAAAGAAAAAAAGTACTAAAGTACTCTAGAAAAGAAGAAGAAGAAGAAGAAGAAGAAGAAGAAGAAGAAGAAGAAGAAGAAGAAGAAGAAGAAGAAGAAGAAGAAGAAGAAGAAGAAGAAGAAGAAGAAGAAGAAGAAGAAGAAGAAGAAGAAGAAGAAGAAGAAGAAGAAGAAGAAGAAGAAGAAGAAGAAGAAGAAGAAGAAGAAGAAGAAGAAGAAGAAGAAGAAGAAGAAGAAGAAGAAGAAGAAGAAGAAGAAGAAGAAGAAGAAGAAGAAGAATAGCACAAAGAGTTAGATCTTAATATTCAGCATGGAGAATCTTCCTGGTGATATCTTGGAAGACATACTTTCTCGATTACCTTTTGAGGTAGATTTACATGCCAAACATGTATGCACAACTTGGAGATCAATCATAATCCGTAAGAAATCTGAAAATCCGGATTTCCTTTTCGCTCATTCTGTTGAGCATCATCGTTACGACACAGTTATAAGACAACTTTTCTACGAAGATGAGTATGATCATGATGATCATTCAAAGATGGGTATGAATTCGAACTACTACTATGACAAGAATTTTATTACGGAGATAGAACACAGCAGATCTATTAAGCATATATAATCTATATGACTGGGCACATATTTTTCTAATATGCATCCCGTTAACAGGAGAATCTATCATTCTTCCCGAAACTAAACACTTTTCTATCATATATTTTGCAAGTGGCTTTGGCAGCGTCCTCGTCCTGAAACTAATGATTACAAGGTTTTAGCAAGGGGGTTCGGCTATTGTCCTTCTACTAATGATTACAAGGTTGTTGCAATATTTCATCATAAACAGGAACGGGAGATAGGACATGTTCTTGTATATACTCTTGGCACCGGAAAGTGGAGATACGGTGGATTTACTGACCGATGCAGATTCAACTATTCATCGGGTATTCATATAAATGGAGCACTATTCTGGTTGCACCGAAGAAGTACTCGTAGAGTACAAGAAAGTGAGATTGTGGCCTTTGATCTGGCAGGTGAGAAATTCCATGACATCGCATTGCCACGTTCTGGAGATTTTGATTACATGGATTACAATGCTCCACTCAAGTTGCTTGCAGGCAATAATGTATTTGGTTCATTCGATCACTAGAGCTAAACGCACTGACATATGGGTATACAAGAGATACTGGGTTGACACATTGGCTTAAGGAGTTTAGCATAAAGCTGGAGTTCCCACGCTTTTTTGAAGCTTTGGCAATCACAAGGAGCAATGCAGTTTTATGGATTTATGATAAGGGAAAGAGCCTCTATGGTATGACCCTAAAACTTCAACCTTTAACAAATTCGGGATATTGATAAAGATGATTATAGAGACGTGTTTACGTTGAAGCAATTCCTCACACGCAGAGCAATGTTTCTTTGAAAGATTTGGGAGAAACTAACGTTACTTCTTTGAAAGATTTTGGCCAAGCTTCCGAGGTTAAAAGTCAAAGAAGAAGATGATGAGATTTGGTGAATTGCTTTCATGTTCATTGCATATCCTTCACAATTTTTAGTTACTTTTTTATATGCTTTGCTTGGTTTTTGTTTTTGTTTTTAATCAATATGCTTTACTTAGTTGCATGCTCTCAAATATTGTTGTTAAGCTCTTTCAAACAACGTCGGGTTATATAATGTTTTGCATTTGTTGAATCGCGTAGCAAGGTCAAGCAAGACTGGATTGGCTCCGGATACAGTCAGTCTAGGTCTTTCTGTCACATCCGTTGTTGTCTGATCAACTGTTAGCAGACAAGCATTTGAACCTTTATCTAAGGCATCACCGGTTTCTCTTACATTTGCCTCGAATTTAAGAACTTAAAAACCAAAAAGAGTAAATCCTTACATTTATCCACTCACAGCCTCCTGAACCTGATTTCAAGAAGACTGATTCCCGTATCTAGTTCCTATACTTCTGAAATTATTCCACTGTATCGAAACAAAGACCATAGGGTGGTACTAGATTTTAAGTGATGGAAAGAAAACATATCACCATTACACGTTTAGGATGTTGGAAAGATGATTGTATTGTATCCAGGTGGTAGAAAGTTGTGACTAAAGAGATTCGAACACTTAACCGCCTCAAAAAGGGAATTCACAAACTGTGACTAGCGCGTTTTGAATACAAGTACGTGATGGGTTTTGGTGTATTTAGTCCCACACTGGCCATAATACAAAACAGATGCTGGTTTAAATAGTCTGAGCTTCACCCTTAGCTCGTCCCTTCGGCGACATCCGATAAAATTGGAACGATACATAGAAAACTATCATGGCCCCTTCACATAGTCTGAGCTTCACAATCATCAAGGATGACACGCACAAATCAAATCGAGAAATGGTCAAAAAAAACAAAAAAAATTCCCCTCGAGTCCTCACTGATTGGAGTTATGCTCCTCTTTCCGATTCTAGACGTCCAACGCGTCCAAAGTTGGAGTTACGCTCCTGAATTGCAAAGAATTCAGGCGCTCATGAAGTCGAGCCTTGGATGTGACTCACCGGGCAATATGTGCACCCGCCTGCATTTGCTGATGGTATAGCTAGTACAATTACTAGGGGAAGTGCTTACCTAATTTACAGTGTACCTAGTTGAGCGCTTACAGGACCTCGAGCATAGAGCAAACACACAAGGTGGAATTTTGTCTCCGACTACTGGAAGCATTTGCTAATCTACAAATAAAAGATGCGGATAAACAGTAATCTTGAGTGATTAACTCTTGGAATTTGCCGTCGTTTTCTTTACTATGAACAGCACTTGATCTCTCCACTAGTAGTAATCACAAATAATTCAAAGAATAGAACAATGATATTAAAGAACAAGACAATGACATAACCCTGCAATCCATTCATTCCTCCACACTAGGTGCAGGGGAACACTATACAAAAGGAAAAAACTATTTTCTAAGATGAGAACATAGTTTTTGTTGTCTCCAGTCTTTGTTTGTTGAGGTTACAAAATACAATCATTAGCTCTCATTCTTGAACACCAACCTCCTGATCAACCCTCCAGTAGTTAGTATCGTTGAACTCCAGTTTCTCTTCCCCATCTTTATCCATTTTCTCATTTTCACGCCCAGCATTTGGCGTTAAGTGCTTCTTCAGTGGCCCTGCTTCATCTACTATTCCCTCTTTCAATGCTTGGTCCATAGCCCTCTCTGATCCCTCTAACTCCATACCAACAAACTCGACATCTTTTTCAGATACAGTTGGCTCACTGATAACTTCATTTGGGCATGTCCCCAGTTGCCCGTTGCTAGAGACACTCGGGCTACTGCTACCATTTGACAATATATTACCGTTGGGTAGAGAACTCTTCTCATTCTCATCTGACTGATCAGCCTGCAAATCCGTAGACTCTCGCCATCCAACCCAGTCAGGTTGACTAACACTGAATGGATCATCGCCGTTGACAAAACCCATAGCACCACCAGGAGTACTTGCTTTCTCATCCCATGCTTTAGGGTAAAAGTTATCGACCCCATTGGTTGCAGTGCTTTTGCTTGCCTCATGTGAAAAACTTGTACTGGATCCTGATGGCTCATCAGTGGAAGTTGCTGTGCTGTTTACCAACTCCTCATCCTCACCAACCACCACCTCATCGTCACTACTGCTGCTCCCACCATTTGCTCCATTCAAATTGACTTCATCCAATTTCTCTTCAGAAGTACTTAAAAGGTCACTATGAATTCCATCATCTTGGAAAGCAAACCAGTTCGAATTTGTAAACAAACTGTTAAAATGAAGGGAAAACAAAAGACAGGTGTCAGAAGTTAACTAATGAGAAGTCCCCAAAAAAAATAACACGATAGTGTGTCACATTGTTCGCTATCCATCAGCAGGCCACGTTTGTTGCTATGCATCGTTGCTATACATCAGAAGACCACTAATAAATATGCAAATTATAAGCACATGCAAGTATTTCAAGAAGTGGTACCTCTGCTGGTCATCACCAAGCCTCAGTGATGAGATCACAACTTCAGCCGATTCATCGTCAAAATAAACATCCTGCAGTTGTTAAATAGATCAAGAAAATATCAACAAAAGTAAACATAAATTTCACAATTAGATCAGTTTCTGTGAACAGCTAATGTGTTTTAACTGTATTTGAAACCTATTATTGCATCACTCTTCCTATTTCCACCCACACATGGACATCCCTTTCGTTGAGAAACTATCTACAACCTAATTGTAACTAGGCAGACATAACAGCAACTAAAATACACATTTATATCTGCTCTCTCTTAGCATAATTGACTATATTACCTCATCATCTCGCTCAAGAGATCCGTGCACCTGAAAGCAGCACATTCAAAATAACAAATTCAATTCATTTCGAGATGAGATAGAGGGAGAGGGAGGATGTAGGATGAGGTACCTGTTCGGCATCATCATTTTCATAGATGCTGTATCTGCTAAATGCCTGGCTTAGGTTATTTGCTAGGCCTGCTACATCATCCTCCTCGTCGCTGTCTCTCATCCTATCTTGCAATGCACTTGGGCGGCTGCATCAGTTAACAGAACAAAAGAAACGATTCAGAACATCAAATTATACGAGAACAAAACAAATGGAAATATTTTATGCGTAAATGGTAACCAGATCTTAGAAAAAACACGTTTAAACTTCAATAAGCATTGGGAAGCTTGGAGAATACAAGACAAAATTCAAAGAGAACATTAACAGTTTTTCATGATACAACTACAATACGGTAAGAAGCATACCCACAGGCCCACCGGTTGACATTTTCTACATTGTTACGCTCTTGTAAGATACTTGTTTGCCAACTAATCCATTCATCATTTTCCTGCACAAAAGTGAATGCAAATCAGATTTATTAAGTACATCCCTATGCTTGGATGGTTCTTGTTAAAATTAATTTGACGGTAGACCTTGTTCTGGAAGTAAGAACGAACACACTTTAGCTGACTTCTACGAGGACAAAGGGTTTTGGAACTAGTATAAGAGTTCATTTCTAAGAGGACATGGGTTTTGGAACTAGTACAAGGAGGAGGTAATGTAGACTCAGTTATATGAGCGAAATTTACGTAGAAAATAATAAATTGATTGGAGGAAGTTCAATAGATTACTTTGATGTTTAATCGTCTGAAAAACTAAACTAACAGATGCAAGAATTTCTTTCGCTGCACTTTTTTCCCACAGGGAAGTTGCAAAATCAACCAGACCCTAATTCCAGAAATAACAACAGACCATAATTTAGCTGATTTTAGTTGGGGCGAGGTTTTGTATTTGACCAACTATGCAATTCGACAATATAGACCAACAAAATATGAAGCATAAAAGAATTAGAGCAAGCTACAATTAATATGTGACATTGTAACATTGGAAAGCAAGAAAATCATTGGTGATACACTTTGCTGCTGTTTAAAGGAGATCTAAATCATCTGCAAGAACATATCATAAAGATTCGCAAAATCTCAGCTGTGTAGAGAAAGGAATAGATGTATACATAGTAGTAGTACAACTAAGGAGCAAGAAGCTGGTCCTCTTTTTTAACCATTGAGTTACTTTTCATGCGTACCAACAATGAGATTTTCTATTTTCAATTTTCATTGGAAGGACGGCAGAAGTAAATCAGATCACCATTGATATACAGAAAATATAACAGACTCACTGAGAGGCATGGTATACTACCTAGGAAGATGAGTCATCTATCAGGGAATGCTTTAAACTAAAACCCATGCTTCTTATAGGACGCATTGGTGTAAACTGATTCTTATTCCTAAAGAGTACACTTCAAGGGAATATAGAGTGAATTAAAAAAGAAATTCAGCTCACAAGGAAATTAGATTCTTAGCATAACAATTGTGCACTGTCACCAACCTGTAAGTATGCCTGGATGTGACTGTTGCCATTTCCCAGCTGAATAAGCTTATTAGAGATACGTGTAATGTGCCCAAGATTACCGGCTCGAGGTACTTGCTTTCCAGCGGAACATGAAGTCGGCTGCAGGTCAAAAATTGATTTCATTCTTGCTTTAGATGACTATTCTACTCAGCTAATGGCATAGATCAAAGATTCACACTGTGCTGTACATAAAATGAAATACAAGAAATGCAGAATCAAATCTAATTTTCAATAGATTGAGGAGTACCTGATCTGAACCACCAGAAAGAATGGGACTTTGGTCCGCTTGTAGGATTTTACCCACTACATCGCAATCTTTAAGCAGATGATCAACAACGGTATTATCCTTGCTCTCCAAACATGACAAGATGATACTTTCTACCTGATGATGCAACGCATTATGAAATGGGTACCTGCATGATGTATTTTTATGGATCACCATCATTATCGACGTTTTGCCCATTAAAACATGCTCCAGAAAAACATAAGGAACCAACAGCTTACTCAAAAAAGAGTTCAAGGATTCTTCGTATAGCACCCGAGCTAACCAACTCCTTCTCAGCAATTTCATTACCACTCCTCAACAATACCGCAATGAACTCTACAATCTGAGACCAATCGCATATTAGAACTAACCATATCAAACAAAAATCAGAGAGACACTTATGGTTTTAAAAATCCTTGTCTACATGAATCAAAATTTAAAAAATATAACACACAGTAAAGGCTACCTTGAGGCGATGCTTCCCAAGAGGAGGCTTTAGTTCGCCATATGTGGTAGGCAACACCTTACTATCAGAGCATACATTCAAAAGCTTAAGCAAGTCTCCTGCACATAAACGGAAGAACGGAGATATAAGATGCAGTAACGAAACAGCAGTAAGAATGCTTTCCGAAAAGTAAGCCAATCAGCATCCATTCATTCATCATATACAGATGCGGTCAAAGACTAATGAAGCAACAAGAACTAAACAAGGAAAAATCCAATAATATCAAGCATGCATTGCAACAAACAACCGGCACTTGTGAAGAGTGAAAACTAAATATGCAAACCATACCAGACACACAAAATAAAACAAGGGAGATAATGCACGGATCTAATATTTCAACAAACAGAAGAACCTGCCCCGCTTGCTTTATGGAGAACTAACACACACCACAGGGGTATCTCACAACCAAATATTGAAGAATCAGATACTTATCCAACCAAGAAAACAAAGGAAGTATAAGAATTCAGCATGCTGCTTCAAAGCTTTCCATGAAAACCTAATGTAACAACACCATAGAATATACCGTGTTTGGCTCATAAATGATGAGCCACTGAAGAGTAAGTTGCACCCAACATTTTCAAAGCACAGAAGTTCCAGCCTTCCATTCCATACAGAAAAACATAACTGAAAGAAAAACAAAGACTTAAAAAAGAAAAATTATACACCAATAGGTTGCAGGATTTCACAAGCTTACAGACTCGAACCAAACAAGCATCAGGAAAAGTTTAAAATTTTGCGTGAATATCTACAGTGCAGAACAAATTAAGCATCAGAGAAACGCATACCAAAGATGATTCATGAGTATATGAAGGCAAGATACAAGAAAGCAAAGAAGAGCATCCACTACAAGAAAAGTAACATTCACTTCACAAAATAACAAACAACCCATGCCAAATATTTGCCCTAATCATCATTAAGATAAGAACATACCAAGTTTTGGCAACATGGCACTAACTGTCTCGGGATTAATAGGAATCTGTGGTTCGTACAAATGTTGACTTCGAATAGAGTGAACTAATGGAGAATAAGTTGCTCTTTTGGAATCCAACAACGAGATACACACAGAAAGTGAGTCCACAAGACCAGATTTAGATTGTCTATCTTCCAGGGCATGACCAAATATTCTTTCAACGAAGCTGCATATGAATTTGTGGAACACCGGACTCTTTAGCATATTATCTACTGACAAAAGAAATCAGGGATTACGAAAATAATAAATACATTAAAAGAGAAACACCAACCTCGGGCTAGAGAGTTTAACAGATAGAGCTGATGGCGCGTTACGAGTAATGGCACAAAGTGTTTCTGCTGTATTAGCGTGAACCTCAGGAGAACTCTGAATCCATTAAAAACACCATAAATGTCAGGCTTTGTACTCTTCCGCAAAAAATATTAACCATTCTTCGAAATACGAGATTTTGAAACTTACTGATGGGTTCAGTTTATCCACAATCATTTCTAGCAAATTGCTATTAGCTAGCCACTCCATCACGTCCATGAAATTAGGATAGACATGATCATCAGCACCAACAAGTCGAATCAACACCTGCAGATGACCACCTCGTTAAAACTCAGGAGACTATCAACCTTATCCTTACCGGAGAAGTAAATGTTACATATATCCCATTAAACTACTGCGTGGGAAATTTTGATTTTGTTATTTACCTCCATGATGGATGTGATTCCTATCAGATCAACTAGCTGCCGGAATACATCCTGATGAGCCTAAATATTGAAATATTTCGTCAGTCGAAAAAGTAGTATGGAAGAAAATCTTATCAAAATATGAAATATCTATATATATATAATAAGGGAAAGGAATAAGTATCCTTACTTGGACATAGTTCATAAGTGACACTGTCTTCCGCAACATAAGGCATACAACAACCTACAGCGCAAGATTAAAACTTCAATTGAGTGAATTTTTGGCAAACCCAGTAAGTTACAAGTCTAGTAAGGAAATATAGATTAACTTAACAAACAATTGAAGAATACCGTTTACCTTGCTAAAATACCCAGCTAACAATGAACTGTGTGGGTGGTTTGGTTCCAAGAAAGAAAAGAGTAAATCCATCAGCTGCAATTCCAAGAAGACACAAGCAAAATCAGAATATCGAGCCAAGTTTTACATTAGTTATAGACTTCCTGGACTATAAAAATCATGGACGCATACCTCCTCATCCTCCACCAAGGTTTTCAGAATAACGTCAATTTCACATGTAAATACTTCACATGCAATGAACGGAAACCTACATCATGAATGGAGAAGATAAATACAAAAGTTCACAGATGGTTTTATATTTACACCACATAGAACATTGACTGCTTATAGTCCTAGAAGATCTGATTTCCTTCGGGTTAAGAATTTTACTTGAATGCTCGCTTGCTTTCAGCATCCTCTGGTGCCTCCTCAACAATGTAACGCAGCAACTGCTCTACCTGAGCTCTCTCTCTTAAACTGGAAACATATACAAAAGATAATAAAAATCTATTTTGGTCAAATTTGAAACCAATCAGGTTGGTTTAACATGAGATGTCAACCAACATACAGATAATTGCAACCAATATAGTGTTCTGATTTTATATGAGTAAGACGTTACAACCAATTTCATATCAAATATAGTGTTAACTACATCCTAATTACTCATACTCTTACAAAGTTCCACCAACTGTAAAACACGAACATCAGTGATACATCATTCCACGGAAGTTACTACAACAAAACACAAGCTGGCTAGATATATCTTTTACTACCGTCACTGGCATCACATTTTTTAAGTGGTCACGTATTTCATCCAATCACCACCAGCAGGTATTATCGGTGGTAACTACCAACAACTCTTCTTAGTTTCAAATGTACGAATTATGGTTAACACCTCTTCTTTATAATATTCTTTATCAACGCTCAACTATATATAGTTTCTTGCTTTTCAATGTATGTTCTTCATAATGGTAGTAATAAGGTGAAATTTTATATGAAAGTTACAGCCTGCAAAGCAACAAAACAGATAAGATCATAGAAACTTACAAATTTATAAGTCGACTGTTTAGAGCTTTGCATTCTTGAATGACCTCTTCTTCGTCCAGGAGCTCCTCCAAAGTAAAATCTTCCTTGTCTAAAACTGATTCCACCTGCAAAATTTTGATAATGAAACGATGAGAACAGAGTCGAATGACATAAAAAAACAACGCACCAGAACCGGACTATGTGTGACTATCTGGTTTCCCAACTTTAACCCATTGAAATCAAACTAGTTATACGTGCTTTATAAGCGAACAAACTAACACATATTAAGTACTTTACCAGAGACATCTAATTGTAAAAGAGTGAAACCATCTAATTCCTAGTACTGTCCACTGCCACTATAAACCCATTCAAGAGTTTAGCAGCTACCGCGAAGTTACAGTGACTTGGGAAGTACATAAAATTCAGTATGACGCCTAACAGACGGGCAGCAAAGAATACATAACTATGTACTTGTAAATGTAATACAACATGAAAAAGGAAAGTAAATATTCTAACTCAATCAGATTAACTAATACACTAAAAACACAAATTGGCTCAATTCAAATCCCTCAAAGAACACCGTCATCCCTAATTAATAAAATCAAACTTAAAATTCTTAACTAATGTGAACCAAACAGTTAACTAACTCTACCTTATCTAATCTCTTCAATAAAGCCCGCAATAAATATAAAAAACACACAACATAAATAACCTGAAAACTAAAACACCATAATTTCAAAATCCCAGATCCCCCCAATACATTCCCTAAAATCACAACGACCCCAATAATGAATATCAACCCTAGTTCCCAAATTAACCAAACAAAAACCCTACTTAAAAACCCATCCAACAACAAATAATAGCACTAACAAGAAGCTTAAATTCAACCACAAGTTATCATAACATTTCTTCAAACAACTTACAGGAGAGGAAGCAGAAAGAGCAGTCATACGCCAAAACATCTTGTCCAAAGCTTAATCCGAAGATCTCTCTGTAAACCCTAATTTTTGAGATTCAAAATCGTTTCCCCCTTGGCAACGAGTATGATAAAAGAAGAGTAGTTTGGGAGTTGGAGAAAAAAAATGAAAACCCTAGAAAAGAAAAATCTACTTTACTCACATGTAAAGTACTCTTACTAGGAGAAATTGATGGAGAGAAAGATAAATTAAGCCGACAAAAAAACCTTTTTATTTAGTAAATCGCTCGCTCAACAGATTTTTGATATTTTAAACCAAGTGGGTGACGAAGAGGAGAAAAAGAAATTTGGATGTGTGAACCACGTAATAGGGTTTTCTTCTCATAATATCAACGGCAGAGAGGTGACACGGACACTTCTTGAAAGTAGAAAGAATTTAAGCTACCTACTTCTTATAAAAGTAGGTCGTACGGTCCTCCCTATGTTAGTAATCTAGGCTAGTATTTTTCAAAGTCTGATATAGTAATGTTCGGATATTTGCATGATCCAAACTATTCCAAGCTTGGAAGTAATAATGTTTGGGCATTTATAGGATCCAAACTATTTCAAGCTCGGAAAAAATGTAAAGTGTCAAAGTTTAATGATTTCAAAGTTGGAGCAGCTTTTCACAAACCATGTTGTAAAATTTTATTGGAAGAAAGCTTGGAAGCCAAATTAAAGTGTGAAAATGAAATAGCATTCATTTTTATAGGAGTGGCATTCAATCGTGTACTTGATATTGTATCCAAATTTGATAATATTTTTTTGATTGTTGACCTTGTGAGCCAGAGATGGAGCGTCATCATTCTGACGTTTGGAACCTATTTCATCTTCTACCATTCGACTTGCACTTTTACGATCTATTCCAAATAACGAGGTGGTGTGTAATTTGTAAGATGAATATTCCACCATTAACGTAAAATCTTAGTTTTTTGAAGCTTAGGAAAAGAGTGGAATGTGAAGTCTAATGGCTTCCGAATTGGGGTCATCCACCCTTTTTCCAAGGCATGTTCCAAAGTTTCAGAAGATATCTTAGAATCCAAACTAAAACGCCAATCTGAATTGCGGTAGGCTCTATTATGATTTGCGCGTAGTTGATTTTGCTTCTAAATCTGATTGTCCCTTCCTAATTGTCGATGTCGTAGGCAAGGATTAAACGAAACTTGGAATGGCATTTCTTGCAATTTGGATTGGTGTTTTGAAATCCATTTTACCTTTCACCATTAAACTTGGATTTCCAAGATCGACTTATGGTCTTATAAGGTTCACCCAAATCAATTTTTATATAGAAAGTTGGAAATTTTTAACATACGCATCAACTAATTAAGAATAAGAATCGAAGATATTATGTATTGGTCACAATTTTGTGCTTGGATTTGAGACTGGAAATCTTACATCTGCCATTTTTAAAATATTTGAAAGCTAAACCACAAATTGAGATTAAATTTTAAGCATATGTTTTTTGTACCCACCATGTAATGACCTGATTCTGTATACATTAGCTAATATTATCATCACGTAGCCACTGCGGTTTTCCAACAACGTGGGACTTTGCACGGTACGCTGTCATCATCCAGCATCAGCTTTCTGGGAGGTCACCTATCCTTCGATTACTCCCACCCACCACGCTTAACTGCTGAGCTTTTTTTAATCTTAGAGACAATTGTGTTGAAAAATCCTCGTTTTTTTGTTTAAAATATATCATTATTTTTCATTCGGCCAACCACCGACGAATATTGGGTGTTACAATTTCACCCCTTAGATTGGGGTCATCCCCGACACTATAGTATACAAGCCCAGATCTTCAGCGTTTTCTGGCATGATGCAAATACCTGGCCCAACATGTCCAGTGTATGTTCCCACCCTCGACAAGTGACCCATTATCGGCTCTGATACCATCTTGAACAACCCGACTCATATACATCAGTCAAGGATGTTCCCTCTTAGCCACTGTAGTTGTCCACCAGTGTGGGGGTTTTTCACGGGCGGCGTTTGGGTAATCCGTCAGCTTCTCAGGCGGTCGGCCGTCTTAAAATTGCTCCTATCCCGGGATTGCTTAACTTTTAAAAAAATTGGACTGATGAAGGCATCGAGCCTAAAAGGCCTCGGCTGATTTGAAAAGGCGAGGGTACCCAAATATACCTCAAGCTAAAACTTTTAATACCTATAAGTCCTTTCTCCGAAAGTGATTGTCTATGGACATAGTTGAGAGAATACAACTAATCGTTTCACACTTCGTGTGATCGTCTATGGATACGAGATCGAGACAATACAACAACAAAGTATGTTTACTTGATACAAAGGTTCGGACTTAACCAAACACAATAGGATTGCTTATCAAGTAAATAGGAATTAACGTTTGTGTAATTTACTTTAATTATAATAAAACAACTATAATGCGGAAAATAAAAGTAAATGACACAGCAAGATTTTATTCACGAGGAAACCGCAAATGCAGAAAAACCCCGGGACCTTGTCCAGAATTGAATACTCTCGGGATTAAGCCGCTACACAAAATTACACCTAACTTCGTATAGTTGAGACCAAGCAACTAAACCTATAGTTCACCTAGTTCCGTCTGTATTCCCACGCCTCCAACTTATAAATAAGTCACGTACTTGGAACAATTCATTTGGTTCGTATTCCAAACAGTAAAGGAACAACAAATCTGTTTGGTATCAACTTTATTCAACCAAGTGATATAGTTGGACAAAGGCTCTTTATCTTAACATAAACTCCTTAGTCAGGTCCTTAGATCTATCTTATGTTCAATTACCGAAGTAATCGTTTAAGATTAATCCAACAACACTCTTAATCCAAAGAATTGTGTTGATGTCGATCTACTCAATTAATCAATCCAATCTACCACAAGGATAAACGATTATTAATTGGATCCTATTTTACTAAAATAAGTATTGTGCACACCAAAGATTATAAAACCCAACTCAGATCTTCAATATCTTCTTTGTCTTCAAATTTTCTTAAATCTTCAATAAAAACATGCACACAATCACTTGAATCTCTTGTGATCAATCACGCACAGAACGGATCTGTTAACAATGGATTATCACAAGATTGTCTTTAGAACTCACAACAGTCTAAAGATCCCTGTCGAAACTCTGAACTAGTTTGAATAAATCTTATATCAGAAGAGAAGATTCTCAAGAATAAACAAACTAGGTGCAATCAGATTTCAACCACCGTTAGTCAATCAAATCAATCGAAAACAAAAGATAAACCGCAATTATCTAGTTTCCCACCAACGGTACAGGATAGAGCTGCTCAATCCCAAAGAAGACTTTAAACCGAGCGGCCGTAAAGGATTTCACCTAATTAGGTTACTCTCCTCTCCGAATAGGCGGCTACACCAGTAACAACAACAAAAGAGAAAGTTTGTTGTTACGAAGGATTAGTTTGCTAGAAAGGAAAACTTCAAGTATTTATAGACAAGGAAGTTTGGACACCAAGGAATTTCCAAAACCGAAAATATTCTCAAGATATTCATTAAAGCACAAATTCCGAAATCTCTCGGAAAATCTAATTAGTAAATGCACATTACTAATTCTGGAATTTCCCTACAAAATGAAATTAATAACCTTAATTAAAAGATTCTTAACTTACTTATGTTTCGATCCTAGGATTCTCTTCCCTTAGCCGTTAAGGAATATCTTTGAACAATTAAAGAAATAAACATTCACAGCACATGTCCAAAGTATGTCGACATCCTTACTTTGTAAGTTCTCTTTCACACTTACAACCTTGAAACCGATTTGCCACACTTCCAAACAAGTTTAGAAATTGGTTCATCTGACTTTCAAGAATTATGTGATTGATCAAACCAACACGAAAAGAATCTTACAAATCATAAAACTACAAGTAGTTTTATTTTTGATATGTTTTAACACTCTATCCCTTTCAAAACGAGCGAGAGTAGAGCTGATAGAGTGTATTTTCTACCGTGGGATAGGGAAGGAAAAGAGTTTATACGGCTGATGATATGCCGTGAAGTAAAAATGGTTAATAGAAAAACTAATGTCTGACACGGCAGGGGAGTTCTATGAATTTTTAATTATTAAAAGATTGAAGTTTGATGTGGGCCCTACAGATTGGAAAGCAGAAAACACTAAAAGGCAAATAATGAGTCGTTTGTTTTTACTTCCATTTTACACGTCAAATGAAATGCCGTTTTTATAGCCTTTTTTTCAAACGGAAAACAAACAACCGTTCAGAGGAGACTTTCGCTCACTCGTTCAATCGAAAGAGAGTGTGATAGAGTTTGGAGTGAAAGGGGGTTACACTCTACCCATAGTTTGACCAAATTTGATCAATTCCTTCATTTGAAAGAGTCTCTCAACCCCCATAGCCCTTGCTCTTAAAAGTAGGTCGTACGGTCCTCCCTATGTTAGGGTCTGGGCTAGTATTTTCCAAAGTCTGATATAGCAATGTTCGGGAATTTACAGGATCCAAACTATTCCGAGCTAGTGTTTTCCAAGTTTGATGTAGCATTGCTTAATGGTTTAGGCATTTGAAGGATCCAAACTATTTTAAGTTCAGAAAAGGTGTAAAGTGTCGAGTTTAATGGTTTCTAAGTTGGGGTGATTCACGCCTTTCGTAAGCCATGTTTCAGTATTTTTTCGAAGATAAATTTGGAACCCAAATTAAAGTGTGAAATGAAATGGTGTTCCTTTTTGAAAGGAGTGATGCTCAATCATGTACTAGAATTCAAATTTGATAATCTCTTTTTGATTGTTGATCTTTTGGGCTAGAGATGGAGTGTCAATCATTTTGACTATTTGGAACTTATTTTATCTTTCACCATTGGACTTGCACTTCTAAGATTTATTCCAAATAGCGAGATGGCATGGAATTTGGGAGATGAATATCTTCCATCATTAATATGAAATCTCAGATATCTCAAGCTTAGAAAAAGTGTGGAATATCAAGTCTAATGGCTTCCTAGTTAGGGTCATCCACCTTTTTCCAAGGCATGTGCCAAGGTTTCATAGAAGATACCTTAGAATCCAAACCAAGACGTTAATCCAAATTGCGGTGAGCACCGTTCTGATTTGTTGATTTTGTTTCTAAATATGAGTGTCCATTTCTAATTGTCGGTTTTGTAAGCCAACATTAACGCAATTTGGAATGACACTTCTCGCAATTCAGATTGGTGTTTTGAAATCCATTTTACCTTTCACCGTTAGACTTGGATTTCCATGATTGACTCCGAGTCTTATACGGTTCACCCAAATCAACGTTCATTTAGAAAGTTCGAAGTTTTTAACATACACATCAATTAACTAACAATAGAAATTGAATATATTGTGTATTGGTTACAATTTGGTGGTTGGATTGAGATTGGGATGGAATCCATGATCCATTTTTAAAACCTTTAAAAGTTAAACCACAAATTGAGATCAATTTTAAACATATGTTTTTTGTATCCATCATGTAATGACCTGATTTCGTGTACATCAGTCAATATAGTCATCGCGTAGACATTGTGGTTTTCCAATAGCGTGAATTTTGTACGGCACGCTGCCTTCATCCAACAATAGTTTTCTGGGAGGTCATCCATCCTCAATTATTCCCACGTAACCATGCCTAACTGCAGTGTGTTTCTTTTTATCTTAGAGACAATTATGTTTAAAAGGTCTTGTTTTTTGTTTAGGATATATCGTTATTTTTTATTCGGCCAATCACTAATGAATATTGGGTGTTACAATCTTACCCCTTAAATTAGGGTCGTCCCCGCCTCTATAGTATACAAGCCTAGATTTTCAGCGTTTTCTGGCACATATGAACCCAGTACTTGGTCCAACCTGTCCAAGGTACCTTCCTACCCTCGACATGCTGACCCATTATCGCCTCTGATACCATTTGTAACGACCCGATATTATATACATCATCCAACATTGTCCTCACTTAGCCATTGTGGTCGTCCATCGGTGTGGGGTTTTGCACGGGCCATGTTGGGTAATTCGTCAACTTCTCGGGCGGTTAGCCATCCTAAGATAGCTCCTGACCTGGGCTCGCTAAACTTCAGAATTTTTTAGATTGCTGAAGCCATTGATTCTAAAAAGCCTCGGCTTATCATATATAACGAATATATGTATGATTCATTTCCACGTGCTCTTCCTAGGTGTCGTGGGATCCACCAAGCCAAAGCAAAATGTGTCACAATCCCACCATTTCAGAATATAGTTGTCCTTGACTCAAGAAATATAACTCGGATTTATGACATCTCATGCCCCTTACCTCGGCACATGGGACCCATCAGTGGCTCCGATACTATTTTAACCACCCAAACTCGTATACATCAATCAATATTGGGCCTCTTTAACCACTGCGGTCATCTAGCAACAGTATCCCGGGAGGTCGCACACCCCTGGATTATTTCTTCTCAAGTTGCTCAACTGCAAAACTTTTTCACCTGGAGTTAATTGTGTTGAAAAGTCCTTGGGTTTTGTTTAGGATGTATCATTGCCAAAGTAGTTAATATTGTGTATCGGTATTGTATCGGTCAGGTCTAATACACCTGTATAAAAGATTATATCGGTTTTTACCGGTGATACATCATTAAGACTAGAATTTTAAATATTTATAAATGTTTCAATATAAAATATTTGGTGCAATATGATGCATTAATTCTCAAGATCAAAAGCTTCACAGTACAAATTCAATCGCATTACATATCTATACCTAGTAATTTCCTCTTTATTTTCACCATCGTCTCAACTAAATTTAACCCATATTGGAATCACCTTTCTCCTGCAAATTACTTTTTGAACTCAAATTGTACCTTATTCGTTGATACAGACCCACATGATTCACGGTTAGCAAGGTTCTCATGCATAGGCAAAACAACAAGGCGAAGGACACTGAAGAGTACAAATAACGTAATCATCCCACAAGGATAATAAACTCATTAGGAAAAATGAAATAGTTGAAAATTTCTTTACTGAATCGGTCGAGCTTTCAAGAATACAAAGGAACAAGATAATTATGAGGAAGGGTTTTGTTTACAAATTTTCAGATCTAAATAATTTATTCTACCAAATTACCCTTACTGATATTATCAATGTACTGCTGAACCCGATATATCGGCTTGCACCAACAGTGTTTGTGGGTGAAAACCGTTTCTGCTAATTTCAGTAATTTCGGGTGTGTGGTTGAGAAACGAATCTAAACCCAAAACAATGTACTGCACGGGAGTACTTTTGATTCGAGAGATCAATCTATACAATCCTGGCCTAAACCAAGAAATGTTGGTTCCATGCTTGCTTTGGTCACAAAATGAAGGAGAAGGGTTGGTCTTAGGGAGGGAAGCGAAGAAAGTGTTGAGACCAGAATAGTTGATTCCGGAAGTGTGGGTGTTTCGTGACTTGTATCAGAAAGTTGAACTGGCTAGCTGGATGAAAGCTATCAGATGATTTCTGGAAGTCGTATTGTTCGCCTGACCAAAACTTTTTGTTTGGTAGAAATAAGTGAGACCTATTTATACAAGTCGCAATAAAACGTACCCTGGTCTCGTAGGAAGTGGAAGCGATTGAATGGTGGAAGAAAGCGGTAACGGGTAACGCCTGGAATTGATGTTTCCATAATGAAAGATACGTTTCACCATTATTTCTTGCTATTACTAACCGCCTCACTTTTATGACACTTTCTTGTAACGGGCGTATTGCACGCCGCACGCTGTAAACCGCCAGACCAATACCCTGATGAGTATCCCCCAGTTTGTGACATGTTTTGATGTCTCGAGTGTTTTCATGGAAAACGTGTAGCGCTTTGCTACGTGTGGCAAGTTTAAAATTGAGAGGCTTGCCGTAAGTAAATAGCGCGTGATGCTATTAGGCTCATTTTGGTTGGTCGCCTAGAACTTTCCACAAGATCGCCGGCTTGGTGGCGAATTTCGATGGCCGAGATCGCATCTTATGAAACAAGGGTAGTCGTTGATTGTGGCTGCCTTGCGTTGGCATTCGATGAGTTTGGTGGCGCGACCAAAGGATTTGGCGTCGCGGCCAAATTAGGGTTTGGCGCCATGACCAAAGAATTGGCGTTGCGTCCAAAAGCTCGCCACAAGTCTTGCAGTTTGATGGCGAACTTGGACGGCTGAGATTTGCATCTCAAGAGGAAGGGTAGCCGTTGATTATGGCTACCTTGCATTTGTGGCCAGAGGCGTGGTAGCGTGACTGGCATGGCTTTCGCATGCTTTTTGGCACGGTGGCGTATCCAATTTTGGGTTTGACGACACAAACCAAAGGATTTGGCGTTGTGGCCAAAAAGTTGCCACAAGTCTTGCGGTTTGGTGGCGAACTTGGATGGATGAGATTTGCATCTCAGGAGGAAAGATGGCCATTGATCATGGCCGCATCTTGTTTGCATAGCGGCATTGGCAACATGCTGGTGGTATGCCAGTGGCGTAGCCATGGCATAGCCGTGGTATGGTGCCATGCTAGTAGCCGCGTCATAGCGTTATGCCAGTTGCGGCATGGCCAAAGCTAAAATTGGCGTTGTGGAAAAATTAGGTAGCAACTTGCCCAAATTAGGGTTTGGCGTGTCGAAACCCTAATTAGTGTGTGTAGTATGCAATGGCATGGTGCGTCTGGCATGCGCATTTGCATGCGCGTGTGGCATGCGTGTGCAACATGTGCGTTTTGCATGCGCGTGTGGTATGCGCGTCTGGCATGTGCGGCATGCGCGTGCGGCATGTTGGCGCGTTTTGGGAAGTTTGCGCTTTTGGGAAGCCGACTTAGTATGACGACCTCTTTTGAGGCTGCGGCAGGTTTGGAGCAACTTAATTGGTCCATGAAAGTAGGGGGCGGCAAGCTAGGGCGCGACCACTCTTCTAGTGCGCGTGGCGAGTTTAAGGCGACCTGATTGGTCGATGGAAAGAGGGCGGCATGCTAGGGCGCGGCCACATTTTTAGTGCGCTGTGGCGGATTTGGTTGCCTAGTTTGGCTAAGCCTAGTTTCGACCAACGGGGTCTAGTATACTGTGGGGGGCGTGAAACCCTAATTTTGCAAATTTGTCGGGTTATTGAGTTTTTTTGAAGTTATTACAATAGTTGGCTGGATTTTGTATGCTGCCACAAAAGAGCATTCCGTTCTATGGCCTTAACTTTGGTACTTGGAGGTTCATGCTACTCCGATGCGAGTGAACACAAATCCGTAATGCCATACCGATATTAAGGGTTTTGCTGGGGAACATAGCATAGGAAAGTACACAGCGAGTCTTGTATTGGCGAGGTGCCAAAATTTACAGAGTGTTTGGGATGGTTGCTACATTCGCCAGTCTGGATAAATTTCATGTAAATATATTAAATGGCTCAATAAATATGCTGGTGGAGAGGTTAGCACTCACGGCACCGTTTCCTTGCAAAGTGACGTCAGATGCAAGGTTTTACGATTTTAACCCTAAGCTAAAAACCACCATCAACATTAAGTCCCCTGCTTAGCACGCAACAGTGGCATTGTTGCGGGGTAAGCATGAGATGGTGACATACAAGAGTAAAATCGAAATATCAAGACGTGAAGAGATTGCCAAGGAAATTCAACTATCCTTTGGTGGAAGGCATGAGGAATCTGTGATCCTTGTGTTGGCGGCTTTGCATAAATTCGGCTTGGCCATAGTGGGTTGGCGTCAGCGCTGCAACTTTGGATACTGTCCGGCAGAGGTAACACTGCAACTTGGTCCGCGGAACGGGTGCTGGCCGGCTACAGAAAGGTAGATGGATCTGCTTTGACTAACTAGGTCAATGGCGCTGCTGCCTATGGAAAGGTGAATGGCGCTGTCGAGGACGCGGACTGTTGGCGTCGGCTGTGGAGCGGATTGTTGGCGCTGGCTATGGAGCGGATTAGATGGCGCTGCTTTGAACGACTAAGATGAGTGTTGAGGTGATGGAGCTGTCAGCACTATAATGTATTGAGGCAGTATGCCTGACAACAGAGTAGTGAGTGTTGAGGATTTTACACGTCTCAATACTAAGAGGATGAATGTGTTAAGGAAGTATGCCTTGTAACACAGTAGTGAGTGTTGAGGAGTTTACACGTCTCAACACTAAGAGAAAGGATGTGTTGAGGCAGCATGCCTGGCAACACAATAGTGGTGTTGAGGAATTTGCACGTCTCAACACCAAGAGAAGTGTGTGTTGTGGAAGCATGCCTGGAAACACAGTTGTGGTGTTGAGGAATTTGCACGTCTCAACACCAAGAGGAAAATGTGTTGAGGAAGCTTGCCTAGAAACACAGTAGTGGTGTTGACGAATTTGCACGTCTCAACACCAAGAGGAAGAATGTGTTGAGGAAGCATGCCTAGCAACACAGTAGTGGTGTTGAGGAATTTGCACGTCTCAACACCAAAAGGAAGAATGTGTTGAGGAAGCATGCCTAGCAACACAGTAGTGGTGTTGAGGAATTTGCACGTCTCAACACCAAGAGGAAGAATGTGTTGAGTAAGCTTGCCTAGCAACACAGTAGTGGTGTTGAGGAATTTGCACGTCTCAACACCAAGAGGAAAATTTGTTGAGGAAGCTTGCCTAGCAACACAGTAGTGGTGTTGAGGAATTTGCACGTCTCAACACCAAGAGGAAGAATGTGTTGAGAAAGCATGCCTAGCAACACAGTAGTGGTGTTGAGGAATTTGCACGTCTCAACACCAAGAGGAAGAATGTGTTGAGGAAGCATGCCTAGCAACACAGTAGTGATGTTGAGGAATTTGCACGTCTCAACACCAAGAGGAGAATGTGTTGAGGAAGCTTGCCTAGCAACACAGTAGTGGTGTTGAGGAATTTTCACGTCTCAACACCAAGAGGAAGAATGTGTTGAGGAAGCATGCCTAGCAACACAGTAGTGGTGTTGAGTGATGAGTGCTAAAAAGTGCATATTTCTATATATTTTTTTGGCATTTAACTCATCCTTTGTGCATTAATTCTACATTTTATCCCATATTCTGTATTTTCATTGTTTTTAAGAATAAATATTTTTATTAATTAATTTTGCATTTTTAGGTAATAAATAAAGACTAGATGAGTTGCGGAGCGAAAAGAGCAAAGACACGAAAAAAAGCCGGAGGAAACTAGCGGAAAAGAAGTGCAGAACGCGGTATGGAAGACTCAAGGATGAAAATGGGCTTAAAAAGGAAGAAATTGTTCTTAAAGAAGAAGTGGGCTCAAGATTACCTAAGCCCAAATCCAATTCCTAAACCCAAACCCATATCCTAAACCCAAAATTCAATACCCAAACCCGTTTTCCTTCTTAACCGTAAGATTGGATCCATTCCATCATCCAACGGTCGCTGCGTCATCATTCATCAGATTTCGATGTACCTGAACAACACTACAACACCTAACTCCATCTTGAGCCGTTAGTTTCGTTGTATTTTTGCATCCAACGGTCTCTCATAATCTGTCTCCATCTCGCCGTTAGATTCGTTTCAGAAGTTATCATCCCACGGCTCAGCTTCGCGAAACATCAAAATCTTTATCCCTGCCTCACACCTTAATACCCAAATACCTAATACCCACACCCAAACAAGACCCTAACAAATTTCCATCGGGTTCTCCTTCTTCTCCCCCTTTCTACTTCTCCACAGCAGAGCCTTCCCCTTCCACCTGCTCCACCAACTCGCTGCCACCACCACCAACTCCACACGAGCCCTCAAATCTCTTCCATACGTAAACCCATCACTACCCTACCCCTCTATCAACTTATTTCATCATTTCTCAACCCTTTTTCTCTGAAACCCTAGGATTAAGGGATGATGAAATAAGTTAGGTTAGAGAAGCAATTGAGAGTAGCAGGAGACGGAATAGAGGAAATAGAAGCATGGGTCGAAGCTCTCAAGTGTTTTCAGATATTAGGTATGCATTAGTTTCAATTTTTATCAAACCCTAATTTTTCTGTTTTTTTGGGGATTTTGGAGAGAGTGTGTATAAACTATAAATAGATGTTTTGGGGTGTTGTAATAGGTGTTCTTGGGTTAGCCGAGATACCCCTTAATTGGGTTAATTTTAATTTCAATTTCATGTTTAATTTCAATTTCAATTATACTGTCAGTACTTGTTCTTCACTGTTAAACTCTGTTCTGATGTTATGTTCATGTTCTTGTGTATGTTAATGTTCATGTAAATCACCATGTTTGTTATGTTCTAATTCACCACTAGGGTGAGAAGACAACTGAACTTTGTTGGTTAGCCATTTGGGTTAGACCCTGTTGAGCTCAAAACATTTAGGTTAGTAACATTCCAAAGGTTCACTGGCTTGTGATTAGTGGTGCTTTAAACAGACCATTAATGCTAGGAGTTAGTGATAATCTAAGGGATTCACAAAGCCATATTAGTTAGAGACCTAGACCCTAAATGACCTGTGATTGCCTATGCTTTAATCAGATAGGCAATGCTAGGGGTTATCCAAGGACTTTAGGTAGTTAACTAGCCACATGACAGGGATGTAACCAAGGTGAACTAGCTAGGTGAAGGAGAATTCTCATCCATCTTCATACACTTCCATCTTCAACTGTTTTGCTTGTTTTCTGTTTTCTTTCATTTTTTTTTACCTTCATTGCTCACTGTTTGTTTTCCCCTCATGCTCACAGTGGTGTCTTAACACCACAATCTTTACTTGTTTCACTCACTGTATACTGCCCCCATTCAGCTCTCATACATCAGTCCATTCAGCTCCATGTTAGCTTAGGAAGCAGCTAGAGAAGCTAGAAAACAACATTTGCTCCCCCTTGTCCCCGTGGACTTTCCCTTTCTTCCCATTCTATCTACAATTGACCCTGTATACTTGCAGGTCAATTTGTAGGTTGTTTATAAAACCCATCATTGAGGAATTTGCACGTCTCAACACCAAGAGGAAAATGTGTTGAGGAAGCTTGCCTAGCAACATAGTAGTGGTGTTGAGGAATTTGCACGTCTCAACACCAAGAGGAAAATGTGTTGAGGAAGCTTGCCTAGCAATACAGTAGTGGTGTTGAGGAATTTTCACGTCTCAACACCAAGAGGAAGAATGTGTTGAGGAAGCTTGCCTAGAAACGCAGTAGTGGTGTTGAGGAATTTGCACGTCTCAACACCAAGAGGAAAATGTGTTGAGGAAGATTGCCTAGCAACACAGTAGTGGTGTTGAGGAATTTGCACGTATCAACACCAAGAGGAAAATGTGTTGAGGAAGCATGCCTAGCAACACAGTAGTGGTGTTGAGGAATTTGCACGTCTCAACACCAAGAGGAAGAATGTGTTGAGGAAGCATGCCTAGCAACACAATAGTGGTGTTGAGGAATTTGCACGTCTCAACACCAGGAGGAAAATGTGTTGAGGAAGCTTGCCTAGCAACACAATAGTGGTGTTGAGGAATTTGCACGTCTCAACACCAAGAGGAAAATGTGTTGAGGAAGCTTGCCTAGCAACACGGTAGTGGTGTTGAGGAATTTGCATGTCTCAACACCAAGAGGAAGAATGTGTTGAGGAAGCATACCTAGCAACACAATAGTGAGTGTTGAGGAATTTAGACGTCTCAACACTAAGATATTTTAAAATTTATTGAATATGCCTAATAGATACAAAACATTTAGTTTAAGGATAGTTACTTAGCTCTGTCTCCGCTAGGCATGTCCTTCGCGCATGATTGGTCTTTGGGTATTTTAGGCTCCCCCATGAGTAAGCAGCATCAGGCGTTAATGATGACATCAGGACGATGACGGGTTGACATACGGAAAAAAGTCCCCAGGTCTTTGATGGGATGAAGAAAAAGTGACCATAACTATCAACCTTGGCTGGATGCGATCACGATCCTTGACAGGGACGAGTGTGGTGGCTACGGGCACGAACCTTGGAAGGGAGAAGTGGCGGCTACGACACGATCCTTGGCAGGAAGGAGGCGTTGAAGCGGCTTCGGCTCTTGGAGAGGACGTTGAATCTTATGGAGTAAAACGCTGAAGCTTCGGCTTCGGATCCTGAAGCAGCTTATGGAGAGAACGCTGAAGCGGAGCGGCTGCTGGAGCGGACGTTGAAGCGGAGCCGCTGCTGGAGAACGTTGAAGCGGAGCGACTTCTGAAGAGAACGTTGAAGCGGCTCCTAGAGAGGAACGTCGAAGATGCTCCTGGAGAAAACTCCAGTGAGGGAGCTATTAATCCTTGACTTCGAAAAACGACTTGATACGATATGGCATATGGGAAGACGGCACAAATAATGCTGGTCGACAAGTCGTGTTGTTCTCTCATGTTAAAGAATACGCTTCTTATGTTTGATTTTCCCTTGCAACTTTCAGAGCCTTGACGGTTATGGTGGGCCCGGAGATGTGTATAAAATTGAGCGTAATGAAACGCGGGCCTACAGTAATACCGCAAGTGCACGGTCGTCAGTTGTAGCTCGTGCAAGTACGGGTCGATCCACAGAGACTGGGTGTGTTTTGGAGTGTTTAGCTATTTTGGGTTCTAGTTGCTATTGTTGGGCTTTGGGTACCAATGGATTTTGGTAACCAATGGGTTATGATTGTGCTTTAGGCCTTGGGCCTTTGAATTGATCTGAGCCTTGGACTCAGTTGGTCTTAAAATGAATTGAACTGGGCCTTAATAATGAACTTGGGCTTGGAGCCTTAATGAACTGGGCTTCAACTTTTGGTTCAAACCTGGGCTTGGTATTGAACTGGACCTATAGCCAAGCAATGAACTGGGCTTGGTTTCAGTGAACTGATTTGAGCTTTGGGCTCAACAGTTCAACTGTGAATTGGGCTCAGTGTTGAAGTGAGCTTTGGAGCAGCAGCAGACAGTGGAAGGGAGGCAACAGCAGCAACACAAGGCAAAGAAAGCAGCAGCAGCAGCAGCAGTACTGCACAGCAACTGCACAAGCAGTGGAAGGGAGGCAACAACAGGGCAAAACAAGGCAAGAGGAAGAAAACAGAGATGGCAGTGAAGCAAAGACTATGGAGAAAATTTACAAGACAATGACTAAACAAGCAAAACAAGGCAATATAGCAAAGGGAAAGAACACAGCAACTACAAGCAGAGAACAATGCAAGTGAACCAAGGCCTAAGCCAAGGGCAGGGGAGATGGTGAAACTGAAATGGTGACAATGCAAGGCCAAGGCAGTGGCTCTAGGCATACAAATAGAATGGGAAGAGAATTAGCTTGCTATGAGCACTAATTTCTCCCAATGCTCAATCAACACAATGCATCCTAAGCATACAAATGGAATGGAAAGAGAATTAGCTTGCTATGAGCACTAATTTCTCCCATTGCTCAATCAAATCAATGCTTCAAAGCTCTAACCTAGCATTCCACTTCTTGACAGTGAATTAAACCTAACAGTGAACTAAACATAACAATAAACATTTACAGTGAACTAACATGGAACACAAACATCAACAGGAACATGCACATTTAACAGGAACATCAACAGGATTTAAAACAGGAAATTAAAACATGCACATCAACAGGAACATAACAAACATGAACATCAACAGGAAATTAAAACAGGGAAAGAAACTAACACACATGAACATCAACAGGATATTAAGAGTGGAACATTAACAGAACATCAAAGTTCTGGACACTGGCTATTCCAGCATAAAAATTACACACACCACAGTCCTCAATTTATACCCAAAGAAATTTCCCTCAAATTACAAATTAGGGTTTTCACCCAAATCCCTAAATTACAGACAAAATTAGGGTCTGTGAAAAGTTAACCCTTACCCTGAAATTGTCTCCTCTGTCGAACCCATCTCTCTTATGCGTCTCTGATGCTCTTCCTCAGCTCCTATTGTTCCCTACTGATGCCCTAGCTAGCTGTTTTACAAACTCCACACCCTAGGGCTTCACGGGATGTGAAATGGGCAAAACATCTAGCCTAGAGAGATGGTGGTGGTGTCGGTGAAGAGATGGTGGTGGCAGTGATGGAACTGGTGGTGACGCTCTGATTTGGTCGGGAGAAGGAGGAGCAGCTCTGAAAATTTTGGGAAGAAGGGGAAGAAGGAGGAGAAATCGATAGAATGGGAGAAGGGTCTGTTTGTTTGGGGTGTAGGTGTTCGGTCGCTAGGGTGTGAGGCAGGTTCATCTGAAGTTGATGAGCAGCGAGGAGATCCGTTGGATAATCAGTTACTAATTGAATCGAACGGCACGATGTAAACAAGCTCTGAGCGACCGTTGGATTAGGTGATACAACGAAGCTGACGGCTCCAGATGGGGTTAGGTGCTGTAGTGTAAGGCGGAGATATTAAACTTTGATGAACAGCAAGGGAGCAACCGTTGGATTCAACTACCATCTAATCTGAAGGCTTGGAATTTCAGCGCTGTGGTGCTTGGCAGAGACTTCAGATTTTGATGCTCTATGAAGGAGCGACCATCGGATGCTTCTGAGAACTGATCTGATGGCTGAGAACGGAGGCGTTTTTGTGTGTAGAAAATGAGGTTGTGCGCACCATTCTTCGCGGCTTCCTTGCGTGATTTCTCCCGGCTTTTCACTACTTTTCTGCTCTTTTTGCTCCGCAAGTCATCCAGACTTTATTTATTACCCTAAAAATGCAAAATTAAGTAAGAAAAATATTTATTCTTGAAAACAATGAAAATACAGAATATGGGATAAAATGTAGAATTAATGCATAAAAGATGAGTTAAATGCCAACAAAAAGGGATAAATATATACAATATTTGGCACTCATCAGGTTACAATGTTGAAGTCGGAGGCCGCGTCAGTCAGCGTGCTGTCAAACTCGACATCCTTCAAGTGAACAATGATTAGGAGTCCCCAGTTCCATCTATCAATCGTGCTTTCCAGGAGAGGTTGGGGTTTGGGAACGGCTTCCCTAGCTGGAAACAACTGCTTTCCTGATGAAGTGTGGTTGAGGGCTGCAAATATGTCTTGACGCTGCGCCTTAGAGAAGTATAGAATCTCACATAAATGTTTCATCATAGACTGCACGATTTTGTGGGAGAAGTCCCCAGAAATCATGCAGCTCGTGACGGGAAGAGGGTCTCTGTGAACTCAGGAGGGTTGCTGATTTTCTTTGCCTCGATTTTGGAGAAGTCGTTCCTGATCTTCACGTGTGATGAAATTGGATTGCTGATTCCCTTCTACTGGGCGTTCAAGAACAACGCGAGCCTCTTCATCTATAAACGCTCGTCCTGCTGAAGTGCCTGCGCCGGATGTTAAAAGTATTCCTTGTCAGATCCACCTGGGGTTGACGTGACTCTTGTGGTGGCCGCTCCGTTAGTGTCTTGAGGAAAATAGGTATCTCTTTCTAAGTTGTACCCATGTCTGCCAGAGCCTCACGAGAACCTTTTGTCTTTCCATAAAATCAACAGTGGTAAGAGGAGGTCGGCTTCTTCTGGATCCTTCAGTCTCTCGTCCTGATGGTGGAGTAGCAGCGGCTCTGATGACGGTTGAAGCTGTCATACTTGAAGAAACGTTGGGAGTGGCGGCAACGACTCTGGTTCTGGGGATCGGCGATGTAACACCTGAAGGAACATTTTTCGCGCCGCTGGTGTTGGCAGGTGGCGTATTAGTGCCACTGGAAGGAGCGTTAGTGTAACGATCCTCAAACTCGTCAACGGTATTAGACCGGTCAAGTATCGATTTAGTCATTAATAACTTGATTAGTTTAACACGGACGATAATTAATAAGAATTAATCTAACAACTATTTAGATACGAAACTGGTACCACTCGATAGATCTCGAAAAGTTAAACGAAATGGACTACTCGAACGTGTCATTCGGATATAGGATGAAGAAGATTTATCAGTTTGATTACGGAGGGTAAGATAGTTTTCTTGTTGATGGATGTTATGGCAGCCCTTATCCAAGATATGGGTGCCTCAGTATTTTGGTCATCCTTATCTGCGCCATTTCGAGAGGATAAACTCTCATTTCTTCTTCTTCTTCTTCTTTCTCTTTTATTCTTCTTTCTTCTTCTCTTTCCTCATTCTTCTTCTGTTCTTCTCCTCTGCGAATTCGAGAGATCAATTGAGAGACTTCTGAACGGTAGAAGGTGGAACAGATCATGGGGTTATCTGTTAGTGGTGAAGTTGTTATTTGTTGTTGATTCAGATTTGAAGAAGGTAATGAAATATGAGTTAGGGTTTCAGTTGAGTCTCAAAGAGGAATTAAGAGATGAATAATGATGAGATGGATTACGCAGTGACTATTGGTGGTGGTGTTGATTAGGGTAAATGATTCAGAGTTGATGAAAAGGGTTTCTGAATTCATTGAAGTTGTGATTAGAGACGATTAAGGAGAAATTAATGGTTGGGTTTTGAAGAGCTTGAGGTAAAGAAGAAGTTTATGATATTAATTTAAAGATTCAGTTAATGAGAAGAACTTTAATTGATAAATTGAGAAATTAGGGTTTCACTTTGATTCGGGGTTTGGATGGAATTAACAGGTTTATTGAGTTACAATCAGATAAGGAACGAAGGGTTTTGTTTAATTAAGATTGGAGATTGATTTTGATTGTGAATCGAAGGATTAGGGTCTGGTTCTGTTTGAGTGAAGATTTTGGGAATTTGCTGTGATGAACTGTGGATTATGGGATAGGTGGTGATGAGATGAGTCGAATCAGTCCAAAGAAGGGGTTGATTTCAATTGGGGGAGGAAGTCTTTTGAGGTAATTTACTTCTTAGTATCTCAGTGAAGTTTTGATTTCATTTAAATGAATTATAGATGTTTAATGATGTGGAGTTGTAGATGGTTGAGGTGATGATATGATAATGTTTAATTGTTGAAGAGACTGTGTTTAGAGTGGATTGAATTGAGTTTTAGAAATTGTATTTATCTTGGATACATGAAGCTGAATTGATTTGGGTGAATGAGATGATGCTGGTGGTCAGGGTTTGATAAACTACAAGACTCTGGAAATGCCAATGAGACTAAGAGATTGATACAAGTTGGTTGATATGTGATTCAGTTGAGTGTTACTCAGCTAATGGTGGTGATAAGCTTTATGTGTTGCTATTGAAGTCTTTGAATTGGGTTTCTTGTGACAATGGTGTTATAATTATAGGTTGGTTGAAGGCTGAGTTTGGGTTTGGAGTTAGTAAGGGAACTGAGTTTGCTTCAGTTTGGTAGTTGTGTTGTTGAATGTGTTAATTGACAGAGGTAAATGTTATGAAGAACTTGTGCTTTCAGGTGCAAGTGAAATAAGATGGAGATGTGATGAAGTTGTATTTGAATTTGTGTGAGTTGATGAAGAAGTTGAGATTGGATAGTGGTGCAGGCAGTGTATGTTTTGAGACGAACTCAGAATGATGTAAGAGCTGAGGGTATTGGAGTTGTAGGTGGTAAGGAAAGTGAAATGGCAGAACTTGCAAAGAAGAGCGGAGTTAATGATGAACTGTAGATGTGTGTGCAGTTATGTTTAGTTGTTACATGATAGGTAGGGACTGTAATTGAAGTATTGGAATGATGGATTGGATGATTGTATGAAGTTGAACCTCTCTTGTAGAAGCTCAGAAAGGCTGCAATTGCAGGTAGGCATAGTTTGTGATTGTAATTGAAAATTGAAGTTTGTTTAAGTTAAATGTATTTTTATTGAATTATAGTTAAGAGTATTGGTGTTGCACAATGTTTGTGCTTAGTGTTCTTGGCCTGAGCTATGGCTCTGGCATGTAAAGAAGATTAGACCTGTTAGCCATCCTAGTCACCTGTCTGGCTCGTTTCTGTTTAGCTGACTCAGTTACTCTGACTGAGTCAGATGTGAACCTGACCAATGTAGTCAATATCGGCCGTATATCGGGGATATTTCGGATATCGGCCCAGAACGATACGATAAGAAGGATATCGGGGATACGATATTCGCCCAATAATATCGGCCGTATCGCTCGAATATCGGCCGTTTCGGTCAAATATCGGTCGTATCGGTCGATACGAAATTTTCCTACATTTCCCGATATGAGACGGTATTGATCGTTTTCTATAAAGTTTAAGGGTAATTTTGGCGAAGAAAGTCTTCCAGGTGGTAGTAGAGGTGCATGTAGCTCTCGAAGCAAGTTACTAAAGTTACTCTTTTGTTTTTTTGATAAAATTGATGTTATCTATTATATCTTATCCGAAAATGTGTGGAGAAAATGTTTAATATAAAATTATACTCTCTAAATCCAGAACCGATATTATACCAACGATAATATCCCCGATATAAAATCGTACCAGTGTATCGGTCCCGGCCGAGATGAACCGATATCCGATATTAACTACATTGAACCTGACTTACCTGAATCAGTCTTGTTGACTGAGTTAACCCATCGAATCACCCGATTTGACTCAGTTAGTTGACTGAGTTAGTCAATAGGCCATTTGACCTGGACTTAGACGTTGACTGTTAGTTGACTCATTTTGACCGTTAAGTTTGACTGTTAGTTGACTCAGATGGACTGGACCTTAGTTTAATGGGCTCGTTTGATGGACTTGGGCTTAGAGTTAGTTTTCTTAGTTTGATTGTTTGGATCCCTTATGGTCCGAATTGACCTTTGGTTTCTTCTACAAAGATGTAGATTTTCACAAGACTAATTTAGTGGACTAGAGAAACAACCTAATTGAATTATTAAACCTTTAGTTATGAAAGAGAAGGATAATGAAGAAGTGTAGAACCATAAATGGGCTTAGAACTATTAAAGTAGTTCACCTAGTCTATAACTAGAGATTTGTATGAGATTGTGTTATGAGCCTTGTATGAGCCATTTTGGCTAGATTCTTAGAGTTCTTGTATGATTAACAGTTACTCTATTAACAACGATCGATTCAAAGGATGAACCAGTGGATCGTGGATCTCGAGGTAGGCGTGGATTGTCATCAAAAGAGGTGGGAATACATTTAACTCTTTTGAAACCATTGTTGTTTCTTTCACAGATTTATGTTTTTAAACTCATGCATCGTATATTTGTGCACTTCATACATTGTTCAACTTGTATTATGAGTGTTATGTTGGTTTTTTGTAATCTTTCCATGGTTTGGAAAGGACTTTTAATGTTTTGTTGTCGTCATGAATTGTTATGGGAAATAAGAATTTCCACCTGTGGTATAGATGATACGCTCCTTCACACTTATACCTAGAGCTTTTATGATATATTCGTCGGCAGTTTGCGAGTTCGGAATTGTCGACATCAATACTTACAATTAGGTGTGGATTTGCGAGTTCGGAATTGCACAACCATAGTATACATTGTTTGAGGAAGGAGTTTGTCCATATACATGTTTGAGTATTACCAGTGACTTAATCACTTTGTTGTTTGGGAAAATATGTATTGTTTTCCAAATCTTTCTCTTGATTTCTTTAAAGTTGAATGTTATACCTGCTGGGCACCCCTTCTAGGGATGATGTGCTCACCCTTTCCCACTTTCAGTTTCAGAGACATATCAGAGTTGGGCAGCGAAAGCTTCGAGGAGTTGAGTCCTTTAGTTGATTAACTTCTGATATGTTTATTATGTTGTATATTCCATTTGTAAACCAAATGACTATTTTATATGTATCATTTAAGAGGAGTTCTTGTATATGTATATATTTCAGAGCGGGGCAAGTTTTGGGTTAAGTTTTGTAGCAGATTTCTTAATCGAGTGTTTAAGTAAATGATTTAGATTTTTAGTGCCTCTTATTTAGTTAATCTCTTGGATTAGTCAGCTGCTAGCTTAGGGGGGCACTACAGTTAGTACCAGGGATGATTTCAGCGCTAGTGTTCTCAGGGTTTGTTGCTGATCCGGACTTGAGTTCTACCATCTTGAGATCGGGTTGAAGATAAAATCGGGAATTGGAAATTGATATTGTAACTGAGAGATTAATCTCCCACTGTGGTCGCCAATTGTTTGTGGGTGAAAACTGTTTCTGCTGATTTCAGTAATTTCGGGTGTGTGGTTGAGAAACGAATCTAAACCCAAAACAATGTACTGCACGTGAGTACTTTTGATTCGAGAGATCAATTTGTACAATCCTGGCATAAACCAAGAAATGGTCGTTCCAGGCTTGATTCGGTCACAAAGTGAATGAGAAGGGTTGGTCTTAGGGAGGGAAACGAAGAAAGTGTTGAGACCAGAATAGTTGATTCCGGAAGTGTGGGTGTTTCATGACTTGTATCAGAAAGTTGAACTGGCTAGCTGGATGAAAGCTATCAAATGATTTCTGGAAGTTGTATTATTCTCCTGACCAAAACTTGTTGTTTGATGGAAATAGGTGAGATCTATTTATACAAGTCGCAATAAAACGTACCCTGGTCTCGTGGGAAGTGGAAGCGATTGAATGGTGGAAGAAAGCGGTAACGGGTAACGCCTGGAATTGATGTTTCCATAATGAAAGATACGTTTCACCATTATTTCTTGCCATTACTAACCACCTCACTTTTATGACACTTTCTTGTAACGGGCGTATTGCACGCCGCACGCTGTAAACCGCCAGACCAATACCCTGATGAGTATCCCCCAGTTTGTGACATGTTTTGATGTCTCGAGTGTTTTCATGGAAAACGTGTAGTGATTTGTAGGCCTGTCAATATATGTCCGATATCCAGAATCCGTTTCCGATTATTCGAGATCCTATAGGATTTTATCCTTTTTATCGGATATCGGATATCGGATAAAAAAAATTATCGGATATTTCTTCCTTAACCTATCTATATCGGATTAGGCTATATCCGTTTGGTTAACATCCGATATCCGATAGAATTAGGGGTATAATTGTAATTTCATCTATTAATCGATTATCACTGCCTGGATTGAGTGGATTCAGTCGAGAACCGAGTCATTTTTTTCGTTTTCTTTTTTTCCTTCTCTTCTCTTCTCAGTTCTCAATCGATCACTCTCTGTCTCTCCCGATCAATCACTCACTCAGTTGCTTTGCTTATCAATCAGACAATCACTCACCCGCTCAATCAGGTACTTCTATTTCCATATTCGATTTTTGTGTTCGATTTTCATGAAATTAGGGATTTTTGGTTTCTGTCTTGCAAAAAAATTTAGGGTATGATGAAATTAGAGAAAGATTTGAGATGGGTTTATTCTTAAATAAGAATATGAGGCCTAACAATCTGAGATTATGAAATTTTTATGGAAATAGGGAAACTGATGAATATCTTTTGATGTGAGTTTTCTTCTAATTTTTGGTTTTTGAATTTTAGATGTTGGATGGATATAGGGTTTTTAGTAGTTTAGATCGATTATTGTATGATTTTCCCTTTTTTTTTTTGATTTGAGAAAAGTGAATTAGGGGTTCAGCAAATGCATCATAGAGATTTTTAGAATAATTAGGGGAATGTGATTATGTGACCACTGTTCTTGAAAATGATTTGGTAATGTTGTATCATACACATGATAGTATTGGATGAACAAGGGACTGGGGAACAAAGACTAAGCTTTCAGTGTCTTTTCTTTAAGCTGGTATTATTAGTGCTCTGTAGCATTGATGCTTGAGAGTTTCATGTGTCTTAGTTTCCCTCTTTGTATGATTCCTGCTCAAATTAAATTAGTGAAACTGGATACAGAAATCTAGCTTAGTAGCTTTTACTTCTAGTTAGCTATAGTGAAAATATCTTTTGTAACTTACTGTTTTATTTCTTGTGTCCTTCCACTGCCTTCTAGCTTATGATACAATATCCTTCTCACCCTATGGGCATCTACATTTCAATACAGGAAATTGCAAAAATGTTTAAAAAACCAGCCAAGGGAAAGACAGTTGCAACCTCAAAGTCAACCCCTTTGCCTCAAACTACATCAAATGTTATCATTTCTAGGGATGGTTCACAATCACAAAGTGTTCAAGATTCAGCAATTGGCTCAACAGAACCAGAAGAAAACCCAACTGATGATAACATCAACATGCCAAGCTCTCATACAGGTGGCTCAGGTGATGAAGATAGAGAAGCTGGTGAGGATCCACTGATAACTGCTCTGAAGAAAAAGCTTAGATCAACAAGGTCACCAGTGTGGGATGAATTTGAAAGGGACTGTAAAGTAAGATACAACAGTAAAAAGAATGCGAGGGAAGCTGTTGTACTAGGTACATGCCATCATTGCAAGAAGATAGTTGATGCTGGTAGTCTCAGTGGTACTACAAGGTTTTCTAATCATCTAAAGATTTGCCGAGACAGACCACAGAACAAGGCTGGACAACAACAGATTGTTATTTCACTGAAAACAGCAGGTAACAAAGCTTTAAAACTAGCTAATTGGAAGTATGATCCTGCTATTTCTAGGGAATACATGATTAAAATGATTGCTAAGCATGATTACCCTCTGAACATGGCTCAACATTTTTACTTTAGAATGTATTGCAAGTCTTTGAACCCTGCTGCTAAGATCATGAGTAGAAACACAACTAGAAGTGATTTGATGAAGTTTTTTCATGAACAAAAACAAGAATTACAGTTAGTATTGGATAAGTTGACTTCTAGATGTAGTCTTACAACTGATATGTGGACTGCTAAGCATACTAAAGATGGGTATTGTTGTGTGACATGCCACTACATAGATGATGAATGGAATTTGGTTAAGAAAACATTAGCTTATATTGTAGTGCCATCACCACACACAGGAGATGTTCTCACAGAATGTATCAAAACTTGTACTCTTGAATGGAACATAGATAGGAAATTCCTTGCTTTAACTGCTGATAATGCTGCTGCCAATGGTGTTATGATGAGAAACTTGATTTCGTGGCTAAAGAGTAAGAATTGTCTAGTTCTTGATGGGGAATTGTTTCACATGAGGTGTGCCAACCACATTCTTCATTTGGTTGTCCTAGATGGTATGAAAGTTGCTGCTAAGTTTGTGCAATCAATTAGAGATTGTGTTAAGTATGTTAAAGCTTCACAAGCTAGGAAATAGAGGTTTGAATTGGCTATGTCACAGGTTAGGTTGTCTGGAAAGGCAGTTAGTCTAGACGTGGACACTCGATGGAACTCAGTTTTTGTTATGCTTAAGAATGCAATCGGGGTGAGAAAAGGGTTTGAAAGATTAGTTGTCCTTGATCATGAATTCGACTGTATACCAAGTGAAGATGAGTGGGAACAAGGGGTAGTTATTTGTAGGTGTTTAGAGGTGTTTAATGATGTTTCTACCAGGTTTACAGGGATGAAGTATCCAACTGCAAATCTGTACTATAATGGGGTCTATGAAGTTCACAAGTGCATCAAACAATGGGAAGGCAGTGATTATGAGTATATCAGACAAATGGGGTTGAAGATGAGAGAGAAGTTCGATGCGTATTGGCTCGAAAGTAATTTGGTTATGGGCATCGGTGTTGTGTTAGATCCTAGATACAAGGAAAGATGGGTAGAGTTTCGTTATAAGAAGTTGTATGGAACTGGCTATGCAGTTGAGTATAACAAATTCAAAGAACAATTGACATCTCTTTTCAATGCGTATGATTCACAAAACTCAAATGCAGATGAACACTATTTTGGTGGCCGCAGCTCTGTCTCTAGCTCAAGTGTGATGGATTCAGACAATCCAGATGAATTATGTGATCCTGAATATGTTGAGTTTATGATGGAGAACATTGACTTTGAGGTGCAGAAATCTGAGTTGGACAAGTATTTAGAAGAACCAATGCTTAGCAAAGGCTCACCAAAAGATGAGTATTTATTTGAAATCTTGAGTTGGTGGAAGCTAAATGCACCTAAGTACCCAACTCTTGCAAAGATGGCAAGAGATGTCTTGGCTATCCCAGTCACCAGTGTGGCATCCGAATCAATGTTCAGTGCAGGTGGTAGAGTGCTTACAACACACAGAGCTTCATTAGATCCAGAGGTTGTTGAAGCATTGTTATGCTTAAGCGATTGGTTGCCAGATTTCATTTGTGATGAAGGTAAACATTTTTTTCTTCTTAAACTCAGTGCATAGTTCCTATTATTACTACTTAGACAATTGTTGTGTATCTTATTCTATATGAATGTTGACTTGTTAATTGTTATAATGCAGATATGGAAATTTTGGAAACCGAAGACGAATGAAGACAAGAGAGACCCTGTTTGAATATCTGTTAAGTTTTTACTTTCTTTAGCATTTGCTTGTGCTTCTTTTCATGTATGTGTGTGAGTAAGAGACTTACATTCAGATGAAGACAATTCAGATGCCATCTTATGAGTACTGTTTCCAAGTTTTATGTATGACAGTATGAGAATAATTTCACCTTTACAGATTTTTTTGTTACTAACGGATATTATCGGATAAATATCCGTTATCCGATAGCTTAACCTATCGGATATCGATATCTGATTTTGATATCCTATAGGATATTCTCGGATATCGAATATCCGATAGTTCTTAACCTGTCGGATATCGGATATCCAGATATCCGACGGATATTCTTCCATTGACAGCCCTAGTGATTTGCTACGTGTAGCAAGTTTAAAATTGAGAGGCTTGTCGTAAGTAAATAGAGCGTGATGCTATTAGGCTCGTCTTGGTTGGTCGCCTAGAACTTGCCACAACCTCGCCAGCTTGGTGGCGAACTTCGATGGCCGAGATCGCATCTTATGAAACAAGGGTAGTCGTTGATTGTGGCTGCCTTGCGTTGGCATTCGATGAGTTTGGTGGCGCGGCCAAAGGATTTGGCGTCGCGGCCAAGTTAGGGTTTGGCGCCATGACCAAAGAATTGGCTTTGCGGCCAAAAGGTCGCCACAAGTCTTGCGGTTTGATGGCGAACTTGGACGGCTGAGATTTGCATCTCAGGAGGAAGGGTAGCCGTTGATTATGGCTACCTTCCGTTGGTGGCCAGAGGCGTGGTAGCGTGACTGGCATGGCTTGCACATGCTTTTTGGAACGGTGGCGTGGCCAATTTTGGGTTTGACGGCACAAACCAAAGGATTTGTCGTTGTGGCCAAAAAGTTTCCACAAGTCTTGCGGTTTGGTGGCGAACTTGGACGGCTGAAATTTGCATCTCAGGAGGAAAGATGGCCATTGATCATGGCCATATCTTGTTTGCATAACAGCATTGGCAACATGCTGGTGGTATATGCCAGTGGCGTAGCCATGGCATTGCCGTGGTATGGTGCTATGCTAGTAGCCGCGGCATAGCGGTATGCCAGTTGCGGCATGGCCAAAGCTAAAATTGGCGTTGTGGAAAAATTAGGTAGCAACTTGCCCAAATTAGGGTTTGGCGTGTCGAAACCCTAATTAGTGCGTGTATTATGCGATGGCATGGCGCTTTTGGCATGCGCGTCTGGCATGCGTGTCTGGCATATGCGGCATGCGCGTGCGGCATGTTGGCGCTTTTGGGAAGCCGACTTAGTATGGCGACCTCTTTTGAGGTTGCGGCAGGTTTGGAGCAACCTAATTGGTTAATGAAAGTAGGGGCCGGCAAGCTAGGGCGCGACCATTCTTCTAGTGCGCGTGGCGAGTTTAAGGCGACCTGATTGGTCGATGGAAAGAGGGCCGACATGCTAGGGCGCGACCACACTTTTAGTGCGTTGTGGCGGATTTGGTTGCCTAGTTTGCTAAGCATAGTTTCGACCAACGGGGTCTAGTATACTGCGCGGGGCGCGAAACCCTAATTTTGTAAATTAGTCGGGTTTATGAGTTTTTTGTGAGTTATCACAATAATTGGCTGGATTTTGTATGCTTCCAAAAAAATCCTTATCTACAGAATGCAGTGTGCTTTCCGTCTGAGCATTTCGTGCGATGGCCTTAACTTTGGTACTTGGAGGTTCATGCTACTCCGCTGCGAGTGAACACAAATCCTTCATGCCATACCGATATTAAGGGTTCTGCTGGGGAACATAGCACATGAAAGTACTCAGTGATTCTTGTATTGGCGAGGTGCCGAAATTTACAGAATGTTTGGGATGGTTGCTACATTCGCCAGTCTGGATAAATTTCATGTAAATATATTGAAAGGCTCAATAAATATGTTGGTGGAGAGGTTAGCACTCATGGCACCGTTTCCTTGTAGAGTGACGTCAGATGCAAGGTTTTACGATTTTAACCCTAAGCTAAAAACCACCATCAACAGGCAAATATGAGCGTTTTTATCGTTCAATCCTTGTATCGTTGATATTTTAAATATCGTAAAGTTTTTCCCGATACATGATAAAAACCCGTAATATCGTCCGGTACTTATATTTCATTTTTCCAACCACTGTCGAATATTGGTTTCATGTACCATGCCAAAATTTTATTGGTAGAAAAACAATGAACTGATTTTCAGTTTACCAAAAAAAATAAGCATACTTGAATACCTTTTAATCATTAGGTTTAGTCTTCTCACCTTTACATTCCTTTTATTTAGTCTCAGAATATATGATGTGTACAGTTATTAAACGCTACATCATGCGTATAAAAGTCCACTAACATACCTAATTCTTCATTCGACGAATGAATCATATTTATAAGATTATTTTCCCAATAAAAATATGTCGTTGTGAAAATAAAATAATCATATACAAAAATAACTGGGTAAATATATGAGATTTTGTGCAACACTATCATGGGCCCTTGATAATCTCTCCATAACAATTATGAACAAATAAATAGATAGAGGATCACTTTGCTTGATTGTTCTAAAAGGAAAATATCAAGAAAAAGATTTATTGAGAAGCATAAATGTGTTGAATACTCATAATGAAAGTACATCGTTTGTTTAAAACAAATTTTTCCGTGAGGTCATTAGTAAATGCTTATTGAAGCCTATCAAAATACCTGAAAATGTCAAAACTCCAATGTATGATATCATACTCCGCAATACCTTTATTTTCACTGAGTGCACAACCTCATGTGCCAATGTAATGTTATGCGACATTTGCCTCCCTAGTACATATGTTGCTTGTAAATTGTGATATGATATTTTCCCATCAAGGGCTTCATCCTAGTAACCATAAACCTTTAAAAAAAAATTATGCTTAATTTTAAATTAGAAAATTAACCTAAATTAAGATGATCCTGCATGAGTGTAAAGTCTGGTATTGTTCATCAGCTTTAAGATAAAGACTCTAGATCCTCTGTGACCAAATTTTTCCTATCCTTTTGTCCAACCAAATCACAATCCGATATGTGTACATATTATAGATTATTATAAAATAATTTAAATATATTGAATCGGTATTCTTAAGCCAGTATGGACTTAAAAAGGATAAACACATGGAAACTAGATACTTTCTTAATATCATCTTTTATCTCTCTTGAAATTCAAACCATTGTCCTAGATTATATTCTGACGTTGATTGAGCTTTAGTTCATCATTTTTTTTGGTTATTCCTGTCATATATTTGCTTTAAAAAACTTGAAGAATTTTTATTTATGCTAACCATAATTTTAATTTGTGACAAGTCTTGCATCAAGTTACATAATAAAAAATATGATATAATTTCTTTTTATTATGATTGTAGAACTTTTAAAATTTTACGAATCTGCAAGCTCCAAATAATTTCATTTAATTAATTAAGTGTTGATTGCTCAAATAAATACTAATTAAACTCAGGAAAATGTTAATATTATTTCGGGCAACAAAATCCATAGGAATCTTTACTTGGTGGATCAACCAATATGATCGGAGTGCTTCCATAATCTCTA
Organism: Papaver somniferum; assembly: GCF_003573695.1. Classification (NCBI taxonomy): domain Eukaryota; kingdom Viridiplantae; phylum Streptophyta; class Magnoliopsida; order Ranunculales; family Papaveraceae; genus Papaver; species Papaver somniferum. Next base: position 21,582,206 of record NC_039366.1, read on the forward strand.
TAGTATAATGTTGGATTAAACTATATTGGTTTGATTCTTTTATCCATCAATCCAAATTGGAGTCCTTTTTTTTAATCAAAACTGCAATCAGAGACATAGAGTACATTTATTCAACTTGTTGCACTTTAGTTTTGCTTCAAAAAAAGAATTGTACATTGTTTGTATTTTCGCTAACCATACGAAATATTAATCAAATGTAAACTGATTCTCATAATAACATATGATATTTGGAAAGAATATCTAATTGCTATATTTTTTTTGTTTTAATTTCTATATATTAACTAACTTTATAATACAAATTTAAGGATTTTAAATTAATTTATGATAATTCACTCAATGCATAGTGTCCCGTTTTGATTAGGCAGGGCAGAGGGACATGAAATATTTAATAGGATTTCAAATCTAAGATAAAAACCTCTTTTGAAAAAACAGATTGGTCTGTGAAAAGTGTTAAGTTTGTTTTAAATGTTGTGAAGAAAAAAAAAACTTTGGTTTAAAAAATCTTTATGTTGGTCTTAAGAATCAAGGAATGACATGCTATATGAACTCTCTTCTCCAGACTCTATATCATATTCCTTATCTCAGGAAGGTAGTGTATTGTACGCGAACAAATGATTTGGCCCATTTGGCTCTACAAACTCTATTTTGTAAGCTCGAGCACAGTAATCAGGGAGCTGTGGATACCGAAGAGTTGACGCGATCTTTTAAATGGACTGAGAACCAGGTTTTTCAGGATGTCCATGAATATAGTTTGTCTCTTTATGGAAAGCTGGAAGATAAAATAAAGGGAAGTGCTACGGAGGCTAGCATACAATATCTATTCGAAGGTTACTATACGAACTACGTTAAATGCATCTATGTGAACCACCAATCTACTAGAGATGAGCCATTTCTGACCTTTAACTTGTTGTAAAATTGATGTTGTACATCTTTCATATAACTCACTATGTCAATGGTTCCAGTTGATACACAATGACTGTGTCAACTTTACCAGTTGATACAACGACTTCTGTTTTGGTTTACCTATTTTGCAAGTCTTTTCTTTCCTAGTTTAGTTAGTTTTTATTTTTATTAGTCGGTTCATCTAATCCTATATATAGAGGCTAAGAGCGTCCACAGTGGTGCGAGTATAACCAAAGACCAAAGACTAAAAAAAAGACCAAATTTGGGTTTAGTCCGTCATGTGGCGTAGTGGGAAAAGAGTATATTTGGTCGCGCGTTGATAAACATTACGCCTGGGATCAGGCGTTGGTAAAGATAACGCCCGAATGGGGCGTTGGTAAAGATAACGCGCGAGTGGGGCGTTGGTATAGTATAAGCTTCAGAAACAAAAAAAAAAAAAAAAGGGGCGGAGGTATAAAACCCGCCCCATGTAAGTTTTGAAAATTTGTGAAAGTGGGGCGTTAAGTATATCAACGCCCCGTTTCATGCGTACATTATATTAACGCCCCATCGGGCGTACATTATATCAACGCCCCGTTTCAGGCGTACATTATATCAACGCCCCGTTTCATGCGTACATTATATCAACGCCCGATGAATGGCGGAGATTATATCAAAGCCCGATGTGTAGCGGAGATTATATCAACGCCCGACTATATTTGGATTTGGTCCTGATCGCAGATCAAATTTGGTCTGGATTTTACTCTTTGATCAAATTTTGATCGATGGTCCGTCCCACTACGCCAGCCCACTCGACTGAAAATTTGGGTTTACTCGTCCATTGCAGTTGCTCTAAGTCTATTGTTTAAGGGACATCAATCTTATTGTTAACCAATCAACATTATTATCTTGTTTATTAATTCTCTCTTTTCTCTAATTCTTAATCATTGATTTCATCTTATTCATATCTATTTCGTTTCTTCGTATCACCTGCAATCTCCGTATTGCATTCTTGTATATAAGTTCTACATTAGTTGGTACCACAACCATCGATTTTAGATTCTTATCTAAAATATGATCCTTAAACCGTTTCCGCAACTCAAACCCTAAATTCTTTTCTCAACAATCTTTAGTTTTCTCTCACAGAAAGTTCAATGGCGGATAAACCAATTACGAAAGAAGACCTTATTGAACTTGAAACTAACCTCACTATAAAACTTGAAACTAGTTTAACAAAATCAAAAATACTTGACATACATGATCAAGATAGCAAAATTCGTTAAGATGGAAAATGAGAGCATGCCAGGATTGGATGGAGAAAAGGATGAAAAGGAAGATGAAACAAAGAAAGTTAAAAAATATTCTTTCTTTCAGAATACTGATATCCCTGAAAAAGTTTTCTAGACAATCCAAGTAAAAAACTTGCAGTTTTGAATCTCGACATTAATGAAGATGATGAGTTAGAAGAATAACAAGAGAAAAGGTGGACTAAGGATAGAAGACTGAAGTCTAGTCTGAATCTTTATGGAACTCTACCAGAATATAAGTTTAAGGATGATATTCATAACTTCCATGGTGGTTTACAAATTGAAGAATTGATAGATTGGTTCGATGAAGTAGAATCGTTTTTCAAATTCATGGAAGTACCTGACCATTCTAAAGTGAAACTTGTTGCGTATAAACTCAAAGGAGGAGCTGCATCTTGGTGGGAAAAACTATGGGAAGATCGTATGGTAAGCCCCCTATACGTACTTGGGAAAGAATGGGGAACTTAATTCAGAGATAAGTTTCTACCTAAAGATTTTAGACAACAACTGTTTATCAAACTTCAGAATTGTAGACAAGGAGATAGACTTGTTAAAGAATATGTGGCTGAATTTTATAGTCTTATAGCACGTAATCAATTGAATGAGTCTGAAGAACAGTTGGTTGCACATTTTATAGAAGGTTTAAATCGACTTATACAACAAGGAATGACTCAATCCGTATAAACGATGGTTGAAGCTATTCAACAAGCTATTAAGATTAAGAGGAGTGTGCTTAATACTTCTGGCCAGACACAACCACGTCAGAATTGTTACCAAAGCTATAATAGGGCTACAAAACAATACAATTCTTATTTTGGTAACCAAGATGGTTCTTATTATGCTCCAAAAAGAAATTATAGTCTACCCATTAAACAACCCCTAACAACTAACTTTTCATACAACCAAACACCTCTTCCTACAGAAAAATCACCATTAGTTGATATTCCACCTGCTAAACTACCTCAGGCTTCTAACCAAAGAGATATTACTCCAAACACTAGAGGTAATAAGTATCAGCAACAGTTTCCTCTGTTACCCAAACCTCATAATCCATATTCCAAGTTTAGAGGAGAAAAGTGTAATAAGTGCAACCAAACTTGCCATACTTCTAGTGATTGTCCTAAGTTCCATGCTTACATTAGTGAAACCCAGGAGGAAACACAAGAAGAAGAAGTACTAGAGGATGATGATCATAATGATATGCATGTACATGAGTCTCATGATATCGATTTCCTTGGTGTAATACGTCCAATGTTGATAGTTGAACCATGTCTTTTAAAAAGACATAGTATTTTCAAATCTCAGTGTGTTATTGAAGGTAAATTTTGCAGCATGATCGTTGATAGTTGAAGTACTGAAAATTATGTAGCTGCAAAGTTAGTTGAGAAACTAGGATTACCTGTTACACTTCACCCAAATCCATACTTTATGGGTTGGATAAACAACTCTTCAACTCAAAAGATAACTCATCAGTGTTTGGTTAAGTTTTCATTCCCTAGATATGAAGATTATGCTCTTTGTGACGTGATTAACATGACTTCTGCAAGTTTACTTTTGGGAAGACTATGGAAGTATGATATTTATGTTTTTCATAACTGCTATGAAAATCGTTCACGATGGTTTCACGAAGGTGTTGTGGCCTTCCCAGTCTTTTACTTCAGTAAGAGAGTACTCAAAGCAGAAAAAAAGTACTTTAGATACTACCATTGCTCGATCAATACAACAAACTCATTATCTGAGTTCTCATGAAGCTAACAAGCCTATGGTAGAAATTCCTGACAAGGTACGAGATTTATTATCTTCTTTTAGTAAGTTCTCATGAGTTATTTCCTGCTGAGCTAGTTATCTAATACTTTTACACCATTAAGAGATTTACAACATCAAATAGATTTTGTACAAGGAACTTCTCTTCCTAATCAAGTTCACTATATATTAAATACGAAAGAGCATGAGATAATAAGGACAGATTGATGACTTATTACAAAAAGGATTGATTAGACTAAGTAATAGTCCTTGTATGAGATAAGTAATCGTCGATTAACTCTCTAAAAAAATAGAAAACGTGAGACCACGCAGAGGGATTCTGTGGAGCAATCGTGTGTGAAGACAACACCAGCAAGTAAACCTTGATCTAAGAGTTTAACTACTGGGATCAACCTAAATTCACAAAGCTTAAGGCGTTCGATTGGATTACACCTTGAGTGATCTACTACTTGGTGGTTCGTTGGATAGAATCTGGTAGTCGAGAACTTCCGTATCCAGTGATTGAAGGAGTTTTGGGGATAACACTGATATAGTTGTTATTCCACGGTTGGTGATGAATGGTTCTAATGAAAGATAAATAAGTATATTAATCCAGTTATCGCTTGGTAACGGCGAAGGATTCCTTAATCATCTCTTTTCTTCTTTATTGTCTTTCTATTATCTTAAAACCAATGCCCCTTTGTTCTTTACTTTATTTTGCTAATACAAATAACATATCAATTACACAGCTCTATGTGGGAACGATCTCTTACTAACACTATATTACTAGTTAATTAATGGGAAATATGTTTATTAATTTGTTGTGCCTACGACAACCCATCATACTTACAATCTTGAAACCGATTTTCCACACTTCCAAACAAGTTTATAATTGGTTCATCTGACTTTCAAGAACTATGTGATTGATCAAGAACACTCAATCACCAATCATGGGTTTAACGGTTCTACCAAAACAAGTTTTGGTTCTGCTTCCATGTGAGTACTGTGCATAGTCACACTAAATTTCCAAAATTCGGTGACTAGGTACTAGGCAGATCCCCACATATATAGGTATCTAACTTGAATGTGTTGCACATGACCATAGGATCGGTTCCCCTTTGCCTAAAAACGTGTTGCACATGTCCATAGGATCGGTTCCCCTTTCTGCTAAAACATGATGCACCTCATACAAGGATCGATTCCCCTTTGTGATGTGTTGCACCTCTTACTAGGATCGGTTTCCCTTTACCCAGAGTCGGTCATACACAAAATCACAAACTCGATCATACCATCTCAGGTGATTACTTAAGATCGGTTTCACAAATAAAAGTCATACCAATACAAAAGTCAGGCCTTTGTGAATAGTTTTACCAAGAACACAAACAAGTCATGAGCGGTTATAATAATCACACATATTGGTTGTTCACAAGATATGCAATGAATAACAATACCAATAACACCTGGCGATTTTCTTTTCGATTTCACAAAACAAGTTCATGAATTTACTTCCTTAAAACACATGTAAAACGTTGTTTCCTAGGATGAAATCCTCATCTCATACCCATACATAATCACAATAGAATTTAAACGATTATGTCAATGTCTTATCTACAAAGTTTAATGGTTAAGCAATAAACCTCGTATTGTATTCCTTAATACTATGTCTATCTAGAGTGTTCATTCTTCGCAGTTTTGTTTTCAACATGCACGGTTTGAAAGATACGTTAGGGAATGAAACAGTTCAAGTCAAATATCACTAACCTCAAGTGGAATGATGATGTTGTCGTTGTAGCTTCTTACTTCTTCACTTCTTCAAGTCTTCGCAATACTTGTGATGTCTCATATCCTAATACTTTCAAGCTAACTTATACGAAGTTGACTCTAGTACATAATCAAGTGACTCTTTAAATGAGTTTTGATTCACTAAAATATGGCAACCAAACTTGATATACCAACGCTTGGTGGGTTCAACCGAGCTATGCTTTAACATTTACTGCATTACGAGAGAATGTGTTATATATGAACTTAAAGAAGTGCACGTTCCTTACCAACAAAGTGAAATTCTTAGGTTACGTAGTTTCAAGTACTGCTATTTTAGTAGATGATTCCAAGATTAAGGCATGTTGATTGGATTAATCTTACTTTTATTCGTGAGGTGCGCAACTTTCATGGATTAGCTTCTTTTAATAGAAGGTTTGTGAAAAATTTCAGTATTATTGCTGCTGGTCTTACATATTGTTTGAAGCGTGAAAGTTTTGAATGGACAGAAAAAGCATATAAGATCTTTTACCCAAAGGAAAATTACGTAGTGCTCATTTTCTTGCTAGGACAAATTTTGAAAAACCATTTGAAATTCATTGTGATGCTTCTGTTGTTGGCATATGAGTTGTTACGTCTCAAGAAGATCATCCAGTTGCTTATTACAGTGAGAAAAATTCTGATACAAGGAAGAAATGGTCTACTTATGAAAAAGAGTTAGTTGCACTTGTTCAAGCATTGAACTAATGGCATCCTTATCTCATTCACAGTGAGCTCATAGTAAACACTGATAATCAAGCTCTTAAGTTTTTGAAAACTTCAGCTAAAGTTAATAGAATGCATGATAGGTGGTTATCTACTATCAATCAGTATACATTCTCTATTAGGAATAAGAGAGGAAAACTCAATCAAGTAGCTGATGCTTTGAGTAGACGAGCTCATCTTCTTATCACTCTTAAACATGAGAGTTTGGCTTTTGAATTCTTAAAGGATCTGTATAGTGAAGATAAAGATTTTCAATCTTTTGGGAAAAGTGTAGTTCTTCAAGATGATTATCTCATTCAAGATGGTTTTCTTTTTAAATGAAATCGATTATGTATACCACAATGTTCTTTACGTCTTCATCTAATTCAAGATGACGTGATAAAACCATTGCTTTGGTTGAGGAACATTATTTTTGGCCTTCTATGAAGCGAGATATTCCGAAATACGTGCAAAAATGTATGGTTTGTCATCAATCCAAATGAACTATTCAAAATACAGGGTTGTATACTCCACTTCCAGTTCCAGATGCTCCTTGGATTGATATTAACATGTATTTTGTACTTAGTCTACCACCTACTTCAAAGGATAATTACTCCATTATGGTTGTGGTAGATCGTTATTCAAATATGGATCACTTCATAGCTTGCAAGAAGATAACAGATGCTTCAAATATTGCTTATTTGTTTTTCAAAGAAGTGGTTCATTTATATGGAATTCCTAAGACAATCACTTCTGATAGAGACACAAAATTTTGAGCTACTTCTGGAAGTCTTGTGGATGCGCTTGGGAACTAAGTTGCAGTTGTGACTACTAATTTTTCCATAGTCTACGTACGTAATGTATACAACTCATAGAATCAGATCCTAAGTAGTATTGATGACTCTGTTTAACTGATAATGCTAAGTAGTAAAATACACTCAAGATCACAATAGTAACGAAGAACACAAATATAATGTAAAAGCTACTAAGTTATCATGAGACACAAGAGATTATGTGGTTCAAGTTTTGTCTATGTCCACGGGGTAATAAGTGATTGTTTTGTACTAAGTTATGGTGGTTACAAAGATCTTAAATGCTTCCCAAAGTAATAGAGAGAACTCAAGTTGACGTAAATACTTAAGTTCTAAACATTAAAGAGGTATAATCTTAAGACTAGATCTTCTCTCCTAGATATTGAATGCCCCTTGTTTGTTGGTGAAGCTTGGTATTCATAGCCCCTTCTGCTCCAGGTGTGTATCTTTGTTGTCTTTGGATCCATCGTTCCCTGATATACCTTCCGTACAAATGGTACCTTCGTTCACCGCGTGCCTTCTCCAGTCGGACTCTGCCACCTCAGCTGACCCACGTTCCTTCGGGAACTTCCCAGCCTCAGTACAGATTGTACCTTCGTTCACCGCCAGCCTCTGCCAGTCAGGTTCCGCCACATTATCTCTCCCACGTGCTTTGATTATGCGTGTAGATAAGAGATTTGTGCATTTAATGCTGATTAGATATGTCATCTGCCTCCGTCCCTTCGCCAGCTGCCTTCCCCTATATTAGAATTTTACTTCTTTCATCTTGGCCGTCGTATCCCTTCTTGGGATGAGATAAAGTAAATCTGCGAAGGTATCCTTTGCCACTAGGTTTGCCTGTATAGCGATGGCTACATAGTTATCCTGTACGTGACCACTAAGATCGTGACACGTGCTCCGTAGAATATTGGTATTCACAGTTTGCCCCTTTTCTTTCATATTCTACCATTTGGTAGGATTGGAAGAAAATTCCCGTAACGCCGCCATTTTTGCTCGTACCGATTGGGGTGGTCCCCACATGTCCTTTCATGCAATAACTTCCCCTTGAATTTTGGGACGTCCAAATTTTTGGATTCTTCAGCCGCCTATAAGAAGAGAATAAAGAGGAGGAATTTTCATTAACTCTTTTTCTTCCTCTCGAATTGTCGCTCTCTGTCTCTTTCACAGAGATTTTCTTCCGCTGTCAACAGTTTCTCTTCCTTTTGATTCGCCAAGGCTCCGGTTCAACACTCGATCATTACATACAAGTAAGTAATACTTTCTCTTTACTGTTGCTTTTCGTACTTCTTCATGCTTGATTCCGTCTTTCCTTCTCCGATTTGTTGGAGGTTGTTGTTGTACTTGCATGTGAGAATTTTAATTCTCTTTTACTTGTTCATGTTGTATGAGAACATGGGTTTGTTTCTATTTTGTATTTTGATGATGATTCTACCATGATTGTTCTTCGTCTACGATTTCATCCATGGTGACGAATATCTTTCCATTTTGTCTCGTGATCGGTTTAAATCTGCTTCCCTTGGTTGGTTTAGTTAAACCCATGCCCAAAGTATACTCATTTCTGCCCCTAATTTATTTTTGAGTCGACTGCAATTCCAATCTGCCATTGTTGATTGAATGTTCTTCCTGCTGGTGTTAGGGATCATGAGACTTCCGAAGAAGCCTACGCGGAAGGAACAGAGACCCTCTTCGTCTACTGATCCACCTCCGCGGATGGATCACCCTGACTCTACGCCATCTCCACCTCCTGAGGACGCTGAGATACTCACGGGTTATGAGGTTGTGGTCCCTGAGGTTGCTGAGGACCCAGAGATAGAAGAGGTTGCCGCTGAGAATCTTCATCCCCCTCCTCCTCCTCACTATGAGCTTCAAAGGCTTCAATTGTGTGACAAGGATATCTACCCTCACTTGTCTTTAGCTGAGATCACCAAGTCTTTTTGCCTCCATAAGTTTGAGATCTCCTTTTTCGATGGCCCGAATGTTCTTACCGAGTCTATGATTCGGAGCTTCCCTTATGATGAGAATACCCTCTTGATTAGCATTGGCCAGTTGGCCGCAGGTATGCTCCTTCCTTTATTTAGTAGAAAGGATCCCTTCTACTCCGATGTTTTGTCTACCAGGGATGACCCGACGAACAAGACTCAGGTCCGAGGAGTTATGTAGTATACTAGTAACTATTGGCGTTCCCTTCGTGAGAGCTGGTATCGTAGTAAGAGAAAGACTACTTTGAAGTCTTATGACCCTTTTGCTGATGGAAGGTCTAAGTAGGAGGATTATACCCCTGCTAACTTCAATGCTACGTACGCTGATGCTATTCAGAAGAGTAATCTTCTTCCTTTGAGTGTTGGCACTCTTCATATCCATGTTACAGCTAAGCAGATTAGGGAGAATAATAGCCTTCGTCTGCTGGAGGAGATCGATAAGACTGGTTCGACTGTTATCCCTTATTCTGCTAGGTTGTCTTTGCCGAAGTCTGACCGCATCCCTCTTGATCATGATGATCGCTGGGCTCGCACTCCTCTTCGTGTGGTGGGTCCTTGGGCCTATGGTTTTACTACCGCAGATCCCAACGTCCCTCGTAAAACTCTTTCTTTGCCCAAAAAGTATGATGGATATGAGCCTTGGATTTTCAAACCTGCTGCTTCTCATGAGGTAACCTTCGCTTTCTTTTGAGGTTTTTCATTTTATTTTTTGCTTAGTAACCTTTGCTCGGTATTTTGACGGCTCTTTTGCAGTCTGCCCCTGCTTCTTCTGTTGGAACTTCCCCGGGTTCTGCTTCTAGGACTGCTCCTGGATCTGCTGGTAATTCCGTAGCCACTAGGACCAGGAAAAGAAAGGCTTTGGCTGAAGTAGATACGCCAACACCTGCGGAGGTAAGGATCATAACCCTACCTTTGTGTCCATAGGTTCCTTGGTATCTTGCCCCTGATCCTTAGTTGTTGCATGTGTTTTTCCACAGTCCTCCAAGAGAAAGGGAAAGTTGAAGGATGTTATTGATCTTGAGGCATCAGATGAGGATCCCAAGGTTGGTGAGAAGGTGCCGGATGACGAAGATATGGAGGATATTGAGGATACTTGCCTCAACCCTCATTTGGACAATATTGAGGAAGATTTTTCCAAGGATAACCCCAATCCTATTCGTGCTGGCTCTGTGGAGGGTGAGAATCTCCCAGTTGTTGGTGATGCTTCGTTAGTTAACCCTGTTAGTGTTCGAGCTCCAACTCCTACTTTACCGAAGGTACCTTCGTTTTCTGCTCCTAGTGGTGCATTGTTTGTTGTCTCGGTTAGTACTGGAGCTGCAGTTGTATCTTCCAAGAGCCTTCCATCATCTCCTGCTACTTTGCTTCAATCGAGTGGTTCGTTTGCTAAGGGTGTTGCCCCGGTGGTTAGGTCCGGAAGTTCATACCCTCAGTCGAAGAAGAGGGTTGTGCTTTCACTTCCCAGCTTCTCCTTCAATGTTACGCCCACCTCATTAGGGAGTGCTCAGTCTGTTTCTACTGCTCCTGTTAGCAAAGTTGTTGGACGTCCGCCTTCGTTACCATATTGGACCGTACTGGGCAATCTTCCTTCTGCTGGTGATATGGACTTAGGTGGTGCTCAGGTTCTTTCTTTAGTTCCCAGCTCATCCACCATGCCGTCTCTTCTTCGTGGTGAGGGCTCAGTAGTTGTGCCCCATGTTCGCTCTCAAACAACTGATGGAGTTGTTGCTGAGTCTAGCAAGGGTAAGCTGCCTGAGAACTTGAGCCTTGGTAGTTCTGATGATGCTATTCTCGAAGCCATTCTGCGGGATTCAAAGGGTCCCTTTTCTGCTGAGGTCGATCGTCACCATCTGGCTGGTTCTTTTGAGGTAGCTTCGCAGCTGGATGTCTTGTCTGCTCAGTATCGTGTGGCTAAGGATCTTTTCTTCGACCCGGACTGCTTTCGCTCTAGCCAGAGTTTCAGTGAAATCCGCAGGGGTAACATCCAAGAGATGGAGGCTTTCATGAACACCTATACTGATTTCCTTCTTCGTCTTTCGTTGTTTTCAGTAAGTGATTATTTCCTTATTGCTCCGTGCTTTGTTTTGGACCTTCGCCCGCTCTTATGCTCATTTGTTTGCAGCTTTGCAAACAAATAGATGTTGGTTGCACCCTGTTCAAGTTCTATAGGGCTAAGTGTACTCACTTGAGTGCTCTGCTGGAGCGTGCTCGTCAAGAATATGCCCTTGTTAGCACACAACAACCTTCGTCCAGTGATGCTGCTTCTGCTTCTAAGATATCTTCGTTGGAGGATGATCTGAGAAAGACTCAAAGATCCTTGGAGGCTTGTCTGTTGGCTCTTGAGAGAGCTAACAATGTTGCTAAAAATTGCTGAGGATAGGCGCAAAGCTGCTGATTCCGCCTTGGCAGCTGAGTCATCCAAAGCTATAGGTTCGTTTCTTCTTTCCTTTAGCTTTGTTTTCATTGTTTCTTGGTTGTATAGTCCGGAGACAACCTACGCCTGCCAGCTGTTAGCTCTAGTGAGCTTAGACATCTCCGGAAGCATATAGGAAAGTTAATGTACGATGTCTGGTATTATCAGAAGAAATATGACAGGTTAATGAACGTGATTGTTCATAACGAGACCCAGCTTTCTCTTGAATCTGCTCACAATGCGGATCTTGTGAAGCAGATTGATTTGCTCCGTAAAGAATGTGACGATGCCCTTAAGTGGAAACATGGTCTCATTTTAAAAGCAAAAGGAGGATATTGCTTTGGTTGAGAGACGCCTCTCAGCCCAAGAAGTCATCCGCAAGAAGTATCATGCAGATTTCGAAGATGCTTGTGCTTCATTGGCTAAGGTTACTGCAGAGCATAACATTTTTTCTTCTGAGATTTGTTCTCTTAAGAATAGACTTGTTGAGGATGGCTCTGCATCATCTTCCATGTCTCATGCGTCCTTGATTAAGAGGTTGGAAGAGTTAGAGAATGTTTGCCATTATCCTCTGAGAATGCTTCGCTTCGAATTGATGTTGATGACCTTCGGACTGAACGGGATACTCTTATAGAGGACCTCGAGGCCGCTGAGGTAGATCTTGCTGAGGATCAGCATAGTTTAGAAGAATCCCTTATCCATGCAGGAGGTAGCTTAGGGTCCTTGTATTCCAGCAACATTATTTGTGTTTTTTACTGCTTCTTCTTATTGCTCACACCCTTTGTACTCGCAGGTTTCCAGGAGCAGCTGGTAGGTGCAAATGCAAAGATCACCGTATTGAAGGCCAAATATCCTCGCTGGAGATATCTCGTCAGTTTGATGTTGCTGCTAAGTTCAAGGCTGAGGCTCTCCAGCAAGCTAATGATCAGCTTAGTGCTCAGATAACAGAGCTTCGGATATGGCAACTCAGTCTTCCCAAATGAAGGCGCAGTTTGAAAAGTCGGTCATCGATTACATTAATGATGCCTTTGCTGAAGCCAAGCTCCAATCCGAGGGGGTAGTCTTTCCTCGTCCCCCTTATCCTTGATTCTGTCGCATCCGGCTTTGTCTAAGTAAACTCCTTGTTGTTTTATGTCCTCAGATGAGGCTTCTTTCTAGCTTTGATGTCTCTCTTCTTTGAAACAATGCTCTGTTAGGTTTTGAACATTTGTTATCTGCAACTTTTTAAGACATGTTAGACATATTTTGGTAAAATGGTTATTTCACTTATGTTGTTGCATGAATATTTTGTTTTGAGACGTATTGTGTCTCTTTATATAGCACAATCAAGTTATCACAAGGTGCTAAGGTATGTTTAACCTTCAGTGGAACATTCATCATCCTACCTAAGTATCCTTTGGTCAGAAGGTACCATGGTGGCGAGGGTTCCTACGTGGATAATATTTTTCCTGTAACCCTACGCGTTCAGCGCGAAGACTGCTTTACTTCGACAAGGTATCTCTATAGGGGATATCTTATTTTTTTCTTATTGCCTCATGAAGGAAGATATTGCCCAAAGGATCCGAGTATTGACATATGCGTAGTTATGTCTTGCCTTGTCTCATCGTCAATCCTGATGGAGGGTGTCTATTCTAACCCAATTTGTATCTAATCAAATTTTAACTTTCTTTCAGAAAAAAGTTTCTTTCATTGATTATTAAGGTTCATAATACCTTTGATCAGGGATAGAACATGGTAGGCTATTGCTCGTTCCCTTCTTCTCCTGAGTAATCACCATTCTCTTACGGGTAGTACTTTTTTAGGTACACTGCATTCCAAGGGTGCTGAAATACTTCACCTTTGAGGGTCCTTAAGTAGTATGACCCTTTTCCAGCGATGTCATGTATGATGTAGGGCCCTTACCATGTCGGAGCTAGCTTGCCCAACTCATTCTTTCTTTGATATGGTGGTATCTGTCGTAGCACGTATTCTTCGACCACAAAGTTTCTAGGGATGACCCGTTTGTTGTATTCGCGAGCTAGCCTTCGTTGATAGTTTACCATCTTTTGCAAAGCCACTTCCCGCCTTTCTTCAAGATCATAGAGCTTTTCCAACATTAGGTCAGTTGTTAGATTCTTCTCTCATGCTCCTGTTTTAGTTTTCGGAAGTATTATCTCCGTGGGGATGACCGCTTCGGCTCCGTAGGTTAGCAAGAATGGAGTTTCTCCCGTGGTCGCCCTTATTGTAGTTCGGTAGGCCCATAGGACATTGTTCAGTTGTTCGCACCATGTTTTCTTGTACGCTCCTAGCTTTTTATTCAAGTTCATCGTTATTGTTTTGTTGGTTTCCTCCGCTTGTCCATTGCTCTTTGGATATATAGGAGTGGATTTGTTTTTCTGAATGTTGAAAGTATCGAACAACATGTCTATGTTCTTTCCTTGCAGTTGCTTGCCATTATCAAAGACTATGGAGGCTGGTATTCCGAACCTGCATATGATTTGCTCAAACAAGAACTTAAAGACGTTTGTGTCCCTAATCCTTGCCAAAGCCTTTGCTTCCACCCACTTGGTGGAGTAATCCGTAGCCACAACAAGATATTTCCTTTTCGAGGTTCCCTCTATCAAGGGTCCGACAATATCAACACCCACTTGACAAATGTCCAAGGGATGATGACTGAGTTAAGCTCAGTTTCTGGTGCTTTAATCTTCATGGCAAAGCGTTGGCATATTTCACAACGCTTAGCCACGTTCTTTGAATCTTCGTCCATGCTTAGCTATTAGTATCCTTGCATTTTGGCTTTGACCGCCAAGGACCTTCTTCCGTTATGATTGTCGGCATCTCCGCTGTGTATATCATGGAGTATTTTCCTTCCTTCGGTTTGTGAGAGGCACCACATTAGAGGTCCAAGAAGTGACCTTCTATACAGTATTCTATCACGAAGGTTGTACATTGCTGCTTTTGATTCAAGTTTCCGAGCCTCCTTGACATCTGCTGGTAAGGTACCTTTGTCGAGGTATTGGTGAATTGGAATCCTCCAATCATCCTCCGCTTCATCTTCGTTGTCTTCGTCTGACATGGATTGGTCTTTGTCAGACTCTTCGACTTCGTTATCTGGTTCTCTTACTTCTTCGTCTTCTTTTCCTTTTTCAGCTTCTCTCATGGCCCGAGTTTGAACAACCAAAGCCTCCTCAGCACCTGAGATTGGTCCTTTTATTGCACGGAGGTTCATATATCCTTCCAATTTGCACGGAGGTGGTACTTCTGTCCCTTAGTATTGATGATATGAATGCTAAGGCATTTGCGTGTCTATTATCTTTTCAACATACATGTCTGAATGTTATGTTGCTGATCTTTGACGTATGCTCCTGCGCTAACTTTAGATACGAAGATAACACTGGATCCAAAGTTTGGTATTTGAGCTCGATTTGTCTAATGGCCAACTATGAGTCACTAGTCAAATGAACATCCGATAGGCTAGCTCCCGAGCCAAGCGTAGACCATGTATGACCGCCTCGTACTCTGTGATGTTATTAGTATATTGTTCGAATTCTAACCTGAACGCATAGATGAGTCGGTCTCCGGTAGGGATTGTTATCACAATCCTTATGCCTGCGCCCTCTCCATTGGAGGAGCCATCTACAAATATCTCTCATCTTCGTGAGTTCTGAGGTTCCAGTTGATCTTATGGTTCTTGCTTGTCTTCCTCCATTCCTGGGATATCATCTATCTCTGCTTCGTAGTTGAGAGGTAGGTCCGCCAGAAAGTCTGCTAAGATTCGTGATTTCTCAGCCTTCCTAGTCTCAAAGATTATGTGGAAATGTTTGATCATGGCATTCCATTTTGCCACCCTCCCAATTTTCTCCGTACTATCGAGGATTTGACCTATCTGAGCCTTTGTGAAGACTCGGATGGTATGTACGTCAAAATATATCCTTAGTTTTTGTGCTGCCACTACTAAGGCATATATAAGCTGCTCCACCTTGGTGTAGTTAAGATCCACTGAACTGAGTGTCTTGATGATGTAGTATATGAGATATTCTCCTTGCCCTTGGTCTCGTACCAATACTGCGCTCAAAACGTAGTTTGTTGATGCTAAGTACAAGGTGAAAATTTCACCTGGCTCCGGCTTCTGTGGGATGGGCACTGAAGCCAAATATTCCTTGATTTTATGGAAAGCTTGCTCGCACTCCGTGGTCCACATGAACCTGCTTCCTTTCCTTAGTGTATCGAAAAGTGCTTTGCATTTATCCGATGATCTTGCTATGAATCTTCCCATGGAAGCTAAGATTCCATTTAGCTTTTGTACTCCTTTTAATGTTTGTGGAGATGGTATTTCCATTATTGCTCTGATCCTTTCGGGGTCCACTTATATTTCTCGCTTAGTTACCAAGTATCCTAGGAATTTTCCTGAGGTTACTCCGAACGTGCATTTCTCCGGGTTCACCTTCATGTGAAAGTTTCTCATGGCTTCGAATATTTCCCTTAGGTCCGACAGGTGGTTTTTCGCTTCTTTGCTCTTAACAAGCATATCGTCCACGTAGACCTCCAGTATCTTTCCTATCCACGGCTTAAAGATTTTGTCTACCAATCGCTGGTATGTTGTCCCCGCGTTCTTTAGTCCAAAAGGCATCCTTGTATAACAATACAAGCCTTGTGGGGTAAAGAACGCAGTATGCTCCTGGTCTTCTTCTATAAGGGCAATTTGGTTGTAACCAGAGTAGCCATCCATGAAGGATAATCTCTGGCGACCTTCGGTTGCATTGACCAGTTGGTCAATATTTGGCAGCGGGTAGCTGTCCTTGGGGCATGCCTTGTTAAGATTGCTAAAGTCGATGCAAATGCGTACGCCTCCGTTCTTCTTGGGTACGATGACCATGTTAGATATCCACGTGGGATATTTGACTTCTCGTATGAATTCTGCTGCTAGGAGCTTTTGCAACTCTTTTTCGACTGCCTCTTGGTAGATATCTGCCACCTTGCGGATACGTTGTTTGAATGGTGGCATTTCTGGTTTGAGCCGAAGATGGTGGGAGACCAAGCTCGGGTCAATTCCTGGCATGTCCTCCATGGAGCATGAGAAGATGTCTACGTGATCTCGTAGTAGCCTTTGTAGTTGCATCTCCTCGTCCTCTTATAGTAATGTTCCGATGTTGATCTTCTTTGGTTCTGCCTCCGTTCCGATGTTAATTTTATTTGTTCGTTCCACCGGTAAGAAGGTCTGTTTCTGAGGACGTTGAGGAGTGTTTTTTTGTAACTGTCATTTGGTGGAGACTTCAGCGGCTGGTGCTGCGGATGTACTTGCCTGCACTGAGGGGGGCTTCGGGTACTTTGAAGCCTCCGTCCTTTACTTCACTGGCATTTTCCTTTCGTCTTTTTCTTTCGTGTTGTTGTGCGGCAACTCTTTCTTCGTTGAGTCTGACCTCCGCTAGATTGCATAACCTTGTATCTTGTTGACCACCTTTGATTTCCATTTCCCGCATGGGTGTAGGGAATCGAAGGTATTGGTGATAGGTCGAGGTTGTTCCTCTCAACCGATGGACCCATAGTCGTCCCATGATGACATTATAGGGCAAAGGTGCTTCCACAATACAGAACCTTGTGTTGGTTACTAAGGGTCCCGCGCGTACCTGCAAGACGATTTCTCCTTTTGGTTTAGAGACTGCTCTGTTGAAACCGTATATTGTGCAAGTGGACGAATCCATTTGCTCAGCTGTCAAACCCATACGTAAGTAGGGTTCGTAGAAAAATACATTTAACGAGTTGCCACATCAATGAGGACCTTCGTAACATTCAACCCATGTATTGGTAGGGTGATCACAAGTGGATTGTTGTGCATCTCAACTTCCTGGTTGACGTCTCTTGTTGAGAATGTTAATGGCGTGGCCATCCATTCTTCCCAAGTGCTAGTGGGTGGTCCACTTAGCTTGAACACTTCGTGGGCTTCTATCCTTCTTCTGTTTCGAGCTAACTCAAGGATGTCTTCGAGTAGCTCCTCCTGACCTCCGTTGGAAAAGGTGATCATATTGATGTATTTGCTGTCCTGAGGTAGTTCTGCCCTTTACTTGGGGACTACCTCAGCGTCATCCGGTTGGATTTGCACATGCTCCATGAACTTGCCTTCGTCTATGAATCTCTGGATCGTGTTCCTTAGGTGATAGCATGTATCGGTTGTATGCCCATAGTACTGGTGGTACTCACAGTATTCCTTAGCCTCCTTTGTTTTATCTGGTTGCTTTCCCCTAGTGTTAGGGTAGGGAAAGCCTGGCTTCGCTCCTTCCTTACATAGAATATGGGAGAATGTGGTGTTTAGCTTTGTGTAGATTTTATCTACAAACTCTTATCTTCCTTTTCCTCTGCCTTTGCCATCTCCTTATTTTGATCTTTTGTCTCGAGAGCTAGTTCTGCCCCCGGCGTCGTTTTGCCTCTTAGGTATCTCCGGAATTGGTTCGTTGTGGAGTTGTTGTTGTCTTTGCTTGCATCCTGGGGTTGTCCTTCTGTATTTCTTAAAGTTTGATGTAGCGATCTTGGACAACCCTAAGCTCTCCTTCGGAATCAAGGGCTCTTTTGTGAAGCTCCATGAAGATGGCTGAGGTTCTATCAAGTCCGTACTTATACCAATTAATGCTAATTTCTGGATTGACTTTCCCGATTGCTTGGCATGTCTTCTTCCACTTGTTTGTGTATTGCATCAATGTTTCGCGGGGTCCGATAGCTAAAGAAAATAGCCTATCTAACCCTGCCTTTGTTTACTTGTTGTAGATGTATGTCTCCAAGAACACCGTAAACAATTGTTCAAAAAAGTCAATTGAGTTTGCTGGTAAATTTCCATACCATGCCAATGCTGATCCCGTCAAGCTTGCTAGGAAGTACCTACAAAGTAATACCTCATCTCTTTCCCAATGGGAAAGGACACGAGTGTAGTACCGTAGGTGGTCTGCGGGATCAAAGGTACCGTTGTATGCCTGGAACGTAGGTACCGGGCATTTCGGAAGGATGGGTTTCCTCAAAATGAGAAAAGACAACGGAGATGTTATCGCTTCTTGTAGCACCTCTTCTAGTCTTGCGCCTGCGTGGCCGGTTTTTATTTATTGTATCTCTTTCCGTATTTTCTCCATTTGCTCCATAACCATGTTCAAATTGTGAGCATCTCTGGAAAATGTCTCTTCGTAGTAGGACTGAGAGGGCTTGTATCTTGGATCCGTTTCATCTGGATCATGGAGTGTTCTTCTGGCTCCCCTGGTGGGTTAACACCCTTCTGGCTCCCCCTGGTGGGCTTGTATGTTGGATCCACTCTTCGTCTTCCTGAGATAGCTCCGTTCTCACGCCTCTTTAGAGGAGGGTGAGTTTGGGAACCTTCGATCTGCACGTCTAGCATATATTTTAAGTTTTGGTTCTCCTGGGCCATCACGTGCATTGCATCCACATGCTCCTTGTTGCGGAGTAGCAAAGCTGCTACTTGTGATGCCATTTGATCTTCATTGTGGATTCCACCACCCTGAGGAGTACTGTTGGCCAAATCCTCAGAGTCAACCACTCCTTCTTCTAGGACCGGTGCATCGGGATCTATCTGGATCGGAGTTAGGTTTCCCAACCCTCGTCCCGTAGGAACTAAGGTTCTGGTTAACCCTGCGTTGGCTGCAGGTGGATGCGTGACGTTTGGATGCTCCGGTAATGGCATGCCGTAAAGTGGTTGTGCTCCCGATGTTTGCCCCATTCCTTCAGCGGGAATAGGTGGCTTGGTAGCAGCTGTTCTTCTTGCTATTTCGCTTTTCCCGTCCTCTGCTTCGGTTCTTTGATGCGTTTGGGACGGTTTTTGAGATCTTCCTCTTGTAACTGCTGGTAGTGAGCTTGTTGGTACATCGCTTGGTTTCTGCATGTCTTCACTTTTTTGTTATCCTGCGGTCACAGAAATAACGACAGAATCTGCTACTTGGATGCCTTTGTCAAAAGTAACAGTTAATATTCTGACACAGAAGACGGCTAAACAACTTTTTCAGAAAAAGAACTGAAGTGATATTTTGAAAGACAGGTATTAAATTTCTTATGACACCCTTGGAAAGAACAACCTTAAATGTTGAAAACCAATTAAAAAAAGGGTGTCAGATCTCCCAGAAAACAAGGTTATTAAATGCTTTAGAAGATCTTTTTTCCTTAAATTCTCACTGAGATTCCTCTGTAGTCAGAGG
Organism: Papaver somniferum; assembly: GCF_003573695.1. Lineage (NCBI taxonomy): Eukaryota > Viridiplantae > Streptophyta > Magnoliopsida > Ranunculales > Papaveraceae > Papaver > Papaver somniferum. The sequence continues at coordinate 21,602,006 of NC_039366.1, forward strand.
TATTCATATGTAAAGGATGCTTTGTCGGAAAAGGTTGTTTTAGTATAAAACAAAAGTTTTAACGTTTTGTAAGTGCGTTTTTGCGAAAAAATTTGTAGATCTGTAGTGTGGTAGGTCTTTAGAGGCTATGAACTCCAAGAACATACGTGAACAATGGATGAACAAGTCACTAAAGAGTGAGATTCATCGCTGTTGGACACGGATCTCTTCGTTAAATAAGATATGTAAGTTAAAAATAAAAGAATATAAGAACTCAAACTGGTGAGCAAAACCTTCTAGCACCAAACTGTGACTACTAATTTTCCCATAGTCTACGTAATGTATACATCTTAGAGAATCAGATGTTATGTAGTATCGATGCCTCTGTTGAACTGATAATGCTAAGTAGTAAAAGATACTCAAGATCACAATAGTAACGAAGAACACAAATATAATGTAAAAGCTACTAAGTTATCATGAGACACAAGAGATTACGTGGTTCGACTTTTGTCTACGTCCACGAGGTAATGAGTGATTGTTTTGTATTAAGTTATGGTGGTTACAAAGATCTTAAATGCTTCCCAAAGTAATAGAGAGAACTCAAGTTGAAGTAAATACTTAAGTTCTAAACATTAAAGAGGTATAAACTTAAGACTAGATCTTCTCTCCTAGATATTGAATGCCCCTTGTTTGTTGGTGAAGCTTGATATTTATAGCCCCTTCTGCTCCAGGTATCTCTTTGCTGTCTTTGGATCCATCGTTTCCTGATATACCTTCCGTACAAATGGTACCTTCGTTCACCGCGTGCCTTCTCCAGTCGGACTCTGCCACCTCAGCTGACCCACGTTCCTTCGGGAACTTCCCAGCCTCAGTACAGATTGTACCTTCATTCACCGCCAGCGTATGCCAGTCAGGTTCCGCCATATCATCTCTCTCTACGTGCTTTGATTATGCGTGTAGATAAGAGATTTGTGCATTTAATGTTGATTAGATATGTTATCTACCTCTGTCCCTTCGCCAACTGCCTTCCCCTAGACTAGGATTTTACTTCTTTCATCTTGTCCGTCGAGGTACCCCTTCTTGGGAAGAGATAAAGTAGATCTGCGAAGGTATCCTTTGCCACTTAGGTCTGCCTGTGTAGCTAGGGCTACACAGTTATCCTGTACGTGACCACTAAGATCGTGACACGTGCTCCGCAGAATATTGGTATTCACAGCAGTATAGTACAACTGCTCATCCCCAAACAGATGGCCAAACTGAAGTTGTAAATCGTTCTTTAGGAAACTTGATTTGATCCAAGATTATTAGAGGCAAAGAAAAACAATGGGACACTCTCCTTCCACATATGGATTTTTCTTTTAATACTTCAGTCAATAGGTCTACAGGTAAGGCACTTTTTGAGATTGTATTCTAAGGTTCCTAACCATATTTTGGATTTGATATTACTTCCAAAACTGGGGAAATCAAATGCAAAAGTAGATAACATGCTTGAGAAAGCTTCACAGATTCATAAAGAAGTGAAAACAAATCTTGCAGATTCCAACAACAAGTACAAAGAAGATGCAAGTAAACATAGAAGAATTAAGACTTTCAGTAAAGGAGAATTAATTTTCATTCATCTAAGAAAACAACGCTTTCCTACTGGAATTTACAACAAGACAAAGATGAAAAAGTATGGACCATTCAAGGTACTTAATAAAATCAGTGATAATGCTTATGTCATTGATCTTTCAACAGATTAGAACATTTCCAATATCTTCAATGTGCAAGAAATTTTTACATTTCATGGACAAAATGAAGTTCTTTTGACTAGATAACTCGAGGATGAGTTTCTTTCAAGAAGAGGGGACTGATGTATTACATCTTTCTTATAACTCACTGTGTCAGCTGTTCCAGTTGATACACAGTGAATGTGTCAACTATACCAGTTGATACGACAACTTCTGTTTAGGTTTACTTGTTTTGCGAGTCTTTTCTTTCCTAGTTTAGTTAGTTTTCCTTTTTCTTTTTATTAGTTGGTTCATCCGAGCCTATATAAAGAGGCTAAGTCTATTGTTTGAGGGACATCAATCGTATCATTAATCAATCAACATTATTATGTTGTTTATCAATTCTCTCTTTTCTCTAATTCTTAATCATTGATTTCATCTTATTCTTGTCTCTTTCGTCTCTTTGTATCACCTGAAATCTTCGTATTGCATTCTTCTATACAAGTTCTACATTAAAAAGGCTGCAAGAACGTTTATGATTCTTTCGACAAGTATATGAAAGTAGTACATCTTGAAGGTGATAACAAGTATTATGTTGATCAACATGGTTTCCAAGAGGCAGAAAAAGGTGTCCTTTTCAACGACTTCCCACCTGTTCTCCAGCTCCAGTTTAAACCTGTTCACCTAGTCTATCCACAAATAGGCATGGTTGTAACGTGAGTTCAGTATTACTTTGCTCGCTGATCATATGTTTGCAGAAATTATCAATATGATCTAGACTATCATTTGGCCCTCTTTATACTAGGTTTACGGGTCATTCCTTATCATTTTGGCATAAATCTATTTGGCCAATGCTAATCTTCTTTTATTTTATATTCATATTTTGTTACGATATGTGATAAATGGTTTGAAAATGCTCATTTGGTTAATGTTTTTCCTAACCCTTTCAAGCTGGCAAGGGATTTTTAAAGTTGTTGATCATATTTTTTAAATTTTAATTTAAAGGGGCTCTATCAAATTCTGAAATAACTAATCAGTTTGTCGATTTTCTGCTTGTGATGGGCATTTTTTTCTCTGCTTACAAATTGCCGACAAGATTCTAGAAAATGGTCTTCAAAAGAGGGTCTCGACATTTTTCTCAACTCATTCATTTGGAAACCTGGCATTCCTCCAAAGGTTAATTCTTTTGTGCCTTAACAGATCGAAAATTTTCACTTTTAATAGGTCAGGCTTCAACCTCTTTTCCAATCTTTAACCTTCTGATATGCCACTTGAGGAACCACGTTATCATTTTTCACTGAAAATTCTTTTAATAGGAGATCATCCAGTTTGCCAGGCTTCAACGAATAAAAGTACGACAAGATACTTTCAATAGGAGACCATCTATGTGAGTGTGAAATGGAACCACTTCTATCAGAACCATATGGCTGAGTTACTCTAGTCCACTCGTGAAAACTCGTTATTGTTCGGGGTCGAAAATAACACAACCAAGAATCGAATTTGTAAGGATAAAAACTATGTGATATCTACTGCATCGATTTACATTATGAAGTTGATCAGTTCAAGACATCATGTTCATTGAGCAGTTAGTAAACCCGATAGATATTCACTAAGAGGGATTCAAAGCTAAAAGTTATCTTTCCCGATATAGCTAGTGACATTCCACACACAAACTCTCCAGTGTCTGCATAAGAGTATATGGTTAAACTTCATTTTGCAGTTTTTCAGTAAATATTGTACAATTTTATTTATATGGGAGATTGTAGAATTTAAATAAGGATTTTAGTGGACCCCAAATCCATTTCTAATTGGTGGATTGAAATCAAGTATATTCTCAACAGATATATCTTAACTAGCTTATCCCAATAATTATGTCTTTACCATTTGGAACGAAAATGTTTTGCTTAGCCGTCACTTTCTTTCACTCAAAAAAAAAAAACTATCTTCATGCAAAAACAGTTTTTTTCATGTGGGTGATTATAGGAGAAGGACCCCTGATGCAAATGGGCAAGCTATAACCTATTTGGAGGTTAGAAACCCGAGTGTCGTAATTTAGCTCAAGACGGGTTCAAATTGATTGGAAATGACCCAATGATCAAGACATGATACGTAGCATGGTCTTCAAATTTCAGCCAAATTCCATCCTTTAAGGCCTCAAAAGACCGTTTATCCCTTTTAGGAAAGTTTTTGTTTCCTTAATAACTTCTTTATTAAGAGTCTGTTTGGGTCGCCGTTTGTGGCATATAGTTTTATTTAACGAGTACTTTCATTGTTTTAGATAACCTAAAATTTTCCAACAATAGAAACTTAAGGTTTGGGTCGATTTTGGGTTGTTTTCATCCTTTCTTGTTGCACACGTTGATTTTTTTTCTTCCCAAATCTATTTAAGAGACTGCAAAGTTATTATTCTAGACCGTTGATTTTGATTAATAAAAATTATTTATTGAACTTGTTCAAGTTTAATTCTGATTCTTAATCGTTATTCCTAGGAATAATTCGAGATATGAACAAACTATCCCTTTCTTTCTTTTCAATAACATCCATTGCACTAACCTACAAATCCAGCATAAGAGGTGGATATAAATTGTGTATGTTCTCAACATATATATCTTAACCGGCATATCTCAACAATTATGTCCTAACCATTTAAAATGAAACTGTCGCTTTGTTTCACATGAAATAAAAACCATTCTTTCTGAGAAGGAGAAATATAGAAAAGTAAGTTCTGGTTTTGCAATCTTCATTGAAACATTTGAGATTTTTAAAGAGAGTTTGTGCTACATTTTCGCTTTTGTTGTTTTGTATAATTTGAAGTGCTAAGAAGAACATCATGGTATTGTTGCATGCCAGAGATATGTGATATTTCCTGTAACAACATTATATATAGGGCATTAAATATCCTAAGTGAAGAGATTACTCGCCTCAATACGTTTGTTTGGTTTTTAATTCATTGCTAAATTATTCTCAAATTCTTCTTTTTGAATTGTAGTTTTGTAAATATAACTAGAAATAACTCGTGCCATAACGGCATGACATGAGACAGAATAATTTTTAGTTAAAATAATTTTAGTAACTACCACACACCATGAGTCATAATTCTACCTATGAGAACTGTACATATGAAAATCTTAATCCCAATAATTATAAATTTGGTTATGTTTAAATAATAGTTTAATAATTCCTCATGATATTCTCCAGACTTAAAATAACATTTTTTGATAAAAATTCCTCGTTAATTGTTTTATGTTGTCCTTGCATGGGAATGCCTCCGGTATTTCCATACAAACAGTCAACCTCGGTATCCCATTTGAAGAATAACTGATGATCATTCTTCGATGGGAGAAACCTGGATTTCTCTGTTGTGGTGTTGAACTTGGCGAGTGTATAGAGCCCTCCCTCGTAAAGTAATGGCCCGAACTTCCATATCAATTTCTTAGGGACGATACCGTGCATGAAATTTCCCTGTGTAGGATGTAAAGATTAATTAGAATGCTATTTATTGCATTTAAAAAAAATAGTTTCATTCAGATTGCAATAACAATATACTAACATTTTCGTCAATCATTAGTAAATACAAAGTAGTGACTTCGTTGGTCGCAGTGAAATCGATCTCTTCCCATTTTCTTGCAACGTGAAACCTGAGCTCTGAAGGTTTATTTTCATCACAATCATGCATTCTCGAAAAGGAAACAAACATGTTAATACTCTTAAGGTAAAAATTTCACCAAAAATATAAGTTAGAAATAAGTGAATGAGTAGGAAATGTGTGAATGAGTTGATGAATGTGGTTGAAGAAATACATTCCTCTGTTTATATACACACTCATGGAACAATTGTAATAAGTGTAACTTTTAATTTTTTTGGACGTTTTTTTTCTGCCTATTATAGGTGAATATAGGAGCAGCCGTTTCGTTGCATGGTATGGACTTTCTACATTATTTATGGGTATTCATGATGGTGGGAGGATAATCAGGAAGTACATACAGGAATGAAAGAATTTGGAGAAAAAAAATGTGGTAAGTAATTTTATTCAAAACGGTAAGATTTAATTCTTAATTTTTCGTGCATGTCCTAAATATTAGCCCATTTATGATGGACTGAAACAGACCAAAAATTTCTTCCTAAAATTAGGTAAGTATTTCAAATGGTGAGATTTAATCTTTATTTAGCCGTGCATGCCCCCAAGTATTAGCTCCATTTATTATGTACGGCTGAGTAGAAATTCATATCTTTTTAATAACGTTTTCTTTTCGGTCTCTCTTCCTTTCGAAAACTGTTCTTATTCTTATATTATTCTAACAAAACAATATTTATCAATCAGCATGAGAAAGTGGTTTCAAAAGATGTAAAAGTTTTTGAAAAATGTTTTTGAAGATTCTAACGAAACAATCTTCCATCCGTTTCCAAAAATGTAAAAGTTTCTCATTTGTCCATAACCCGCCACATGAAGATCGTCCATTCTTACTCTTTTTAGCTACAAAGTTTCCTCGAAATAGTATGTGAACAGATTTTTATTCCCCAAGAGATTTCTGCAGCGTTTTTTTTCTAAGTATATATATATTTTTCTAAAGTTTTTTGTTCTTTGGGTTTTACATATGGCAACTCCAATGTTATTATTGTTTTGCAGGTTGATTAAGGTTTGCTTATTCGATTGCCTTTTTTTTTTTGAGTTTTACATATTACAACCCCCAAGGTATTGCACTCCACGTAACATTCCTCACCTTACTCGAGTGTTCCATTTGTTCAATGAGTACAATGGAAATTATGCTTTGTATTTTTGATTTTTTCATGAGTAAAATAAAAATTATTCCTATTATTTTTAAAAAGAATATATTCTTTGTGTTTTGCAGATTGTTGAAGTTTGGCACTTTTTTTTTGAAGACATGGTTGAAAGTTATTGTAGCATTTATATTTTCAGTTTTTTTTGTTGTTGTAATGCTACCATTTAATGGTTGTAACATTTAATTGAAGAGGAAGTAATTAAGAGGGGTAGAAGGGGGTTACAAACACCACAACCGCTAGATGTCTTTGGCTAGGATGAGACTGGGGTGGTCGGATCACATGTTTATCTCTTAAAATGTTATCCGTCCGTCCAAGGCTCAAAAACCCATCCTGTTTTGTATTATGGATTACGCATAATGCTCACGAATCGTATATGTATACAAACTATTTGAGATAATATTGTCAGAACTAATCCTATGGGTATTCCCATTAGAAAAATAGAGACTCAGGTGTCAATATCTCTATTTAATCATGTTAGCTTTTATTGGTGAACTTGTTAAGGAAATATTACTAAGTAATTTCTTGTACACAATATTTTTATTTTTTTATAATGGTTGGAAGTTTTAAAAAACTTATGTTGTGTAATTTGGGCATTTGAATGTTAAATCAATAGCCCTGGGAAGGGACCATATTTCCAATATGTTTTGGTCATGTACCCATGGGATTGTAATGGGATTGAGTTTTTTTATTTTAGTTAGTAATTTCTTTTAGGGAGGGTAGTTTAGTGAGAATTCTGGGATAATTGAATTAGAAGAAAATTTTCGAGTTTCATAATAAGTGAGTGATGTAATAATAAATATAAGATATAGTTATTTCAGGTGAGAGTATTGAAGTCTAATCAATTGTATCAACGCGAAAGTTAATGAAAAAACCTATTTTCCTTCCAGAAGATTTCAGGTTCTGTTTTCAAAGAAAAGCTAACTTGCTACAAAAATTCATTTAAATCTTATATTGTTACAGTACAATTGGTATATTCACTTCTGGGAACCTCTATCGATGACGCTAGATGAGAAACTAACGGTAAACGAAGCTCTCAGAATTGCTCAGACCAACTTCCATGACATATTTTTTCTTAAACAATGATTTGATGATAAGTCGGCTGAATCTCGTACAAATTCCAATTTTGCACTTATATTCAAAACCATGGGTATTACTCCACCATTTCAGACTGAGGTTTCAGATCAAACTGTCAATCCCGATTCAGTTTCTGGTTCTAAGAATGTTTCATATCAAGGGATGAATGGGTTTCGTGACCTTGTTAAAAATACTATTCGAGTAAATTTTCCCGTGCTCCCAAGGTTGGTTTTCAGTGATTTGGTGGTACAAATTATAGGGGTTGCGTTGATAAATGTGAAAGGTACTATTTGTTTTATTATCTTGTTGATGCTGACTGAGTTGAATGCCCGCCATACATTTTGATTCTAAAGTTGATCATTAGTTTTTAATTATCACCAGGTATACTTAGTATGTCATGGGATGCATTTTTCAGTGGTTTGTGTGGTTGATTTGATGGGTAGCTTTAACAAATTATCTCAAACTAATACGGTGGAAGATTACTATGATAGGTTTGAGTACTTTAAAGCATACATGGTGGCTAGTAGTCCTGATCTTTCCGTGAGTTTTTATACACTAAGTTTTTATACACTAAGTTTATTAGCGGCTTAAAATATGAAATTCATATTACCGTACAAATGTTTAAACACGAAAATACTTCTAGATCCTTCTACTCATCCAAAATGCAACATGTTTCAATTATACTTCCGTAAAGCCAGTAGCAACTCCTTCTCGACTTTTGTAGCAAGATGAATTTGTTATCCCCAGTGATGACTGCTTTGGTTAAAACTTGGCCTTATAATCTTCTATCAAATTTAGGAAAAGTAACATGTGCTATGAGCCGACAATTCCAACGGTCGTCACTTATTATAAAAAGAGGAATTGGTGGATTTCGAATACAAGCATAGTTTTAGAACTGATAATGATTTTGGTTTAGAAACTCATGCATTGATATTAGCATGGCAGCCTCCTCGGGCTATCGAGTTTACTTATTTTTGCTCAGTTCTGTATTGATTTGGAAAATTATTTGTTCTATTCTCTACCTATAATTCATCTACATCTGATAGAATTTTGTATATTCTTTTTCTATCTAATATCAATTTCTTAATATCCGTGTAAAATCCAATTTTATCAACTAAATCCTGAAGAAGGGACTATTTAATATTCTAAAAGAAAAAAGAATTGGTGGAAAATGTGAGTAGCGCTCTTGAGATGGATTTTTGAAAAAATTGGAGATGACAACACTCGAGGGTCCGCCTTAAGATGGATTTTCGAAACTTTGAGTGGCGCTCTTTGATTACTTGTCTCCGAGGAAAGGAAATTTGTGTGGTCAAATAAATGTAACATCAATTTCTTTTATTTAAGGGAAAAATACGGTTTAGTCCAAAATCCCATCTAAATATACTAGTTAGTCCACACCCATTTAACTAGGTACAATTTAGTCCAAAAGTTATTTAAAATATGGAAAATACACATATAACCTTGATGATTTACAATTTAGTCCAAATATTTATAATTAGTCCAAGGTGACTCATGATGATGTCAGCAATTTTAAATAATAAAAAAAATTAAATTTTTTTTTTATCTTTCGAACCGTTTGTCCAAAATTCATAAACTTTATATATTCGGAAAGATCTTTCCGAGATCTACAAAAAGAGTACCCATATGACTATATAATTTTCATTTTTTAAAACATCTTAATTTACACTGGTGTACAAATATGTACACATCTACAAAAATCCAAAGACAAGGTAAGGTCAGTTTGTATACCACCACTAACAAGCATGCTATTAAAATCTAAGACATAGCAAATATGTTATTAAAATCATAAAATCCATAAAATCGTCTATCTACAAAACTTGTCCATTGTTCTTCTTCACTTACTTAAGCTGCCTCGAAAAGTACCTAAACACATAGCAAGCATGCTATTAAAATCGTTTCAAGATAGCGAAAAATAACAACTTAGAGTTTTATCAAGAATTAGGTTTCTTATATTTTAGAGAGAGCACAATGTATAAAAGTTGACTCACCATACCCACAAAACAGGTCATATATTATTGAGATTGTATAGTAGTGTACAAACTATTTAACACATTTATAAAAATCCAGGGCCATAAAATCATAAAAGAGCATAATTGTGTACAACAATGTACAACCCTACAAAAACCCAACATTTATTCCACAAAACATGCATATATTATTGAGATAACACGATGGTGTACGACTATCTACACAAGTATAAAAATCCAACACATGTACACATTAGTGCTTTTCCTAATTTCTGGTTTGTATACATAAAATATAAGTGCACATTATGTACACACCACTAATCCCTTTGATGTTTATGAGTCCCTTAATTTTACTTCCTAACTAAGACTTGGGGATGATGATATCCGACATAGGAAGAATCCTATGTTTGTTGTGTATAGAAAAGTCTAAATGCAAGTACTAGTTTGTAAGATTCAGGTTCATAACCAATGTAGAAAAAAAATGCACGACTTACAACAAGCACGTATGATAAAGCTAGTGCACTAAAAAGTACACTGCGCATACTGGTGTACAAACAAGTACACATTATACAACTGGTATAATAAAAACAACGCACGTAAAGATTTTAACAGTGTTTAACCTTTTAAAAGAATAATTTCACATATTTCATAAGAAAAAGTTAAATGGTTAGAGAGGGCACACGTGAAGAATTTACCTTGCCAACTTTACTATCAGAGATGCAACTCATTTTCTCGCTAGCGATATCATTATCTACAGAAAGAAAATATAGGAAATCACGACAAGCCAAGATAGGATGAAAGAGAATATAAGACAAATAAAGTTGAAAAACAAGGGTAACAGGAAAAGGAAAATAGCAGCGAACATAAAAAATATTTTGCACATCGACCATTTAAAATAACCTTTCTATTGACTATGAAGCTTTCAGAAAGAAATTATGAGCTATTGAAATTATTGGTGACTCTCGACGTAGATCAACTCAATGAAGAAAGGCTACTGATGCCAAAAAGTCACCTAAACAAGAATCCTTAAAGAAGATATTCGTTATAGGTATGGAACAAAGTTAAAAATGGAAGTGAGTTTAATGTTAAAATCAGCTTGTGTAGAACTTTATATGTACACATTACCAACAAACAAGTGTATATGTATGTACATATTAACAAATAAACAAGTGTATTGTTTTGTACACATTAGGAATCAACGTAAGTACAACTATGTTCACATTAATACCACAAAATATGCATGTTTTCTAAGTTAGAGCGCGTCTAGAGCTATTACATCTCACACTCAATTTATTCTACAGTCAACCCATCACTGACACCTAACCAGATGCATTTCTAAGTCCATTAATTGATATCTCCTAGAAGTATTTTTTGCGATATAAAAGGTTATTTTGCGATATAATTGTGTACCATTAATAATCAGTATGTGTACAGTTATGTACACATAACAATCCGCGGGTGTACATCTATGTACACGTTAACAATCCACGGGTAACTACGTATACATTAACGATCAATGTGTATAATTTTGTACACATTAATAATAAACTCTGTAAAGCTATTAAAATATGAATGCTTTAAAAATGATCTTTAGTACGAGAGGTCACATTATTAAAATATTTCACCTGTTCATTTCATTATAATAAACTATCTAGAGGAAGTTGTATGCAAATATTACATTGGAGGAAAACCATATCAAGGATAACCATATATCACCTTGTTTGAGAATACTAGCACATTTGACAATTGCATCCGAAGTGCTATCGCCAATACTTCAAGATTACTGGCAGTTCCAGGTACCCATTGATCAGTTTTCCGCATTGCAGCCAAGAAAATTAGTGGTAGTTACTAGTAATACAAAAATCAAGTCGCATTTGCTAACTTAATACTATTATTCAAACAAGAGCATATAATCAACGATCATTATCTTGAAGTTCACATAAAAGAAAACCAATAATCAATTCTACATCCATGGTAATATGCAGTGAGAAAGGAGGCGTCAGTGCATGTACCAGCCAAGGACTCCAACCCCAGCAGAAATCATTCGTGACAGAGAAACATAAGCGCAAAAATTCCTACATATGAAAAAACCCAAAAACATAAGTTAAATTTTCACTTAAAAAAACCCTAAATCATAATTTCACACCGGAAAAAAAGAAGTCAAAGAGATGAACTGTAATTGAAATTAAATCTGAAAATCCTAATAATAACTAGAAATTAACGCATAATAAGCTTATGCGAGATATGTCCACCATCTTGTGATTTTTGTCACATGTGTAGAATAATGTACACTTTATATTATAGGTGTACTAATATGTACACAAGTCATTTCTTTCATAACCAACAGTCGGTGATTCGTAGCATCACTGATTCGAAATCTTACGAACGAAAAAATAACTAAAACTTGATTAAGAGTCCCAGAGTGAGCTATCTTTTACCCATATAATTTCTGTCACATGTGTACATTATTGTACACGTACCAATATGTACACATGTAATGTCAATATAGTATGTGCATCACCAATACAATTATTGTTTGTCGACATTGTCAAGGTCATTTCCCCATCACCCTAGCCTCACTATCTCTATCTGGTGGAATAGCTTTTTGAATGCAAAGACATGTAAATATTATTTTTACACCAATTTCCCCAAAAATTCACATTGCTTCCGTGAAAGCCAATTTCTCATCTTCGGAGAGGTCCGTACCGGAAGGGTGAAGGCCAAGGGGAACCACTTACCAGTACCATCCAATCGTGAAATAGATGTACCTGATAATTTTTGACATTTTCTTAACTAAGAGTTTCAGTTTGGTATGATAAAGGGTAAATGGATAACTCCTAAAGAAAAACATTCAATAAGAATAATGCGATTTAGAAAATGAGTCAAGACGGATAAACCTATACAATCACTAGGTTGCAATAATAATAAATAAAAAAAAAAACTTGCTTCATGATAACCTACACTTTGCAAGCTTATAATAGGGCTCAATTTTTATTTATTAATTAATTTTTCCTTGCACTATATGTGCACCTAAAATGGACCAAACTCAATCAGATTAGAATTACAATAAAACAAATGCACTGAAATGTGAACACTTTGGAAAAAATATAGCAGGTTAGTTATGGGTGACCACTAGGTGTGTCACATTTAATAGTCTTGTCAGCATTAGATTAGGTCTACCAAATAAACAGCGACCAAAAGAAAACGATCAACAATATTGCTTTATATAATTGCTTCCAAAGAAATATTTTGAGTCTTATTCCCGAAATGCTGCTTGCACCTGATCGCGTTGTTAAGCAGGTTGCACAAAAATTAAGATGGGAGCTAGAAAATGAATACCAAAGATTTGTTGTTGTTGGTAATAGTACAAAGGAAAAATTGAATGGAACAAAAGCTTGAATCAGGTTAAGTCTTTTTACTAGAAGTCCTAGATGCCCGCTATATCTTAGAAATATTTTTTAGAACGACACTCCTTAGCTATTTAATTGTGGTTATATCTCCTAGTGACTGTTCATGCTCAATAAAATTTGGTCATATACTTTTATCTAGCACAATTTGATCTGGTTCGGAAAGAGGTCTCACCATGGAGATCAGTGATTTCATCTTCTTAGGTTCCTGGTTGTTCCGAATGAGAGCATGATGTCTTGTTATTAGATATGCTAAAACTACCCTAAATGCGAAAACATCATATTTGGAGGTAGTTTGCATCTCAAATACAGACTTGTATGAAATTCAGTCAATTTTAACAGCAAGAAAAAGATTTGTGAATATCAACTATTATAAGGCTCTTGTTAATAGGTGCTAAAGCATATTAGTTCTTGCAAGGGTTGACTATTATCCATAGAATAAAGGCTGGAGCTTGTTACTTACTTGGGAGGAAGGTAACCAGGTGTTCCAATCAAGCGTGATGCTTGGGTATCTCTTTCCCCGATGCGCTCAACTAGCTTAACCAACCCAAAATTCTGCAACCTGTAGAAGTTAACATAATTTATGTTTTCATTACTATTTACTGGAGAAAGTAAGATCACCAAATCCATCCAGGCTAAACTATGATTACAATAAACTACTAATATCCCATTTTCTCTTCAGCCGCCTAAGATTCTATCTGTTTTACCCCAACTATATCTCATTTAACAAAATCTTTCTTTTTAGGACTCATGAACTCAATAAATCAAACAAATTATCTCAATGAAAAAAAATACAGATCCATGGAACTTGAACAATAAACGCATAATTTAAGAAATATACCCTAAAACAATTTCCAGAAAAACAACATCTAATTAAGAAATATACCCTAAATTAATTTCCAGAAAAAAAAAAACATCTAGTTAAGATTTCATATACCTAAATTGTGGTTTTATCTGCTTAATTACATCAAATCCTTTCAATGATTTGATTCGAGAATACACCTTTCTCAGTTTCAATTCCATTTAAGACATCAAATGCCTCCAATGATTTGATTCGAGAATACTCCTTTCAATTGCCTAAACCTAACAAAACCACAACGATTAAGCCAAAAGAACTCTGATTTGACAAAAAAATGAATTTAGGTTTAGGCAGTGATGTTAAAAACAAAAGTCGATTCGATTATTACCTCTAGAATAGAAATCGTTACAATTTATTGATTTTGAGTTTATCTCCAAGAAAAAGAACTGATGGCGACGATTTAGGCTTTCCAAAGATAAGTCAATTGTTGTTCGATTATCATAATTAGGTTTGAAGATCGAAATTTCATTGAAACGACGAGATCCGGTTTTATGATTTTTCTCTTCGCTCGGAACTATTTCCATGAAATGAAAATGAAAAAAAAAAAGGAAACTGAATTACGAAGAACAGTTAGCTGTGGGGTATTTTTGCCCACGAGATAATTGGTTTTGGATTGAATCGTTCAAGAAAGGACTAACCCGTACGAAATTTGGAAATTTTGGATTCTCTAGTACTAGGCTTGAGATGACAGGACTAGACTGTCTAAAGCCCAATAACTTTGGGACTAAACGTCAATTCCTACTTTATTTAATTGTTCTTTTACCAAATCGACCTCGGGATCCGAGCTTAGTCAAAGAATTTACGACGCTAGGCGTACTAATTATGGTATTGCTCATGCAAATTTATCGAAGTGATGTGGCTGGATCACACTTGTTGAACTCGGGGTTCGTTTTGAATGGACATGAACGAACTCCATTGTCCATAGCTTTGTCTGACCAAATGTAGAAATATAATGCTACAACCATAAACTCATTTTCCAGGGATTTTCCATCACAATGTAAAATCATTAAACGTGGAAATTATGGGGATATCATTGTACAGTTGCATAAAGGAAATGATCAATGGACGATATTAGGATGTTAAACCAATATGGCAACTGGCGTGAAAAGTTGGTTCGACACTAATGGCAAAGTGGCCTAGAAAGAACACACACATAGCGGTGGGACATACATGGTTAGTTGATGAATGGTTTCCATCCGTATGCACCTTTTTTTTCTTCTTTTTTGGATGCGGCTATGTTTCATTTGAGACCCCTAATCATGACAAGTTTCCATCAACTATATTTTTCCAACAGAAATATATTGTTGGGGTATATATTTAAAAACATAGTTTTGTAATAATATGCCAAAGTTAGAGAGATAGTATGGTGGCATTGTTTTGAGCTCCCACACTATAGGCATGGGTTCAATTCCCACCCCACACAATTTCACTAGGGTATATACTATTTATACTATATATTATATTACATTAGTCCGGGAGCGGGGCCTTGGGAGGTCTGCTGATCCAGAAACAATTTTTTTTGCTGTTTTTAACTTAAATTTTCAAAACGTATTAAGATAATTATATCATGATTAATTACAGTTAATGTTGAAATTTTAATACGGCCGTTTTTTTTGCTGTTACAAAGAAATTTAATTGGCATTTAATCGAAAATTAATTTTCCATTAATTCCATTGATTCTTTTTGATTATAAAAAAAAAAAACTGGTTTCTGGAAGAAAATATATAGAACGTTATTTTTATTTCGTCAAGTTTTTCTGAGCAAGTGTTGTTGAAAGAGTTATTATTGATTCGATTTCTCAGTGCAGAGAAATCGAAAGAGATAAGCTGTTTTATCCCATAGGGTTTCGACAAAAAACTGACTGCTAGCACAATCAAGAGGCAGAGTCGCGAAACACCTTAAAGATAGCGACCTAGTACGCGACTCAGCGGTTTCTTTGTGTAATTTGATTATAGTGCTTTGTTTCCAACAATTTTAAGATGTACGTTTCTGCTATGGAGAATGAAAAGAAGCGCGTTGATGATACCAACAAGCCTTTCAAATTTGAAGGGTTGCATTTCAGAAGATGGAAGCTGAAGATGTTCTTTTATCTCAAACTGATGAAGCTGCATATGATTGTGTCGAGTGTTCATCCTGGAACCCTGGAACCTGCTGCTGATAAGACTGCTGCTGTTGCTGCTGCTGCTGTTGCTGCTGGCGGTGGTGCTGCTACAGATCCACCTCCTACCGGTGGTGTTGAAGAAGTTGTTTCTCAAACTCCCGAGGAAAAACAAAAGGCCATCGACAAATGGATCGATAATGACTTTGATTGCAAAAACTACATTCTTAATGCATTATCTGACGATTTATATGAGTATTATTCAACTTTTGAAACTGCTAAAGATGTATGGGATGCATTACAGAAAAAATATGACACCGAGGAAGCGGGTTCAAAGAAATATGCTGTGAGCCGGTATGTGAGATACCAAATGGTGGATGATAGATCAGTTGTTGCACAGGCTCATGAACTTCAAAAAATTTACCACGAAATTGTGGCCGAAGGTATGAAAACTGATGAACAATTTCAAGTTTCTGTAATGATTGACAAGTTACCACCTAGCTGGAAAGATTTTCGTAATACTTTGCGTCACAAGACTAAAGAATTTTCTCTTGAAAGTTTGATTGTTAAGCTCAGGGTTGAGGAAGAAGCTCGGAAACAAGATAAGAAGGAAGAGATTCTCATTGTTTCTAACAATAAGACTCATCCGAATTTAAAACCTAAGAAAAGGGATATGAAACCTAACCCGAACCAGAAGAAAGGAGGAAGGCCTAATCAAAACAAGAACCAACACCCATCGAAAAATGGACAGAATTCCAATTCTGAATTTCTTTGTTATATCTGTAATAAACCAAACCACATGGCTAGGAATTGCAGATTTAACAAGGAAAAGAATAACGCACAAGCTAATGCTGTGGGTGACGTTATAATTGCCATGGTCTCTGATCCAGAGTTCTACATGGTTGGTGGATCTGATGGGTGGTGGATAGACAGTGGTGCTTCGCGTCATTGTTGTTTTGATAGGTCCATGTTTAAGACTTATGCTGAAACCAAGGACAAGAAAGTGTTATTGGGAGACTCCCACAGCACTATGGTGAAAGGTTCTGGTACGGTAGAGTTGAAGTTTACTTCTGGGAAGACACTCATGCTGAAAGATGTCCTTCACACTCCAGAAATGAGAAAGAACCTTGTTTCCGGCTATCTTCTCAACAAGGCTGGGTTGTATCAAACTATTGGGTCTGATATTTACACTATAACTAAGAATAAGAATTTTGTAGGAAAGGGTTATGCTACTGATGGAATGTTTAAGCTTAATGTTGATGCTATGAATAAAATTGATTCTTCTGCTTATATGGTTTGCAATTTTAATGTTTGGCATGGAAGGCTTTGTCATGTGGGTAAAAAGTTAGTAAATAACATGAGTAAGTTAGGTGTCCTCCCTGAATTTTCTGAAAATGATTTTGAAAAATGTGAATACTGTAGTCAAGCAAAAATAACCAAGACTTCACATAAATCTGTTGTAAGAGAATCGAAACCACTAGACTTAATACATTCTGATTTGTGTGAATATGAAGGTATCCTAACTAGAAATGGCAAGAGGTATATCATGACGTTCATTGATGATTGTTCTAATTATACTTATGTTTATTTGTTGAGCCATAAGAACGAAGCTATTGAAAAGTTTAAGATTTTTATTGCTGAAATTGAAAATCAATTTGGTAGGAAAATTAAGAGATTTCGTAGTGATAGAGGCACTGAATATGATTCTTCTCCTTTTACTGAAATTTATCAAACTAATGGCATTATACATGAAAGAACTGCACCATATAATCCTCAAATGAATGGGAAAGCTGAAAGAAAGAATCGTACTCTTACTGAATTGACTGTTGCTTGTTTGCTTAGCTCTGGTGCTGCTTCTCATTGGTGGGGTGAATGTTTGCTGACTGTTTGCCATGTTTTGAACCGCATTCCTAATAATAAAACCATGATATCTCCTTATGAACTTTGGAGAAATAGAAAACCTAATGTCTCTTATTTTAGAGTTTGGGGTTGCTTAGCTTTTGTTAGAAAACCTGATCCTAAAAGACATAAGTTAGAAAGTAGAGCTTATGAATGTGTTTTTATTGGTTATGCTCAAAACAGTAAAGCTTATAGGTTCTTTGATATTAATAATAAGGTTATTATTGAATCTATTGATGTTGATTTCTTTGAAGAGAGATTTCCTTTTAAATCTAGAAATAGTGGGGGTAATAGTGGGGGTTCTTTATCTAGTGTTTTACCTAGTGCTGATTCTGAACATAGATTAGAAGAACCTAGAAGTGCAGAAACTAGGATCACTGAAGTTGAACCTAGAAGAAGTAAAAGAGCTAGGACTGACACAAGAGATCCTGATTTTGAATTTTATGCCGTAGAGGAAGAACCTTCTAATTTACAAGAGGCGTTCAGTTCTGCAGAGTCTAGTTTCTGGCAAGAAGCTGTAGATAATGAATGGGATTCTCATATGTCTAATGGAACTTGGCGTATAGTAGATTTACCTCCTGGTTGTAAGCCTATAGGTTGTAAATGGGTTTTGAAAAGGAAACTAAAACCTGATGGAACAATAGAGAAGCACAAAGCTAGACTGGTTGCTAAAGGATTTAGGCAACGAGAGAACGTAGACTTCTTTGATACTTATTCTCCTGTTACTAGATTAACATCTATACGTGTTTTGATTGCTGTTGCCGCTGCTCATAATCTTGTTATTCACCAAATGGATGTTAAAACTGCCTTTTTGAATGGTGAACTAGAAGAGGAAATTTATATGGAACAACCTGAAGGTTTTGTAATTCCTGGACAAGAACAGAAAGTATGTAAGCTAGAAAAATCCCTTTATGGTTTAAAACAAGCTCCTAAACAGTGGCATGAGAAATTTGATAATTTAATGATTTCACATAACTTCAGAATAAACGAGGGTGACAAATGCATCTATTATAAATTTGAGAATGATGTGTGTGTGATTGTTTGCTTGTATGTGGATGATTTGCTGATATTTGGTTCCAATTTATCTGTTGTCAATGAAACTAAAGGTATGCTTAGTTCGAATTTTGACATGAAAGATTTGGGTGAAGCTAGTGTAATCTTGGGAATCAAAATAACTAGAACTAGTAGTGGTATTTGTTTGGATCAATCTCACTACATTGAAAAAATTCTGAGAAAGTATGAATATTTTGATTGTAAGCCTGCTTGTACTCCGTTTGATCCTAATGTGAAATTGTTTAAGAACACTGGAGAAAGTGTTAGACAATCTGAATATGCTAGTATAATTGGAAGTCTGCGTTATGCAACTGATTGTACAAGACCAGACATTGCATATGCAGTGGGAGTTCTGTGCAGGTTTACCAGTAATCCTAGTTTGGAACACTGGGATGCTATTGAGAGGGTTATGCGGTATCTGAAAAGAACCACAAACCTAGGATTACACTATAAGAGGCATCCCGCAGTCCTTGAAGGATTTAGCGATGCTAATTGGAATACTCTTTCAGATGATTCCAAGGCCACCAGTGGATATGTTTTTACTATTGCTGGGGGCGCTGTATCTTGGAGATCAAAGAAACAGACAATTATAGCCCAATCTACGATGGAGGCTGAATTGATGGCACTAGCAGCAGCTAGTGAAGAAGCAGGATGGCTGAAGAGTCTGTTATCAGACATTCCAGTATGGGAAAAACCGATACCAGCCACTTTGATCCACGGCGATAGTACCGCGGCTATCGGAGTAGTAGAGAACTGTTATAATAACAGTAAGAATCGACAGATACGTCGAAAGCACGACACAGTTAGAGAATTTCTCACAACTGGTGTTGTTAGAGTAGATCATGTAAGGTCTGAAGGAAATATAGCTGATACTTTGACGAAAGGATTAGCAAGAGAAAAGGTATGGAATATCTCTAAAAGTATGGGACTTTTGCCCGTGAGAAGTTGAGTCATTTGTAATGGATACCCAACCTAGAAATAGGTTCAAAGGGACTAGACGAAGTTACAAATAATATGATAGAGTCATGCATTCCCATAGCATGATATCCTGAAGTGGGAAACAAGTTGAGTGTTTAAACTCTTAATGATGTCTATAGCTCTTAAGTTAAGAGTGGGATATACAGGAGTATCCTTGATAGACTCACCTATACGAATGTGAAGGTGTGGCCGCTTTCTATGAGAACTTGGGCATTTCTCTAGATCGTTCGTTAAGAAAGGGATAAGCACATGGCCCTAATGTGCAAAATTAAGAACTTTACTCTAAGATATAGTTGTGTGTGTTGTATAATCTATTATTAGTTAGAGTTCAAGACGAGAGTCACTCTAGTTACCTGATACTTAGAAAGTTCAACACTATGTAGAGGTTCAAGTCGAAAGGCACCTTTGCTTATGCACAACTGTATAGCACTTGCTCAATGTTTTAAAATATAAGTGGGGGATTGTTGGGGTATATATTTAAAAACATAGTTTTGTAATAATATGCCAAAGTTAGAGAGATAGTATGGTGGCATTGTTTTGAGCTCCCACACTATAGGCATGGGTTCAATTCCCACCCCACACAATTTCACTAGGGTATATACTATTTATATTATATATTATATTACATTAGTCCGGGAGCGGGGCCTTGGGAGGTCTGCTGATCCAGAAACAATTTTTTTTGCTGTTTTTAACTTAAATTTTCAAAACGTATTAAGATAATTATATCATGATTAATTACAGTTAATGTTGAAATTTTAATACGGCCGTTTTTTTGCTGTTACAAAGAAATTTAATTGGCATTTAATCGAAAATTAATTTTCCATTAATTCCATTGATTCTTTTTGATTATAAAAAAAAAAAAAAACTGGTTTCTGGAAGAAAAGATATAGAACGTTATTTTTATTTCGTCAAGTTTTTCTGAGCAAGTGTTGTTGAAAGAGTTATTATTGATTCGATTTCTCAGTGCAGAGAAATCGAAAGAGATAAGCTGTTTTATCCCATAGGGTTTCGACAAAAAAAAACTGACTGCTAGCACAATCAAGAGGCAGAGTCGCGAAACACCTTAAAGATAGCGACCTAGTACGCGACTCAGCGGTTTCTTTGTGTAATTTGATTATAGTGCTTTGTTTCCAACATATATATATATATATATATTTCTGATAAATCTCATAAATTTCATTCATGATAAATTAGAGATTACATGAATTTCAAGTACATCAAGATCAAAGATCAAACTACAATTAAAAGTTACTAACAAAGAGTAATTTGTCAAGAGAAGTAACAAACTACCAAGCAATCCTAAAATTGAGAGAATGATTTTGGGATTATAATCCAAATAGAAAACAAGAGACACCCTTTTGGAAAGCAATTTTAAGAGTGAAATATGACTGTTCCGAAAAATAAAAAACAAGAGACACCATTTTGGAAACAATAACGATATACCTGCCGACTCTCATAGATTTCAAAACTAGAGGATAAATTGTGTCTGTATTTTCGGTCGGTGGGTCCCAATAATAAAGAGAGTTGGGAGAAATTTCGGAATTTTTTCCAGCATTTTTATTTTAGAGCGAGAAACAATTAACTATAATTTGTGGGTGGGGAGAGAGGCGCTTTAGCCTTTTACTATTTAATGTTATTAAGCTCCCTTAACGGCTGTTAGATCCTTTTATGGAATAATATCCGAGATATTCCATGTCATATGTGCAATCATTCTTCAAGTTATTTCGGTTTTCTGGGATTTGACTTTTATATCTGAATTCCGAAATTCATATATCCTGATTAATATATGTTGATTTCTCCAAACTATACCCAAATTTTTAATATCTATGCAAAATTTAATTAACAATATTTTTTATGACACTATTTATGATTTTTCTTTTCATAATTTTTTTAATGTTTTTTTTGTACATAGCTCTCGTGGACGGCACCAAAAAGTTGCAAAAAAAGAATTTTTTATGTAACCAAATGCGAAATATACCCTTAAACATATGGTCATTTAAAACTAACACTCCAAATGGAAAAGTTTGGTCAAAATCCTGTTGGAAAACAATAAATAAAAAATAAATTTTAAAGTTTTTAAGAAAATAAATAAGGTGTTGTTTTCTCCTGTAAATGAAAACCTTATTAGTCTTACAATGGGAAGTTTCCACTTATTAAGTTGTTTTAAGGAGATTATATAAAGTTTTTGGTCCCATATTACTTCTTTAGTTGTATTATATAAACAAGCTTTTCTCATAAGCTTGTTATTAAGCTTTTTGAGTAATCTAGGGAAAAGGGTCTCTCTATATTTTTAGAGAGACCCAAAGAACAATATTTTCTTTGTTGTTTTCTTGAGCTTTCACGATTTTCCTTGAGGGTTCCTTCGGAGTTGCCAACCTCAAGTTGAGCATGTACTACATATATCTATGGTTTGTGAATTGTTCCCAACCGAACTCACGATTTGCGAACTGGTTCGCCAACCTTCCTGTATTTCTGAAACTCCTATATCTATGGTTTGTGAACTGGTTTGCCAACCTATCCTGAGCAGAAATATCAGTACTTCTGAATTTCTCTCTTATGATGTTTGAGACATTCCCAAGTGATAAAATCATTTGCATGAGCAAATTTCAATTGATCCACGAATTAATTTATAAAATAAATTGCTTAGAACTTATATTGTCAAGGACCGTTGAACATCTTTGCTAAAATAATAATTCGAGATTTTTAATAAGACAAGCTTGACTCAAAACTTCTTCTTTGTAAATCTAGTAAAAGTCATACGATATCGTCCCAACAGATTGAATGGTAAGATGTGAATAAAATAAAACGGTTCAGTCTTCAATACATGATACAGAAGTTCTCCAAATGTCTTCGTCGATCTTCAATCTTCGAGGGTGATGTCTGATACTCAACTACCAAATTCTAACATAGTCTGAGACTTGACTTAGAAGACTAGAAATCAATAATTAGTTTTGATCATCTAACATTGACAACAAGCTTGAGATAACAAAACTTGTGGGTTCAATTGAGCATTGCTCTAACAATGCATACCAACCTTCCTATAATTTCTTACATGTAATTTCACTTATAGGTTTAGAACCCACAATCGTCAACTATTTTCGTTAACTGGATATGAGCTTGGAATTTGTATTCTTATGCATCTTTTTGGTTGTGCTATATATATGACATTACGACTCCGCATCGTACCATAATGGGTGAATAAAATGATTAAAATTTATGTTATATATGAATTCCCAATAGTTGTTTGCATTTTGAAACATTTTCCATGCGATATCTTAACCGCTAGATCTGCGGATTGTCATTTTAATGAGACAGTATTCCCGTCCTTAGCGGAACATAAGAAAAAGGATTTTACAAGGAAACGGCAGGAATTATTCTGGTGTGTTCCCACTTTGTCTCATATTCATTATTGTGCTCCACAAATGCAGTTATGAAGTAAAAAAGAATTATCTATTTTCAGAATGTGCACTAATATCGGCGCTACAAAATTACGTCTTTTTTACAAGATTAGGGAATGAAAACACCTTCCGCTAACTACGGACTACAAAATGACGTTCATTTTACGAGATTGGGGAATGAGCAAGCTCAAAGCTAGTGAATAGGAGAAATGCTCACTCTCCAAAATTAAAATATCATGAAACCGCATATACCCTCTTTTCCACATAAGCCCTACTGACCTTACTGCCCCGAGATAAGGCTTTGTTAGGCTTTCCTTGGGTTGGCTGGTTGATTGTTTAACGCGATTTTTTTCTTTTGAGATAAAAAATTTAGCATGGATTACATTCATTTATTGTTTTGAGTGGCTGGTCCATCATTGGAGATCCACCAGGGCCGACCCTGAAATTTTGGTGTCCCGAGGCAAAATCTCAGGTGTTACCCATTGGTAGATCGTCTCCACTAAGTAATGTATGGTTATTTAAAAGTATGATTATAAAAATCTTTGCTTGTATAACTCTCCTTATTTTTTCTTTTTTTCATAAAGAAAGAATAAAGAAGTGCAGCACTGCTGTTTTTATACCCGCTCAAGCAAATTAGTAATTATAGTTACCTAAAAACCGAGAGAGGTTAGAAGTGGGATTATAGGGTTTCTGAAACTGAGTTACAGTGGTCGTTCAAAGGTTTCTCCAATCACAAGGAAGAAGCTTAGGGATGGTCTTAGGGAGGGAAGCAGATGAAGAGAGAGATCGGAGAATTCTAGGGTTTGAATAAGAATTACCCTGAGTTGTTGAGAGAAAAGTTATTTGTTAGCTTGGAGAAATAAATGACTTATTTATAGTTTAATTTTCTAATCTCAGGTCGATGAAGATAAGGATTGCTTGTCGTGCCGTGCGGAACAATTCTCCCGTCTCTTCAGGAATAGATAAAGATAAACTAAGTTGAGTTTATCTCATTATTCCACCGCCTTTACTCGCTTCTGCGGTGAGAAATAGGCCAGGTATTTCTCACACATATCGTAGACCGCCAGATCAAAACCCTAATTGATATCCCCCAATTTGTGTGAAGCTGAGTCAGCATTTGTGATGATGTGTTGAGAGAGAAATATTCTCTTTAGCCGAGTTGGCCAAGATAGAGAGATATTCTCTGATTTGTGAGAATGACTAGGATGAGTCACGTGAAAAGGCATGGAATGCCTCAGGAATCATGTGCAGAGTGTGAGAGGAGCTTAGGTTGAGTTACCTCTCCATGGTCGGTTCCATATGTCATGTGAAGACCGTATTATTGCTTGTGGGTCCCTTTGTTGAGAATGCGGAGCTCAAAAGAGCTTATTCACGTTCTTGGATAAACATGTATAATTCAGGCTCAATTTACTAGCCGTGAGTATGTTTGAGAGACTGAGAAATAGGTTTGATCTCTAGGTAAGGCGTGTGCCTATCATGGGGAATATTCGACCATGTATGATATTTCCCGAGAGATCTGAATCTCATTGTGATTTTAAGGAGAGATGTGAATCTCTCCGGGATTTTGAAAAGAGATGTGAATCTCTTTGAGATTTTGTGGAGAGATGTGAATCTCTCAGGGATTTTGAGGAGAGATGTGAATCTCTCAGGGATTTTATGGAGAGATGTGAATCTCTCCGAGTTTTTGCAAAGAGATATGAATCTCTCCGAGATTTTGCGTAGAGATGTGAATCTCTCCGGGATTTTTAGAAGAGATGTGAATCTCTACGAGTTTTTGAGGAGAGACATGAATCTCTCAAATATTTTGCGGAGAGATGTGAATCTCTCCTGGATTTTGAGGAAAGATGTGAATCTCTCCAAGATTTTGCAGACAGATTCAAATCTCTATGAAGATTTTATTGACGGATCTGAATCACTCTGTGGTCAGCTAGGATTCGTCCTGAAGCGAAAGAAAGGTCTTTGTGCACCCGATTAATATCTCTGCGAGACTTTGGATGACTTGTATTTGACCAACGTATCATGCAGAGATGTTCTAAGAATCAACTTTGTCTATATGATGTGGCCGACAAGACCAGTGTATCTCAAAAGGATGTTCTAGGAGTTTGTCGGAAGGACCCAGAGGCACAATAACCAGTATATCTCGCGGGGATGTACTAAGAATTATTCAGAAGCCTCGGTAAGTCGAGTCAGAGCTTAGAGTAGACATGAACAATGTATCCCGCGATGATGTACTAGGAATCAGTCCTTGATTCAAAATAGGGTGAGTGGTGCTTACAGGAGAGATGTATGTCTCCGCTCTGGGTCATAAGTCCGGCGGGGACATTTTTACGCATCTACAGAGCCTACATGACCAGCAGTATCTCTTCGATGATGTGTACTAGGAATCATGGCATCACAATCAGCTGCGTCTCGCGAAGACATGCTGGAATTGTGGCTATTCTGGTTCATAAGTCTGAAGGGGCCGTTTTATACTTTACATAACCTACGTGACCAGCAGTATATCGTCGAGGATGTACGCTAGGAGTCGCGGCATCACGACCAGCGGTTTCTCGCGGGGATGTATACTAGAAATCGTGGCTATGAGTGCCTTGAAGACCAAGGGCTCTCTCCCATGAGAGCGGGCCTGTCAATAACTGTCAGATATGGGTATTCGAGATCCTATAGGATTTTATCCATTTTATCGGATATCGGATATTTATTTCTTAATATACCAGAATCGGATTAGGCTCCATCCGAATTATTAATATCTGATATCCGTTAGAACAAGGACTTATTATTGATTTACCCTAACCATATTAGAGTTGAGTAAATGAGTAAGAAAAAATATCCGATATGAAATGTTTGATAAAAATTGAACTTAAATTTCAATTATGAACATGTTTTATCAGAGCCGCATATTATCGGATAAATATCTGATAGCTTAGCCTATACGAATCGATATCTGATTTTGATATCCTATAGGATATTATCAGATATCGAATATCCGATAGCGCTTAACCTATAAGATATGGATTTCCAAATATCCAACGGATATTCATCCATTGACACCCCTACGTGAGAGTTGAATTTTGTCTATGGTCTTGAAATGACACTTTTTCCCGTTATCCAAATTTCACCATCTACAGTAATATAGTGATTAATTTTAACTTGCCAGTGAAACTCTCAAATTGGAACTTTTTAGGTTAATTTAGGGATTTGAAGTAAAAAAAAACACAAAATCAGTAAATAAAAAACAATAGAAAACTTGTTGGGATTTGATGATTTTGTCCTAAAACTTTGATTGAAAGACTTGGAAAATTTTGATATGAATCAATCATATTTATGTTTCTCCAATGAAAATTTCGCTCACCATTCCATCGGTAGTGATTATCCTGACTCACAACAACAAGATACGAGAGAAAAAGAATGACTTAGAGAGAAAACAATAAGGGCAGCTCTTTCTTATTAAAGTTTAACCATTAAGCTAACAACTTATTTCTTCTGCCCCTTTATTCTCTTATGATTTTTGTCCCATTTTATTCTTTTAATTATTATTTAGACCATCTTTTCTTTTTACGAAGGTAAAAGCTCCTTCTGAAATACCCTAATTTGTTACCCTCATATATGGTGTTGTTCAAGACAAAGTCTTGCCAAACTTGCCTCAGGGTCGTCTCTGCCAACGACTAAACTTACTACGGTAACCCAGTCCACATAATAGCGCAAAACTGTTTTACGCTTTGTTCTTAAAATCTTGAGAACCATTTGAATCATAGCCCTGTCCAACAAGGATCTTGATTTGAAGAATCATCAAACTCAGGTTGAAGGCCCTAAAGAAGTCATTAGTATTCACAATGACTCCATTATTCAATCAAATGACATGCTCTAATCTTTACCATTGTTGAGAGTTTGAGATGGTAGTTTAAATTAGGCTAGGTGTTATGGTTCTCCAACTTTAAAATTCATGGTGGAAAAGAGTAGTCAAAAATTTCTTTTTTACTTGATTTGTGTCGCGGTTCAAGCCTGCTTAAACGTGAAATTGAATCATGTTTGATGCACCCAATGGTCAGTAGCTGATAAATTTTACTTTTTACATCGGACCATTTGTCGCATCAAATCTAAACCATCAAATTTATTTTTATAAATTAAAATCCAACAACTCTATTTTTTGTGTCCAACTATTGTGCATTTCTTGAAAGTTGATTTAAGAAAGCAATAACACTTAGGCTTAGTGTTATGGACACCCAAGACTCAGCTTTCAGCGATCGACACGTCATCTTGAATCAATGTCCGAGCATTATAGTGATTCAAAGTTGAATCAAGGAAGCGCCCACCGATATGGCGCTAAAAGATTAGAGCAGTTAGATTTTGAAATTGAAAGAAGATATGATGACTGAGATTAAAAGCGCCAAATGGTTTGGCACCAAAAATAGCCGTTAGATTTTAATATCTAACACAAAATATGATGGCTATGGTTTAAAGCGCCAAATGGTTTGGCGTAAAATGTGGATTTTCCAGCGTCAAACCATTGAGAGCAATAGCTTGAACGTTACTTTGAATGTGGAATTTAGGCCACGATTTTGGCGCTGAAAGTTGAATCTTGGATATCCATAAAACAAAGTCTTAAAACACATTTGGATACCAGAAGTAAAAGTGTTTCTGCTTCTCCAGAAGCAAAATCAGAAATAAAAACATTTTGATTCGTAAAAGGTTAACTTTTCTGTTTTTAGAAATCATTATAAAATTACGTATCGAATTAATTTCTGATTTTTTTTGTTCCAGAAACCAAAAGTAACTTCGGGATGCGTAACCAAATAGCCTATGATCTTCCTATTCAAGGTGACGTAGAACTTAACTTTGGAAGTTGAATTTGGACAACCACTTCCTCTTACATTTTTATTTTCAAATTCTTTTAAGGCACCTCGTGGGAAACGTACAATGATGATGACAACCTTCACCATAGTACCATACTACTTTTCTTTCCAAAATTTTCAAAAATCAATCTCACTCACCAACACTAGTCAATTATTCCGCCACATGGACTATATCCACGTATACACACATATCCCCTGGACATCACCGAACCCCAAACATTCTTGAAACAAATTTTCCTCTTCGCCCTCTCTCTCTCAGTCTCTCTCTCTCGAGAAAAAGAAGGCCGGATTTCAGTCCACAACTCGGTCGGAATTACAGTTTCTGCATGTAAAACCGGCGTAAGAATCCGATCAGATTATTACATCCATCACCGGTAAATCCGGTGAAATCCAAAATCAGTAGAAAAAACTATAAAGGTTAGCCCTTAACTTCTTCTCTTTTAACTTTTTGCTCTAAAATAGACGAAAGATTTAAATCCCCAAATTGCTAAATTAGGGTTTATGTAATTCGAATATTTACTTTTCTTCTTGTTTCAGTAATTGTGAAGTTATTAGGTCAACAACTGTATATTGAGAAGTCAAATCAGTGGACCAATGAATTGAATAATTGTGGTTATTAGGGAGAGATGAATGTAAGTCATCCTTCTGTGCATCCAATAGAAATTCGTCCAGATACTGGGGGTGGTGGTGGTGGTGTTGGTGGTGGTGGTGATGAAAATGCTGGACCTAGAGTAAGGATGAAAGATATACAAGGGATGCCCGGTACTCTACTCGGCCTTTCGTTGCGTCTATGTCAGTTTGCGTTTGCTGTTGTATCTGTCTGTATTATGGCTTCCACAAGTGATTTCATTTCAGTCACAGCCTTCTGGTAACTATATATCACTCATTTATGTTTCATTTAGAATTTGATAATCATTGTATGTCTAATATATCAGTTAACTGGGGCATGTTATTCACTTGTTCGTAAAGCTATTTTGTAAAATTGAGACAACTTGGGTACTATTTGGTTAGGGATAGATGCTTTTACAAAGCAACAAGCTATTGTGTAAAATTGAAACAAGTTGGGTACCATTTGGTTAGGGATAGATGCTTTTATGAAACAACTAGATTGTTATCACACTTATTTGACATGCTGAAATGATTTCTTAACTCCAATTTAGGTTGATAATTGGGTTCACTTCTAAATCTTGAATATCATAAGATATGACTAAGATGAAAACTTAGGTTCTGCCAAGTGTGCCAGTCACTGCGTTATGAATTATAATTGGATGGTGTGTATCTTTTTTTTTCTTTCCCTATTGGTGCCTTTCAACTAGTGGTGTTCAAAGAGAGTTTCTCATGATGATACGAAATGATATATGAACTAACAAACTAGAAGAGACACTCCATGTAATATTTCCTTTTATAGATACTATTAGATTTAATTCTGTCTAGGTTGAGAATTTCTCTTGATAAATTGCTTTAAGTCACTCGACCAAAAGGAGGATGACTTGCTAATCTAGCATATGCGCTTCTTGGGAAAGTATTTGTGTTATTATTGGATTTTCATTTTAGTTTTTGCATTTGTTAGGTGAGCTGTTGATGTTGTCAGAAGCATGTTTTGTAAGTCATAATTATAACTAATACTCAATGTTTCCAACTAAGAGTTATAATAGCATTTATTCCTGTGGAATCTTCTTAGTTGAACTTTGAAAATATGCCTGAGGCATATAAATTAAAATGCCCATACCTTTGGCTCTGAGAATGTTCACATCTGAAAGTGAACCATTAGCAGCATTACAAGTTTTACGCTTACGTCCCCCGAAGCTAAAGAGTTGGTGGTAACTTGTTCACTAGTGGAATGCATTTTGTTTCTGAATTGTATACTGGTTGTAAAAGGTGTATAAGGAGAACCACATTTTTTTATAAGATAAGACGTCACACATCTGATTTTTTTCTTTGCTAAACATGATTTATCTGTTCAGCCTTGAGTTAGCACTGAAGCAGTGCTCGAGAAACGCATCTCTAGTGTCGGGTAATGAAGGATAGGACTGAAGACCCATATTGGCTGGAGATAACCTCAAGTCATTGTAGTTGGGGCAGTATCTCAGAAATTATACTCGAGCTTTATAGTTTACACATACACTTAATGAATGTGTTTCATTACCCACACTGCGAGAATGGGGTACTGTCTGCCATCTAATGGGAAGGCCTCTCTAAATCCGTAGAGAGAGAAGGACCTTGACTATGTTATGATCACGAGGACATTTTTGGCTCATGGACTAATGACGAGACCTTAGAAGAATGTCTTAGGAAGTTTGTGATTTACTTTCCTTTTATATGAATAGGTCTTAAGAATCGTGGGTTCCTTCCTCACCAGAATGAAAAGAGTGTGACATAATTATGAATTAAGTTGCCTAAGTGTGCTCATCTTGGTCCAATTCAGTCGTGTATTTTGTCTTTGAATTTAACATTTCCTCACTTGATGCTTTCTGCTTTTCAATTAATTTAAGTCATAATTGATGTCTTATTGTTTGTGAGCTCGCAAAGAGTTGGTCTTTTTGCTGTCTGCTATCTCATAATATGTTGCTTTGTCTATGCCAGCTACCTTGTTGCAGCAGCGGGATTACAAAGCTTGTGGAGTTTATCCTTGGCAATAGTTGATATATACTCCATTCTTGTGAAGCGCTGCTTGCGCAATTATAGGATTGTCAGTTTGTTCGCCATTGGAGATGGGGTAAGAAATTCTGTGCTTGTTGTTATCATGAATACACAGAACTTTCTCGTGGTTCAGGTGTTTCTGATTCATGTTCCCTCATTATCATTTCTGGTTTTGTTCATCAACTGCGTGGCTTTATCTAATGGACTTGTTTCTGGTTGCAGCTCACATCAACGTTAATATTTGCTGCAGCCTCTGCATCAGCAGGTATTACGGTGCTTATCAGTAACGATCTTGGTTTATGTGCACAGAACCACTGTGCGAGGTTTGAGTTGGCAACAGCCATGGCCTACCTCAGCTGGTTTCTAGTCACCCCATCATTTATGTTGAACTTCTGGTCATTGGCATCAAGATGACGACGAAAAATTAGAACGCTAGAAAAAGAAGCCGAGTATTTTCTAGAAACAATCTAGTTTTGGATTTGTTGTTGAGGTTTCTCCTTTTTGTAATGATAGATAAATATTTCCATTTGTGGATACAATTTCTCAAAAAAAAAACGATAATTGGCTGTGCATAATTACTAAAACGCAAGTATAAATTTTCCCTGAACTGTATACAAACATTTTCTAACATATCAGCCACATTCAAGCTGGATATAAGATTATGTGTTCTTTAGTAGTTTCGAGCTTGACGCGGCTCGATTATAAGAAAAAAAAGAACGGTTTTTTGGGGACCATGGTTATTTGGGGGACCATGGTTTTATTTTGGGTAAAGACATTAGAAGTAAATCTAGGTCACCCTTTATCTAGATATTTATATTAATACCCAAATTACCCTCTTGATTAATTTTTTGATAATGATTAGTTAGTGTTAATAATAGTTAACGTAGGGACTAGTAAAATGATTAAGTTAAAGATAATTAATGAGATTAAAAAATCAGATGGTTTTTCTTTTAAAAAGAAGCTGAATTATTGAAAGAGTAAAGTTGGAGAAGATGAAGAAGGAAAACATGAAAAACAAAGGATTTTACCAACCACAACCGAAGGAAGAGTATTTGGGTACCCAGATATGTTTCAAACTTAGATAATGTTGGTTGAATTGCTCCAAATTTTCAAAAAACTGTAAATTTTTAGGGTAAATTTGGGCTTGTTCGGTTACCTTATGTGAAGAACAGGTTACCGAACTCATCTGAAAGTGTAGTTCGGTTACCTTTTCCATATACGCAGGTTACCGAACTCGTTCTTTAATGGAGGTTTTTAGTTGTTCAGTTACCTTTTCCATACACGCAGGTTACCGAACTTTGTTTATAGGACTTACAGAATAATGTTCGGTTGGTTCGCAAACTTTAACCCAACAACATATCTAACCGAACTCCATATGTATGCAATTAGTGAAGAGTTCGGTTTGTCAAGATTTTTTGCGAACAAACCGAACATAGTGGAACAAGTTCGGTTAAATTGAAACTCAACATTGTAGGCAAAATAACACAGTTCGGTTACATTGGAAAAACATTTTCTTTCTGGAATATAAGTAGAGTTCGGTTACTAGATAGTTTTAGAAATTTTTGCGAACCAACTGAACAAGGTAGGTAAAGTTCGGTTATATCATAACTCAACCTAGTAGGAAAACTAACACAGTTCAGTTACTTTTTTTTTTTTTTTTGTATTATGGGTAAAGTTCGGTTACTAACTAGTTTTAGAATTTTTTGCAAACCAACCGAACTCGGAGTTCTGTTACTAAAACGTGCCAGCCCGGCACAACCCAGCCCACAAAGTCACGTGCTTGGCGTGCTACGCGCTGTGCTGGGTTGTGCCAACAATTTAAACGTGCTGTGCTGGGCTGTGCTTTATTAGTCAAAAGCTCGGCACAACACAGCCCACGGGCACATCCCATTTATTCACGTGCTGTGTCGTGCTGTGCTGTGTCGGCACACGTGCTATACGTAATATACCAAAAAGATTATATATATTAAGATAAAAAACATAGGCAACCCACAAGTCTGATTGGTGAACCACCAGTCCAGCTTACAAGTTAAAAAGGAAATGGGGTATACCCCATTAACTAAACAGGAAAAAAAAGAAAGAAAAAAAACAGAGCAAATATTCAGCAGAGAACAAGCTCTATACATCCAAAATATGTCATTTCACCAGACTGAACAAAACCTTGTAGTTGTGGGGTAAGAGAAAACATCTGATAAATGTACATCCAAAATATAGCTTTACAAACTAACTGCATCCAAAATATAGCTTTACATAACTGCACATTCCAAGCATAGCTAATCAGCAGCACAAAAAGTATTTGTAAGCTTTCATGGCTCTGCGAGATCCATGTCAAAAAAGTGGAATCACCTGTGAAGGAACATTTAGAATGAATTTAATCACAAAATAAAGTGAACAATGATTTATAATGTTGATGGAAAGAATTGTTCACATTTTTCCAATTCCAGTACTCTACAAAGTGTTTGTTGCTTTAAGCTAGTGTATCTTAAAAAGGGGTAACAGTTGCAAGAACTAAAACAAAACAAGAGGATACTATTTTTACATACCTTCCAGTGACAATTTAACCATCGAACCTTGAGAAGACTTCCTCATATTCATCATTAAACTCCTGTCTTCTCTTCCGAGCGTCATTCCAATCCTTTGAGCACACTAAAGCATCCAAAATATCAGGGGCAAGTCGGCTCCTTTTTTTGCTCAAAATTCTCCCACTCAAACTAAAACAAGACTCCGAAGCCACTGTTGATGCAGGCGGAGTCAGTAAATCACGAGCCATAATCTGCAAAATTGGAAAACTATTTCCATGAGTATTCCAAAATTGCAAAATATCAAAATTACTCCCCAATTCCTTACTTCCAAGGAAAACAGTGACATCCAACTCTAAATACCTAACAAGTTCAGAAATTGAATTGGTATTAGATGTGCCACTTGAACAGTGGTAGAACAAGTTGATAACAATCTTTCTGATGGATCTAGTTCACCAAAATCGGATTGAGATTGGGCCACAGTAGTTTGCACATTACTACCATGAGTACTGGAATAATGATTAAACAGTTTCAAAAGCATTTGATGCACAGATGCAAAACTATCAAGAGGTTCTCTATCAAAGGCATTAGCAATTCCTTCTATGAGTATAACTGTTCCAATAATTTTCTTCCTTGGATCCATAACAGACGCCAAGATAAATAGAGGTGGAATAGCCTCCCAATATTTCAGATATTTTTCTTCCATCAACTTAATAACTCTGCCATAAATCCTATTATCCCTACATTGTCTAAATGATACTGCAATGTTATACAATTGATTCAAAGCAATGCAAGTGGTGGAATAGTAAACTCCAGATAACTTCTTAGTAGCTGTATAAAATACACCTAAAAACTTGGTAAACACCTTACAATTGTCAAAGTCAATCATGTCCAGTTCATAGTCAGAATCAATAAGGGCATCCAATATTACGGTTTCATAACCTTCAATTGCTTTCAACATCATGTAAGTAGAGTTCCATCTATTATGCACATCTAATCCAAATGATCTAGGTTTAAGAGCAAAATTTTGGCAAGACTTCTTAAATTCTTGTAACCTAGAAGGAGCATGAGTAATGTAAAGGATTGCACTTCTAATTTTTCTAATAAAGTCCAAGTTATCAGTTTCGTCAATCACCTTAATAGCATCATAAACTATCAAATGAATGATATGACATGCACATCTAACATGAAACAATTTCGCAAAATCAGGATATGGAGGCACAACAGAATGCTGAAAACAGTCAATAGCACTAACATTCGCAGCAGCATTATCCAAACCAAGACTGAAAAATTTACTTTCAGCACCATACTCTTTCAAAATATTTAAGATAACTTCATGAATATGGCGACCGGTATGAGGATAAGGAATAGTACGAAAAGCAATTACCTTTTTGATTAGCATCCAAGATTTAGCATCAATATAATGAGATGTAACACAAATATAAGGAAATCCATTCTCATCCTTTCCACATATCCGAAGTAAAAGATATACCAGTAGCATGTGAAGCAAATTCAGCAATCAAAAAGTTTTTCCTTCCATCAAATTTCTTCACAATATCAGTTCTAGATGTATTTGTACTAACTTTTTTATAAGCAGGTTGAAGAAAAAGTTGAATAAACTCCTCAAAATCCTCATCTCCAGCTAGAGCTATCTAAATCTATAGTACTCAACGGGTTAGTAGATTCACCAGCACCAGATTCCATATCTTATAAACAAACCTAATATAAATTGGAGAAAAACAGAAAATTTATAAAATAAAAGGGAGTCAAACTAGAGAGATAAGCAAGATTTCAATCTGTGGGACTTGATTTAATAGCTTTCTTCACCAAGTACACCTGAAAATGTCAAAAATAAATGGTGTTAAACCAAGCACATGCAGATCAACAACCTAACCAGGTAATATGTTAGGAAAATAAAAAAAAATATATAAGTTTAGATCAGTAACCTAAACAGGAACATAATAATAGGAATTGATTAATCTGCATTGAAGGCTTCATCTTGTTTGAAGAACACCATATCTGGAAGGCCAAACATAAACATAATATGTTTAGATGGAACACCATACAGGTTAAATGAAGCATTTGGTAAATATGAATTGCAAATAAAAACCAGAAATTAACAAGTAGGAACCCCAACACAGATCGATTAAAACAAAAACAAAAATGCAAATCAAACATTTTAACAAACACTTCATGTTCATATTCTAAAATTAAAATCACAAACACTTCGTCACCAAAAAATGCAGGAAACCTCTTGAAAAATCACAGATCTAAACAATACAAAGTCCGATTGAGTAAATTACCAAACCAGAACTCAAAAAACTAACTTAAGAAAAACAAAACGTACCTTGAGCTTCAAATTGCTGAAAAAATCCCACCGAGACCAAATCTTGTCAAGAAAATATAAACAGATTAATTAGACGGAATGAAAATAGAGAGAAAGAGTGCTATCAGAGAGTAAAGATAAAGACATTAGGGGTTTTGTTAGAAGATTTACCAGCGGCTGCGACGGCTGTCTGGTTTTTTTTCTTCCCAAGGGTTTGCGAGAAAGAGAAATGAGAACTCAAAATTTTCTTTTCGCTTATAATACTAGTCAAACATAGGTCGTGTCTAGGTAACGGCATGATAACGTATTAGTACTTCTAGCTATGCACGTGGTTTGATTATAGACTTATAGGTAATGGACCGTTAAATAATAAGGGGTTTGACTAGTAGGCCGTGCTTCACGTGCTTTTCGCGTGCTTTACACCTGCTGTGTTTTTACCCGTGTTGTGTCGTGCTGTGCTGTGCTTTTAACCGTGTTGTGCTGTGCCGCGTGCTTACACGTGCCGCGTGTTGTGCTGTGCTGATGTGCCTATTTGTCGGGCACAGCACAACATATTAAACAAACGTGTTGTGCCCGTGCTGTGCCGGTCACGTGCTGTGCGGTGCTGTGCTCAAATATAAACGTGTTGTGCTGTGCCGTAAACGTGCTAGCCCGACCCAATTTACACCTCTATACGCAGGTTACCGAACTCGTTCTTTAATGGAGGTTTTTAGTTGTTCAGTTACCTTTTCATTACACGCAGGTTACCGAACTTTGTTTATAGGACTTACAGAATAATGTTCGGTTGGCTCGCAAACTTTAACCCAACAACATATCTAACCGAACTCCACATGTATGCAATTAGTGAAGAGTTCGGTTTGTCAAGATTTTTTGCGAACAAACCGAACATAGTGGAACAAGTTCGGTTAAATTGAAACTCAACATTATAGGAAAAATAACACAGTTCGGTTACATTGGAAAAAAAATTTCTTTCTGGAATATAAGTAGAGTTCGGTTACTAGATAGTTTTAGAAATTTTTGCGAACCAACCGAACAAGGTAGGTAAAGTTCGGTTATATCATAATTCAACATAGTAGGAAAACTAACACAGTTCGGTTACTTTTTTTTTTTTTTGTATTATGGGTAGAGTTCGGTTACTAACCAGTTTTAGAATTTTTTGCAGACCAACTGAACTCGGAGTTCGGTTATGAAAAATTAAATTCGTGATAACCGAAGTGTTCTTCGTGTTCTTGGTTTCAGAATGTTCGGTTACAAAACTAGTTTTTTTAAAACTATTCATAACCGAACATGCCACTTTAACATCCATTTAAACCATATTTTGATGATTTCTACTCAATTTTCCTATCCAAAAACGAATTAAAAAGATTGATGGGTTTTTCAACCGAACGAGGAACGTCAAGGAAAGAGATAAGAAGAAGAGAATAAACTTTTTTTCAAAACTAAAATTTTTCGATTGCTCTCTTGATTTTGATTTGATTTTGATTTTGGTTAATAAATTCATTTAGATTAGATGTAGGAGTATATGATTAGATTTATATAATTATTAAGTTAGTTTTAATTTAAATTAAAGTAAAGAGTAAATGGGTATTTACCTAACTTTGGGACACCCCTTATAAGTATAGGGAGGTTGGCCTAATAAGACCATGGTCCCCAAAATAACCATCGTCCCTAAAAAATCGTTTGGAAAAAAGAAGAAGCCAACAGCCGGTACCCTTGGTCTAGTCTGTGGACCAAGTATGTTCAAGTGCAGCAGGAGGAAAATATTAAATCTGGGCTTCAAGTCCGTTCAAGTGCAGCTGAACTGTGTTTCAAGTCCATTGTTTCATCCATCTTCCTTTCCTTCTGGCCGGTCTATCCATACTCCATCCGCGAATGCAGTTACAGGTACTGGAATGAGAATCATAATCTTGGTCACACGTAGTCTTATTTCTCTTTGTTTCTGTTATTCTTTGCTGGCATTTCTCTGCATCAATTGAGTTACCGTTACCGTTATTGTTCCAATTCTCATTCTATTCCTCTATGGAGATTTGTGACTATTTATATATACACAAAATTGGTTAAAAAGACCAAAATCAATAATTCCTGGGTGAAATGGATAGTTAGATTTTGATACTGTTTAAATGGACAAAAATGTAAAAATAGGCAGGATGTAACCAGTTTCATCGTGCCCATTTTCAAATATTTTTTCTTATTTTTAATTTACACAGGATGTATCCAGTTTCATCCTTGCTATTTTTCAAATTTAAGCTAAGATGAAACCAGTTTCATCCTTACTATTTTTTCTTGGCCATTTCACCCAAACTATTTTTTACTCGTCCATTTGAACCGTGATTTAAAAATATTTGGACAAATGACCAATTTTCCGTTATATATATTCTCTGAAAGCTTTGACATTCAAAGTCACTACGGTTATGCCCTCACGAGGTTTTCATTTTGAGTCCATGGGACAAAAGAAGGAAATGGTAGCTGTAGATAGAAAGAAATAATAACGTTTTCCTGTCATTCTTCTTTTCTTACTTGGGGTTGGGAGGGTCTTCTTCCTGTGTAACGGTCACACATCTTTTCAAGCTACGTTAACACGCGTTGATTGCGCCACCATTTCTCCTATAAAAAGCCCCTTGGCACCGATAACTTTTCATGCGCATGCATGCGTATATATCTTTTGCAGCCACCCCTTTACATCCAAATTCTTCAGTAGTACACCTTCACTTTTCTTTACCATACACATTCATCACCAGGAACTTGGCTAGTTCAAGAACAAACAAAGTGTTTTATGGAAATGTCTAGGGAAGAAGATGATAAAAGGCAATACCAATGCTTACGGAAATACGAAGCTATAGTAAAACAGGTAAGCTTTTATATAAGCCACATTGCACAAATAAAGATGCAAGTTGCATTTTCTTCTGTATAATAATGAGTTGTTTAATTAGTATTAATTAAAAGCTGATTAGGTTTGTGGATCATCTGTTTTTCGGTTTGATGAGCTGATCGACATGATGAATGCTAGAACAAGACCGCCGAAGCGTCGTAGGGTCTCCTCCTCTTCGGTAAGTTGTGCCATCATTATACATTTACTTATGCAGTACATGCAAGTATATGTAAACTAGAGATGCATTCATTTTGGTTTTCCGCATTTATTTGTTGAATTTCTCCATAGTTTCCAATCAGTCGAGTCTCTCTATGTAACTGTAATAATGCACATTGCACAGAGTTCGCGAGGGAGTGGTAGTGCCACCACTG
The DNA here is from genome assembly GCF_003573695.1 of Papaver somniferum. NCBI lineage: Eukaryota > Viridiplantae > Streptophyta > Magnoliopsida > Ranunculales > Papaveraceae > Papaver > Papaver somniferum. Next base: position 21,640,805 of record NC_039366.1, read on the forward strand.
CTGCACCTACGCCGGTTCAACCTGGCATGGACGACTTATTTGTGCAGACAATAACAAGATTTCTCGATGAGCTAAATACAACTACTTCCACATCGCAGCAGCATGATACAAGTGCATCAAATTCTACTAATCAAGCTTAGCTAACTTGAGTATTAATCATGAGTTAATTACATGATTAACGATAACCGACGTAAACCTCATCATTATAGCACCTAATTAATCAAAAGATTATTTCCTATCAGTTAATCCAGCCCACATTATACATGTGTGAGGCTGTCTTAGCTTAACGACTACGACTAATGATCATGTAATTAGTCCTTGATTTAGATGAAACAGTTAGAGGTCAATTTGGTACATTTCATATATGGAGTGTGTTTTTTTTTTTGTTACTGTGAAGATTTATTTTTGGTCTGGGTCGACATTATTTCAGTCTGCAGTACAACTACCTCTCTAATCTAAACTGACTCAGGGGGTCTTACTGAATGAATTTACAAACAAAAAAACAAAAGATGGCAGAGAGTCTGCATCATGATGAAACCTCCATTCTTTTCTTTCCAAGTAGTTCTAACAGAAAAGACGTCATTAACTCCACTGTCTCTACATGACTCTGTGTTTCTGTGTTGTCTACACAACTTAAAAGTACAACTCTAACATTACTCTCTGGATACTGTAATGTCATCATCATCTATATGACATCCATTTGAAGACCTATAATGCATTTAGTATGGGCAGAAAGAGTAGTACCCTACCTGCATTTCAGATTATGTAATAATCAAACTTCATTACTCACTAAATCCGAGCATTATAAACTTGTGCCAGAAAGTTTGAAAAATCAAAAATTCTTATTGAACCGTTGGAAAAGACTATACAGACTGGTTAGTGGTGCCTGCATCTTGGACCCTATAGGACCTATTCATGCAACATGGCTCAAGATCAACGCTAATCTTAGAGCACAATAAAAAAATCTCAAAGTCACAAGCAAAAGCAATTTGCATTAAGAAAAGCTGTTTTTTTTTTTTTTTCCTTGTGTGTTTCGAGAAGTCATATTGAGATTTTATTACCAAACTAACTTATGTCTTTTTGAATTAATTAAGTCAAAATGTAATTTTTTAAAATAAGAAGTAGTTTTTGGACGTAATTAATTCCTTTTAGTCAAAACTTAAGAAGGGAACCAAATTTTCCAAGGATGTGATTTCTTTGTTGTTATCAAGACAAAATATAAATGGGAAGTAGGTTTTCAACTTAATTAATTTATAAAGTCGAAAGTTAATTTGGAAAGAAAATATCATTAGGACTTGTAGAAGCAATAAAAGATTTTTCTTTATGAAGAAAAAAACGTGTTTGGGTACCAGAAATAGTAAAATTGTTCCTCCTCAATCTCAGAAATCAAAAGCAAAAACGTTTTGTTCAGAAAAAATAAATTTTTTTTTCTAGAAGTCAAAAGCAGAAATATTTTGCTTCAGAAAAAGTAACTTTTTTCTTCTAGAAGTCAAAAAACAAGAGTTAGTTTGGATATAAAAATTTAGAACGACTTCTTGAAGCAAAAAAGTCAATTTTTTGTGAAGCAAAATAGTTTTGTTTCTGACTTCTGCTTCTGGTATCCAAACGCGTTATAAGAGTCTGTTTGGTATACACATCCGGAAAATAATTTTTCAACTTCTAAAAATCAAAAATCAAGGAATTAATTTAGGTATAAAATTCAAAACAAGTTCGGCTTCTGGTATCCAGACGCCCTATCGCTACTTTTGCGGAAATGCTTCTAGTTGCCAAACTCTATTTGAACCCTGATTTTGGGCATACCAAAATCTTTCAAGGCATACAAAACAATAGTCCCATCTTGGGTGACCTTATAAGGGGTACCTTATGGGTAGTTCAATTACCTATATACCCTTAATATAAAAATTTAAAATCAGTTTTCTAATCAAAATCAGTTTCCCTTAACATCTCTTCTTCTTCCTCCTCTAGCCGAACTCTTCCCCCTCCTGCGAAATTTTTTTTTATCATCGTGATTAAATGTCGATTCGTAAAAATTTGATCGTCGATTAAACTCAACCACATAATGACTCGTACAAAGAAAACTAGGGACTAGGCAAACCAAATCGTCTTCTAATCCATCAATTGAAGAAGAAGAACCAATTGAAGATGAAGGTGTAGAAACTGAAAATCAACCACTAATTGAACCAGAAACTGAACCAACTGCATCTCCAACTCCGGAAATAAGGATAAGAAAGTAAGTTTTACAAACCCAATCTCTTATTTGTTGTTTTTCATCGATTAAATGACGGTTACAGTGTTGGGTTCGGCTCAAAATTGAGTTGCATTTTTAGCCGAATTGTTCATCACAAAAGCTTCCTGTAAGTGTATATGAACAATTCGGCTTAAAATTTCATGAAATTTCAAGCCGAACCTAGTCACAGATAGAGATGCATGGGGGTTCGGCATATTCGATAATCATAATATGTGCCGAACCTAGCAGATTTATGAGGTTCGGCTATTACGATATTCTCAATATGTGTCGAACCAATAACAATATTTTAACCCAAAAAATAACAAATTGATGTTCGGCTCATACGATTTTCGAAATATAAGCCGAACCAGTAATTATTATTTTTCTGGGCTATTCAGGATGTTGTTCGGCTCATAGATGTGAGCCGAACCGTTCATCAATTGGTAGATTCGGCTCATAGATGTGAGCCGAACCTCAACATGTTTCGCCGAACCATGATCAAAAAAATCACTAAACAACCTTTTATAATTCTGAAAATTATCTTAATCACTAAACAAAATATTTAATCACTAATCAATATTACTAACACTAATCGTAAAGGGCAGATTTGTCATTAAAAAAAAATTGGGTTAAGGAGTAATCTGATTTTGCTATTTCACAACCTTTTTTGTCTTCATGTGATATGCCTTGAAAGATTTTGGTATGCCCAATATTATGGTTCCTCTCTTTTATTAGGAAATTTGGAATTTCCATTGCATTATATTATACCGTATTAAGAAGATATTTCCAGTTTTAAGAGGGGTATTAGAAACAGCAAACCCTATCATATATCCTACTACTTTTAGATCCTCCATTGATACCCCCGATTATAAAGTAGCAGAATATAAATCCAACAAAGAATAGAAACTCCTTCCGCAAGTTTCCCCGTATCTTTTTTTGATCGGCAAGTTTCCTAATCTCTTATTTAAACCGCCTCTCCCAATATCACAAGCCTCTATAAATATAAAAGCCCTAATTTTGTATCAAATCTCACAAATCTGTTCGGTTTAAGAGAGGCGCTAACGCAAAACACACCAGAAAAATATCAAAGAAGAAGATGGATACTCTCAAGTCATATGCCACGAGAATTAAAGGATTACAAAAGAAAATCCGTGAATTCTCTACATTAGTTGATGTTGATGCTTGTATGATCGTCTACGGCGGACCCAGTCGCGGTGGTGGTAATCATCGTCCGGTACGGCCTGATACGTACCCTGAGAATTTAGGCGATGTGATTCGAATCGTTCAGAGATATCTCAGTTTGCCGAAACAAAAACGTACTGAAAGACACAAGCAATTATCTGAAGATGATGGAAAGAGTACAATCGAAGATGATAATTTGAATGAATCAGTTAGCATGGAAGATGATACTGTTGATGGATTGGAATGGGATGATCGGTTCGATAAGTTAAGTGCCGATCAGATACAACAACTTATCGACTCGGTGGAGCCCAAGATTGGAACGATTGATGAGAAAATTCAGTCCATTGAAGGTGCTGAACGTCATCGTAGCGATATCACTGCGAAAGTTCCTGAGCTTGGGGCTACTGCTACTATACCTACAGGAGGCAATACTTTTATGCAGATGCAACCGATTTATGTTCTTCAGCCCTTTAACCAGAATCTTGTTAACAATGGTTCTGCAATGCTACCAATGGGGATGATAAACGGCAGTGTGGCCGCGAATGGGGCGTATCCGATGGTAATGCAGTATCCGATGATGGTAGTCCGACCAAGTGGAGACAGTAACCAGGAGGACTACGGAAATCATCAAGGGCAAGTTGCATATTTTATGCCACAGGCATTCGCACAGCCAATGACAACGACGACGTATATTCCAAATCTAATGCCTGGTGGTACACCTTCAAATGCAAAGCAATACTAGGTTTTTAAGGTTGTGTTGAGTCCTTCAACCCCAGAATTATGTTAGGATTTTGGGGATTTAGCATTTTTTCTATTTCAAAGATGTAACTTTTTTTTTTATTTGCTAAAATTTAATTAAAAGAAGAGACGATGATTTATGCTAAAACACTAATGACTTCATTAAAAGTAAAATAAATTAAATATATGCAAACAGAGAAGATTTTCTGGTACAAAAACTTCCTGCTTTTCTTGCTTTCTTTTGATTGATTATCTAGTGGTGCTGCTAACAGTGGTTTGGGGGAAATCATAAATAAACAAAGTGTTCAAACAAAAGACCAGTTGACGAATGCAAAGGCTAAGCAGTGAACAGAATTGTCCTCGGCGAGTACTTTCCAAGCAATGACTTGTTCGTACGATATATGACGACCCATGGTTGACATGCATAATCCAGCTGGTAAATAAGCAGAACCCTGAACACAAAAGTAAAAGAAGTTAGACACTGTATTGATTTTGGCCTACACTGAAAAATGTGGAAATCCTTAGAGATGTAATATTACCTGTTCCATTAACTTGGCGAAGTCGGAGCATAAAGCTTTCCGACCGGACTCGTCAAATATCTTATCAAGTGTTATGTCCTGAAGAGCTACCAGTGTGGTCTCTAGCATGTCCAGCCCCGCTTGGTTTGCAAATGTGAAGACAGGCAATTGCTGTAAAGGACCGAGAAAAAAGAATGAGAAACAGCACCTAATACGAACTCAATCTTTGTGCAAGATGACAGAGTTCTGATACAAACTTGTGCTCATTCTAAACATCTTTATGCAAATTTGTTCACCATTAAGCCAGATCTTAAATTATATTGAGCAATTAAAAAACGTAGACATACCTTCACGGAGCAACACAATATAGCATCCTGGTGGTGCCACAGAAGCTTCAATATAGAGTCGCCTCCTTCACCATTTGACCTGAGTAAATCTGCCCCCAAGTGGTAACTGCAAAAACACGAACACAGTTTCTATTAGCTGAAGCACATGTCAAAAACAACTAAATTAGAAAAAAAAATCCAAGTAAGGTAGTAGATCAACAATAGCATTTCAAGGTTGGTGACTTGCCTATAGCTCTGGCTGATCCATTGAGCAAGAGTTAGAGCTTCGGGAGAGCCCGGAGATACCTTTGGCCCCACCTGGAGGCCTGGACCAGATGGAGCTATGGCCATGGCAACCCTCTGCACAGAGGAGATCACATTTCGTACATATTGTCGGGCCATGGCTGCAACACTATCCTGGAGATGACTCTCAAAAGGGAATTGGAACGCAATGGTCAACACCGAACGCATGTTGTGAGTACTAGGAGACGCATCACCAGCACCGCGGTTCGTGGACGGACCTACTTCAAGACTGGACGCAAGATCTAACGTACGATGTGCAGTTAATGTATCTTGTGTTTCACCCTGTACATTAGTATGCCTTAGTTGTGAAAAAGATCCTCACAGTAAAAACAAAAACAAAAAACGAGTAGGATGTGAAGTTTAGAACTCAACTGTTCTTGTATCCAATGGTATGATGCGGAACCCAGAAGGTAGAAGCGGAGCATCATCTGGAAACATTTCGTCAATAGGGGCGAATACAAGCTCAGAGCAGGCTCCCACTGCGTTCTCATCCACTCCACTACAAATCTGCAGCATAAATTTTTAAGGATATCAGGAGATGTTAAGCATGAAAAAGTTCACATTCCAAGGTAAAATCCTTAGAGAAATTCAAAACCAACCTGTAGAAGATGGATATCCCGCGACATCATAGCTTCTTCCTGGGTAAGAGCATGGCCTTCCAGGCGAATAATCTCAAGCAACTGAAGATGTTCAGCACCACAAAGAAGTGTTAGTACTTGGTATCAAATAATTCTATTATGTTTTAGGGTGCTTAGATTTCCTAAATAACTATAGGATCACACTTCTTTGAGCCAGTACAGCAAACATGAGATATAGGGGGAAAATATGAGAGAAAGAGAGAGAACCTCTTCGCGTTCCACAGTGTGGCCAAGAGGCATGATGATTTGGCTGCCAGAGAACCTAGTCGATCTCAATCCTCCATACGCATAAGAGCCGGATTTCAGTGAAGCAGCTGAGTAGGCATCAAAGTTGTAATCTGCCCACTCAGAGCGGTGCTCCCTCAAGAAGCGCACCAGCAACGCAGGATGAACATTCTAATGATACAAAGAAACATGACCTTCTTAGTTAGTTATTGAACTAGCAGATCATATTAATAATTCAGATAGATGGGGTACAAAAAGGGAGTCAATTTAAAATCGAATACTATACACTAGTCCATTTATAAAAATCATTATCGCACAGTTGCATTTGAGGCTGCACTGAATAGATAAAGTGATAGATGAACTCACTTGTAGAAGCATGGATGCCTTCACACAAAGGACACCTCCAGATAATGTAAGAGCATTAGCTGGGTTAGAGATGGTGCTCAAGTTTTTGCCTGAGTTAACTGTAACTATTACGTCATCAGCACCATCATTGCTCATCAATGACCAGCCATCATCGTTGAATCCATTGACTGCATCGTTGAATCCCCTACATAAAATAAAGGAAATTAGTTAATAACTATAATTTCTTGACATACAATTCAGTGAATTCACCTCTGCATAACAACAAGTCAGTGGGCTAGAACTGAAATATGTATAGAAACAGAAGTCACCTGTTCAATCTTTGGCTAAAGTTTCGTAGGACAGCCGGCTGCCTTCCCAAGCCGTATACCACCTCTCCACTAGTCTCCTGAGCTATTTGCCTGACATGGCGAAGTGCCTTTACAGGAGAGGTTACAGTCGGTCCTTTGTTGAACAACATTACTACTTTCTTTTAGCAATATTTGGCACACATCAAAATTGACTAAGATTTAATAGAACAAGTTCTTCACTTAGAAAATGAAATTGTATCATTACCAACAACATTTGTTTCATAGTTTTATCATCCCGTTGTTGAGAAATGAAGTATGACATGCTGTATAAGTATTTAAAATCAATCAGCATTAAATTACTTACTGCAACAGTCATCTTCTGAGCTAAGACCTTCGATGACTGATAAAGTGGCCGCAACACTTCGGGTACACTCCATGCCTATAAGCAGAATAAAGGAAATTAGTACAAGCTACATATATGGACTGTTAAACATGCAAAACTAGCAAGAGAAATCATACCTCGAGATCAAGGTGGTCAACTATGTGAATGATAGACCCTCCACCCTCGCATGGTCGAATCAGAAAACCACTTGGCAGCATCTCACCTCTAACGAACTGGGTAGCAGCAGATGCATTTGGGCCAGCACCAGCTCCAGAGAGTGATCTCTCGCAGACCTTCAGTTAAAGATGGCAAATGAAAAACAAAGAACATTAGAAATTAGGATGGTATCCCGCTTTCTCCGTGCTAATAAAATCGAGAAGTAAACATGCCGAAATTATTCTAGTTCAAGCAAGAAAACATACCACAAGACTGCCGTCTTCTAGAGTAGTTGTGTATCTCAAAGTCCAAAAGTCCCGTGCAGGAGCCAAGGTGGTTGGGGCATACATCTGCATGTATATCAATTCAATCAATCCTCCATTTCCAGCAGGAAACATGGTGAATACTTCGAGGCTTCGGCAAGCACGAAACCAGGATGGGCGATCTTTGAGAATCTCTGCAATCTGTCAAGGAATAAAACCTGATAAATTAGTAGTCCCTTAAGAAAACCACTTAAGAGTGATCTTTCCGACTCCAATTCCACTTCAAATAAGTTTCGCCAAAGCTTACCTTAGTAGGTTCTAAACTTACTAAACCGCAGGCTCGTGATGCCACTCCACTACAACTTTGTGAAATTGCAACGATTCCTACCGAATCCGGACCAGGCTAGACATGCAATAACGATAACAATTAGAAAACTTAATAAACAACAACATCAATCTGCATCAAAGGTTTACAAATCGAAAGTGAGGGATGATAAACAAACCTTCATCCCAGGCATCTGGACCCAATTGACAGCAGTTCCTGTAGCCTTTGAAAGGAACTCTGCCAATGTCTCCTCCGCAATTGAAAGGAGTCTGCCAAAAACCAAAAAACAAGAACAACACATCAATAACAATCGCCATGGAAATTATCAAGAAAAATCGTTCGTTGATTTGTTCGAGAGAGAGAGAGAGAGAGAGAGAGAGAGGTTTACCCAGCGGGGTTATTAGCATCCCTTAAAGAATGCTGAGGAGTGGTTACAACAGACTCACAACTAGTATCAGTTGTTGTAGCAGCTGCCTGCATCAATCCAAAACCAGTACATAAAATCAAGACACAAAATCATAAACAAATGAAGCCAAATTCTAAAACGGATTGTACAAAAAAACAAACAAAAATGAAATTGTTATTTACATTTTGTAGTTGCTGCCGCATGTAACTATTCTCATAAACAAGTTGAGACACTTGTTTTTGTAACCGATCGTTCTCTTCCATTAACAACTTATTCATTGCAGTCAATTTCTTATTCACTGTCTGTAGTCTAGATGCTTCTTTCCTCTGCTTCTCTCGGCACCTGCAAAATCAACCGAAATTAGACCGATTCCAAAGACTAAAAACTCATACCGATTCATAAAAAAACCATCATCTTTTTTGCATGGAAGAAGAAGAAGATGAAAAGAAAATTTTACCTTCGATTTTGGAACCAGACTTTGATCTGTTTAGGTTCAATGTTAGAGAGAATGGGGCAATCACGAATGAGTTGTTGACGACGCATAGAAGAAGGTTTAGGACATTCAGCATAAACTCTTTCTAATGCTTCAACTTGTTCAGTAGTATATCTAACATATTTTCCAGAATCAAGATGATGATTATGATGATGATTCTGTTTTCCACCACCACCACCTCCTCCCATACTTCCAATACTTCCACTGCTACTTTCTCTATGTAGCTGTTGTTGTGACACAAGCATCGCCATTTTTCACCAATCTCAAAATCCAAAAGTTGTGAAAAAGATTCTAAATTTAGGATTAAAGGGTTCAAAAACAGAGAATCTGGGTATGGGGATACAGATGGAATATCTCTTTCTTTGTCAATCAAATCTTGTTTGTCCTTGGGTTATAGATAAAGTTGCAGAAGACAAAACCAAAAAAACCAAAAAAAGAAGCTCCTTTTATCTTCTGCTTTCAGTTTCAAAACCCAAATCTTGGTTTCAAAACAAGAAATTTTCTTCTTCCAGTAGAAGAAAAACAGACAATTCTGCTCTTTTCAAACCCAAATTTGCAATCAAAGATCTAATTATTCTTCTTCTTCTGCTTTCCCTTTCTTTCTCTATCAATCAATCAACTTCAACTACTAAAGATAAGAAGAAGAAAAGGAAAAAACTACTGCTTCAATAAATGCTTCTTAAAAATATCACAATCAAGCTTCAAACTCCAAAATCTAACACCAACCCCACTTTCCAAAATCCTTCAACTACTAAAAATGATAGAGAAATGAACACCAAAGAAATGGCCCTCTCGAGCCTCTGTTTCTTTAAGCATTAAGAGAAAAACAAAAACTGAAGATGAGATTAATGTGAAGTGAAACTGAAACCCTAATAACCATTTCTCACCAGCAGCACCAGAAGAAGCAGAGGAGAACAGAAAAACAGTGTGTGATGAGTAGTGAGTAGAGAGAGAAGAGAGATAAAACTGAAACACTGTTTGCCTTTTTGAAAGTTAGAGAGAAGAAGAAGAAGAAGAAGAAGAAGAAAGAAATAAACAGAGTCTGGTTTTGTTTTTTGTTTTTCTAATCAATTTAACCCGCAAATCGAAATACCACTATCTGTTTCTATATAAAGAATCCACTTTACTTATATGACCTCTGTCTTTTTTCAAAATGGCAGGTACTACTGATAGGAGAATTCTGTTGGCCGTGTTTACCATATTGCCCATAGCTTTTATTCTTCCCATTTCAATCACCGGCCATGTAATATTATGACTATGCGAGTGAAAATGAGAGCATAGTAAATATTGTTATTCAAGATTGCAATTTTTTGCGTGAAATTGTAATTGATTTGATGGTAGATGTTCAAGGGGCAAGATGGTGAAGCAGTTGGGTGATGATATTCTTAATGTGATATTAAAGACCACTGTAATTGACAATGATGAGTTGTTTGAAGTTTGTGTATCCATCTTAATTTACGGAACACAAACTTTTACTGATAAACCTCGTGAATCTGAATCACAACCATAGTCAGTATTAAATCATGGATAAAAAAGGAGAGAAAAAACGTGGTGAAAGTAGTTTTGGAGCGAGAAAAATGAGGACTCATCTGAGTGAGGAAACGTTATATTGCTAATCTAGCTGTCAGTTTGTATATGTTTTTGGCGTATCTACAAATATCGACAAGAAGAATAAAAACTAAATTGGCGTTTTCGCTACTTTATTAGACGTCAGAGATTGATTGCTGCTCTTGTTATCCAACTCGGAGAGAAAATCTCGTATGAATCGCCAATAAAATAGATACAGATATCAACGAGTCAGTAAGAGTTAAAGCTGAGAAACAAAAGCGGAAGTTAGTTGAAACATGACAAACCTCGGAAAATTTATGTCACAAAGGTAGTTTTGCTGTGAACAGAAACCAGAATGTCGGTAGATTATACTTATTTTTTCATTTTCATTTTATTTGTTAAATTATTTCTTTTTTATTTTATTTAAACAGATTGTTAATTTCTAGCTTGAAAACTCCAACATACTTCGATATATCTATGTTACTATATTTTCCCTTATTAATAAGTGTTACTAGATTCTCTATAACATATTCAATAAAACTGATTCATATGTAAATTTAGCTTTTATCACCATAAACAAGGTTCCCATAATGGATAGTTTTTTTATGATTGCATTTTTAAAAGTGAAGTAGATGTTTGTAAAGTCGTTGCGTGATGATATCTATAATTTAATATCAAAATTCGTACAGGAGTTGTTTGAAGTTGGTGTGTCCATCATATACAAAGATCAGATAAGTGTTTTGTTGACAAACCTCGTGAATCAAAATCATAATCATAATCAGAGTTACATTGTGGATAAAAAATGACAGGAGAAACATGATGAAAGTACTTAATGGAGCAAGAAAAATGAGAATTCATCTGAGTAGATATGGTGACGTTATTTTGTTAATCTAGCTGTCACTTTGTTAAAAAAATTGGCGTATCTACGAATGACGACAAGTAGAGAATAAAAATTAAATTGACTTTGTCGCTACTTTATTAAGCGTCAAAGATTAGTTGTTGCTTTCATTATCCGGTTGGGAGAGAAAATTTCGTATGAATCGCCAATAAAATAGACACACATATTAGCGTGTCAACAAGAGTTGAAACCGAGAACCAGAACAGAAAAATTATTTGGAACATGACAAACCTCGGAAATACACCTCAAAAACGCAGTTTTACTAAGAAATATTGGTAGATTATTATTATTATTATTATTATTATTATTATTGGATAACGATGATTACATAACTAGTTGGAAGTCTAACAAGCTAAGCTCCAACGACGTACTACTACATGAATTAACAGGTTGCTGTGCTAGCCTACCAGCGGGCCTCATGGGTAACCTTGCCAAGGGGAGCCGAAACGGCGGACTGGGGGGCGAGATTGTGTCACAAGGGGGGCAAGCGAACTCTAGCGTCCATAATAATTCCTGAAATATTACGCCATGGAAGACTCGAACCTGGGATCTCCTGGAGCGCATCATCTTTGGGAAACGGGGATGACCAGCTGAGCTAGGGCCCGTTATTATTATTATTATTATGTCATCAGACTTCAATTTATAACTTAAAAACTCCAATAAATTTCAATCCGTCTTTGTAACTATTTTCTTTTTAATGGATATTTGGTGTATCCATCTCATTTGCAGTCACATATATCATATTGGCAAACTTCGTGAACCGGAAACACATATTCAGTATTAAATCGTGGATAAAAATGAAAGAAAAAAATTAGTGAAAGTATTTCATGGAGCGAGAAAAATGAGACCCAATCTTAATACTAGTAACATTATTTTGTTAATCTAGCTTTAAGTTTTGAAAATTTTTTTTGACGTATCTACAAATGCCGACAGGCAGAGGACACACATTAAATAAGTTTTGTCGTTTCGGCATCAGAGATGGAATTTTGTTGTGAAGTGTAATCGAGCTGGAATAAATATCTCGTACGAATCGCCAATAAAATAGATACAGATATCGGCATGTCAGAAGAATTAAAACCCAGAAACCGAAGAAAAAAATAGCTGAAACATGACAAACCTCGGAAAATTTATGTCAGCAAAGTAGTTTTGCTGAGAACGAAAAAATAAATACCAGTAAGTTGTATTTATTTTTTCATTTTATTTTTGTTAACTATTTATGTTTTTGTTATATAAACAAATTATTAACTTTTTAACTCCAATATATTTCTATCTTTGTTACTTCATTTTTAACCATTTAAATTTTAATCTTTGTTACTTCATTTTTTCCCCTTTAGTGGTGTTACTAGATTTTCATATATAACTTTCAATGAAACTGTTTTCTACGCAAATTGAGCTTCTGTCAACATAAATCAGTTTCTCACAATCAATAGGTTTTTTCTTAGGTTTGCCTTTTTTCATGTATATGGTCAAGAGAGAGCACACCGTTATAATAATAATGGATTTATATTGTGGTATCCATCTAATATATAATCACATACAAATTTCACATCGATAAACCTCGTGAATCACAGAGTCAGTATTAAATCGTGAATAAAAAAAGAGAGAAGAAAACCGGTGAGACTATTTAATGGCGCCAAAAAATGAGATTCAAATTTAGAACATATGATAATGTTATTTTGTTAATCTAGGTGTAAGTTTGACAAAAAAATTGGTGTATCTTCAAATGCCGACAAATATAGATTACAAATTAAATATGTTTTGTCGTTTATTTTACTAGGCATCAGAGATTGAGTTTTAATAGAAAATTCTCGTATGAATCGCCAATAAAATAGATACAGATATCATCTTGTCAGCAAGAATTAAAACCGATAAATAGAAAAGGAAATTAACAGAAACATGATAAACGTCGAAAAATTTATGTCATATATAGCTAGATTATTTTATTATTTTCTTATATTTATAACAATATATTATTCATATGTAATTTGGTTACGCAAGAAATTAGATAGGAGTCGAGCGACAAGCTGCACTCGAATCCCGTTTTGAATGAGAACCCCTAATCTATGGAAAAGGAAATCTCCAATTCTAACATTCACATCATGACTACCATGTAGTTCCGCAATCTTTTTAGAAAATCTACCGTATCGCTGTCACGTTCCCCCAAAGTAGTGAAAGCAAGAACTACGAACCCAAACCCCTGAGCAGTACACTTGTCCAGATATTTATTGCGTTTCCGAGTCACATTATTGTTGGTTGCCTGACTAGGGACAAAAATACGTACCCAACCTCCAGTAAAAAGAGAGACACCAGTTACATCCAAACAAATATCATGGTCGTTATCCTAGTTGTAAACCAAATTATCTGCCGGTCTCAAAGCCAGACCATTATCGGAAAGGAATCCCAAATCTACCTCTTTTCTAGCCGGTACGCCTGCACGATAACACATGTCCGCAAAGATACCCCGCACCAGATCATGTCTGAACTGAAGACCGGCTTCATGAACACAGTACAGGATATGGTCACCATAAATGTCCATCACCTATCATAACTGAAGCATACCCCGCCCTCCTCAAAAAACGGAGTACCAAGCCTGTAGCGAAGCTCTACATAAAATTGTCTGGACCCAAATTTCCGATTAAGTCCTTCGATAGGAATAGTCTACAAATAATTTTGTGCATGCTTGATTTTGCTGCTTTGCCAAACCGCAACATCTCAATAAGACATGTGCAACATCTCAATAAGACATGTTGAACCGAGTGGGTAACTCTTTCTTCACAACATCAAATTTTTTTTATTTTTTGTGTTTTATGTAAACAGATAATTAATTTCTAGCGTCAAAAACTCCAATATAATTGGATCTGTCTTTGTTAATATTTTTCATTCATCTCAATGGGTGTTGCTAGAATCTCACACATGATGTTTAGTAAAAACAAGTTACCCTGGCAGGTACTATGTGATACGAACAATTGGATCCCCAAAACTCCTCTCAAACCTACTTGGCCAAAAGGAAGGAAAGCACATTCAATGTATAGTTTTCATGGACCATACACATGACAAATGACCAAGGAAATCAAGTCCAAACAACTAAGAAAAGGAGACAAAATATCGCCATCTATACCACTTCTCTCTAGACGAGGTCCACTAAAATGCAAGCACATACTAATTCTGTTGTTGTGTCTGGTGTGATATGTTTGTAGACGAGACATTGACACCTTCGTCCTCCATGCCCCAAATTCATCACCAATAAAATAAAATAAAAAATGGCAACATCGTAAATAAAACACAAAGAAGGGTAATTTTGTAACGTGGGTAGTGTAGGAGTACAGCTCACAGAAGAAGATAGAAAAGGAAAACAGCTTAAAAGCAAGCAAAGCGCGAGAAAGCGGAACAAGAAATACCGGCGCCAACCGAAAGGGCGCAGATTAGCAACGATCCGTGACGTTTAGGGATTTGGGTTGAAAAATAAATCTGTTTTTTTTCCTTCATAAAATCAATTTATTTACTATTTAATTTATTTAAAAGTGATTTTCATTTTATTTGCTTTTTGAGCATGCGAAAAAAGTAAAAAACTCACGTGCTTCCCATTCTGTTAAGATTGGATTATCAGTCAGTCCCCCCAAACACGTTCCAAGTAAATATGAAAATAAAATAAATTACATCAGAATTAAATTAGGATTTGTACTATTTTTTTTTTATTTAATTATAAAAATTCCTGTGAAGCCGAAAGGATGAAACTTCCAACCCAAGTGATAAGGCAAATAGAATTGAAAAATCAAAAAGGTGTTTTTCAAAGTTTTTGGCTTACATTTTAATATTGAGATACGATGTTTATTTTATGTGAGTGAGTTTTTTAAGCATAAATACAAAAATAAAAAGTGTTATTGTGTATTTTTATGATCATGATCACTCAGTGTATTTTTCACGTCGTATATTCCATAATTATACCAAATACTATGTATGATATAATACCAAAAATATAATTCCATCATTTCTCCAAACTTGTTTGTAATGATGTTTATATATCATTGCATAAGTTGGAATGCCTGAAAATGAGTTCTCCGCAAGGTGATTATATTTTAGTTTTTTTTTGTAGTTTTTTGTCTGTGATTTTGGAAGACCATAATAGTTTGTTTGGCAAGTAGAAATAGTTTTCCGAAATCATTAGAAAACAAGAAGAAAAAAAAATCGTTTTCTTCTGAATTCCAACACAAGAATTACTATGTAAAATGAGTTTTTTTTATTTCCTCAGCGAACATAAGAATATTCAAAAAAGTTTACATGGCAGAAGCATGAAACAACATCCCATACCACGGTGGGCTGCGTTATACCGATAAAGACCTAAGTATATTGTAAAATGAGTTCTTTGAAAGATGATTCAGAATTGGTGAAGTTATTTTTTTTGTCCATAATTTTGGAAGACTCTATATTCTTTTTCTCTGTTGTTGTTGACATGATCAGTGCGAAAATCAATCCCTTACCTATAACATGGGAGTTCAACCCTGACTAAATGGGATATTTTACTTGCTCTTATTGTACTGAGCCTGGTAAAACAAAAAGTATTTGCTCTTATGTATCAAAAAAGTCCGTTTACTTTGGTTTTGCATGAAATTATTATGTCATGCATGATGCATGGCTAACCCGCATTCAACCCAGAGAATATCAGCTGCATCAATAAGAAGCTTGCACCTTATTAGCTTCATATAGTTCAGCTACTTTGTGCTACAGAACTTTATTTCTTACATGTTTTTGCAACAAACAGTCAACGAAACTTATTTCTGAAACCTCCAAAACTTTGTTAGAAGTGGTAAAAAGAGAGATTCCATAGTATACCACATAGACCCAATAATGATGCACTATAATTTACGATTGACTTTAGATTTACTCCTCTCCGAATACGGAAACAAATAACCAAAACATGATCACAATTTGAATTAAGGAAGAAGAAAAGTGCATAAATTGACTTTGATGATCAAAAAATAAAAACACACTGAAAAGGCATTTGTTATGCGCCATATATAGTTTTGTCGGGAAAATCTAGCTAGCCAACTTTGGGCAATAGTAGCATGTTTGTTTCTAATAACCACCACCTACAACAACATAATGACCCTTTTTCAGCTCACTAGCTGCTAGATCTCTCATGCATGTTCATGACCATGACCCATGAATATCAACACTACTCTTTTTCTTCTTCTTCTTTCTAGTTAATTTTTACTAATACACACACACAATCAATGGTTTATGATGAGTTATGCCTACACTGTGTATATAGATATAGATATATACATGCTTGTTCTTTCTCTTTTTCTCTTTTTCTTTTGGTATTTTGTCAAAATTTTTTCTTTTCTTTTTGCTTTTTCTTTTTAGTGATCGATCGGATCATCAACAACATCCTTCCACTTTGTCTCCTTTCTTTCTTTCTTCTTTATCTTTTTTCTTTCTTCGTTTTTTCTCGTCATGTTCTTTCTTTCTTCTTCTTCTACTAGCAGCTACTATTTACAAGTACTGTTCGCTTCTCCTTCCTTTGCTTTTCTTACAGGAAAGAAACGAATCATTTTTTTATGCTTCCTTAACCTCTCCCTTTTGGGTCCCTCCCTCCTCATCACCTTCTTCAATCCCCCTTTCACCAGTCCGGTCCCATAATGCGATATCTCTCTGTTACTAAAAATTTACGCAACAGCCATGCACTAGCTAGTGAGGATGGTGGTGGGGATAAGCTAGCTTTGCAGAATGGTGTCGTTGCAGTGGAGACGAGACCCCACAATGCCACCCACGACCCCTGGTGAAAGTAGCTAGCAGGGAAGGGAGGGAATGCCTCAATCCATGTTAAAAATCACGCATGCATGTCTCTCTTTTGTGGTGTAAATGTACGCTTTTGTTTTGTAACAAACCAGAGGAGGAGAGGATTGTTGCTACCTTTGCTTGTTTGGCACACTTAGTACACAAGAGATTACAAGAACACTAGTTATTGACATCATTGCTCGTCTCATGCTTTGTTGTTTTCATTACTATTATTATTGCTGTTAAAAAGACTTTATTGATGTTTTGTTTTGGTTTTGGATAAAACATGATTTGGTTTGATATGCTTCGGGGTAGTTAAGGGTGTTGCTGAAGCAAAATTTTTACTTGTCAATTTGTGGTCTCAGCCTCAGTACCTACTGATTGAACAAAATCAAGGCATGCATGACTCTCTCTTTTAATGCCACCCCATGTGCTTTCATGATTTTGATATGTTGATATTCCGTTTTTTTGGACTACAGTTACTTGGGTAAGCCACAGTCCAAGTTAAAATCAGAAGTTAAAAGATGGGTCGGATTATCAATGGCATTCACTGTTTAAATTAAGAATCACGTTTTAGAAAAGCTCCACCATATGTATGTCCCGGATTTTTTTTGGGTGAATGCAGTTGGATTCCAAGATGATTAACAGGTCGATTACCCTGAGAGATATAATTATTCTTCGACATCTATCATTTTCCAAACCTGTTTATGAGAGATCCTAAGTCCTTATAGTTGCAAATCATAAAGTTGGAATTCCTGTCCAACAGATCAATCCTAATGAGTAAGGGCAATCTCCATAGGCTTCCACTCGTTTCTTTCATTTTGTACATAATGCGCTGTCACTCGTTTCTTTCATTTTGTAGAACTTATGCCTACAATGTGATGATTCTGCTGATCCAGCTCAATACACACCTGTTCAGTTCGGGTACCATGTCATTTCATTTTCTCGACATTTGACTTTGAGAATGCTAGACATCACAAAATTGTTACGAAGCATGATATGGGGTAATAATGAGAGAATGGGTCCTAACATAGAGTACAATATGTCACTCTTCTCATGACCCTTAACACACCCAAGATAGGTATTTATAACCAACAACGAATTTCTTTCCATTTTCAGATATAAATTAAATGTCATTGTAATAATCACAGTTTTGCAAAGAAATAAAAACCAAGAACAAGAAAAGAAATCCATGATCATCATCGTGAAAGTCTTACACTTGGGTATTATTATTATTTCTTTTCACTGGTGGGTCTAAATTGAGGCATGGTTCCAACAAATTTTCACTTTTTTCAGATGGGGCAGGATAAGAAAATAGCAAAAAAAAAATTAAATAATAAATTACCCCATCCAAGATATGATGTTATTTTATTGAGAAAAAAATTTGAATAATTTTTTAAAAATTGTTCTTGATACCAACCAGTCATCTAAAAAGTTTGTAATTGTTTTCGCAAAAAGAGAGAAATTGTATTTAGATATACGTATTTTGTTTGTAAGATTCATGTATGGGTATAAAGCTGAATTAAAGGTCTAATTAGACAGCATTTTTGTGTACTTAGCCATTTTTTTTTTAATCTTGGGACATATACAAATGGAGCCTTTATGACATTTTATTATATAAAAGCAAAAGCCAACAAAGAATTATACAAAAAGAATGAATTAGTGCTGATCATAGAATAAGATAAAGAATAAGTTAGTGGTGGATCTTGTTAAAATATCATTTTTTGATCTATAATTGTGGGAGATTTATTTTTTAATTAAGGGGTGGTCACATTGATATGCATAAGATATGCACAAGAAAAGAAGCGACAATTCGTTCGGAAAAAAAATGGTAACACGCAAAACAAGCCCAAAAACACGAAGAGGCAGCAGCACCAAGATCCAAGACTCTGAAGAACGCAAGATTCAAAGCCTTAGTTACCACCGCAAACTCCACGCTAACGAAAATGCAAAAACTAAATAAGAATATCAGTATATCAACTTACGATGCAGATTCATTGGTTTCATGGAAAACAAGCCAAAGAACACACAAATATTTTGATCTCAAATACAATAACGAAAGACCAATTTATTTAGTTTTGGTTTCAACAAGAAACGGCCATGTTTTCTAGGCTCTAGCATACTAAGGGGCCTAAAATTTTCTTCTTGTATTGAAACAACTTTCTAAAATGATATACAGCATTCGCCTTTCGGAGCAAATTTCGAAATCATATGGGATATTAGGTTGCAGGATGGTTGCTTTGCCAGAATAGTTTCTGAACCCCTCATCAGTTTGGTGGTTGGGTATGGAATTATTCTTGTTCTATGTAAAGAGGACAATGAAAATGAACTGAAACCAAACTGTGAAACACGGAGAGAAAAAACTTGCTGAATCAACAAAAAATTATCGACAATTTTTGGTTACAAAGGGTAAAGAGTGCAATCCTAAGAGAAAAGAGGACCCATTCTTTCTTTTTTTTGGTTACAAAGGGTAAAGACTAAAGAGTGCAATCCTACGGCTAAACAAAAACAGAAGGAAAAGAACACAGAAAGCCCATAGGTACACAATCTACGACTAACCCTATCAGGACTTTCTACAAGAACAAGGAGAGTTCACATTATATATCTCCTGATCCCAGAAATCATGGCTTGTAGAGTTCAGCCTTTGGTTTATATTGTTAGATCCCACAACATGCATTATGCCTTTACTTGATTAATACTTCAATGCAGCTTCTGAAGGCACTCTCTTGAGACATCTCAACGCAACCAAAAATAAGCAAAACAAAGTGTTCTAAAAGAAATATATACTAACACATAACAAGAGGGAAGAACAGACAAAAGCATGCAACTGAAGCTATGTGATGCATTCTGTCCCACTGATGCAGTTTTTGCTAAATTGCAAGTCCAGTATTCAGGAAAACAAAGAGTGAAAACTATTACTACTTTGTAATTGTTAGAAAGTATACGGAAGACTTTATAGCAAAGACAAGCTACTCAGCTATTACGTTTTGAGTCATTCTCCATGTCCAGAAGCCTACTGTTTGAGGTTTATACACGATCAAAAGCATCACCTGCCAATCAAAACACTCAAAGTATATTAAACTCAAGCATAATAATTAGTCAAAAGTATATCAAAGTAAATGAATCAGAGAAATAGAAAAGAAAAAAGGAATTGAGTACCTGAAGCTTACTATTAATAGATAAAATGTTGTTTCTCGAAGAATTCAGGATATGGGTTAGCAATAACTTCCGTAACCCTATCCCCGAGCACTTCCTTGATAATTTCGCATAAACCCTTAAAGCTTTCAGCCAATTTCTTTGCCTCGATCTCATCCTCGGTCACGATCTCATCCAGCTCCCAATCATCCTCAGTTTCCTCCCATATGACTATCCTTCTGTTAACTTCCCCTCTGACTCTGACGTGACTATCCTCTCTCTTCCTCTTTCTTCCACATGAAACTTCCCCTACAGCATGACTATCCGCTCTCTTCCTCTTTCTTCCACAGGATTTCGTCATCTTCTCATCCCACTTAAATTCTCTGACTAGGCATTCACATATTTAGATCACACAAACAAAAACCAGGGAATAATTTATGATGAATGTTTAGAAAGAGTAGAGCAAACAATTGCATTACGAGGTATGTGCATGGCAGAGTATCAAAATGGGTTAGCTGGTAGACATAGCAAAGGGAAAGGCTAGAGCACTACCACCTACACTGACCACCCCAACCCCCTCTTATGTCTTGCAAACCAACTAACCTTATATACAACTGAAAAGAAACAACAAAGTACTTACGGGCTATAATATCAGCGTTATGCTAATCAGTTCAATGGCACAAAGGATAGACGCCTAACAACAAAGGTGTTTAGCAGATTCAGTAGGGAAAATGTGCAACTTCTCTCTACATCTAATTTTGGTTTCACAGAGGAAGATAAATCTCAATGTGCCCAAGAAAACAATCGCTAATTGCAGATAAGCCGAAAACATGCGACTATGCGCAACAAAAACTCATGCTAAATACCCAATCATGATATGAAATAAACTACCTGATGCAAAAGTTATACTCACAAGTCACAACTCACCTAGACACAATGAACTTGGTATCCCCAAACTCCACGTATGCAAATCGTGATACAGAATTCACTGCACCAGTCTTCAAAACTGCAAGCAAGTAAAACATCAATTTATCCATGTATCTTCAGGAAATGTAGAAGACAAATTCTTACTCATTTAAAATTCTGAACATAGGCTTAAAACAGGTATATTCTAATAAACACGCGAATCCGACACATGTTCATGGAGGTTTATCAATAGCTGATTAGTTGTGAACATATAAATCACGAAGCCATCTACGTGTTCACAAACAATATTCGCACACGTTCTAATTCTAAAATTGTACGCCGTAAGTGTAAAGGGGATGATTATATCGATTCATCAACTCAAAGCCTTCGAGCTTGTCATTGTCTAGTTGAGTATTATCATAAATAATATTCGTATGAACGAATAAACAGAGAATCAAGTATAAATGTAAAGCACATGAAGTTCAACGCTGAATGTAAAGTGCTGAAATGTAAATAAGACAAAGATTTACGTGGTTCGGCATCAAGGCCTACATCCACGGGACTGGTGTTTCACTATGTATTGAATGATTACAAAGATAGTCGAATGACTTTAGAGTATACATAGGTCTGCGGGAGTAGGGGGATTACTTACTCTTCCTATTTCTCTCTCCTATATTCTCCTATAATTGCTCTCGATTGGTCGACCCCTTCTCTCTTGGTGGAGAGGGGTATTTATAGGGTTGGAACGTGGGTCCTACTTCTGAGGTGCCGTTGTAATCCTATCTTCTTGTGCTTTGTGCCCATTACGCAGAGGTCTTCGGCATATGCTGCGGCCTGAGCTTGAATACGAAGGGTTATCCTCGCCTCTTCCACGAGCTGATTGACACGTGTATATCTCTTCGGTATTTAATGCGGGTAGATGGATGTCTGCTCGTGTCAGACAACTGTCTCTTTGTCTGGTCACATCCGTGTCAGTCAAATTTCCTCTCAGCCGTTGATCTGGGATCTTCCTAGGGATTGGGTGTATTAACACCCAAGGGGTATTATCTGGTGCTCCTCTAAGCCATCATACCTCTGTGATCCTCTGTCCCTGACCGTCAGATCTGCTGACCGGTGGCATCTTCTAATGAGATGCTTGTTGATATCTTGTTTTGCATGCATTCCACGTGTCTCTTTCTGTACACGTGGTGGATGATGAAGGTGTACATACAATTTGCCCCTCTTCTTCTGACTTGGGCGCATTTTTCAATTTAGAAGAAGAAAGGTCGTCCTACACGTTTTATCTCTCCTGAAATAACTTCCCCTATAGATACGGGCACGTTTCCCACTTTGCATTAACTTTCCCCATAACTGCTCCTTGGTACGAGGGACAGTTATTGTCTTCTCTAGCTTCATAAATAAGAAAGAGAATGTGAAAAAAAACTTTTATTCTCTTCTTGTCAGTCTTCATCCTCTTCATGTTCTTTAGTCATTTATTATCGTCATTCTTGTGAGGAAGATATCAACTAGCTTTTGATATCTCCGATCCTCCTTTCTTCGACTATGGTTGGTGCTTGTCGTCCTCTTCTATACAGGTATGGGGTTTTTCATTAGCTGCTCATCATTAATTTATCTATGTATCTACCCGTTTGTTTCCTGCTGCTGTGTTTTTGGCTTTGTGATGAAGAACACACATGTCGAAGCATATATGCTTGCCCCTTGTTCTTTGTTACAAAGTCTGTGAGTCTGTATCTAAGTATTATCCCTGGAGTTTGATGGAGTATTTCTGGTTATTTTTAGTTCTTAGGGTTTTTAATGTTTATCCGGATGAACCATCAATTATGGGTTTTTTGATCTTTAGTGATCTCCTCGTATTCTTCTCTAAACTGTTTTTGTGTTTCCTTGTAGATATGTCTGATCGTCCGCGGGCTCCTTACCAAACCCCGTCGTCTAGTCCGCCAAGATCCCCTCCGCGTCGAGATTCTGACAAATCTTCACTTGGGGAAGGTCCTTACAAATCTTCGCAATCAGATCCTCGGGGTCATAGGGTTTCATCTTCCTCTGGTGCGAAGGTTGTTCCTACTAAGAAAGGGGATGTGCCGAAGGGTCCTTCTGGGTCTAGGTATGCTGTTAACCGTGCCCCTTCTCGTCCTCGTGAAGATTCGAGGAGTGCGCAGGCTCCCCCTCGTGATGACTCTAGTAGTACGCCCCCCCTCCTCGTAATAAAGCATTGGATGTTCCGCCCTTTCGTTCTATGGCTCCTCTTTCAGTTCCTCCGCAGAAATCTTTGCCTCCTCCTCCCAAGGTTTCTTTCAAAGGGAAGTACTCCAAGGGTACTATGTCGAGATCTGATCCGTATAAAAATCTTCCTTCTAAAACGAAAGCTTCGGAATTGAGTCCTACTTCTGATTCCGCAGACGAAGAAGAAACTGTCCCCGTGATACGCATCATTTCAGTTGGTAAGAAGAAGGTCACTTTCAAGCATATTGATCTTGAGATGTTCAAGGAAAAACATGAGCTTCAAGCTTTTGAGGTTCGCTTCTATGCCCCTGGCGATGATATCACTTACGAGCTCCTTGTTAAGTATCAATTTGACGAGTTTCATCTATCGACTACGGTTGGAGCCTTCGAGGCGGGTCTCATGTTGCCCCTGTATAAGTCGGGTGACTCCTTTTATTATGACGTGTTGGCTAGTCGCGAAGGCTCTTCCACAAACACTCATAATCGTTCTGTGTCACAACTATCTGGGAATTATCTTCGTTCACTGAAGGAATGTTACCTGCGAAGCAAGGGAGAGACTATGATGACCTGCTATGTTCCAAATCCTGCTGAGAGAGAGTGGTACACTCCTCAAAATTTTAACAGTTCCTTTGGGGATTATTTCAACAGTAGAAACCGTAAGCCGTGGAGTGTTAGTCTTCGTAATATTGCTGCTCCCCGTGGTGAAATTCGTCTTTTGAGTGAGGTGAGCGATGCCAAGCTGAAGTATGTTTCTGGTACTGAGGGATCTGCTAAACGGAAACTCTTTCCTACTCGTGAAAGGATTAAGCATGACCATGATTATGAGTGGCATGCTACTGTTATTGAGGTAGTTAGTCCTTGGGCTTATGGTTGGATTCCTGGTCCGCGCGGTTGGCGTCTTTCTGAAAACAGCAAGCCTCATGAAACTCCTCCTGCTCGTTATGGAGATTTCTGTCCTTGGCGTCCGAATTTCGCGGGCATGAATTTTCCTTACGCTCTTGATGTCGTTGATGGAGATGAGGAGGAGGGTTCTGGTGCTACCCATCCACCGAAGAGTGCTGTTGCTGCCAATGTATAGTTTCTTCTTATATTCTCTATTCTATTTGCCCCTTTTTCCTCGCTTGAAATAATTTTCATTTTTGAAGTGAGGGAAAAAATGAGCCTTTGTGGGGATGTGTACTGGTTTGTAGGTGTCGAAGAAGAAGAAACTTGGACCCAAACAATCTTCTACTGTGGTTACCGGTGAGGCTGAGGTTTATGAGGAGGTTACGAGCCCTGTAAACGAAGGGTATGCTGAGGATGAGGAAATGTCCGATGGAGAAGAGCGTACCGACACTTCTCACCCTGATGAAGAAGGTGGTAATGGTGAAGAAGAAGTTGTCGCGGGTGGTGATGGTGAAGAAGGAATTGTCGCGGGTGGTGATGGTGAGTCTGAGGGTAATATTACCGTTGGTGGTACTGGCGGGGGTGGATCTGCCCCTGTTGGCGATAATATTGTTGGTGTGGGTACTCTGCCCGTTATTTCCCCTGAATTTTCTTTTGGTAGGATATATTCCGCGGGGGAATCCTTTGATGTGAATGCTGCCATGGGTCTTGCCGAGGACTTATCATTGCTTTCCCAAAATGATGATTGGGATGTGCTTGGGGATATTGGTAAAGAAAATGCCACTTGTCAGCAGGCTGAAAACGCCGGTGGTCATACTGAGGCTGGTGATGTCGAGACTTGCGCGAGTGAGGGGAGAACAGCCAAAGGGAAGTCTGCGGTTGAATCTCCTTCCGAGGATTTCTCTTAGTCGCTAATGCCTGAAGGCGGAGATGTCATTTTGGCTTGGCTTAAGAAGAAAAATCTGATGTTCTCTCCAACCCTGCCCCAGTGGTCCCTGGTGAGAAGAATTCTGACGCTTATACTCGTCAGATGATGCAAGTGTCTTCTGAAGTCCGCGTTGCTGAGATGTGGGAGAAGAATCTGAGAGATTCAGAAGCTAACCTAGTGGTTGACCCTCCTTCCTCTGTTGCTGATATGATGGCCATAGCTGATGGGTACCAATACGGTTTTCCCCAGCAGCGTGTCTTAGAGGTAAATCCTTGTACTGATTCCCTCATGATATACGAACATTGTATTCTTCGCGATATCCGATCCCTTGGGTATAATAATGTTTGTCGTTTGTGACATAGATGATGAGGAGCGAACATTGTAACCATGTTCTATACCAATTCTTTAAAGCAAAGTCTTTAAAGTTGGAGTCTAAGCTTCGTCATAGAGAAGAAGAACTATCTGCGGCCGAGATGGAAATAAGTGAACTGAAGGGTCGCCTGAAGGAAAAGGAGCGGCTGGGTAATGCCGAGGAGAGTCTCCGTTCGGAACTTTCTATAGTCCGCAACGAATTGGAGCAAGCTCGCAGAAATGTATCGTCCCTCACAGGTTCGTATTTTTTATTGGTCTTTTACTCCTCGTGATTCCCTATTTGTACTTTGGTGTTCTGTCTCAGTCTCCCCACCCTATATTCAGTGGGTGGAGTCCCCGAGCTCATATGGCTTCGGAAAGAAAGGGAACGACAGAAATCCCGCATTACAGAGATGGTGGGTAAGTTGAAAATCGAAGCCGTAAAATGGAATGCTCGTGCTGATGAACACAACACCTTAGCTGCTGAGTGGCGTTAAAAGCGAACACTGATGGTTGATATGCAAAATAAGTACAATCATGACCGTTGTCTGTTTAATGGTACGCTGCTATGGACGCATGACAACCTGCGTGATGCTCGAGGACATGCTAAGGACTTAGAGGCTAGAGTGCGCTTTTTGGAAGGAGAGTTACAACAGGCTCGTTCTTTCTTAGGCCCCGGGGTTAGGGATAGTATGATGCATCTTTCCGAGGAAAGAGATAAGGCTAGGGCTGAGGTTGGTGCTCTTAGTAAAGCCCTAGCAGCGTCTCGAGCTGATGTTGCTCGCCAAGTGGAATCTGAAAGATATCTTGAAGTGGATGTGTATCGACTCCATAAAAGGATCGGGGAGATGAATGACGAAGTCAACCATCTTCGTCACTTGGATTCAATGAAGCAGGTAGACTTAGACGCGAGTCAATTTGATCTTTCGAACCTTCAAAAGGATTATAAGAAACTATCTGACGAATATGACTTTCTTCATGAGGCTCAGGACGCAGTTGTTAATGAGTATGAAGAGGCTTCGGCTAATGTCGAAGGTATAACCTCGTTTTATCGAGTGTGATTCTGTTATTTCTTCGTTTTAACCCCTTGGTATTTCTTGTTTTCAGCACACGAGGGACAGCTTCACGCAACAAATGATGAGCTTAAAAAAACTCAATCTGCCTTAGTGCAGCAGGAAGGACAAACCAACTATTTCAAAGGGTTAGCCGCGTCTCGTGAGGAATAAGCGGAGATTGCCTCCAAAGAGGCGGAACGCCTATCTGTATTGTTGTCTCAGACCAACCAGCGGGCCGCTGTTATCACTTATAAAACTCGATGTCAGTTGGCTGAAGAGACCAACAAAGTCCTAGATAAGATTGACCTTGATCTTAAAGTCGAACATGGTCTTGTCAAGAATTATCCGCGTCGTCCCCTTCCCGCGCCCTTTCCTGGTTCTTCTGGGCCTTCTTCAGGTGGTAGCGTACCTTCATCTCGCAGAGACAACCCTGTTGATGGAGATGTATCGTCCAAGTAGATTTCTTTTATTAGTCATAGAAATTTGATCCTTGTTGATTATAATTTCGAATCATTTTTTGATGTGTTTCCTGCTTTATCTTATTCGCTGAACTTGTAATCAACTCTTTATGAAATGGATCATCCTTTTGGCATACCTGCATTATCAATTCATTTTTATTTTAAGTATTGTGAAATGTGAAACTAGAAATAACTTGCTTTGTAAAAAGTGAGAGTGTTTGGGTGCGACACCGAAGGTAAATACCTTCGTGATCGTCTTGAGACCTGTCACCCCGCTGGCGAATCCTGGGCCAGAGGATTCCCAAACGGTGGGGGCCGAGGCAGCGTTCTAGGATATGGGATGCTTATTTGAAATATTTACACGCACCCATTCCGTCGACCCGCTGCCTTAAAATTGGCTGGGTATCTCTTTCTGCTGGGTGCCTTCCCCCTGGTCTTACACTCATAGACACTGATAGGGGAGCCCTGAGAGATTGTAGATTAACTACTTTCCCCAATATTGTTAATTTATTATGTAATGTACATGCGTTCACCCAGCGGGCCTTTTGACCATTTCGTTTGCTTGAAGATTTCCCAAAAAGTTTGTTTGATTGATAGGTTGAGGCCTGCTACTCCTCGTCCAGAGATAGAAACATGTAAAGCGGTTACGCTGCCTTTTTCTTCTGGTATTCTTCACGCGGATGCAAAGCTGCGCTGCTCCTATGGGTAGTATGGTTTGAGCCATTTAGCATTCCAAGGGTGCCGGAGGACCTCGCCTTTCATTGCGAAGATAGTAGGAACCGTTTACCGCAATGTGTGATTATAAAAGGTCCTCCCCATGTAGGTGCTAACTTTCCCCATTTTCTCTCGTTGATACTGCGGGATTGTTCTTAGCACATAGCCCTTCTACAAAATTTCGAAGCTTAACCTTTTGTTGTTCTCTCGCTAATCTCCGTTGATAATTTTCCATCTTTTGCAATGCTGCTTCCCTCCTTTCTTCCAGGTTCGTCCAGTCTCTCTAACATCATGTCTGTTGTGAGATTTTTCTCCCATGCTTCGGTCTTTGTGGTTGGCATGATCTCTGTTGGGATGACTGCTTCAGCCCATAGTAAGGAGAGAAATAGGGACTCCCAGTGGCGATCTTCGTGTTGTCCTGTATGCCCATAATACATTGTGTAGCTGTTCACACCATCGCCCTTGTGTCGTCTAATTTTTTGAGGATAAGGGTGAGGGTTTGTTAGTAGCTTCCGCTTGTCCGTTGCTTTGAGGGTATATGGGGTGGACTTGTTTTTCCTTATTTTGAAAGTGTCGAAGAGCATGTCTATGTTTTTCCCCTGTAATTGTTTACCATTATCGGACACGATTTCCGCTGGTATGCCGAACCTGCAAATAATGTTTTGGAATATGAAAGTAAAACACGTCCACGTCTCTGATCCTGGCTAAGGCTTTGGCTTCCACCCATTTACTGAAGTAGTCCGTGGCTACTATCAAAAATCTCTTTTCCCTGATCCTTCGATGAAAGGCCCAACGATATCTATGCCCCATTTTGCAAATGGCCACGGACTATCCACAGAATTCAACGTTGTTGCTGGTGCGTGTATCTTTTTGGCGAAACGCTGACATTCTTCACATCGTCGGGACATTCTTGCAGCATCTTGTATCATTGTGGGCCAGTAATATCCTTGCATTTTTTTTGTCGGCTAGTGATCTCATGCCGCTATGATTCCCTGCGTCACCATAATGGATGTCGTTTAGAATTCGATGCCCCTCTTTCCTGGATAAGCAACGTAGTAACGGTCCGAGGAAAGATTTCTTGTACAGACCCCATCCCGAAGATCATATCTTCCTACTTTGGAGAGTATTTTCCTGGTTTGTTTATGATCCGCGGGTAAGGTTCCATCCTTGAGAAACGCATGGATCATCATCTCCAATCATCTTCGTTGTTGAAATCTTCGTCTTGATTTGCTCTTGACAGGATATCTTCTTCGTCAAAATCGTACGGATGTCTTCTCCCACCTGATCTTCGATATTTTCTTCCACTGTATCTTGATTTGTAGCAAAGGAAAATTGTGATGCAATCGAAGGCTCGTATACCCTTGTTATTTTGATAGCTTCGATACTCTTGTCCTTCAGCATGGATGATATATATGCTAGGGCGCGTGCCTGAGATCCCTTCTGCATAAGTGCCGGAACTTGATGTTCGGAATTTGTGATGCCAATGTTTGGACCAAGGCCATGTAAGCTGAGAGGGTGTCGTCGTACACATTGTATTCGAGCCCTATTTGCCGTATGACAAGCTGCGAATCACTTGTCAGTCTTACATCAGTTACCCCCATCTCTATTATCAAGCGGAGGGCATGTACGACTGCCTCGTATTCGACGATGTTGTTAGTATGCTCTTTGAATTCTAACCTGAGTGCCTGTACGATCCTTTCTCCAGTGGGGGGTGGTGATGACAATGCCTATTTGCCCCTTCCTTATTTTTGGAACCATCAACGAAGACTTCCCATTGTCTTTGACTCGCGGGTTCGAGGACATCAACTGGATCCTTGCTTTCCTCGTCGGCTTCTGGTATTCCCCTAATCTCTTCATCGTTGTCCAGGGGGAGGTCTGCTAAGAAATCCGCCAATACTTGGGATTTTTGGGAATGTTGAATTTCATGAATGATGTTGAATTGGTCCAGGTGGGTGTTCCACTTGGCTATTCTACCTACTTTTCCCGCGCTTTTGAGGACTGCTTCCAGTGGTGCTTTGCATGGGACGCGGATGAAGTGAGTTAGGAAATAGGTTCTCAGCTTTTGAGTAGCCCATACTAATGCCAGGATGAGTTGTTCGATCTTCGTGTAATTCCTTTCCGCAGAATTGAGGGTCTTGCTGACATAATAGATAGGTTGTTCTATCTTCGTATTGGTTTTGACCAACACTGCGCTAACTGCGTCTTCTGTCGCTGCTATGTACAATGCCAAAACCTCATCAGGATCAGGCTTCTGCAGGATTGGAATTGAAGCCAGGTATTCCTTGATTCTTTGGAAGGCTTCTTCGCATTCTGCGGTCCATTCAAACTTACTCCCTTTTTTGAGAATATTGAAAAAATGTTTGCATTTGTCCGAGGATCGGGCAATAAATCTGCCCAAGGCTGCTAAGGACCCATTGAGCTTTTGCACTTCTTTTAAATTCTTCGGAGATGGCATTTCCACTATGGCCTGAATCTTCGCGGGGTCTACCTCAATACCCCTTTTTGTTACCAGATATCCGAGGAATTTCCCTGAGGTGACACCGAAGGTGCATTTTTCTGGATTTACTTTCATGTGATGTTTCCTCATTGCTTCGAAAATATCTCTCAGGTCCTGGTGGTGATCTTTGCGCAGCCTACTTTTGACGAGCATGTCATCAACGTAGACTCTAGGGTACTACCAATCCATGGCCTGAAGATAGCATCGACCATTCTCTGGTAAGTTTCCCTGCGTTTCGAAGTCCAAAGGGCATCTAGTGTAGCAATAAAGGCCATCGGGGGTGTAGAATGTGTGTGTAGTTGATCTTCTGCCAGGGCTACTTGGTTGTAACCAGAATATCCGTCCATGAATGACAGCTCTTCGTACCCTTCCACTGCTTCAACCAGTTGATCTATGCTCGGTAGGGGATAGCTGTCTTTTGGACATGCCTTGTTGAGGTTAGTAAAGTCGATGCATATCCTAACCCCTCCATTTTTCTTAGGAAGACGACCATGTTGGAGATCCATGTAGGGTATTTGACTTCCTTGATGAAGCCTGCTTCTAGTAGTTTCCGAAGTTCTTTTTCTACTGCCTTATGATACTCTGGTGCAACTTTTCTTATTTTCTGCCTGAAAGGTGGCGTGCCTGGTTTGATGCGCAGCTCGTGTTGGATTATTTTTGGATCAATCCCCGGCATGTCTCCTAACTTCCAGGCGAATACATCCGCGTATTCTTTAAGTAATTTGGTTAAGGAATCTTTCTTTTTTCGTCCATTATGGTCCCTACTTTGATCATCTTCGGGTTTTCTTCCGTTCCTATGTTGATTTCTTTTACGGGCTCCACTGGTGTGAACACCGGCTTCGGGTCCCCAAGGACTGGGACGTTCTTTAATTGCTATTTGGTATGTTTCTGTCCTTCGTTGGCTGCTGAAGTACTTGCCTCTGTGTTAAGGACATTATCATCTTTTGTCAAGCCCTTCCCTGGTTTCTTGAGGAACAGGTCTATGGCCTTTTCTTTCGCAGCTTCTTTATTTTTGATCCTTCGGGTTTTTCGCTGCTCTTCCTGTTCGTTGTTGATACGATCCTGAGTGGCCTGGCACTCTTTTGCAGAGACCCGATCTCCCTTGATTTCCATTACTCCCTCGGGTGTAGGGAACCTGAGATATTGGTAGTAAGTTGCTGCCACTCCCTTGAGTTTATGTACCCACTTTCGTCCAATAATGGCGTTATAGGGGGATGGGGCGTCTACCACGCTGAATCGTGTTTCTACTTTCATGGGCCCGGCGTTCACCTGCAACACGATGTCTCCCAATGGCTTTGTGGGCGCTCCGTTGAACCCGTAGATGGTGTAATAAGAGGTCATAGCTGTTCATCATGGAGCTTCATCCGTTTGAAGGCGTCGTAGAATAGAACGTTCACTGAGCTTCCCCCGTCGATGAGGATCTTTTTGAGGTTACATCCGGCCACTGGTAGTGTGAGGACCAAGGGATCGTTATGGTCTTCCATATCTTCTTCGATATCTTCAGTATCGAAGATGATAGGTGCGTCCATCCACTCTTCGTGCTCGTCCACCTCTACGCCATCAATCTTATATAATTCGCAGTGGTCTTCGAATTGCTTTCGTAGCCTCTTTCCTATCTGCGCTGTAAGTGAGGGCCCTGCGGCTTCGGAACACGAGATGGTGTTGATTGTGCGGTTTCCCTCTGGAAGTTGGACTTGCTTGGTTCGTTTGGATCTGTCCTCGGTGACTCCTTTCGTATGTATTGCTTGAGTTCGCCAGCATCAATCAATTTTTGGATCATTATTTTGAGGTTTTTGCATTTCTCGGTCTGGTGTCCATTGAAGCAATGATACTCACAGTAATCTTTAGACTTCTCGGTCCTTGGGGGTGTTTTCCCTTAGACCACGGCCACTCCAAATTTTCCCTTCCTTTGATCTCTCGCAAGATCCGAGCGTAGCTAGCATTGAGCTTCGTGTAAACCTGATCTTCGAATTTTCGATCGTCTTTTCGTCGTTCATCTCTTCGTTCCTTCCTATCTTCGTGCGGTCGTTCCACTGAGCTATTTCTTTTGGCCCCGCTGGTTTGTTCTGCGGAATTGGTACGGTGAGACCTCTGCGTTGTGCCCTCGGGTTCTCACGCTGGATTTCTTCAAGACGAGCATACTTCTCAATAATTATTCGAAGATCTCCTTCTGTCTTAGGTACGCTTCCGTGGATCTCAACAAATAGTGGACTCATTCGGTCTAATCCCCACTTGTAGCAGTTGATGCTTACTACGGGATCCACACTCCCTATGGCTTGGCAGATCTTGTGCCATCTGTTGGTGTATTCCCTCGTGTTCTCCTTGTAACCAATTGCCAGAGAAAAAGTTTATCCATTCCGGTGTTGACAGCTTTGTTGTACATGTAGGTTCTCAAGAATTTCTCTGCGAGTTGATCGTAGGAGTTGATGGAATCAGGTGGCAGGTTGTCAAACCAAGACAAAGCCGATCCCTTCAGACTTGATGGGAAATACCTACAGAGGACGGCGTCGTTTTGACTCCATCGGGCTAAGATACGATTATAATACCGGATATGTGCCGCGGGATCACTGGATCCGTCATAGCATTCAAAAGTTGGGACAGGGCACTTTAACGGAATGGGGGTATTTCCAGGCGATGAGTTAGGGGCGTGGAGTTAGCTTCTTTCATCACCTCTTCAAGCCTTCCTCCGCCTTGTCTGGCTTTTAACTGCCTGATCTCAGCCATCATCTCATCACGCAGCTTCCATTGCGCGGTAATCCCACGTTCTCATGCTCAGTTGAGCGTTTCTTTCTTCGAACTTCACTGTCATAATAGTCTAAGTCTTCGGCGGCATATTCCGGATCGGATGCACTGCTTCCCCTAGCGGCGTTTGCTAGGATGATTCTTCGGTCTCGATTAGGCTCTGGTGCTTAGAATTTGCTTCGTCCAGTTGTTGGCTAGTCTTCGTGCTTTGGGCAATCCTATCTTTCAAGTCTTGGTTCTCCCTGGCCAGAAGAGCTACGGCATCTGCGTAGACCTGCTGGCTCTTTTTCAATTCTTCGAGCTCTACCATCAGTCGGTGGGACTGGTTTGATCCCTGATTGGGAGTTCCGGCTTGTACCCCTACGGCCATAGTTCCCCCTTCGTCTACTGTGTGTATTAAGGGTGGTAGAGGATCAGCTTCAATTGTTGGTATCTCCAAGTTTGGTCCCCTCGGTTGAGCTTCCACCCGCGGTACTAAAACCACTGGTATGGTTTGATTCTGACCGTTGGTTGACGGCATTCCGAAGACTGGTGGATGTGCGGGCTGATGTGTCATAGATTCTGCCACCCCTTCTCTTTGTTGATGGATTTGGTTTGAAACCAAAGTCTTGTTAGCTTCTGTAGCCTGGAGGGCCGCAACAGTTGCGTTGTTCTTTGTGCTGCTTTGAGAGCCGCGGCTGCAATGGAGTTAGTGTTCATAGGTGAGGTGATTTCCGCAGCATCCTGCCTCTGAGTAGCTGTTTTAGCTTTGTCTCCGTTCTGCTTTCTTCGGGTCATGACCGAGGTAATCCTCGGTGTCTCTTTTCATGAGGCTTTGGTTTTTCCTTCCTCTAGTATCTTTTCCATTTTTAGTCCTTTTCTGCATAGGGGAATAAATAAAGAGAACCAAAGATATCCACGAGGATCGGGTTAGTGCCATTCGTATCCACAGAATTTGTGGAATAAAAGGAAATGAGCTGCCCAAGGGCCTTAATAAAAGAGAAACATAAAGACTCTGTCGGTCTAGTTTTCTCAATAAAAATCCTCTAATAAACAATCATGGACCTTGTTTTCAGACTACTTTTGAAAAGGAAAACTCTTGAAAAGGCAGATCCGTAGAGAGAACTCATGAATCTGGATTATTAAGTCTTAGTTTTAAAAGAAAAACGCCTCCCGTGCAAATCTGTGATAGATAGCCGTGGATTTGTCTGCTTTGAAACGGTGTTTGTGAAAATGAAGACCATGAACCCAGAATAAAAAAGGTTTTGAAAGCACGCTAAACCCATAATAAAAAAGGTTTGGAAAGCACGCTGAACCCAGAATAGGGTATAACCATAATGCGCGTTTAAGGTGAAATCACAGGATAAGATAAATCTTTTACCGGGACAAAGTCTCTGTTTCTAGCGCCAGATTGTGAACACATAAATCACGAAGCCATCTACGTGTTCACAAACAATATTCGCACACGTTCTAATTCTAAAATTGTACGTCGTAAGTGTAAAGGGGATGATTATATCGATTCATCTACTCAAAGCCTTCGATCTTGTCATTGTCTAGTCGAGTATTATCATAAATAATGTTCGTATGAAGGAATAAACAGAGAATCAAGTATAAATGTAAAGCACATGAAGTTCAGCGCTGAATGTAAAGTGCTGAAATGTAAATAAGACAAAGATTTACGTGGTTCGGCACCAAGGCCTACATCCACGGGACTGGTGTTTCACTATGTATTGAATGATTACAAAGATAGTCGAATGACTTTAGAGTATACATAGGTCTGCGGGAGTAGGGGGATTATTTACTCTTCCTATTTCTCTCTCCTATATTCTCCTATAATTGCTCTCGATTGGTCGACCCCTTCTCTCTTAGTGGAGAGGGGTATTTATAGGGTTGGAACGTGGGTCCTACTTCTGAGGTGCCGTTGTAATCCTATCTTCTTGTGCTTTGTGGCCATTACGCAGAGGTCTTCGACATATGCTGCGGCCTGAGCTTGAAAACGAAGGGTTATCCTTGCCTCTTCCACGAGATGATTGACACGTGTATATCTCTTCGGTATTTAATGCGGGTAGATGGATGTCTGCTCGTGTCAGACAAGTGTCTCTTTGTCTGGTCACATCTGTGTCAGTCAAATTTCCTCTCAGCCGTTGATCTGGGATCTTCCTCGGGATTGAGTGTATTAACACCCAAGGGATATTATCTGACGCTCCTCTAAGCCATCATACCTCTGTGATCCTCTGTCCCTAACCGTCAGATCTGCTGACCGGTGGCATCTTCTGATGAGATGCTTGTTGATATCTTGTTTTGCATGCCTTCCACGTGTCTCTTTCTGTACACGTGGTGATGATGAAAGGTGTACATACATTAGTGCTTAAGCAAATTGGGTTAGAATTATGATTAAGGAATTCAGACTTAAACAATAGATTCAGTCTTAAACAGGACTTCAGGGTCAAGCAAGATTTCATACTTAAATACCGGTTCAGACTTCAAATGAGATTCAGATTTAATGAAATAAACTTTCTTAATAGGTAATTCCATTACAAGGTCTTCTTCCATTTCTCTGATTCTCTCAATCCTCCTTATTTTCATATCCCTTTTCCCATCACTAAGCTCATCTCAAACTGGTAAAAAACTACGCGAAGATCAAAAATTTAGATACTCATTTGGTAGTGGACTATGTTATGGCTATTGATTATAACAATCTTATTATTCTACTTGAAGGTTAGCTACTTGGACAAGCAGAAGATTGAAGTTATAGTTAAAACAGTATATTACAAGTCAAACAATAACAAAGTAAGTTTTCAACTGTTGTATTCTATAACAATCATTCCAATAAGGAAAACAGTTACGGTCGATACTAATTGCGGTATTGCGGTGGTGATAGCTAGGTGGAGACGACAGTTTGGCAGTAGTTAAGGTGATCAAACTAGCAGATCCACAAAATCGTATTACTGTAAATGATGGGGCAGACTGGTGGTCAAGATTTGATGATGGTGATGGCAGTGACTAGTGAGGATTAGTAGGTGCTGGTTGTGGCAGTGGCATAATGATGTTGCCTTAAATATAAAAACTAAGATATGGAGAGATGATAAACAAATGCAAGCTACAAGGGTTATTATGTGGATGTAACAAGTTGGTAATGGTGCATATCTAATTCTAATTAAAAGACATGAGCAGCCTAATATCGGAATCACAACATAGAAAACTTAGTGAACCACCTCAAAAAGTACCACACTCACAACTTACAGGGAAACTATATTGGAAGTGAACACATCAAAAATTGAGAGATTGCAAGGATTTCGTTCTTACATCCCTCAGAAAGCTGGAAATTCCAGTCGTTAGAAGACCTCCAAAGTCCAAACTACATCAGAAACAAAATCAATAAAAAAACAATATACTTCCTCCGTTATTTTTTAATAGGTCAGTTTCTATAAATAAATATTTCAAAAAAATAGGCAAGTTTCCCAATTGGGAAAGTCAAATGTTACTTTAATTTTCTGGGACCACTTTTCTTTTAACTTCTTTTGATGACAAGTGTTATGTGGACCATTTCACTTATTTTTTTGGCTGACAAGTGTCATGGGGACCATTTCACTTCACTTCTTTTATTGACAAGTGTCTAGAGGACCACTTTCAATAATTAGTTCTCTTAATTTCCTTAATTTTCTCAAAAAAAATACTGGCCTATTAAAAAGTAACGGAGGGAGTATATGAAAAGCCAATTTTTTTTAAAAAAATAGAGGTGATTCAGATTTTGTTATCATTCTCAATTCTCGTAAAAGTCATGTTATTAAATATTCTCGTAATAAAAATCACACTGACAAAAGTGAGGTTTTGGTGATAGGAGTTCCAAGCAAAGCGGCTGTATAAACTAGCAAAATGTGCAATTAAAATGCATAATCAGGAACTAAATCTAAGCAACATACTTTTCAATTTAATGAAAATGCATCATCGATGTTAAAATTGCTGCATCAAAGTAATTAAAAGATAAGAAAAAAAATAAGAAGAAACCCTAGATTACCTTGAAAGAGCTTTGATCTATCCAGGGTTTTTGCGCAACTGATTGAAAGATAATTTCTAGTATTTTTGTTCAACTAATTGAAACGAAAAGATAATTTGTTCTAGGTGATTGAAAGATTTTGTTCAATTGTCCTGGGTTTATTTGAGGAGAACTTCAGCGTCTGATTTCGAGGTACGAAAGCCTATACATTTGGGCTCTCTTTTTCGAGGCGGTGGGAAACTTGTTTTTTTTTTCTTTTTTTTTTTTTTGTGTGTGAGAGTTTCACTCTTTATTTCGTGATAGCTGGATAACAACTAATTTTGAATTTGAATTTGAATTTTGAAGTTTGTGGAATCACCAACAGGTACTATCCCTATTCGTCTGGGCCTCTTTAATGTCAGGTCCACCCATTAAGAATCTCTACCAGGAGGTCCATAGTACAGTAGTTTTAAAGAAAACAAGTAAAGTGCACGTGCGTTGCACGTCGGCGAATCATAGTTTTTTTACATCTATCCTCCATATTCGCAGAATTATCTCCTCCTACAGCTGCTTCAGCAAGTTTTCATTTCCATTATCAGCTGATTTTCAGTTGATCCTGCTAATGCAATCATATCGCCGAAGGCTTTATCTCCTCCTTCAGCTGCTCAATGTTCTCGTATCAATTTTCCACGGGTTTTTGTAGCTCTTGATCAGTTGTACACTCCTGCAGAAACATTTAAGTTTTTTCCGGTTAAAAAAGAAAAATAAGCTTGTGTGGTATTATAGCACACTCCATAATGAAATCCGTCTCCGAAGTCCGAAGTAATTCTTGCAAGCCCAAAATCACAAATCTTCATGTCACAGTTTGAATTAAGAATCAAGTTTCTTGGTTTAAGATCTCGACCAAAACATTTGCAAGATATATTTATAAGAGTACATCCCAAAACATGACAGGGAATGATATTGTCATTTTTGATGAGACGAATGAATTTAGTGGAGATAACAATTTATACTGGGAAGCTATACTACAATTTAATTTCCTTATCTCGTTTTGCGGTTGTGTTTATTGAGTTTAGGTATCCCTTAAATATCTCTTTTGCAATGTATAAATTTTTATTGATCGTTCATGAAACAAAATCTCGAGCTTCTAGCGCGATAAATATTGTAGCCTTCTTTAAAGTGTTTCGATGTTTGGTTCCCAAATACTCAAGGAATTCGTCCTAATGAAGAAACGAGTAGCCTCTATAACATCTCTTATGCACACAACAACTCGCTGGAAAAAAAAAACTAGTCTCTCTTTCGAAACTACAAATTTAACGCATTGAAGAACGATAGTCAAATTACATACAAACCAAGAAAGAAAATTTCATGCTTAATGTGATAACATTACAAAAAATGTATCCAATCCATATGATTAAAACCAGTACTCCCAACAGAAAACCTCATGAGAGATTATAATTGAGAAACCACCTACTCTTCCATAAGTTTAAGAAATTATATACTTGTAGGGTTTTCCTTAATAATAATCCCTTATAGAATTTCCTACTCTTTTATAGTAAGTAAAAATAAACTTGTGGTGGTGGGGTTTTTGTTTGTCTTTTCCTTTAAATTTGTATAGGGGTTTCGATAACAGCATCTAAAAAGAAAAAAGAAATAATCAAAATCAAAATCCCTTCTTTGTGCGTGCTAGAAAAGAAATAAAATGTTAAACCTAAAGGATTTGTAATCAAATTATGCCCAAAATCTGTTTCTAACTGGTAACTTTATCTCACGTTTATCCTCCTAAATTATTTCGATTATGTCGTAGTATTTGTTTCCAGTTTTTTTAAGTCAATTTATGTGTACTGATTGATAAATTACCCCCATCTTGGAAAGATTTTCGTAATACTTTGCGTCATAAAACTAAGGAATTTTCTCTTGAAAGTTTGATTTCTAAGCTCAGGGTTGAAGAGGAAGCACGGAAATAAGACAGAAAGGAAGATATTCTTATCGTTTCCAACAATAAGAATCAGACTCAACCGAGTTTGAAACCTAAGAAAAAACCGATGAAACCTGACTAGAACCAATGGAAAGGAAAACCTAATCAAAACAAGAACCCACACCCATCAAGGAAATTTCAGAATTCTGATTCTGAGTTCCTTTGTTATGCCTGCGATAAACCAAACCACATGGCTAGAGATTGCAGGAATAACAAAGGAAAGAATAATGCTCAAGCTAATGTTGTTGAAAGCGTTATAATTGTCATGGTTTTTGATCCAGAGATTCACATGGTTGGTGGAACCGATGGGTGGTGGATAGACAGTGATGCTTCGCGCCATTGTTGTTTTGATAGGTCCCTATTTAAGACCTATGCAGAAATCAAGGATAAGAAAGTGTTGTTGGGAGACTCCCATACCACTATTGTGAAAGGTTCTGGTACGGTAGAACTGAAGTTTACTTCTGGGAAGACAATTATTCCGAAAGATTTCCTCCACACTCTAGAAATGAGAAAGAATCTTGTTTCCGGCTATCTTCTCAACAAGGCTGGGTTGTATTAAACTATTGGATCTGATGTTTACATAATTACTAAAAACTGAGTGTTTGAAGCAAAAGGTTATGCTGCTGATGGAATGTTTAAGCTTAATGTTGAAATGAATAAAATTGCATCTTCTTCTTATATGGTGTGTACTTTTAATGTTTGGCATGCTAGACTTTGTCATGTGAATATTAGATCAGTAGATACCATGAGCAAGCAAGGTCTTATTCCAAAAATATCCATACATGATTTTGAAAAGTGTGAATCTTGTAGTCAAGCAAAAATAACCAAGAGTTCCCATAAATCTGTTGTTAGAGAATCTGAGCCTTTAGAGTTAGTGCATTCTGATTTGTGTGAATATGAAGGTATACTAACTAGAAATGGAAAAAGATATGTCATGACTTTTATTGATGATTACTCTGATTATACCTATGTTTACTTGCTAAGTCATAAGAATGAAGCTATTGAAAAATTTAAGGTTTTTATTGCTGAAGTTGAAAATCAATTTGGTAGGAAAATTAAGAGATTTCGTAGTGATAGATGAACTAAATATGTTTTTAAACCATTCACTGAAATTTATGAATCTTATGGAATTGTACATGAAAAAACTGCTCCTTATAACCCTGAAATGAATGGAAAAGCTGAAAGAAAGAATCGTACTTTTACTACTCTTGTGACTGCATGTTTGTTGAGTTCTGGTGCTGCCCTCATTGGTGGGGAGAAATCTTGATGACTGTTTGTTATGTTTTGAATCGTGTTACAAATTCAAAAACAAAAATATCACCTTATGAACTTTGGAAAAACAGAAAACCTAATGTTTCATATTTTCGAGTATGGGGTTGTTTGGCTTATGTTCGTATTCCTGATCCTAA
Source organism: Papaver somniferum (assembly GCF_003573695.1). NCBI lineage: Eukaryota > Viridiplantae > Streptophyta > Magnoliopsida > Ranunculales > Papaveraceae > Papaver > Papaver somniferum. The sequence continues at coordinate 21,681,097 of NC_039366.1, forward strand.
AAGATCAAATCTAGCTAGTAAAGCTTATGAATGTGTTTTTGTTGGGTATGCTCAAAACAGTAAAGCTTATAAATTTTTTGATTTGAATAATAAAGTTATTATTGAATTTATTGATGTTGATTTCTTCGAAGATAAATTTCCTTTTAAATATAGAATTAGTGGGGGTTCTCTACCTAATACAAGTTCTGAACTTAGAATAGAAGAACTTAAAACTGCAGAAACTAGAGATGCTGAAATTGAACCTAGGCGTAGAAAAAGGGCTAGGATTGCGACAGACTATGTTTGTGATTTGAAGTTTATACCCTAGAGGAAGACCCTTCTAGTCTTCAAGAGGCACTTAACTCTCCTGAATCTGGTTTTTGGCAGGAATCCATAGATAATGAAATGGACTCCCATAATCTTAATGGAACTTGGCACCTAGCAGACTTACCCCCTGGTTGCAAAGCAATAGGTTGTAAATGGGTACTTAAAAGGAAGTTGAACCCTGATGGTACAATAGACAAACACAAAGCTAGGTTGGTAGCTAAAGGATATAGGCAAAGAGAAGATGTAGATTTCTTTGATACTTATTCTCCTGTTACAAGATTGACTTCTATTCGTGTTTTGATTGTTGTTGCTGCTGTGCATAATCTTTTTGTTCATCAAATGGATGTTAAAACAACTTTTTTGAATGGTGAATTAGAAGAAGAAATTTACATGGAACAACCTGAAGGTTTTGTTGTTCCTGGTCAAGAGCATAAAGTGTGTAAGTTAGATAAGTCATTGTATGGTCTGAAACAAGCTCCTAAGCAATGGCATGAAAAATTTGATAACTTGATGATTTCACATGGTTTCAGAATTAATGAAAGTGACAAATGCATATACTATAAGTTTGAAAACAATGCATGCACCATGATTTGTTTGTATGTGGATGATTTGCTGATTTTTGGTTCAAACTTGTCTGTGGTTGAAGAAACTAAGGATATGCTTAAGTCTAACTTTGAAATGAAAGATTTGGGTGAAGCTAGTGTAATTCTGGGAATTAAGATTACTAGAACTAATGATGGTATTTCTTTGGATCAGTCTCATTATATTGAAAAGATTTTAAAGAAGTACAACTATTTTGATTGTAAACCTGTGAGTACTCCTTTTGATGCTAGTGTTAAACTGTTTAAGAATACTTGTGATAGCATTAGACAATCTGAATATGCTAGTATAATTGGTAGTCTTCGTTATGCAACTGATTGTACTAGACCAGACACTGCGTATGCAGTCGGGGTTTTATGAAGGTTTACCAGTTGTCCTGGTTTGGAACACTGGAATGCAGTTCAGATGGTTATGCGGTATCTTAAAAAGACCGTTAACCTAGGATTACACTACAAGAGGTTTACTGCAGTCCTTGAAGGATATTGTGATCCTGATTGGAACTCTCTTTCAGATGACTCCAAGGCCACTGGTGGATATTTGTTTAATATTGTTGGCGGCGCTGTGTCTTGGAAGTCAAAGAAACAGACAATTCTGGCTCAATCTACGATGGAGTCTGAATTGATAGCACTAGCAGCAGCTAGTGAAGAAGCAGGATGGTTGAGAAACTTGCTTTCTCAAATTCATGTATGGGATAGACCGATACCAGCTATTATGATCCATTGTGATAGTACCGCGGCTATTGAAAAAGTACATAACTGTTTTTATAACGGTAAGAATTGACAAATGCGTCGAAAGCACAGGACAGTTAGAGAGTTTCTCACAACTAGTGTTGTACGTGTTGATCATGTTAGGTCGGAAGAGAACTTAGCGGATTCTTTGACGAAAGGATTAGCTAGAGAAAAAGGTATTATATACCTCTAAAGGCTGGGACTTTTTCCCATTAGAAGTTGAGTCATTTTGTGATGGATACCCACCTAGAAATAGGTTCAAAGGGAATAAAGATTCACAAATGATATGGAGATAGAATCATGCATCTTTCCCATGGCATGATATCCTGAAGCGGGTTAAGGTTGAGTTCTTTAACTCTTAATGAAGTCTATAGCTCTGTATAGAGTGGGGTACCAAGCTACATGAGTACCTTTGATAGACTCACCTATGTGAACGAGAAAGTGTGGCCGCTTTCTATGAGAACATGGGCAGTTCTCTAGAACATTCATTGAAACTGGGATGAGCACAAGGCTGTAATGTGCTGGCATTTAGGAATTTACTCTTAGTATAGTTGCGTGTGTATTAAGTAACCTGTTTTCTCCATAGAGTTCAAAGACATGTGTTCACTCTATATCAGAGTTCAGAGAATTTAATACTATGTAAAGGTTCAAAATCGAAAGATACCTTTACTTATGTACATAACTATACGGATCTTGCTCAGTGTTTTTTAAAAAACATATAAGTGGGGGATTGTTGGGATATATGGTTTTTTAAATGAATTATTTTATATCAAAAATTCAAGCTTGGCCCAGTGGTTAAGTATTTTGGGCCTTGAGGGTGAGGTCTCAGGATCAAATCCCTCCCCTACTGATTGGGTATATATTTATATATATATATAGTCCGGGAGCGGGGCCTTGGGGGTCTTGGGAGGTCTCTTGAATTTGGAAATTATTTTTTACTGTTTTTTTTTTTAAAATTCAAAATGTTTTTATAGGTTTTAATTACAGATTCAATTGTATTTATTTTGGCATAAATTACTTGACCGTTTTTGGACTGTTACACAGGATTTTATGGAGACAATTAAAACCAAAATTTATTTCCATTAATTTTTTCTTAATTGAGAAGGCTATAATAAGCCATTTTTGAGAGGCAGAGTGGGAAGAGTTTTCCATATACTATTTTTGTGAATCAAGAGACCAAGTTTTTTTTTGAGCAAGAATAAAAGAGTGAAAGTGATCGATTTCTCACTGTGTGCGTGAGAGATCGACGAGAGTTTTTTTTTCTCGGTTGTTTTATCCTGGGGACGTTGTGACAAAGAGAGACTGCTTGCACAAAACTCAAGGCAGAGCCACGAAACGTCTTAAAGAGAGCGACCTGGTCGTGACTCAGCCGATACCTTGGATTTTGTGTTTAACCCTTGTTTTGCAGGTGTGAAATCGGTAATTGTTCCAACAGCAGAACCATAACAACTGTACATTGATAAGGAACAAAGAAAAAGTTTGGTTTTATTTTTTATTTTTGGAAAATTTGATAGTTAACGGGGTTAAGTAGCAAAGTACACATGGCGCTCTATAATTGGTAGGGACAGAGGAACATGTAACTTTTGGCACAAACGATCTACACCCCAATTTTCAACTCCTCATTTGCATATAAAATATTGACTTTCCTTTTTGCTTCAAAAACCTGGCGTTATTACCTTGTGCCCATAAATGAAATAAAATTCCTTCATTAAACACGTCCATGCATATTAATATGGAAATATAATTTTATTTTTTCCAGCTCTGGATCTTTCACGTAATTAGTTCTCAAACTTGCGTTTTTATAAATTTGAGTCATTAACTACAAAATGACATCAGCTCATTTGCCTACTTGCATCTTCTGCGCACCAAATGGGATCGACCCACTAACTCGTACGGCATGAATTTTACTCAATTTCCCGGTTGTCCACGTTCATTCATAGGTATCTTGAGATAATTGATTTTTCCTTCATTTTGTTGGCGAAGTCCGCGTTTCGGTCCAATTGAGCTTTATTCATTAAATTCTACAAAACTAAACAAAATCATTAAAAATGACATGGTTACACACTCATCAATCAACCCGAAAGTTCAGCACACCAATTAACAACAAGTTATCAATAAGCGTTATGTCGAATCTACGAAATCCAATTAAATAATCTATACTTCGTAATACAAATATATCAAAGTTGTGTAAAATAACTAGTATATACTTCCTTGAAATTTTAATCATAATGAAATGATCAAGTCACTAATACTAGAGATTCATTAATATACTTTGTATGTTATGTTTTAAATCCAAACTACTTGAAAAAAATATAGATAAAAATGGAACAAGTCATTTTTGTATTACTAACCTCGAACAGAAGGATGATGTGTTTGTTGATGCCGATACATCTTCAGGTTCTTCAGAGTAACATGAGCAAGTCTAAAATTTTTTATTGTTCCTAGTCTAACTTAACAAAGTTGACTCTAATAATCTAATCAACTGGCTTCGAGTTTTGGAGCTAAAATATGACAACCAAACTTGACATACCAATGCTTGGTGGGTTCAACCGAGCAATGCTTGGTGGGTTCAACCGAGCAATGCTCTAACATGCTATTATGTGTAACTATGTAACTTGTAGGTGGAATTATCTTCCTCCACCACTTTGTAAATTTTACCATAATTAGTGAATGAATTTTCTCCCCTCTCGTTCAATGGAACGACCATATGTTACGTAATGTTTTAAAAGGTCAAAAGGAGAAACAAATAGTGAAGAGTGTGACGAATCTAATTTTTTGCACATATAATAATGTTAATTTGAAATTTTGTACGGAACCGACGGAATGGTAGATTTCACTGATTTACTTATAAACACGGAATTTACTCCGTTTAAACAACACAAAACCTAATCGGAGACAGAAAGTGAGAATAGGAGATCATGACAATTATGATTTAAGGGAATCCAAAGATATACTAAGCATATATAAAATTCAAAATATTGATGAAAGAGAGAGTTTTTAGGACACAATTGCAAGATATATTTTGTTCTTAAACTAGATGTTTTGGTTTTATAAATTTTTCTAGAATCTAGGGTTTGGTTTTGTACGAAAAGGGAAAGAAGTTGTATAAGAAAAGGAAAAATAAAAAAAAAAAGAGAAAGCGGACTGGACTGGTCTGGTCTTCCTTGAGAAAACCCACGAAGCAAATTTGTCCGTCAAGGAACTGACAAGTTTGGCGAGATATGCTGAGCTAATTCAAGTGGTGTAACGCGACCCATTTACTTATTCCATTCTACCTTGGTCTGTGGTGATTTTTTTGTGCTATTTGGCAAGCAGTTTACACGGAAACTTCTACAACTTGTTGGAATATGAAATACAATTATATAAGTGAGTCTATTTGAAGTCCAATAACCAAGTGACCTAGCTAGGCGGTGTGTCAATCTCGTGAAGAGATTTATTTTATATGTCATTTCATCTCTCGAGAAGTTCAAGGTTAAACTTAACATAAACTTGATTAGAAAGAGTAAAATTTTGTTGTAACCCAAACTTCCTATTATAACTCAACTTATTATAGCAAAAAAAATTCTTAATATAATTACTACATTTAATATTAATTTTATTATAAAATACACCTCATATGAACTTTGTTTTTCGCATAAGAATATTTTTAAATAAGTATATGTTTTATAACTTTATTAAATAAGTATATGTTTTATAAGTATATTGAAAAAGCGGGGTCTAACAATACCACCCAATATTTCGCTTAGCAATCTGTATGGACTAACTCCGAAACACTTTCTAGAGAATCAACTAGATAGTCAGACTCAATCTAGGTAAAAGTATCTCAAGGAGTTAATATCTCTCTCTTGTTTTGATTCACTCAAGCTAATAGAAATCAGCGAGTCTATAATCAAACACAAGGAATAACTTGGACGGTACCAAAGACCAATGTCCAAGGATCAATCAATATCAATCAACAACCAAAGGTCGGATTTGCTGATTGATTCAAACGCACAACCCGTATTATTTCAATTATATAAACAAATATAATGCGAAAATAGAAATAACACAGACATCAGAATTTTGTTAACGAGGAAACCGCAAATGCAGAAAAACCCCGCAACCTAGTCCAGATTGAGTACACACTGTATTAAGCCGCTACAGACACTAGCCTACTCCAAGGTAACTTCGGACTGGACTATAGTTGAACCCCAATCAGTCTCCCACTGATCCAAGGTACAGTTGTACTCCCTACGCCTCTGATCCCAGCAGGATACTGCGCACTTGATTCCCTTAGATGATCTCACCCAAAACTAAGAGTTGCTACGACCCAAAATCGCAGGCTTTAACAACAAACAAATCTGTCTCACACAGACAAGTCTATCAAAGGATCAATCTGTCTCCCACAGAAAAACCCTAAAAGTTTTTGTTTCGTCTTTTGATAATAATCAAGGTGAACAGGAACCAATTGAGAATCCGGTCTTATATTCCCGAAGAACATCCTAGATTAATCAATCATCTCACAACAATCTTAATCGTATGGTAGAAAAACAAGATGTCGTGGAATCACAAACAATGAGACGAAGGTGTTTGTGATTACTTTTTATATCTTGCCTATCGGAGAACTCTCACGATCTCAAGCCAATCAATATGATTGTACTGTTACGATAGAAGATGCAACATCAGATCATACAACTACGATAAAAGTAGTATCAGTCTGACTTCACAATCCCAATGAAGTCTTTAAGTCGTTAAACTGGTTTTAGAAGAATAAAACCAAAGGTTATAGGAGAAACGACTCTAGCACGCAAACTAGTATCACACGTAAGGTGTGGGGATTAGTTTTGCACAATACTAGATGTCTCCTTTATATAGCCTTTCAAATCAGGGTTTTACTTTAGTTACAAAGCAATCAATATTCACCGTTAGATGAAAAACTGATTTAGATTCAAGCTAATATTTCTCAACCGTTAGATCGAAAACTTAGTTTGTCATACACAAATGACTGTACGCTTCTAGGTTTGTTAACCGCACCCAAACGTGTACATTGTTGGTTCAACAATAGTCTACCCAAAGAGGTTAACCATATGAGCGTTTCATACCAACCATGTTCTTCTTCACCATAACTAGTTCAATTGACTCAAATGAACTAGTTAAGAGAGTTGTTCAATTGCAAGGAAATCTCATGTAACTACACAAGACACAATTGGAGCAAAGATGATTTGATTCACTCGAATCGGTTCATGAACTTTGATAGCCACAGTTTGCAAATGCATTCCTTAGTCTTTTAAGATTAAGTTCAGAAATCATCTTCTGATATATAACCTTCTCAAGTTCGTAGACTAGGTTCGCGGACTTAAGACACTGGATAGAGTTTACAAACTCCAGCAGAAATTCTCGGGTTCGAGAACTACGCCGGTTCTCGGACTTGGCTCACGCAAGTAGTTTGTCAACTCCAGCAGAATTCTCGGGTTTGATAACTTCGGCAGTTCGCGGACTGAGTTCGCGGACTTGGCACTTGCCATACTTCCGGTTCTCTTGATCAACAAAGTTCGAAAACTTCGGTTCAAGGAATCCATTGGTTATGTAATCTAAACTCTTATTCCAATCATTGAAACATTCTTAGAGGACGTTATATAGTTGTTACACTATTTCTCGTCAAACCAATTTTCAAAGTGATTGTTATATTCATGACTTTCGTCACTAGGTAAAGATAAACTTGGTCGAAGCGAAAAGCTTACCAACACATATTTCGAGATATAGATAGGCGAGGTATACTCGGCTCGAAATACCAAATGTGTATGATCTAGTCTATATATATAGCATACGACTTTTGTCTCAAAGAATATGAGATAGAATAGATAGACTTTTGAGTGACAGATAAGTTCAAGTCTCCACATACTTTTTTTTCGAGAAGTTCCATCGGTTCCTTGAGTAGATCTTCTACTTGTATGATGAATCGCCATGAATTCTTTGAGCTCAACTACACTTACTATCTTAGTCTGATACTTAGCTATAAGAGACTAGAAATCAAGACTTATAGTTTTGATCACTAACATTGAAAAACATGCTTGAGATAGCAACACATGCGAGTTTGACCGAGCAGTGCTCTAACAATCTCCCCCTTTGTCAATTTTAGTGACAAAACTATCAATACATATGGAATACAAAAAAGATAATGAAACTTTAGTATCTCCTATTCCACATGTCTAATCTTCAACATTCCTCGAAATCTTCGTCACTTCCAAGTACTCCAATGATCCCAAAGGTTGTAAGTATAGCATCACCGTTGTTGAAGATCCATAGCTATAACAATGAGAAAGCATCGGTCTCGATCATTGTTATACAGTGTCATAGTATTATTAAACAGTGTCAAAGTCCAATTGTATCGCAACTTCAACAATAAGACTATGGTGATATGTATCAGTCCCCCATAGTCAATACTCCATCTCACATGAAAACCACTCCCCCTTACACAATGATCCGAAAACCATATGTATTTGTAGTGTGAACTACATATTAATTCTCCCCCTTTTTGTCAATAAAATTGGCAAAGGTACAAGAACGAGATCATAATGAAATTTTCATAAGAGACATTTCATGACTGAGAGAAAGAAACACACATCATCTTATTTAGATGCAATCATATAGCCGAAGCTAACATCATTCATCAAAGAGTTTAAAGATACAAGATAACCCCTATAACATTCCACAGCTGCACACCCCTCAAGATATGACCATTAAGCACAAGTTCAAAAGAACTCTCCCCCATTTGATGTCATTCTCAAGGAAACAACAACGAGCGACCTTAATTTCAAGAGAAACGAAGGATTTTATTGGACACCAAAATCATGAGAATGATTTTTATATCCAAAACTCAATCAAATTATTCATAAGTAAACCCATGAATAATCTAATTGGAATACATAATCAAATTAACCACAAAGATGATCAATTTAGTTCATTGTGGTCAACATAAGTAAACTTACGGAGCAACGACTAACATAACCATTAGAAAATGATTAAGATAGCCGTTCATATACTCAACACAAGAAAAACTCATGGAATATATGAAAACTCAACTAGACTAATTACAAGATATCCCATAATTAATCTAATTGAAATACACAATCAAACTAATCACAAATGTAATCAATTTAATTTTAATTTGTTTTGCTCGACATAAGAGAACTTACGGAGCAATAACTAAATAACCAAACAAGATGATTAGTTTAGTTCACAAATGCTCAACATAAAGTATCTTACGGAACAACCAACCAAGCTAATAAAAAATTAATCAACTTAGTCGTATCGTGCTCAACGTAAGACACATTACGGAGCCTCACGGTAATACAAAAAGGATGGATCCATGAAGATCTATACCGTGGAATACACAAGGATTCATTCTATCTTCCATCACTATTTGCATAACGATATTTAATAGACATAATCCTTAGATACAAAAGATTTTAATCTATCTTCCGTCAAGGGTTGAAAATATAGGCTTAACTTTTGTATATGTCAAAAGTCTATTCATTCTTAAACCAATACATGAATACCGATCGTGAACGACTTTACTTTTGACAAAATATGGGACAACAAAGTTCACGGACACAAATATCCCATAAAAAGTTTCAATATAACAAAATCAAAAATATTGCAAACCATCATCCTCCAAATAGTTTTATAATTTTAAACCAAAAAACCTAAAAACAAGAAGATGAAAATAATAGCTATGTGTAGTCACAATCATCGCTATTCAAAGCACTAGTTATTCTTCCAACTAAGCCAAAAATAAGACATAGTAGGAAACAATAGTAAATCAAAAAACTAAAGGAAAACATACTCCAGTACACTTTCCGAACACGAACTAAGATCATATGGACGGTTCAGGAACTACACGAGTCATGGGGTCTTTGAGCTTGTGAAAGACAGCATTCATTGCAACATCGGAGTGGTGATTCTCTTTGCGAAGATCATTGATGCATGACTTTATGAGACCAAGGTCAGTAGTAACCTTTTTCAACTCAGTTTTCAAAGCATCAAGGTTTTTCAGAGTAGCAATGAGCTCTTGTTTTGCTTCTCCAAAATACTTAAGAAAGTCGTGAACAACTTCAGCAGAAATCATATCATCCTTTTCAGCATCCTCATGTACATAGGCAAAGTAACATGAAGCATTGGGATGATCTTCGTCTACAAGAGTTCTTTTCTTCTTAGACTCGACAACAACTTCTTTGTCAAGGAATCCTCTTGCGAAACCACCATAGCAAGATGAAGAAGAAAACATACTTGATAACCCAGAAACCAACCTAGAGTATGCGTACGTGACTTTTGAAACTCACAAGTTGGTATATAAGGGTCTCTTAGAGAAGATATTCTAGGGTTTTCTTAATAGTTGACTTGTGCCAGAACACGGGTATCCGTTCGAGTACAACATGACCCAGAAAAAGAAGCCCAACAAAAATAAAAAATAAAAACATGGCTTTTTAAAAGAAAACTTTTGAACCTGGATGTAGAAAGAACCAAGATTCAACGGAGGAATTCCTAAAGAAAATGAGAAGTAACTTTAGACCAAAACAATACTCTAGGCACAGCAAGTCTGCAATCGTTTCGCTATGGACGATAAGAAGATAGCTCAACTTAACAGATGCGCATGCCGAAAGTATACTTGAATATCAACACATCTCAACAGGGTTTTTATGAGTAAGCTCTTTAAACCTTGTGATTAATTAGTACAGGTATGAGCAATATGCTCCTCAAGAGATTTGTGTTTGTGCACAAGTTTCTTTTTCCTTCCGAGACGTTTAAATGATCCCTTGTTATGTGAGAAATTATCATAAAACTTACTGTCATCAAAATACGAGACATAGTTTAAGTTCTTACCAGAAGAATTTTGGTTTGATGAGGAAGACAACCTGTTGACGAATTCTTTATACCCTTCAATTATCTTCTTCATATTATCTCTCAATTCATCAATATTTCTTCTTTCATCTGAACTTTCTTTCTCAACAGGGGCAATGTTATTTTCAGAGATCATCACACGATCTTCCTTTAGATGATGTTTATTCAGATGTCTGTTTTGTTCTCGAGTGTTTGAGGAACTCATTGAACTGACTTTCCTGGTAACATACACAGGGTAGGTACGAAAACCAATTGGTTTAGACATACAAATGTCAGTTACACATTTAAGAATCAATTCTAAGGTATGTTGAAGTTGAAACCAAGGAGTTTTCTTCAACTTAGAGGTTCCCTTTTGTTTCACCGAATTCTTTGTTTCACAAACAAGACATAATTTCTGATCATCAGAATGATTAGATAGGACAGACTTAAAACCATCGTTAGAAGATTTCCTCCCTTCATTTGATGTGTATCCATTTTGATTGATGGCGACTCCAGGCACATTCGTTTTACAAGAAGGGGTTTCTGTTTTTGCTTCTGAACATGAACCATCTTTTGTGTCATAAGTACTTGGTATATTAGATTGCTTTGAGCATCCTTGAATGGAGAGTTTACTCAAGCGATGTTCAATTTCCAAGACATCTTTTCTGAGACTAGATTCAAGAGACGTACACGATGACTAAACATCAGAGTTTCCTTTGGATTTGCAATCTTTTATTACACCAAGTAGAACATCGACATGATGTTTTAACCGATTAAATCTATCAGCTTGGATTCTAGCAAGGTTTAGAATCACTTGACTCTCTTCAGTTGTTTCCCTTTCAATTGAAGGGTTATCGGAAAAACACATGTCGGTGTTAGTCTGTCTCGTCAATGTGGAAGGTTTATCTAAGTACAAGATAGTAGAACCCTTCTTTTTAGAATTAGACAAGATAGAACTCCTATTTCTGGTATTGCGTTTATCAGAGATAGTACTCTTATCCATAGAGTCAGATTGCTACAAACACAGACTTGTGAGGTCTTAACGTGTTTTCCTGCTCTGATACCAATTGAAAAGGCGTGGGTCTAACAACACCACCCAATATTTCGCTTAGCAATCTGTATGGACTAACTCCGAAACACTTTCTAGAGAATCAAACTAGACAGTCAGACTCAATCTAGGTAAAAGTATCTCAAGGAGTTAATATCTCTCTCTTGTTTTGATTCACTCAAGCTAATAGAAATTAGCGAGTCTATAATCAAACACAAGGAATAACTTGGACGGTACCAAAGACCAATGTCCAAGGATCAATCAATATCAATCAACAACCAAAGGTCGGATTTCCAATTGATTGATTCAAACGCACAACCTGTATTATTTCAATTATATAAACAAATATAATGCTAAAATAGAAATAACGCAGACACCAGAATTTTGTTAACGAGGAAACCGCAAATGCAGAAAAACCCCGGGACCTAGTCCAAATTGAATACACACTGTATTAAGCCGCTACAGACTCTAGCCTACTCCAAGCTAACTTCGGACTGGACTATAGTTGAACCCCAATCAGTCTCTCACTGATCCAAGGTACACTTGTACTCCCTACGCCTCTGATCCCAGCAGGATACTGCGCACTTGATTCCCTTAGCTGATCTCACCCACAACTAAGAGTTGCTACGACCCAAAATCGCAGGTTTTAACAATAAACAAATTTGTCTCGCACACACTAGTCTATCAAAGGATCAATCTGTCTCCCACAGAAAAACCCTAACAGTTTTTGTTTCGTCTTTTGATAATAATCAAGGTGAACAGGAACCAATTGATAATCCGGTCTTATATTCCCGAAGAACAGCCTACATTAATCAATCACCTCACAACAATCTTAATCGTATGGTAGCGAAACAAGATGTCGTGGAACCACATACAATGAGATGAAGGTGTTTGTGATTACTTTTTATATCTTTCCTATCAGAGAACTCTCACGATCTCAAGCCAATCAATATGATTGTACTGTTACGATAGAAGATGCAAGATCAGATCACACAACTACGATAAAAGTAGTATCGGTCTGGCTTCGCAATCCCAATGAAGTCTTTAAGTCGTTAACCTGGTTTTGGAAGAAGAAAACCAAAGGTTAAAGGAGAAACGACTCTAGCACACAAACTAATATCACACGTAAGGTGTGGGGATTAGTTTTGCACAATACTAGATGTCTCCTTTAAATAGCCTTTCAAATCAGGGTTTTTCCTTAGTTACAAAGCAATCAATATTCACCGTTAGATGAAAACCTGATTTAGATTCAAGCTAATATTTCTCAACCGTTATATTGAAAACTTAGCTTGTCATACACAAATGACTGTATGCTTCTAGGTTTGTTAACCACACCCAAATGTGTATATTGTTGGTTCAACAATAGTCTACCCAAAGAGGTTAACCATATGAGCGTTTCATACCAGCCATGTTCTTCTTCACCATAACTAGTTCAATTGACTCAAATGAACTAGTTAAGAGAGTTGTTCAATTGCAAGGAAATCTCATGTAACTACACAAGACACAATTGAAGCAAAGATGATTTGATTCACTCGAATCGGTTCATGAACTTTAATAGCCACAGTTTGCAAATGCATTCCTTAGTCTTTTAAGATTAAGTTTAGAAGTCATCTTTAGATATATAACCTTCTCAAGTTCGCAGACTAGGTTCGCGGACTTAAGACACCGGATAGAGTTTACAAACTCCAGCAGAAATTCTTGGGTTCGAGAACTACGTCGGTTCGCGGACTTGGCTCACGCAAGTAGTTTGTCAACTCCAGCAGAAATTCTCGGGTTTGAGAACTTCGGCAGTTCGCGGACTGAGTTCGTTGATCGCTGTCGTATGCGCCAAAAATAATTTCACTTTCTTACTCAATTAAATTTAAATGAAGTATGTGGTAAGAAGGAGTTTGTTCCCACAGAGAGGCTTTTGTTGTTATAAAATTTCAATTTCTTAGTAACAAAGGGGGGATTTTTATTTTATCTAAGCAATAAAATAGAGCAAAGCAAATAAAATAATTTGAATAATCAATAAAGAGAAGATATTGGTCACGAGATAGTATCATTCACAAACATGTATTTTCATCAATGACTAGAATTGGAATTTTAATCTCTCATTTACTAAAAGTCCTAGGATATCTTGATCGCAAGTGTATCCCGCTAATTCCCTGATTTCATCACAACCACAATAAAAGATGCATATGTGAATTCTTCCTAGAAAGCAACCTAAAGTGTAAAAGCACAATTAAGTTTAACTCCCTAAAAGCTTTAAGTTTTATGGAATAAGACTAATCAAGGTAATCAAACGTGTAAAAGCACTAATTCGATTTAACCAAGATTATGATTCATTTGTGACTAGTAGGATATATCACTACAAGCACTACCCACAATTATGCTACTTAGAATCAGGGATAAACAACTTTTTCGTATTGAAAACCCTAATATAGCTTTAGAAATGAATGCAAATCGGATAGATTCCGGACTCAACCAAACAAACAATCAAATCATATAACAATATAAACCATGAATTATAAACAATAAAGTTGAGACAAAACTAATTCATTGAATCAAATATCATTTGTGAAATCCACTTTATCCTATAACCAATAATAATGTTTAGTTACTCATAGCAATGGAGTTCATCATAATCATTTTCATAAAATAAAGAAATGAAAAATATACGAAAGCAAACTCTAGTAGAATCGCCGCTCTCCTCCAAAACTCCAAGTTGAAAAATACGTGATCCCCAAAGTTGTAGAAAACTTTCCTTTTTGTAGCTCTTCTTAGGTCAAGTCTTCAAAAGATTAAGTCCAATCTCCAAAGTCCAATAACAAGATATCCACCAAGCCCATATGTGAGGAGTACCCAAGTGAAAATATGTCCCAAAAGAGGTCACCGGAAAACTGGTACATGTGCCGGAAGTTGGCCGGAAAATTGACCGAAAAAGTGTCTCATGTGACCGGCAAAGTCCACCCGGTCACCGGTCAAACATGCTAACTCGGGAAGCCAACTGAGTCAACTCTGAGTCAGTCAACTCAGCTGAGTCAGGGGATTAGTCAGAAGCTGAGTTGAATGAGTCAGGGTCTAACTAGCCTTGACCTGAACCATTGCACGGGCTTGAAGTTGTGCTCCACCATCATTGTGCTTCACCAGTGCAAATCCATCCACTATGACTGTTCATCCTGCAACTGCTACTGCATCACAACTCTAACATATAACTGCATCTGCACTAGCTCACCAACAGACATCCTGCAATATCTTGCTCAATCTCAGCTTTCTTCCAGCACCAACACTGTTGTTGCAGCCATCAGAACCCATTAAGCTCATTATTCCTAGCCAGCACCTACTGCAACTCCTGTTCCTTGTATCTGCTCAACATCTCATGCTCTAAAACCACTACAAGCTCAACAAGTCTCAATGCCACTGCCATTGTAGTAACGTCAGTTCATCCACACATACCCAGCACACTGACATCTTAACCTGCAACTGCATCTTCTCAGTCTAGTCTTGCTTCAGCTTCAACTCTGTTGCAGCACAACAACTCCAATACCTCGACATAAAGCCAACCACCATTATATTACCGCTGCACCTGCAATTGCTTGCAACAACAGCAACTTCATTATGCCAATGCAATAATCCTACACATTCATCTACACAACTAGCAGCATCAGCTCGACTTCAGTTCATACAACCCTTCAGCCAAACCACCAGCACTTTCCATCTACTCTCTGAATTCAGTTCTAGACTGCAACTTCACATACAACCTCAACATCAAACACAGTCTAATCCACTTCCATTTCAGCTCCACATGCTTATCACTCAATTGCAACCAACTTCAATGTCATTCCCTGTAATTTCAGCCCACTAATCTTCATAACAACACATAAATTGAGCCATTCCTCCATAACCTGCACCTTCTTGCAACCTGCCATCACCTGCAACCACTGCACTTTCTTCTTGTCTCAGTTGCAATTGCAGCTGCAAAACTCATCCAACAGCAACAACTGCCATTTGAATTGCAGCTCATCATAAATCCATGAGTACCGACAAAACTGCAACAACACTACTGCACTCTGTGATACTCAGCACATTATACTTCATAACCACCATAACAGCCAACACCCGCAGCTCAGTTTCACACACTCATTCACTCAACAAACCTTCAGTTCTTGGTTTCTGCAATCAGACCACCAGATCAATTGCTTCACAACTCCTGGCACATCTCAGATTCATCTCCAACTCACATATAGCTCCTTCCCTGTAATTCAACCAACACCACAACGGCAGCTTCACATCCTCAGCTGCATTCTCGAACAATTTCTCTGCTTAAAATCCAACTCCATCATCAACCATATTTGACATAATTCTTGACCAAATCATCACAAATTCTAGTCTATCTGCTGCCATCTTGGAATCAAAGACAACCCCATGTTTTTAAACTTTCTCAACACTACAGACCCGTCTTCTAAATCACACCAGGACTCATCCTCGACCTGAATTCTTCTGGTTCTTCTCTTCAATCAAAACCCTAACTGTAAATAAGAATCCAGAAAACATCACAGATCCATTACTCTAGTTACTTCATCTAAATCTTCATGAATTCTTCCATCGAACCCTAATCGATCCCCACTCTCATCTCTGAACAGGTTTGAATTTCTTCCTTAAACTCCAACAGCCACAGATTCTCCATCAAACCCCTTTGAAATCAGTCGACATCTTCAACATTTCTTCCATCTAAGCAGATTCCAACACAAACCCTAAACTGAAATCTTGATTCGTCACCTGTGTAAGCTTTTACCAGCAGATGAATCTCTTGATTTTACATCGGCAACCTCCAATTTCTTCTTTTAGTGGTTGCAGTTCTTCCTTGATTTCTTCTTCATTAAACATCACCATTTCCTGAATCGACTGCACTTTAATCTTCATTACCTGCTCAGCTCAAGACCCCTTCGAATTCTCTGAGTTTCTACTCTTAATTTCTTTCTATCTATTTTTGAGTAACAACAGCAGCAGCCGCTGCTTTTTCTCCTTCTAAACTTCAGGGCAGTGTAATAACAATGATTGACTGAGAGAAAGAGAACTCTCGATTTAGGGTTGTGCATGCTAGTGGATATTTCCACCCTTGTACGGTAGATAAGGGCCAACCTCAAATAATTTGGCCTGTCAGTTATGAGAAACTGACAGTTCATTCTTCACCTCCTCCTTGTGCAACCTAGCCTGCTCCAAGTATGACTCGCCTGTGAATCAACCTTTTTGTCCTTTACGTTCCAAATGGGGGTTTCCTCCTTATTTTGCTCATAATGACTCCATTACACCTAATAAACTCAAAAGCAAACATAAGATACATAATTTACAAGAAAACTTAGCAAAGAAAGCATAAATACTAGATATAAAAGTAGGTGTTTTACAACACCTATCATTCGCGGACTTGGCACTTGCCATACTTCCGTTTCTCTTGATCAACAAAGTTCGAAAACTTCGGTTCAAGGAATCCATTGGTTATGTAATCTAAACTCTCATTCCAATCATTGAAACATTCTTAGAGGACGTTATATAGTTGTTACACTATTTCTCGTCAAAACAATTTTCAAAGTGATTGAAACATTCATGACTTTCGTCACTAGGTAAAGATAAACTTGGTCGAAGCGAAAAGCTTACCAACACATATTTCGAGATATAGATAGGCGAGGTATACTCGGCTCGAAATACCAAATGTGTATGATCTAGTATATATATATAGCATACGATTTTTGTCTCAAAGAGTAGGAGATAGAATAGATAGACTTTTGAGTGACAGATAAGTTCAAGTCTGCACATACCTTTTTGTCGAGAAGTTCCACGGGTTCCTTGAGTAGATCTTCTACTTGTATGATGAATCTCCATGAAGTCCTTGAGCTCAACTACACTTACTATCCTAGTCCGAGACTTAGCTATAAGAGATTAGAAATCAAGACTTGTAGTTTTGATCACTAACATTGACAAACATGCTTGAGATAGCAACGCATGCGAGTTTGACCGAGCAGTGCTCTAACATATATAACTTTAAATAAGCATAAGATTAAACTTTAAATAAGTAAATGTTTTATAAATACACTATATCTAGTATGTCATAACAAGTATATAATATGATAAACATTTTAAAACTTTATGTAAATACATTATATGTGCATGTCTATATATCCTAAAACACTTGTTGATGCAAAACAATCACTAATAAATCTTGATTAACATGGCGATGACCCCAAGACTAAGAAGAAGATTATCTAAAATTGTTGTTTAGGTAGTTTCCATTTGCAAGGTTTTTGATAGGCACATTTTTGTGTCTTATATAATCTCAATTGTATATATTATTAGTGCTCGATTTTATATTTATTATGGCTTTTTATGTCCCTGTAGGTATTTTTGGAGAAATAAGCTTTTGCGGCGAAATTGGCTAAAAAAGTGGTTTTTGCGCTCGTGGGAGAAAATTACTATACATACTCTCACTTTGGATAAGGGGTAACCTAATTACTAAGGGGTGACCCATTTCCAGGCATCTGTTAAAGGGAGACCAGCCACAGATAAGGGGCAGTCATCTTCAAGAATTCAAAATATGCTTTTTGGCGGGAAAACAAGTTCACTCACTGGCAGAGTTGGATTCGACTTTTGGACGCGTCTGGCAGAGATTCAATCACGAAGCTTGTTTGGGTTTACTCCCTAGGCCTAAACAGGCCTGGTGAAGTCTTTGAATTGCACCCAAATTGGCTAGAAACCGAGTTGGAGCTAAACAGGGAAAGTATTTTTACACGGACCTTATTGAGCTTATTTTTAGAAGTTCTAGAAAGACTAAAGACCTAAAACTCTTTCCAAAGATACATATCTATGTAAGGAAGAGCTTGAGACAATCGGGAAAGCTCATAAATGCGTGGAACGATTTAGAGAAGAGATTATTGCCGTAACTGCCAAGGAAGGAAAGAAGAGATTTCGAGGAGTTTTGGGGAGATCAGATCGCTCTGTTGGCTATATATAAGTTTCTGGGAGTTCAAGGGAGATGGTCGAACAGTTTGGGGAAAGTTTAGAACACCACAGAGTCGAGAAATCGAAGTTGCAGGAAGTCGAGTTCTGCTGCTGCTGCTGAAGAACACGAAGAACATTAGAGCCTTCAGAGCAGTCTTTTATTCAACAACATATATTTTCTATCGTTTCCTGTAACAGCACCTATTGCAACAGTTCTCTGTAACAGTGGGTTATGTAACAATTATAATTGTTACAAACACACTGCTTTATACCTCTTCTTCAATAAAACACCTTTTTGAGCTATGGATTATTATTTTGAGCGTGTTTTCACCATGAAGAGCTAAACCCCTTAGCCGAGGCGACGGAGGAAGCCATTATTCCATGAAAAGTGGTATATTTCTATTTTAATTAATTCTTGCAATTTCTTTTATGATTATTTGCATGGAACTAAGATTGGAAAATTGATTTTTATTGAATGATTGTGATCCGTTTTGATGGAGCATGCTTAGTTTAAGACTTTTGAAATTTCATGCTTGATGTATACAATTGTTACTTCAAAAATCTACTAAAGGCAATATATTAGAATCACTTTAAACGCAAAGAATTGCATGAATATTGATTAGATTAAATCACTTAATTGGTCAATGGTGGAATCTTGAGTCTTGGTGCTTTTTATAATCTTGATAACAACTTTATCTTGAGTTTTTATTTTAATTTAAATCTAAAACAAATCTCCACAAGTCTGAGTGAACGACAACTTTACTACCACTTTCTACAACAACATAAAAACCACATCAATTTTGGCTATGTTGTACTAAATTATATCTACAGAATGTGATGTTGTAGTATGACTTAAGAAATGATGGCTTATTATTAACAAATTGAAAATGGTACAGAAGAGTTTTTGGTTGAAATAGAAAGGCGGTCACTTGATTTGCTCTTAACTTCTAACTTTCCCTCGCTCCCTTGAGTGTTTCTTACTGATTTTTGTAATGAATTCTGCTTAGTCATTTGATGTGTACACATGTAATTTTTTATTTTATTTTTTTATATCTTTAGTTACTGAGTAATATAATATATGTACTCTAAAAGGGTGATGTTTACATATCAATTTCTTCTTGCTTCTTCTATGTTTCTATTGTTTTTCTCACTTCTTATTTGAAATTCTTCTCTTCTAATTTATTTGTTTCACTTTGATTTCACTGAGATGTGATAAGTTTGCACATATCTTTCCTTCTTTTTTCCTGATAATTGCATATGTTGTTTGTTGTTTAGGTTCTCGTTGGTTCA
This sequence comes from Papaver somniferum, assembly GCF_003573695.1. Lineage (NCBI taxonomy): Eukaryota > Viridiplantae > Streptophyta > Magnoliopsida > Ranunculales > Papaveraceae > Papaver > Papaver somniferum. The sequence continues at coordinate 21,700,903 of NC_039366.1, forward strand.
GTAGAAGGGGTACATTGATTATTTGAACAAATCTAACAGTAAAAATGGTTCTATCATGTGATAGCCGTGCAACGTACATAAACAATGATACTAAATCTGTAGAAGTTATAACATCCCCTGTGGGAAATGGCTGGGAACGTAAGTTTATTTCATCTCAATCTTAATTTCCTCAGATTAACCCGTTATATGGATCCTCTTAATACCAAGATCTATTATATTTATATATTATTTGTTGTATTGATCAAATAAAATTCCTTAGTTTTCTGCTTCTTAAAGCTTTGATATTAGAATTGAATTGTTGAATGCGGTAAAAAAGTGTTACAAAAAGTCGTTCATTATGGAAGACTATGTTATCATCTTGGTTGGTCCCTTACGTGAGGCAAGTGAGATTATTATTTCCTTAAAGGATGCAGCTAAGGAGAAAAGACAAGCTGGCTTTAAAGTTGATATTGATTTCTTATTGTCATATTTGAATGTAAAGATGGATGCTTCTTGTGCTTAAAAAGAGATTGAGTTGATGTCACGAACTCGTCTTATCATGGTTGGGTTGGATTTGGACAACAAACTGAAGATTATATTATTTGGTTTTCGTTGTGGTGGAACGATAAGTGAGAAAGGAGATGTTTCTGAATTCCGGTGTGAGACCAACAACATTCTTCAAGAAAAGGAAGTCTGAAAAATTACCTATAGATATGTTTGGGCCACATATAATCGAATCCTCAGAGTACCAGCAAGAGAATGAAGATTGCATCCTAGTCATTAAGAGAAATAGTCGACGTGGTACCGTAGACTTCAAATTTAAACTCTTAGAATCTCCAGTTCAACATTTTTTTTTCAAATATTTTGCACAACTGATAAAACATATGAGTATTTTATGATTAATAAAATGTATTTCGGATCAATTTTAGTTGCTTGATGAATTTTTATGAATGGTTATTAATACGAATTTTGTTACACATGATACAAATAGGTGTCTGATAGGTCCCCAAAGATTCACTATAGTAGGTGGCCAATATTGCATCCCCATAAAGGCAAAACAACACAGGGAGATGAAAGATTTTCTCGTATTTATAGTTTTGGCCAAAATTTATAGCCATCAAAATTAAGAAACATGAGGGTGGAGAGAAAGGATGTGCTTCACTAGGGTTTACAAAAAAAAAAGATCGAGAATCGCGAGGGGTGTAAAAACAACTCAGTAAGTTATATTTAAGTTAAATTATTCCAATCTATGTTTATATTATATTGTATTAAATTAATTTTTTTCTAAGTTATCATTAATTACCTCAAAAACATTGGATGATGCATATTATAGTTCCACCAGATTGAATGTTTAATTTTAATTCAACATAGTGACAAAGATGTATGAGTTAATATGTACGAATGAATATATGTTTTCAGTAGTATCGTGTGGCACACCAACTCAATTCTCCTATTAATTTATATAATAGTACTAGTTAATATTTGATAATCTTGATTTAATGTGTATCTCTCGCATGTGGTTGTGTGTAATGATGTTGATGTTTACTTTGTCAGTGAGAATAAAAATACCAGTAACTTTTAAAGTTATTCTTGAATTATTATTTTTATTGCAAAATTTTATTAGAGTGTTTATATTTTTTGAGTAAGTATGGAAATGTATTTCGAATGAGTTAGGCAAGATAATTCGGCACCCATATTGATTGATGATAATTAAGTGGCTCATAAACCTGAATAACGATCAAATAATCAAGCAGAACCCAAATATGAATCACAATCAAGACGTATTTATTTTCACTGTGTAAAAGTTTGTTTGGTAACTCTTCCATACAATTCACCCTAGATCACCCAACTATAAAGAGAAAGTATAGTTACGGTGCATGCAAAAAAAAATTCCTTAGTTCCCCCAACCAAAAATCTCGGCTCTCTTACTGCCTTGAAATCTGACCATCATTTAATGTGAATCCATGACCAAATTTAATTGAAGCTACAAAAATTACAAATTTTGAATAGCTAAAACCATTATTAGTAAATAAGTTATAACAATGGCTACGAAATCCCTCATATACTAGTAGCTAAAAGGTAAATATTAGCTACATTGGAATCTTTTTGTGCGACTTTAAAAAGTTTAGTGTGTGTCTAAAGGGTAAACAGTAGTCTCATGGTAAAAAACTTGACGTGTTCTCGGAAAGTTTATAATCATGTTGTTATCGATTCATAGTAATAACTTGTGAATTGGCCACGTTAATAGGGATGTCCATCGTACTACAAATTTAATGTAACTACAAGTTATGAATCGTCTTGGTGTGTCTGAATAATAGGGATGACCATGTTTAAAACAAGATCACCATGGTTTAATGAATGAGCTATTTTAACGTATGGTATCCAACAAATGATATTGGTACCCAACAATTAAAATATTAAGGGATGGTATATGTACTACTAGTTGACTGCTAATAATTGGCCTAACTAATTTTTGAAAAAGTGGGGGTACAATAACCACACCCAATATTTCGCTTAGCAATCTGTATGGACAAACTCCAATATACTTTCTAGAGAATCAACTAGACAGACAGACTCAATCTAGATAAAAGTATATCAAATAGTTTATATCTCAATCTCTCGATTTGATATATACTCAAGCAAATAGAAATCTGCGAATCTTTATCAAATACTAGAGAGATAACTTGGATGGTACCAAAGACCAATATCCAAGTGTCAATCAATTTAAATCAACAACCAAAAGTTCGGATATTCTAATTGATTGAACAACGCACAACCTGTGATTAGGCCTGTCAATGGAAGAATATCCGTCGGATATTTAGAAATCCGATATCCGACATGTTAAGCACTACCGGATATTCGATATCCGATAATATCCTATAGGATATCAAAATCAGATATCGATTCCGATAGGCTAAGCTGTCGGATATCCGATAAATATCCGATAGTATCCGGTTATAACAAAAAAGCTTAAAAACCCTTGTAAAACATTTTCATAATTGACACTTATGGGATATTTATCCGACAATATCCGATAATATCCGATACTAGACTCGAAATTAGGATAAATTACAAATAAGTTCCTATACTATCGGATATCGGATATTAACATTTCGGATGGGGTCTAATCTGTTTCCGATATGTTAAGGAAGAAATATCCGATAAAATATCCGATCTGATATCCGATATCCGATAAAACGGATAAAATCCTATAGGATCTCGAATACTCGGAAACGGATACCGGATATCGGACAAATATTGACAGGCCTACCTGTGATATTTCAATTATATAACAAAATATAATGCGGAAAAGAAATAACACAGACACCAGAATTTTGTTAACGAGGAAACCGCAAATGCAGAAAAACCCCGGGACCTAGTCCAGATTGAACACACACTGTATTAAGCCGCTACAGACACTAGCCTACTCCAAATTAACTTCGGTCTGGACTGTAGTTGAACCCCAATCAATCTCACATTGATCCAAGGTACATTTATGATCCTACGCCTCTGATCCCAGCAGGATGCTACGTACTTGATTCCCTTAGCTGATCTCACCCACAACTAAGAGTTGATACGACCCAAAGTCGAAGACTTTAATAAAAAAATCTGTATCACACAGAAAAGTCTATGGTAATAGATAAATCTGTCTCCCACGAATATACCTACAGGTTTTGTTCCGTCTTTTTATAAATCAAGGTGAACAGGAACCAATCAATAAACCGGTCTTATATTCCCAAAGAACAACCTAGTATTATTGATCACCTCACAATAATCTTAATCGACGCAGCGAAAAAGATATTGTGGAATCACAAACGATGAGACGAAGTGTTTGTGATTACTTTTCTATCTTGCCTGTCGGAGATATAAAATATCGAGCCAATTATTACAATCGTACTCGTAACGATAGAAGATGCAAGATCAGATCACACAACTACAAGAAAAGTAGTATCGGTCTGGCTTCACAATCCCAATGAAGTCTTTAAGTTGTTAACCTAGTTTAGAAGAAGAAACCAAAGGTTAAAGGAGAATCGACTCTAGCTATGCAACTACTATCACACGTAAGGTGTGGGATTAGGTTTCCCAGTTGCTAGAGTTCTCCCTTATATAGTTTTCAAATCAGGGTTTGCAATCAATGTTAGCTTGGTAACAAAGCATTCAATATTCACGGTTAGATGAAACCTGATTTAGATTCAAGCTAATATCTTTCAACCGTTAGATCGAAAACTAGCTTGTTACACACAAATGAAATACACGTTTCTAGGCTTGTGTAACCGTACCCAAACTTGTACGTTTGTTGGTTCAACAATAGTCAACCAAATGGTTATCCATATGATCACTTTCATATCAACCATATTATTCTTCACCATAACTAGTTCAAGTGACTCAAATGAACTAGTGTTGATGGTGGTTTTTAGTTCGGGGTCAAAATTGTAAAACCCTGCATTTAATGTGCTTTTTCATCCTACAAAGGAATGATGTCCACTTGAAAATAACGAGTGCTCAAACCTCTTTCTTTACACATGTATTGAACAACTCAGTATATAGATAAAGTTCATTCAGAATGGTGCTAGTAATCCCGAATATTCCGTGAATTCTATCTTATGCCAGCATCATTAACTAATGCATGATTTGCCTTATATTTTTTCCGTACTATGTTCCCAGCCGAACTCACAATACTGTCATGACATGACGATCAATGCTCATCTCAGCAGAGTAGCAGGAATCTCCCGAAGTTCTAGTATCGGGATCTGCACAAAAAATACTGACTACATCTCTTTGACAAAGAGATCAACGTGTTCACACACTTTTAATTAAAGTTAGCGTGATCAAACACACATTTATTTCATAAAGAAAATCTAGACTGTTAATATTAGTCTCAGAAACGATTGCGGCCACACAATTTGGCCACACGATTTAACAAGCATAGTTTTCTCCTAGCAGGACTAGGCAATCATCGTGGCAACCACCGGCGGGCCCACCAGTCCTCTAGTTGATCGGCCCCCATGTTGCTCATTCACGAGCGCTTCAAACGCCGACCCAAACATGAGCGCTTGCACTGTAGAGAAGCGAATCTCGAACGAGCTAAAGCCGTAAGAAACGGTCTCAAAAGCCATCATATCCGTCCAACTTTGCCAGCCTTGTTGGACGGCATAGATCATGTTCCAAACAATCGGGGAAGTGCTAACACGTTCACCACCGGCCCAATATTGTCCCTTTCCAATACATTTGCTCATGGGAAGTTAATAACACGCTTGTTAGAGCGTTTCTCGGTCGAAATCGCATGCGTTGCTATCTCAAGCATGTTTGTCAATATTAGTGATCAAAACTATAAGTCTTGATTTCTAGCCTACATAACTAAAGGTCTCGTATTAGGATAGAAAGTGTAGTTGAGCTCAAGACTCCATGGTAATCATCATACAAGACGAAGGACTACTCAAGGAACTGGTGGATCTTCATCGACTAAAAGGTATGTGGAGACTCGAACTTTTCTGTCACTCAAAAGTATATCTACTCTATCTCCTCCTCTTGAGACAAAAGTCGTTTTGATATATATACTTTCATTATACACATTTGCTATTTCGAGCCGAGTTTATCTCGCCTATCTATTTCTCGAAATATGTGTTGGTAAGCTTTCGCTTTAGCCGAATTCATCTTTACCAAGTGACGAAAGTCATGCTATGTTTCAATCACTTTGAAAATTGCTCTGTCGAAAAATGGTCTGTGAATAACGGCTATATAACGTTCTCTGAAAATGTTTCAATGATTGAAATGAGATTTTAGATTACATAACCATTGGTGGATATAAATATTGTTATGGAAACACATATATGCATAAGTACTATTCCTTGAACCAAAGTTTGCTAAAACTTTGTTGAGCAAGAGAAGTTGGAAGTGGCGCAGAGATTCCCTTGGTAACACCTCCCATCACCAGAGCCACAACAGCCGCAAACCCCAACATTTCTTCAAGTTTAAACCCTTCGGTTGTCACCAGAGCAGCTGCTACTCCCCCATCAGGACGAGGAGCTGGAGGAATCAGAGGAGGCCAACCTCCTATTGCCATTGTTGATTTGATGGAGAGGCAAGAAATTCTCGTTAAGGCTCAGACATACATGGCTTCGACTCAGAAAGAAGTACTGACTTTCCTTAAGACACTGACAGAGCGACTAGCGCAGGAACAATGCCAGCCCATGGAACCCGAAAGAAGTACCTTCAATACTCTTGGTGCAAGCACTTCAGCAGGGCGTGCATTCATAGATGAGGAAGTTCGTATTGCGCCTGAACGCCCATGGGAAAGAAACCATCCATCCAACTTCATCACTCGTGAAGATCTGGAACGACTTCTTCAAAATCGAGGCAAGGAAAACCCGGTGGACCTGCACCAGCACCAAACTCCGTATCCTCCTGATGTGCAGAGAGTTCCCCTACCGAGAGGATATTCCTCTCCTAAGTTTTCCCTTTATGATGGTACTGGTAACGCTCCGAACACATCTCTCCCTTTTTGGAATCTATGGAAGAACATGAATATAATCACGTCCTCCGCCTGAAAGAGTTCCCAAAGTCGCTTACTGGAAGAGCATACACCTGGTACAGCAACATCGCACCAAACAACATATCAAACTGGTGTGAGATGGTTACCGCTTTTTACAAAAAGTATTTCTTTGTGTCCGAGAAAATCAATTTCTCGTACTTGGGAAGAATGTTTCAGCGAAACAATGAGCATCCGAACGATTATGTTAAGAGATTCAGAATTCAAGCTTTGGATTTTCACAATCCAAATGTGACCGAACAAAAATTAATGGAGTTGTGCATTAATGGTATGGTTCCCATCTATCGTGCTTTACTGGAAAACTTGCGTTTCCAGACATTCTCTGAACTCCATGAAGCTGCTAAACGATCGGTTACGACCGCACCAGCGCTTTTAGAAAGAACCAGACCGGCTAGAGGTGAGGATGCACGCGAAACTCGAGGGAATATGCGTCTTCTCAACAAGTAATACAACACTGGTCCTTCGGTAAGCGTGGTAGGTGAAGGAGGGAAAAAGAAAGCTTCAGCAACGGAGCAACAACCCAAACGCGCAGCACCAGCGCAGACAACCCCATCCCGGAAATCCACGACTAAATATCCTAAAGCTGGAGATGCTCCAGACTTCCCATTTCCAATAGATGAAGTCATTGAACTCCTGGAAGCATGGATTCAAGATGATGCAATCAAGTTGCCTCCTCTTAGACGTCCGCCAACTGAAAAGAGATGGTGAATCCCAAATACTGTCGTTACCACAGGTTCGTCAATCACCCAACCAGTGACTGCAACAAATTGAAACGCATTTTCAAAGAGAAAGTGGATGCGAGAGAACTTCATCTAGGAAACGAAAGAGTCAAGAGGGATCCCCTTCCTGTCAGGAGTTGCATGATTTCTGGGGACTCTGTTCACAAGACTGTACAATCTATGATGGAACGATTGTGTGAAATTTTGTACTTCTCAAAGTCGCAGCGTCAAGACATGTTTGGGGCTCTTAACCGTGTCGTGTCAGGCAAGCGTTTGTTTCCAATTAAGGAAGTTGCTCCTGAACCTCAATCCTTGTTAGGAAACGCGAGATGTAACTGGGGACTCCTAACCGTCGCTCGCTTGAAGGATGTCGAGTTCGAAAACGTGCTAATTGATGCAGTATCCGATTTCAATATCGTCACCATCAAGGCCTTGAAAGCTGCAAAGATCTCGAAGAAGGACGTTGTTCATTGCCCGACCACAATTAAAAATCCTGAAGGAGAGTCCAGAGACACTTATGGGTACACCAACCTCGAGATCAAGATAGGACACGCTCAGTCCATCCGCCACTAGGAGATGTGAATGGGACGCTGGTCCTTTTAAATGCTTTGTTAAAAGTTTAGAAGTTGTCTCGGTCAAAGATGGCAAGACCAAGGATCAAGTAGCCATACAACGCCCAAACCCATTTCAAGTTGGAGATTTGGTAATGAAGGCGACTGCGTTTCAATTTGGGAATATGACCGTGAAAATGATCGCTCAGCCTGATTCCCCTACTAAAAAGGAAGATAAGCCATACCTGGTGGCAGATATTATCTTAGGCGGTTACTGCAAGCTCATCAATGCTGACAAACTGGAAGGCGTGACGATTCACTCATGATGGCTTGAACCCTACAATACCTAAAACGCTGTGCTACCATTTCCTCCGGAGTTCTCCATACCTAAAACGCTATGCTATCTTTTCCTCCAGCGTTCTCTTTAATATTTCCTTCAGCAATTTCCCCATTTTTATGCAATATTTGTAATTCCTCCAAAATGATTGCACTTCTTGCATTCATAATTAGGGTTTCATTATTAATCGAAATATTATTTCCTTTTAGAAACCTCTTTACCCCTGAACCATGACACAAAGTCGTGAGAAAACCTAAAACCCTCATTACCCATCAGTTCAAACCGGAAAGACAAAACCCTAAAAGAAACATCCTATATCTTTCGAGAAACATCGGAGGAAATATGTACAGGGAGAAAGGACAAAGGGGATTCGTGTGGGAACGATCTACTCCAACAGTGAAGCAGCATCACTGCAATAAGATTTGTGAAACTATGCTACTGGAAAATAGGTTCGTGGTTTCCACTATCGTATAGTTCTTCGTTGTTTGAAATCATGGACAATCATCACGAAGATAGTACACATAAAATGCATCACGGGTTATATACGTGAATTGATGAAATAAGAAATTCTATTATGATCCTGGAGAGCATCACAATTGGATCTCAAGATAATGTGAATATAAAGACCATTGTTTAGTTAAACCTAAACTCAGTCACTGCTGAGCATAAAAAGGAATGTTTACAAACTGTGAAAGCATTCCACAAGAATAAAAGCAACAAAGGGAAATCTAGTCGTCGGAAGGATCAATAGTAGCTTCACAGGAATTGTGGGAAACTTCTACAACGCCGTCATCGCAAGTCAGTACTGCATTCTCCGGAGGAGCCACGTCGACCTCCCCTCTTGACGCCGCTTCGACGCCTTCCTCAACAGCCGCTTCAATATTCCTTCCGGAAGACGCGTCCTTGGAAGCCACTTCAACATCTTCATCCTTGGAAGATACTCCAACATCTTCTTCAGATGTAGCTATCATGATTTCCTCATCAGCCGCGTCAATACCACTCACGGAAACTACTTTGATCTCTCCCTCAGGAACGGTCCCAACAGCCTTCTGAGGATGCTCTGGTTCGTCCATGTCAGAATCGAGGATGATAATTCCGTCGCGGACAGGATAATCATATTTTTTCACTGGAAAGACGCTCATGATCAATTCTTTGCCGCTTTAGCCGAGATGCAAACCTTTCAGCTCTCGCGCTCGGCAGTTGAGACGCTTCATCGCGCCTCCATCCCTCCTCCATGTCGACTGAACTTAAGAAAGTCTGGACGCGCTCCCGAACGAGGCGTAGGTGCATAAGAGACATACCTTGTATGGCACGATCAGCTTCACAAAACAAAGGACCTATTTTGGCCATCACCTCCTCAAACGCACCAGCCTCGGGTTTTTCAACTTCAAAGCTCTTCTCTGGAGAAGTAAAAGATTAATCATCACCAGTACATCCCATCATATATACTGTAAAAGTGGTATCGTGATTAATGACAGAAGGAAAGATCATCATCGATTGTAAAATCAAAATACCTGATGAGCGTGAAACAATACCTGGAACGAGGAAGAGAGGCAATCATGTGATGATAGAAAGGGTCCAGCGTATTCTTTATGTTCCACAAATTAGCAGGACCCAGGAACAAAAGGAGTCTCTACTCACCGTGATAAAGGCTCCAGATACGGGATAACAATCAAGTAGACACTTATCTATCTGAAAAAGATAACCGCGCTGAAAGGAAACGTGCCCTACGCAAAAACCAAGCCAATCTTTATCCCGGTAATGTGCATCGAACTCCTCTTGAGAATTTCTTTATCTGTCACCATCTAGTTCTTACCCCGCAACAATGTCACTGTTACGTGCTAAGCAGGGGACTTAATGTTGATGGTGGTTTTTAGTTCGGGGCCAAAATTTTAAAATCCTGCATTTAATGTGCTTTCATCCTACAAAGGAATGATGGCCACTTGAAAATAACGAGTGCTCAAACCTCTTTCTTTACACATGTATTGAACAACTCAGTATATAGATAAAGTTCATTCAGAATGGTGCTAGCAACCCCGAATATTCTGTGAATTCTATCTTATGCCAGCATCATTAACTAATGCATGATTTGCCTTGTATTTTTTCCGTGCTATGTTCCCAGTCGAACTCTCAATACTGGCATGACATGACGATCAATGCTCACTCTCAGCAGAGTAGCATGAATCTCCCGAAGTGCTAGTATTGGGATCTGCACAAAAAATACTGACTACATCTCTCTGACAAAGAGATCAACGTGTTCACACACTTTTAATTAAAGTTAGCGTGATCAAGCACACATTTATTTCATAAAGAAAATCTAGACTGTTAATATTAGTCTCAGAAACGATCGCGGCCACACAATTTGGCCACACGATTTAACAAGCATAGTTTGCTCCTAGCAGGACTAAGCAATCACCGTAGAAACCACCGGCGGGCCCACCAGTCCTCTAGTTGATCGGCCCCCATGTTGCTCATTCACGAACGCTTCAAACGCCGACCCAAACATGAGCGCTTGCACTGCATAAAAACGAAGCTCGAACGAGCTAAAGCCGTAAGAAACGGTCTCAAAAGTCATCATATCCGTCCAACTTTGCCAGCCTTGTTGGACGGCATAGATCGTGTTCCAAACGATCGGGGAAGTGCTAACACGTTCACAACCGGCCCAATATTGTCCTTTGCCAATCGATTTGCTCATGGGAAGTTAATAACACGCTTGTTAGAGCATTGCTCGGTCGAACTCGCATGCGTTGCTATCTCAAGCATGTTTGTCAATATTAGTGATCAAAACTATAAGTCTTGATTTCTAGCCTACATAGCTAAAGGACTCGGATTAGGATAAAAAGTGTAGTTGAGCTCAAGACTCCATGGCAATCATTATACAAGACGAAGGACTACTCAAGGAACTGGTGGATCTTCATCGACTAAAAGGTATGTGGAGACTTGAACTTATCTGTCACTCAAAAGTCTATCTACTCTATCTCCTACTCTTGAGACAAAAGTCGTTTTGATATATAGACTTTCATTATACACATTTGCTATTTCGAGCCGAGTTTATCTTGCCTATCTATTTCTCGAAATATGTGTTGGTAAGCTTTCTCTTTAGCCGAATTCATCTTTACCAAGTGACGAAAGTCATGCTATGTTTCAATCACTTTGAAAATTGCTCTGACGAAAAATGGTCTGTGAATAACGGCTATATAACGTTCTCTGCGAATGTTTCAATGACTGAAATGAGAGCTTAGATTACATAACCATTGGTGGATATAAGCATTGTTGTGGAAACACATATATGCATAAGTCATATTCCTTGAACCAAAGTTTGCTAAAACTTTGTTGATCAAGAGAAGTTGAAAGTGGCGTGAGCCAAGTCCGCGAACTAAGTCCGCGAACCTGCGGAACTTATCGTCCCGAGATTTGCTGATGGAGTTTGTGTACTCCTTCCATGAGCTTAAGTCCACGAACCCAGTCCGCGAACTTGAGAAGGTTAAATCTAAAGTCGGTTGTTCTTGAATTAATGTTTAAATAAACTAAGGAATGCTTTTGCAAACCGTGGTTATAAAGTTCATGAACCGATTCGAGTGAATCAAACCAATTTTGCTTCAATTGTGTCTTGTGTAGTTACATAAGATTTCCTTGCAATTGAACAACTCTCTAACTAGTTCATTTGAGTCATTTGAACTAGTTATGGTGAATAAATATAAGGTTGATATGAAAGTAATCATATGGCTAACCATTTGGTTGAATTGTTGAACCAACAAATGTTAATGTTTGGGTACAGTTCATAAACCCAAAATTGGACATTTCATTTATGTGTGACAAACTAAGTTTTCGATCTAACGGTTGAGAAATATTAGCTTGAATCTAATCAGGTTTTCATCTAACGGTGAATATTGAATGCTTTGTTACTAAGCTAACATTGACTGCAAACCCTGATTTGAAAGTGTATATAAGGAAGAACTCTAGCAATTGGGAAACCTAATCCCCACACCTTACATGTGATACTAGTTGCATAGCTAGAGTCGAATCTCCTTTAACATTTGGTTTCTTCTTCTAAAACCATGTTACCGACTTAAAGACTTCATTGGGATTGTGAAGCCAGACCGATACTACTTTTCTTGTAGTTGTATGATCTGATATTGCATCTTCTATCATTACAAGTACATTGTAATAATTGGCTCGAGATTTATATCTCCGATAGGCAAGATAGAAAAGTAATCACAAACAAACTTCGTCTCATCGTTTGTGATTCCACAATATCTTTTTTCGCTGCGTCGATTAGGATTATTGTGAGGTGATAGATAATACTAGGCTGTTCTTCGGGAACATAAGTCCGGTTTATCAATTGGTTCTTGTTCACCTTGATTTATCAAAAGACGGAACAAAAATCGTAGGTATATTCGTGGGAAACGGATTTATCTATTACCGTAGACTTTTCTGTGTGATACAGATTTGTTTATTAAAGTCTTCGACTTTGGGTCGTAGCAACTCTTAGTTGTGGGTGAGATCAGCTAAGGGAATCAAGTACGTAGCATCCTGCTGGGATCATAGACGTAAGAGCATAACTGTACCTTGGATCAGTGTGATATTGATTGAGGTTCAACCACGGTCTAGACCGAAGTTCGTTTGGAGTAGGCTAGTGTCTGTAGCGACTTAATACAGTGTGTATTCAATGTGGACTAGGTCCCGGGGTTTTTCTGCATTTGCGGTTTCCTCGTTAATAAAATTCTGGTGTCTGTGTTATTTCTTTTCCGCATTATATTTTATTATATAATTGAAATATCACAGGTTGTGCGTTGTTCAATCAATTAGAATATCCGACCTTTTGGTTGTTGTAAATTGATTGACACTTGGATATTGGTCTTTGGTACCATCCAAGTTATCTCTCTAGTATTTGATAAAGACTCGCGGATTTCTATTTGCTTGAGTATATATCAAATCGAGAGATTGAAATATAAACTCTTTGATATACTTTTTATCTAGATTGAGTATGACTGTCTAGTTGATTCTCTAGAAAGTATATTGGAGTTTGTCCATACATATTGCCAAGAGAAATATTTGGTGTGGTTGTTGTACCCCCACTTTTTCAATTGGTATCAGAGCAGACAAACACGTTCAAGACCTTACAAGTCTGTGTTTGTAGCGATTTGACTCTATGGACAGTAGTGCTATCTCAATAAGTGAACCACCAGATCCAGGGATTTCAGAATTCTCTTCCATGACTGATTTAATAAAATTTGTAGAAGAAATTCTATCTAAACCTCCACCAGGTTTAAAATCCCTTGAATTATTTTCAGGGATTGAAAAGAAGCTTGAGAGCTTATATCTTGATGTTGAGTTATACCTCCAGAAAGAGCAAGAATATCTTGACATGCTAAATCAAGTTATGATGAATAATATTCATGTTGAGGTTGATATTGATTTACTAATCACTGAGAGCAATGCTCCTCCTATGCGTAATCCAATTAGTTGTGATAAATTAAATGAATTACAAGAGGAGTTTAAATCTCAGTTATCTGAGTGTATTACCTCAAAGCATGAATTGATTCGTTGCTCAATTCCTGATACTTGATCGCTGTCGTATGCGTCAAAAATAATTTCACTTTCTCACTCTACTAAATATAAATGAAGTACGTGGTAAGAAAGAGTTCGTTCCCACAGAGAGGCTTTTGTTGTTATAAAATTCAGTTTCTTAGTAACCAAGGGGGGAGATTTTTGTTTTAGCAAAACAATAAAAATAATTGAAAGCAATAAAATATGAAAATAATCAATAAGAGGAAGATATTGGTTACGGGATAGTATCATTCACGAACATGTATTTTCATCAATGACTAGAATTGGTATTTTAATCTCTCATTTACTAAAAGTCTTATGATACCTTGATCGCAAGAATATCCCGCTAATTCCCTGATTTCATCACAACCACATTAAAAGACGCATATGTGAATTCTACCTAGCATGCAACCTAAAGTGTAAAAGCACAATTAAGTTTAACTCCTTAATAACAATAAGTTTTATGGAATAAGACTAATCAAAGCAACCGAACGTGTAAAAGCACTATTTCGATTTAACGAAGGTTATGATTCATATGTGACCAGTATGATATATCACTACAGGCACTACTCACATTTATGCTACTTGTAATCAGGAATTTATCACTTTTTCATATAATAAAACCTAATCTAGCAATAGATATGAAGACCAATCTAATTGATTCTGGACTCAATCAAACTAGCACTCAAATCATGCAACAATATTAACAATGAATGATAACAATAAAGTTGAGACAAAACTAATCCATTGATTTAAATATCATGCTTGAGAAATCAACTTTTGTCCCATAACCAATAATAGTGTTTAGTTACTCATAGTAATGGAGTTCATCATAATCATTTTCATAAAATAAAGAAATAAAAAATATACGAAAGCAAACCCTAGTAGAATCGCCGCTCTCCTCCAAAACTCCAAGTACAAAAATACGTGCCCCTAAAGAAGTAGAAGACTTTCCCTTTTTTTAGCTTTTCTTCTTTCCAAAACTAGGTAAGTCCACCGAAAGGTCCACTAGATAGAAGTCCACCAATCTCATGTATAGAAAGACCCATGAATAAACTCTTGTCAAAAATCATCGCCGGAAGTCCCAAAAGTTGGCCGGAAATTGGCCAGAAAACAGCCGACAAAGTATCTCAGGTGTAGCTGTCACCGGTCAAAGCTAGTCAACTCAGTAAGTCAGATCGAGTCAATCACCGAGTCAGTTTAGCCAGACAGTCAGCCAGGTAAATGAATGAGTCGGCATCTAACTAGGCTGAATCACTTAGGCCTAGGCCATTTGCGCAGGCCAGACTCAATGTAGCACCATCATGGTGCATTACGACTCCGTCTCATACCGTGATGGAGCAACATCACTTCCACTACCTGCAGCTTCAATTCCAGCTGCTATTCTACAATCTCAGCATCAAGCGACACACCACCAACTGAACTCCAACATCAACACCATACCCTTCTGTAGCTCTCATCACTGCACTACTTCCACCAGTCCAACCAGTAGCACTATTGCCTGCGATCCAGCAACACATTGCTTCACTTAGCTGCACCAGTTGCAGTGCCTCAAGTTAAGCCATTTCTGCCAGCTTCAGATCCCATATGTATCTTCTTTCCATTGCAGTATTACAAGAGGCCACTGCAACCATTCATCTAACTTCTCAGGCATTCCTACTTCACTACAAACCAACAGCTCCAGAAACCACCAAGCATACAACACTTGCACCGTCACTACCAATCAGTCCACCTGCAATTTGAGCTGCATCCTCTACATACAAGTCACAACTCCATCTGCACAGCTGCTCTGTAATACCAACATCCCCAGCATCTTAGCTACAACCTCATACGTTCTTCGCTTCTCAATTAACCACAGCAACAACCATTCCTTCCCTGCAGCTTGTAATCCATTCCTGCAACAGCACAGACTTTCATTTACAGCTCAAAACTAAGAATCAGCACCAAGCATCAGTCATAACAACTAATACATCTTGCTATGCACTATCACTCCATCAGCTGCACTACCACTAACAGCTGCTCATTCAACCACAACACAGCAGCATCCACTTAATTCACCTGCAGCTGCAACTGATCCGAACACGACAGCAACATACTCCCACAATTCCATTGCAACACTGCCTGCAATTTCTTACCAAGTTTCAGCTTCAACTGTATCTCCTCAACTATTTCTGCAGCAGCTGCAACTTCTCATACACAGCACCAGTTGTAAGCACCAATTAACTCAGCTACAACTTAAATTAGCTGCTTCAGTTCAACACCAACAAACCCATTTCATTTTCATGGCAGCAACAACACAAGCGGCATCAAACCCCATCTCTTCTTATTCTCAAGCTATTCTCGTATTCTACTTGGTTCTACTTCACAGTCCCATCATCACTCGATCTCAATCTGCTCATGTCTTCAATCAGTACGCTGTCAAAACCAAAACAGACTCATACCCACTTATCACTAAGTGCACTAACACCTGCTCAGCTCCACACAACCAATCAGTTACAATGGCTGCTGTATCTTGATTTCAAGCAGGCCATAATCATCTTTTCACTGCCTTCTACTGCAAAGGCACAAATCCATTCCACCACTATCAACACCTGAACTGCCTCCAGCCAGCATCATCTGCAGTTCAGTTCACTGCCAATCTCCATCTTCACTATCCATTGCAGTAGTATAACAACACCAGTAGCAGACCATACCAGAACCACCATCTGTACCATTCTCTGGCTCAGTTCTATCTCCTACAGCTCAAAACTGCATCGCCAACTCACCATTTGAATTCTGTCCCTTGCATCTTCTTATAACAAAATCCATTCATCAATTCTGCAGCCTAAACATACATCTAACCAGATTCAATTCACCATCTCTTTTACTACCAAAACAGAAACAGACATCAACAAAAACCCATTTTCTCATTCAGTAGCTTCATCATCTTAATCTCCATTAAATCTCAGATACCCTGAAATTATTCAGCCATCTTAATCAGATCCCCTTCTTGTTCTTGGTACCCTGTCTTTATACCCATGGCAACAACTCAGTTTCAATCTCGAATCCATGAAAAACCCTAATAATCAACAGAACCCATCTTTCAATTTCATGAACCTCCTTCTGTTCAAACCTTAACTTCTAATTGCATCTGGTTATTCTTCACTTGAGAGTTTTATTCAAACAAACTTCAACCCAGAAACCCTAGGTTTAGTTCTTCAAATCGAGCCATCAAACACATCAATCTCTTCCACCATCAACAGTAACTTGTTTCAATAACACAAATTTCATCTGAACTCTCTCAATTTATCTCTCCATTTCATCTGATTGGAGCCGTCATTCACACAGGCAGAGAAAGAAAATGATTAGAGAAATATAACTTCTCTCTGAATTTTAGGTCTTCTGTAGGAAAATACAGGTGGATATAACCGCCCAAGTAGAGTAGATAAGGGTCAGCCAAGGATGTCTTTCCCTTGCTTCTCTAGACTAAGCTGCAATGGTTGCGTTGGCTCGGCTCGCTCCCATATCACTCGCCTGTGAATGGACCGTTTTGCTCTTTTCGCTTCAAATGGACCATTTCTTCTTCTTTTGCTCCAAATGACTCCATTGCACCTAATAAGCTCAAACTCACAAATAAGACACATAATTTATATGAAAACTCGCAAAGAAAGCATAAATACTAGAAATAAAATTAGGTATTTTACAACACCTATCAATACTTCCTATCAAGATAGTAGTCTTGTCTTCTTTTATGAAGAATCTAGGACGTCTCTTTTTATCAAAAGAGTTTCCCTTCGCAGTACTAAAAACTATCTGCATAAACTGTTTTTTATAAGTTGGAAAACAAGAAATGAGAAACACAAATCTTTTTGGGTTCTCTTGAAGTTCTTTGATAGACTTATAAAAACAGTTCCTTGGGTGTTTCTCAACACTACAAGATTTAAAAGTTGTTGGAAAGAAACTCTTTCTTGGTTCCATGGTGAGCAAGACATTGTTCACCTCAACACAACTTGTTTGTGTTGAAAGTGCATCCTCACCAAGAAATGTCCTGCTATGTGTATGGTGAGGGAAGCACAACAACTGGGGCGCACAGATTATATTCGGTAAGGCTGTAGAATTCAATTGGACTTTTCTAAAAAGGTATGTCTATAAACTTGAGAAAGTTTTATGTTTTTACTATTTGTTTGAGTATTTATAATGATCATGTACCTTGCTTATCGTTCATTTCTACCTAACTTGATTTGTGTTTAAGGTTCTTAAATGTTTAGGTTTGAAAAGATTAGTTCGGGATGTTTGGACTTCATGATACACATACCAAGTATGCATAACATCATTTAAAACCAAAATCCAGGGGTTTAAGTTCGCAAACCCCGTCTGCATACTGCTCCAGGATACGGAAATTCGTTTGCAAACCCGTATGCATACTTGACGTTGATATTCGGTAAACTTGTTTTGGCCGTAACTTCTTCGTCTGAACTCGGATTGACCTCAATATTTTTGCACTCTCTTCCTCTTTGGATTCTCTTCAAAATGGAGATGAGAAACCTTGAATTTGGATGAGTTAAGATTAGTATTTGTCCTGTCTCTTGTTTTTGAGTATTTTGCTCTGTTTCGTTGTACTTGTTCAACTTCTCTTGAACTTGGGAACTTGGATTCTTGGAGTACTACTCTTCTAAGCTAATTTGTAGCTTTTACAAGAATGTTGTTAGTAAATCACAAATAAGGAAGTTCGAGAATGGAAAGTAGTACGCAGTGCTATGGAATTCTTGAATGTTCACAATCATCCTTTGTGAACTATGGTGCATAGTCGTTATTGACTTTGTATGTTCTTCTATGTTAAGAAAATATTTTTATATGCCTTTGGTAGTTATTATTGGTGTAAATCCATGCGAAAAAGATTGATTCTACCCTAAGGACAAATCATCTTATATGTGCATTACGAGTTTGTCCTGGTGCCTAGTAAATCTTCTATTTTCTTGTTTTTATTAAAAGAATAACTAGAGTTTGGAATAGCCATTATTGTGATTACACATAGCTATGTCCAACGTTTTCATCTTCATGTTTTTAGATTTATTGGTTTAAATTCTAAATTTGTTTGGAAGATGATTTTTGCAGTATTAATCATTATGGTTTTATATATTGCAATATTGTTATGGGATATGTGTGTTTGCGTCCGTGAACTATGACTATCCCATACCTTGTCAAAAGTAAAGTCTTTCGTATGTCGATATGCATGTATTGATAAAAGAATGAATAGACTTTTGACAAATACAAAAGTTAAGCCTATTATGTCAATTATTGATGGAATATAGTTTAAGATCTTTTTTTTTCAAGGATTATGTCTATTGAATGTCGTTATGCGAATAGTGATGGAAAATAGAATGAATCCTTGTGTATTCCGCAGTAATTGATCTTCCATGATCCATATTTTATTACCATGAGGCTCAATAAAGTGTCTTATATTGAGCGTTGAACGACCAAGTTGATTATTTTCATGATTACCTATGTTGTTGTTCCGTAAGGTACTTTATGTCGAGCATATTCAACTAAATTAATCATCTTGTTTGGTTATTTAGTAGTTGCTCCGTAAGTTTTCTTATGTCGAGCACGACCAATTAAATTGATTACTTTTGTGATTAGTTTGATTGTGTATTTCGTTAGATTAATTATGGTTCTCTTGTGATTAATCTAATTGTATATTTTGAGTCTCCATAAGTTCACTTATGTTGAGCATTTGTCGATTAAATTAATCATGGGTTCTCTTGTGGTTAGTTTAATTGAATATTTTGGATTCAAGTCATACTTGTATGTGATTTGTTATGTCCAAATAAATCCTTCTTTTCCTTCGAAATTAAGGTCGCTCTTGTTGTTCTCTCGGGAATGACATTATATGGGGGAGAGTTCTTTTTGAACCTGCGCTTAATTGTATAATCTTTGTGGGGAGTGCGACTGTGGAATATTATAGGGGTTATCTTGTATCTTTATAAACTCCTTGATGGATGCATTTAGCTTCGGCTTTATGATTGCATCTAAAGAACAAGTTGATATTTTTGCTTTCTCTTGGTCATGAAATGTCTCTTTCAGAAATTTCATTAGGATCTCATTCTTGTACCTTTGCCAATTTTATTGACAAAAAGGGGGAGAATTAATATGTAGTTCACACTACAAATACATATGGTTTTCGGATTATTATGTAAGGGGAGTAGTTTCCACGTGAGATGGAGTATTGACTAAGGGGGAGTGATACATATCACCATAGTATTGTTGTTGAAGTTGTGATACAATTGAACTTTGATGTTGTATAATGATACTATGACACTATATAATAATGATTGAGAACTATTGTTTTCTTTTTGTTATAGCTACGGATTTTCAACAACGATGATGTTAAACTTACAACCTTTGGGATCATTGGAGTACTTGGAAGTGACGAAGATTTCGAGTAATGTTGAAGATTGGGCATGCGGAATAGGAGCTACAAAAGTTAATTTATTTATTTTTTGTATTCCATATGTATTAATAGTTTTGCCACTAAAATTGACAAAGGGGGAGATTGTTAGAGCATTGCTCGATCGAACTCGCATGCGTTGCTATCTCAAGCATGTTTGTCAATATTAGTGATCAAAATTATAAGTCTTGATTTCTAGCCTACATAGCTAAAGGTCTCGGATTAGGATATAAAGTGTAGTTGAGCTCAAGACTCCATGGCAATCATCATACAAGACGAAGGACTACTCAAGGAACTGGTGGATACAATATCACCATAGTATTGTTGTTGAAGTTGTGATACAATTGAACTTTGATGTTGTATAATGATACTATGACACTATATAATAATGATTGAGAACTATTGTTTTCTTTTTGTTATAGCTACGGATTTTCAACAACGATGATGTTAAACTTACAACCTTTGGGATCATTGGAGTACTTGGAAGTGACGAAGATTTCGAGTAATGTTGAAGATTGGGCATGCGGAATAGGAGCTACAAAAGTTAATTTATTTATTTTTTGTATTCCATATGTATTAATAGTTTTGCCACTAAAATTGACAAAGGGGGAGATTGTTAGAGCATTGCTCGATCGAACTCGCATGCGTTGCTATCTCAAGCATGTTTGTCAATATTAGTGATCAAAATTATAAGTCTTGATTTCTAGCCTACATAGCTAAAGGTCTCGGATTAGGATATAAAGTGTAGTTGAGCTCAAGACTCCATGGCAATCATCATACAAGACGAAGGACTACTCAAGGAACTGGTGGATCTTCATCGACTAAAAGGTATGTGGAGACTTGAACTTATCTGTCACTCAAAAGTTTATCTACTCTATCTCCTACTCTTGAGACAAAAGTCGTTTTGATATATAGACTTTCTTTATACACATTTGCTATTTCGAGCCGAATTTATCTCGCCTATCTATTTCTCGAAATATGTGTTGGTAAGCTTTCGCTTTAGCCGAATTCATCTTTACCAAGTGACGAAAGTCATGCTATGTTTCAATCACTTTGAAAATTTCTATGACGAAAAATGGTTTGTGAATAACGGCTGTATAACGTTCTCTTAGAATATTTTAATGATTGAAATGAGAGTTTAGATTACATAACTATTGGTAGATATAAGCATTGTTGTGGAAACACATATATGCATAAGTCTTATTCCTTGAACCAAAGTTTTCTAAAACTTTGTTGATCAAGAGAAGTTGGAAGTGGCGTGAGCCAAGTCCGCGATATAAGTCCGCGAACTTGCGGAACTTCTCAGCCCGAGATTTTCTGCTGGAGTTCGTGTACTCCTTCCATGAGCTTAAGTCCGCGAACCCAGTCCGCGAACTTGAGCAGGTTATATCTAAAGTCGGTTGTTCTTGAACTAATGTTTAAATAAACTAAGGAATGCTTTTGCAAACCGTGGCTATAAAGTTCATGAACCGATTCGAGTGAATCAAACCGATTTTGCTTCAATTGTGTCTTGTGTAGTTACATAAGATTTCCTTTCAATTGAACAATTCTCTAACTAGTTCATTTGAGTCATTTGAACTAGTTATGGTGAAGAAGAATAAGGTTGATATGAGAGTAATCATATGGCTAACCATTTGGTTGACTTGTTGAACCAACAAATGTTAATGTTTGGGTACGATTCATAAACCCAAAATTGGAAATTTCATTTGTGTGTGACAAGCTAAGTTTTTGATCTAATGATTGAGAAATATTAGCTTGAATCTAATCAGGTTTTCATCTAACGGTGAATATTGAATGCTTTGTTACTAAGCTTACATTGATTGCAACCCCTGATTTGAAAGTGTATATAAGGGAGAACTCTAGCAACTAGGAAACCTAATCCCCACACCTTACGTGTGATACTAGTTGCATAGCTAGAGTCGATTCTCCTTTAACCTTTGGTTTCTTCTTCTAAAACCAGGTTAACGACTTAAATACTTCATTGGGATTGTGAATCCAGACCGATAGTACTTTTCTTGTAGTTGTGTGATCTGATCTTGCATCTTCTACCGTTACGAGTACAATTTTAATAATTGGCTCGAGATTTATATCTCCGATAGGCAAGATAGAAAAGTAATCACAAATAAACTTCGTCTCATCGTTTGTGATTCCACAATATCTTTTTTCGTTGTGTCGATTAGGATTATTGTGAGGTGATTGTAATACTAGTCTGTTCTTCGGGAATATAAGTCTGGTTTATCAATTGGTTCATGTTCACCTTGATTTATCAAAAGACGGAACAAAACTCGTAGGTATATTCATGGGAGACGGATTTATCTATTACCGTAGACTTTTCTGTGTGATACATATTTGTTTATTAAAGTCTTCGACTTTGGGTTGTAACAACTCTTAGTTGTGGGTGAGATCAGCTAAGGGAATCAAGTACGTAGCATCCTGATGGGATCAGAGACGTAGGAGCATAAATGTACCTCTGATCAGTGTGAGATTGATTGGGGTTCAACTACAGTCCAGACCGAAGTTAGTTTGGAGTAGGCTAGTGTCTGTAGCGGCTTAATACAGTGTGTGTTCAATATGGATTAGGTCCCGGTTTTTTTCTGCATTTGCGGTTTCCCTGTTAACAAAATTCTAGTGTCTGTGTTATTTCTTTTCCGCATTATATTTTGTTATATAATTGAAGTATCACAGGTTGTGCGTTGTTCAATCAATTAGAATATCCGACCTTTTGGTTGTTGATTTAAATTGATTGACACTTGGATATTGGTCTTTGGTACCATCCAAGTTATCTCTCTAATATTTGATAAAGACTCGCAGATTTCTATTTGCTTGAGTATATATCAAATCGAGAGATTGAGATATAAACTCTTTGATATACTTTTTATCTAGATTGAGTATGACTGTCTAGTTGATTCTCTAGAAAGTATATTGGAGTTTGTCCATACAGATTGCTAAGAAAAATATTGGGTGTGGTTGTTGTACCCCCACTTTTTCAACGCTAAATCGTTCAATTGAACTAGGATGATCACGCAACTTTGAAAACCCTAAATTGAATAAGCGGCGTTATACAACTGCCACTAATCGATCGCATCCGTCCTTCTTCGCCGGCCTAATTGGACGGCTTAGATTGTGTTTCGAATGATCAAGGAGATGCCAACGCATTCAACATAGAACCAACTCCACACGTGGTCGATCGACTTGATCATAGAAAGGCTAAAGTGCATCAAAACGCCAGCTCAAAGAAGCGTGAACATGCTGTTTCAAAAACCTAAAATTAATTTGTGGCAACACATTACTGCCGCAAATCGATCTCGACCACTCATCTTCGCCAGCGGATTTGAGTGGCTCAGATTTAATTTTAAACGGCCCCGCAGGTATTAACATGATCAATGTCGTCCCACCTTCACACGTGACCGACCGACTTGCTCAAACCCAAACGCAGTGCCTTGAATCGCTCGCTCAAAAGGGGTAGGTCGATCGACCTCCAAACACTAAAAATTGCGTCAACGGCATAACACAACTGCCACAAATCAATCACGACCATCCGTCTTCGCCAACCTAGTTGAACGGCTTAGATCCAACTTCAAGCAACCCCGAAGATGTCAACGTGATCACGGTGGACCCATCTTTATATGTGATTGATCGGCCTACACAAACTAGGGCTCAATGCCTCGAAATCACTCGCCCAAAGAGGGTTGGCCGCGTGGCCCCCTAAACCCTAAAGTCGCGTCAATGGCAGTTTGAAACTGCCGCAAACGATCACGACCATCCAACTTCGCCAACCTAGTTGGATGGTATAGATTTATTTTTAAAAAACAAGAAAAGCAACATTGTGAAGACCGGCCATCCTTCTACCACACAAGGCGATCGACCAAGTGATGACTCGACCGAAGGGTCCACAAACGATCACCTAAAGGTGGTCGATCATGCCTCATTTAAGACGCCAATCCGCGACTTATACAATCAGGCTCTAAAACAATGATGCTTCATACACATCGATTAGTTTGAGATGCTTAAATGCAATGCTTCACATGCATCGAATACATATAATATTTTATATTGGCATCATAAAAAACTTAGTTGTTTCACCTAATGGCACCATACTATACTTTGCGGCGGGTCCCACGACTTGACCCACTTATTCGAGACATCAAACATGTCACAAACGGGGGGATGCTTACTGGGGTATTGGTCTGGCGGTTTACAGCGTGCGGCGTGCAACACGCCCATTAAGAGAACGGTTTAGGAAAGTACGGGCGGTTAGTAATGATGGAGTACTGGATGAAGGTGTGATCACGCAATGATCACCACCTCTTACACAACTCCATTACTCCACTACTTAACTTCCTCCACTTCCTACGAGATCAGGGTTACGCTCAAAAAAAAAAAACACAGAACATAAACCATTTTCTGATACACAAGTCATAAACAACCGCACCTTCATCATTCAACACTCTGATCTTAAACACCTTCTCCGCTTCCCTCTCTAAGATCAACCCTTCTCCTTCATCTTGTGACCGAATTGAATCTGGAACGGTCATTTCTTGGTTTAGGCCAGAATCTTACAGATTGATTTATCGAACCTAAAAGCATTCCCGTGCAATGCATTTGTTTAGGGTTTGAACTCGTTTCTCATCAACACACCCCAAATTACCCAAAAACAGCAGAATCAGTTTTCACCCATAAACAACTAGTTAGAGAGTTGTTCAAATACTTATATCTTATGTAACTACACAAGACACAATTGAAGCAAAAACGGTTTGATTCACTCGAATCGGTTCATGAACTTTATAGTCATGGTTTGCAAAAGCGTCCCTTAGTTTAAATAAACATGAGTTCAAGAACAACCGGTTTTAGATATAACCTGCTCAAGTTCGCGGACTGGGTTCACGGACTTAAGCTCATGGAAGGAGTTCACAAACTCCAGCAGAAATTCTCGGGTCGAGAACTTCCGCCAGTTCGCGGACTTGGCTCACACCACTTCTATTTCTCTTGATCAACAAAGTTCGCAAACTTTGGTTCAAGGAATAAGGACTTATACATATATGTGTTTCCACAACAATGCTTATATCCTACCAATGGTTATGTAATCTACACTCTCATTTCCATCATTGAAACATTCTCAGAGGACGGATATAGCCGTTATTCACAGACCATTTTTCGTCAGAGCAATTTTCAAAGTGATTGAAACATAACATGACTTTCGTCACTAGGTAAAGATGAATTCGGCTAAAGCGAAAGCTTACCAACACATATTTCGAGAAATAGATAGGCGAGATAAACTCGGCTCGAAATAGAAAATGTGCATAATGAAAGTCTATATATCAAAACGACTTTTGTCTCAAGAGTAGGAAATAAAATATATAGACTTTTGAGTGACAGATAAGTTCAAGTCTCCACATACCTTTTAGTCGATGAAGATCCACTAGTTCCTTGAGTAGTCCTTCGTCTTGTATGATGATTGCCATGGAGTTCTTGAGGTCAACTACACTTTCTATCCTATTCCGAGACCTTTAGCTATGTAGGCTAGAAATCAAGACTTATAGTTTTGATCACTAACATTGACAAACATGCTTGAGATAGCAACGCATGCGAGTTCGACCGAGCAATGCTCTAACAATTTTGATTATATATTTTTAACTACGGAAATTACTACTTTATCCTCAGTTGTGTGTTACCATATTACATAAACGTAGCTCATTTTTCTACAAAATGAATTCTATCAGATTAGCCGAGACTTCTTGATATGGTATCTAGAACCAACCAAATACAAATCGATTTAAAAAAAAAATCGAAATCGATATTTCTCTTTGAAAGTGTCGATCATGTAAAATTATATCAGCAACTTTAAGGATGATATCTGATAAAAAAAATATTTTCTATTAGAGATGATAATGGTGCTCTATGATGTTCCTGGTTTTGTGATGATAATACAATCTAAAATGACCAACGATATTAATTAATAATGATTTATGGGGTCGAATTTCTTATACAAAAAACAGAATCTGAAATTTGGGTAAATTCAAAGTCAACTCCCCGTATTAGTCTTGATCTTCAATTATTACTAATAGTAATCCCTTCTACTTATAAGAACATCATCATAGTAAAGAGAAGTTTAAACACAATGCTCAATTGAGGGGTATATAGATAATACTCCTTTTAAATATATATATATATATAGTAAGTAGGAGATTAAATATAAATTAGTTAAAACTATTAATGGTTATTTAAACTACTAATTCAAAACAAAAGGTTAAAAAAAAAAAAACCTTATTTCTCAGGGCCATTAAACCCTAATATCAATCAAATTTCTTCTGATGTTTTAATAAACCCTTCAGTTTCCAAAAATTTAAATCTTTTTGCAAATTACTTGAAATGACGAGGGCACTAAGTACCCCACAATCTTTCTGATATCAACCTATAAGTATGATATCTTGCGTGATCTAATATAGGCAGAGACTGTCAAGAAGATAGCAAAGCACAAGGTATACACTTGGTATATAATACAAGTTCAAAATCGAACCTTAAACTATAGGTATCAACCTAAGTGTTGGATTAACATACAATGTATCTACTTTAATTATAACTTAAACAATTATAATACAAAAAGTAAAGTAAAAACACACAACAAGATTTTGTTAATGAGGAAACCGCAAATGCAGAAAAACCCCGGGACTTGGTCCAGTTTTGAAACTCTCAAAATAAATCTGTAATACAAAGAACACTACCAACTCCATATAGTCAAAACCAAGTAAACTACCCCTAGTTACCTAGTATCCTCAGTATCCCTGCGCCTACAACCAATCCGCCCAACTCACGTGAATCATAAGATAGAGTCCACTATCTTAAGTTTCTTCAGCCATTGTGAAGACTTCAAGCACTCAACTCCTTTGGATCATCTTCCAAACAGTAAAGAACTAATATGTTTGGTAACCGCTATTCAACCTTAATAAGTTAATCATATATTATTATTGAGTACGACAAAGGATCTCCCATTTAAACTGATAAACTCCCTTGCACGGTTTAGATCAATCAAGATCTGAATTACCGAAATAATCATATCTAGATTACAAGCTATCATATTCGGATACTGAAGAATACTCGTAAATCATAACTTTCTGATCTACTACGACTATTCAATCAATTGTTTATCAAAGATAAACAATATCTAGTCGGATCCCATCCAATCAAGTTTGTGCACGAAGCAAATCACAAAGATACAAAACCTATAAGAAATCTTCTTGTCTTCAAATCTTCAATCTTCTTATGTGCCTGCACAACTAAACTTGATTCCAACATATGTTCGATCACACACAGAACAGCGTCTGTTAACAAGGGATAATCACAAGTCAACGTCAGATCTAAAGACAGATCTGAACTACCGGTAATCTCTTGATTTAGTTGAGTGACCTTATGTCAGAAGAGAAGTCTCTCAAGAATAATCAAACTATATGTGCAATCAAGAGTTAGCAACCATTAGTCAATCAAATAAATAATCAAAAACTAAATTCTAGTTTTTCACCAACGGTACCAATAGACGCTTCTTGATCCCAAATAAATCTTTAAACTAGCGAACATAAGAGATTTTGCCTAATTAGGTTACTCTCCTCTCCAAGATAGTATTACAAGTTATATTATTAGTCGGCTACAGCAGTGACTACAGATGAAGTGCATGCCTCATGATAAGTTTGTAAGGAGAAACAAACTTCACTATTTATAGACCAGTATAGCTTAGACACCAAGGAATTTTCATAACCGAAAATATTCTCAAGATATGCAATAAGCACATAGATTTTGTTTTGTCTAATTTTAACCAATATCCAACTGTATAACCGAAATCCCTCTTGGATACAACTCAATATTAGCTAGCATACAAGATAATTAACTAATATACTCCCTCCATCCCGCTAATAGATGAACTATTTATTTTTAAATTTTGTTCTACTAATAGTTGACCTATATCATTAAACAAGGGGATATTTCTAAAACTATCATTTTAATTAATTATTGTTAGTATAAGAAATATGTATAATTTGATAGCCATGTTTATATTCATTACTCAGGTGTTTTAAAATGCTTTTCAATGGTATAAACTTTACGAATATGCGTGGTATGATTTGAGAGATAAATCATTTCTAAATTTTAATAGTTATTATCCATAATGATATAATTGTAAAAGATACTTAAAAATACTCCTTTCTTCTCCTTTCCATAAGAATTGTGCAAACTTGAACTAGGTCACCTATTTGTGGGATGAGGGATATCTTCCAGAAATATGTTTTGCTTGCTAGAAAGTCAAAATATATATATTTGAAAATCTTAACAAAAAGATCCTTAAACATTTCGGTCTGGGATATCACCTTGATTACCAAAGAATATCTTTGAACAATAAAATACTAGATTTATGCATATTTTCGAATCACTGATTATGTAGACATCTTGAACTTTCCTATTTTGCAAACCCAATTTCCAAAATCACACTAACTCTAAAGTGTACCTGACTATAGAAATTGGTTTTGCATATGGGGATCGGTTCTACCATGACTCCCAATGTAGGTAGGGATCAGTTCTACCTTGATTCCAATATAGGTTAGGATCAGTACTACTTGCTCCCAACATAGGTAAGGATCGGTACTACCTTGACTCCCAACATAGGTAAGGATAAGTGCTAACATGGTTCCCAACATAAGTAGGGATCAGTCCTGCCTTAGATATTCAATGAAAACCGGACCACCAATCCTATTGATTTATTTCAACTACGAAACAAGTTCGTAAGTCTACTTCCTTCAACTCATATAATCAAACATAGTTTTCTAGGTATGAAATCAATCATAAGTTCACTATACAATATAGCAAGAAGTTGCAGAGATTATGTAAATGTCCTAATTACGAAGTTCAAAAGATAAGAGTTATACTTCGTAATTCAATATACACAGATTGTAAAACAACTTGTATATTCTTCATTGACACTTTGATCATAATCAGATGATCATGTCTCTAATACTAGGATTATATGTATATAACTTTTTAGGGTATGTTTTCAATCTAAACGACTTGAAAGTAACGATATATGAATGAAAACAAGTAAAGTGTTTTTTACTAACCTCAAGTCGAAGGATGACGTCTTCGCTGGTGTCGATACCCTTCAAAATATTTAGGTCTTCAGAGTAATACTTATATGTCTCAACATTTCTAGACTTCTAGTATAACCTAACAAAGTTGACTCTAGTAATCTAATCAAGCGTCTTTTGAGTTTTAATACTAAAATATGACAACCAACCTCGACAAAGCAATGCTTGGTGGGTTCAACAGAGCAATGATCTAACAGTGCTTGCTTGTTGCAGACATATGATCACCTCTTAGAACAATACATCCACGACCGACGTCTGTCTCTCTTTTCCTTTTCCATGCTTCAGAACAATGTTCATCTATATATGTTCCATCCCGGTAGGAGAAATTGAGAAGTGCACATTCCTGATTTCACATCTGATATATTATTTAATCAAAGATCTTGTTTCCATAGAAAATTTAATAACATATGCGCTGAATTCTTTTCCCATATCCTTATGGGTAAAGACATAATCTTTATCCAAAAACATGAGATATGATTTATAATTAGTATAAATCCACAACTTAAAAACCTTATCCTGAATACACACTTTTAGCAACACACTATCATTTCTATTTCATGATATACTGAATTTTTGAGTATTGATGACTTACCTTCTAAGGTAAAGATTACATTAGCTTTAAAATCATTGAGGAGGGAACCAAATCCACCAAAACCATTGGGGTTGTGAAAGGATTCGTCGCAAACTACATGGAAAACACCTTCAGGGACCAATGTGAATCGAACAGCATAACCTATATCAGGATAGTTATCATCTTCACGGAGTGGAACATACCAAAGTATTCGATATAAGATTGAATCTTAAGTCAACTTTCATTTACCTCCATAATAGTAAATGTTGTCTTTAGGAAAACCACATTTTGAATTTTTCAAAATGGTCATGTTTTTTTCCCTGTGCTCTTTTCATAATAATGATTTTATTGTACTGTTACTCTATTAGAAAAAGAAAAACCTCCTCAGCGTAAAACACACGTTAGTATTCATTAGTATCTTCTTCCTTTGTGTTGCTGAAGAAACCCACTCCCGAACTAATGGAATTGGAAAATTCAAAGAACCTTATGGCTTATCCAAAATATCCAAGATTTTTATATCTACCAGATTCTAATTTTATATCATATAAGAAAACATCCTGATAAGTACCAATATCCATTTTGAAAAATTAAAAATGTAATTTTCCTGAACACCAAATAGACAAAGTTTACTAATATGGAGGTAAACAAAAATTGACTCAAGATTCAATCTTATATAGAATCCTTTGGTGTACTCCACTGCATGAAGATAATAAATATCCCGACAACGGTTCTATTTTTCGATTTTCATTGGTCCCGGAAGGTGTTTTTCATGTATTTTCCGACGACACCTTTCACAAACCCACTGGTTTTGATGTATTCCGTGATTTTCTCGGTGATTGTAAAGATAATGTGATCTTCACCTTAGAAGGTAAGTCAGTAATACTCAAAAACTTTGTGTATCATGAAATATAAGGAGTAATTGTGTTATTAAAAGTGTGTATTCAAGAGGGTTTCTAAGTTGTGGACTTATACTGATTATAAACCATATCTCACGTTTCTAAATAAATATTATGTCTATACGGATAAAATTTAGAGCAAGGAATTCGGTGCGGATATTATTAAACTTTCTACGGAAGCAAGATCTTTGATTAAAAACTATTACACTGATGAAAACAAATAACCATGAATGTGCAGTTCTCAATTTCTCCTACCGGAAAGGAACATCTATAACTGACCATTATTCTAAAGCATGGAAAAGGAAAATAGAGACAAACATCGCTGATAGATATATTCTTAGAAGACGTCTGCAACAAGCAAGTAATTTGCAAAAAGATTCAAAAATTCTGAAACAAATGGGTTTACTAGAAACATCAAAAGGAATTTTATTGGTATAATTGTTTGATGGCCTTGGGAAAGAATAAAAAGGAGTTTTTATCTTTTGTTTTGAATTTATAGTTTACCTAATTATCAATAATTTTAATTAGTTTATGATTAAAATCCTCTTTACTATGTATTTTATAAAGGGAACATTATCTATTTAAATGGAACTTACTAATAATAAGCCCTTGTACCCCTCAATTAATTGTAATGAATTTAAGGATGAAGCTAATTCAACTTATGATGAAGATTCGGTACATCATATAGGAACAACAACATCCCATTAATCATTTCTTAATAGCACAACGAGTTAATGATAATACGATACATTGATGGAGTTAGTTCAAATCAAAAGTGAAAACAAATAGACGTTAGCATCGGTTGAGATTCAAGGGTATATTCCATAAAACTTTAATTAATAATAATATTTTATAAAATATAAAATAATAAGGTCAAATAGGTCGCTGGCGGTCAATTAACAATCCATGCCTAATTAGCAATTCGGAATACGACAAACGTACGGAACGGCAAACATACGAGTATTATTAGGATTTATAAAAATTAAATACGATCAACAATCCGTCCAACGGTTCGTGAGTCGGTAGTAATTCGGAACGACATACGTACGTGTATAACTCGATTTACTAACATAAGTGCAGCACTGAAAAATCGGCACATATTAATATGTAAGAATATGTGTAAATTGAAACTATATCCCAAATATATACCACATAATCATCAATGAGCATGGTTTAGTGGTTGATTCTTTGGCTAAGGATGCCATGGTCTTTGGTTGGACCCTTTTCATAAGCCACTTTTGAAATGAGAATTTTAATTCTTAAATTAAGTTAAAGTGTGAACCTCACTTATTAGCTTAAGGGAGGCAGACCTTATTTATTTATCTTAAAGGAGACAAGGCTTGTATGTTTTGTTAGAAACTTTCCAAAGTATATAAAACAAACAGTGATTCTTTACAGACCGTGAAAACGGACTACGGCAAAACCGCCAGTTTCAGTTTTTTTTGTCGGTCCCGGTAGGTCTCGCGGAGAACAGCAGGGGGACCGGTATTTGTGAAAGAAGTTGGGGGCGGTTCTTTTTCTCGGTTTTTTTCTTGGTGCGTTAATACTTTCTGTAAAACAAATAAGTGAATAACAAAAAAAAAAACAGTGACGTGTACACGAATTAGAAGTTCCAAATGGTCAGAAGTTCGTAAAAGTCGTGCATAATTCGGCTTAGTCAAAATAATAGCGTATCTAGGTCGGACTTTCATAGGGACGCGACTAATACGGGAAAAGTACTGATACAGAACTATTCGCATATAATTCACGAATAGATCGGCGAATTTGCTAACTAAGAGTCCAAGTACCATCCCTTAATATTTTAGATGTTGGGTATCAAAGTTCGGAGTTGGTCGTTTGCTAAGTACCATCTGTTAAGGTGCCCTTAATAGATTTTTCTTGTGTCTTAAAGGTTAATATTAGCCAGGTTGAAACATATTTGTGCTTTTTGAAGGTTCATCGCCATGGTGCTACAAGTTCAGGGTAGCGATATATCATGAGTTGTTCATGGTAAAATGAAAATTGTATCCCCGATTAACAACATAGGATATGGTTGAAAATAAGTTCATATATGGATTTAGGGTAAACACTAGACACACGTTAAAGTCAAATTGTGTGTCATAAGAATATCATGGGCACGCAAATTTTATATAGTCGTATTATTACCTTTTCGTTAAAAAAACCTACCATAGCTGTTTTAAAGTGGAAAAAACCTATGGTTAAAGGCCAATTGACACAATGTTCAATCGTGGCCTAATTGACTTTTTTTTACTACCATAGCCACCAACTTATTCGTTTATAAACCAATAAGACAATCCTTGGATAATGTAATAACGTACTTATTTTATTTCACTTTAATTATAAAAGAAATTATAATGTGGAAATAAAAGTAAAACAAATGCACCAAGACTTTGTTAAGGAAGAAACGACAATCTTGTAGAAAAACCCTGGGACATAGTCCAGACTGAACACACTGATTTAAGTTGTTACACCACTTTTCTACTATCAGACTTCATACTAGATGTAATAGAGAAAAATTATACGTTCTGCAAAACTCCTAGCAGAATCATAATTCTTTTTAGAAGTTTCCCTTGTAAATCTTCTAGCAGATCACCAGTTCTCTTTAGAAAATTCTCCACGGTCCTTCATAAAAACTAAAGCTACCCTGCCTCCAACGTAACACCTATTTGATTTCATTCAGATATTCAATTAAGGAAATTTGAATCTATTTTATTTGAATGATCTCCAGGTAAAAGTTTATAAAGAGGCCTAATTGACTCTGACTCACAGGATCTATCTAAATTAAGTTTAGATCGCAACCTTGTAGAACTAACAAGGTCAGAGTTTAAATGGACTTGAACCCAGATGCATCATTATGTCTGTTATTTGGGAAGAGGTTGATTTTTTGGAATAATCATGAATCTGATATCCCAGGCATTATGAGATATCATATCTTTAATTAGACCAATACTTGCCTTCCATCAGGTGAAATTATAATTTTATTGAGGAATTCCAATAAAAATATCTTTCAAGGAATTTTTATCTCTCCATTCATCCTACTAAAATTTTATTGATCTCTCATTACCTACATTGGATGTGGTAGTTTCTTCCACCAGGTGCTCATACCAATCTTCTTAAAGAATTTGGATATGGTTATCAATTCCCAAACACTTCGTAGAAGACCTAACATAAAACCTTTAGTTTATCAGTCATTTTGATATTTATTTATTTCTAATAGCCTTCTTCAAAATGATTTTTGTGGCCTAAAGTGGCAATTTGTATGTCCGCTTTGGCTACATGATTGCACATGGATATAACTAGTGCTTTCTTGACGTGTGAATAGGTGATATTATACATTAAGACTTTAACTAATAGTCTAATACCTCTAAGGGTGAGCATGGTCCCGGGTGGACCGTTTTCAGCCTCAGCCTCATCTGCATCCAATCCAATATATAACGAGTTTCAAGTTTAGCATTCACATATGATCCAGCGTCCAACGAATGTACATCCAATAGATGCCTGAATGGACGGTTTAGATGTGGATGACCCAAAGGCAAAATGCAGTTATTATCTGTGTTCTTTATGCCTATAAATTTTCAAACCCTAAAAATTCGATGGAAGTAGACAATGAAAAAATAAGATGTGTGCATAGTTGAAAAAATGGGGGTACAACAACCACACCCAATATTTCACTTAGCAATCTGTACGGAAAAACTCCAATATACTTTCTAGAGAATCAACTAAACAGTCAGACTCAATCTAAATAAAAAAGTGTATCAACGAGTTTATATCTCAATCTCTCGATTTGATATATACTCAAGCAAATAGAAATCTGCGAGTCTTTATCAAATACTAGAGAGATAACTTGGATGGTACCAAAGACCAATATCCAAGTGTCAATCAATTTAAATCAACAACCAAAAGGTCAGATATTCTAATTGATTGAACAACACACAACCTGTGATATTTCAATTATATAACAAAATATGATGCGGAAAAGAAATAACACAGACACCAGAACTATGTTAACGAGGAAACCGCAAATGCAGAAAAACCACGGGACCTATTCCAGTTTGAACACACACTGTATTAAGCCGCTACAGACACTAGCCTACTCCAAATTAACTTCGGTCGGACTGTAGCTGAACCCCAATCAATCTCACACTGATCCAAGGTACAGTTATGCTCCTACGTCTCTGATCCCAGCAGGATACTACGTACTTGATTCCCTTAGCTGATCTCACCCACAACTAAGAGTTGCTACGACCCAAAGTCGAAGACTTTAATAAATAAATTTGTATCACACAAAAAAGTTTACGGTAATAGATAAATCCGTATCCCACGAATATACCTACGAGTTTTGTTCCGTCTTTTGATAAATCAAGGTGAACAGAAACCAATTGATAAACCGGACTTATATTCCCGAAGAACAGCCTAGTATTATCAATCACCTCACAATAATATTAATCGACGCAGCGAAAGAAGATATTATGGAATCACAAACGATGATACGAAGTGTTTGTGATTTCTTTTATATCTTGCCTATCTGAGATATCAATCTCAAGCCAATTATTACAATTGTACTCGTACGATAGAAACAACAAGATCAGATCACACAACTACGAGAAAGTAGTATCGGTCTGGCTTGACAATCCCAATGAAGTCTGTAAGTCGTTAACCTGGTTTAGAAGAAGAAACCAAAGGTTAAATGAGAATTGACTCTAGCTTAGCACAACTAGTATTACACACAAGGTGTGGGGATTAGGTTTCCCAGTTGCTAGAGTTCTCCCTTATATGGTCTTTCAAATCAGGGTTTGCAATCAATGTTAGCTTGGTAAAAAAGCATTCAATATTCGCCGTTAGATGAAAACCTGATTTAGATTCAAGCTAATATCTTTCAACCGTTAGATCGAAAACTAGCTTGTTACACACAAATGTAATGCACGTTTCTAGGCTTGTGTAACCGTACCCAAACTTTTACATTTGTTGGTTCAACAATAGTCAACCAAATGGTTATCCATATGATCACTTTCATATCAACCATATTCTTCTTCACCATAACTACTTCAAGTGACTCAAATGAACTAGTTAGAGAGTTTTTCAATTGCAAGGAAATCTTATGTAACTACACAAGACACAATCGAAGCAAAAATGATTTTATTTACTCGAATCGGTTCATGAACTATATAGACACGGTTTGAAATTTGCATTTCTTAGTTTATATAAGAATAAGTTCACAAACATCGTTTTTAGATATAACCTACTCAAGTTCGCGGACTTAATTTCCCAGACGGAGTTCACAAACTCCAGCAGAAATTCTCGGGACAAGAACTTCCGCCAGTTCGCGGACTTAGCTCACGCCACCATGCCGGTTCTCTTGATCAACAAAGTTCTCAAACTTCGGTTCAAGGAATAAGGACTTATACATATATGTGTTTCCACAACAATGCTTATGTCCTCCAATGGTTATATTAAATCTAAACTCTCATTTCAATCATTGGAACATTCTTAGAGGACGTTGATATTCTATAGTTGTTATTCACAAACTATTTTTCATCAAAGTAAGCAATTTCCAAAGTGATTGAAACTTGTCATGACTTTCGTCACTAGGTAAAGATGAACTTGGTTAAAGCGAAAGCTTACCAACACATATTTCGAGAAATAGATATGCGAGATAAACTCTGCTCGAAATAGCAAATGTGTATAATCTAAGTCTATATAGCAAAACGACTTTTGTCTCAAGATAGAAGATAAATAGACTTTTGAGTGATAGATAAGTTCAAGTCTCCACATACCTTTTAGTCGATGAAGATTCACCGGTTCCTTGAGTAGTCCTTCATCTTGTATGATGATTGCCATGGAGTTCTTGATCTCAACTACACTTTCTATCCTAGTCCGAGACCTTAGCTATAGTATACTAGAAATCAAGACTTATAGTTTTGATCACTAACATTGACAAACATGCTTGAGATAACAATGCATGCGAGCTCGACCGAGCAATGCTCTTACAATCTCCCCCTTTGTCAATTTTAGTGACAAAACTATCAATACATATGGAATACAAAAAATAAATAAATTAAATTTTGTAGCTCCTATTCCATACGCCTAATCTTCAACATTACTTGAAATCTTCGTCACTTCCAAGTACTCCAATGATCCCAAAGGTTGTAAGTTCAGCATCATCGTTGTTGAAAATCCATAGCTATAACAATGAGAAAACAAGAGTTCTTAATCATTGTTATACAGTGTCATAGTATCGTTACACAGCGTCAAAGTTCAATTGTATCACAACTTCAACAACAATACTATGGTGATATGTATCACTCCCCCTTAGTCAATACTCCATCTCACATGGAAACTACTCTCCCTTACATAATGATCCGGAAACCATATGTATTTGTAGTGTGAACTACATAT
Organism: Papaver somniferum; assembly: GCF_003573695.1. NCBI lineage: Eukaryota > Viridiplantae > Streptophyta > Magnoliopsida > Ranunculales > Papaveraceae > Papaver > Papaver somniferum. The sequence continues at coordinate 21,738,004 of NC_039366.1, forward strand.
TAATTCTCCCATTTTTTGTCAATAAAATTGGCAAAGGTACAAGAACGGGATCCTAATGAAATTTGCGAAAGAGACATTTCTTGACCAAAAGAAAGCAAAAATATATCGTCTTATTTAGATGCAATCATAAAGCCGAAGCTAAATGCATTCATCAAGGAGTTTGTAAAGATACAAGATAACCCCTATAATATTCCACAGCTGCACTACCCATAAAGATTTGGCAATTAAGCACAAGTTCAATTAAGAACTCTCCCCCATAAAATGTCATTCCCGAAAGAACAACAAAAGCGACCTTAATTTGGAAAGAAAAGAAGGATTTCTTTGGACATAACAAATCACGTACAAATAAGAATTTGAATCCAAAAATATTCAATTAAACTAACACTACAAAAATAGGTCCTATAGTGAGGGTTTTTTTTAGGGGCGTCACAAATAGTCACTATTTGTGAGGGTGTCTTGACCAACCGTAGGAAACACTAGGATTAGTCAAAGGAGCAGTTTTTTATGGTCGGTTTCATGAATCCGACAGAATAAATGATTTTTGTTTTTATTCTTTTTTCTCATCCTTATCTGCTGAAAGCCTAAAACAGATCTAATTTTTTTCTCCGCCATTTTTTCTCCACTATTTTTTCTCCGCTGAAGAACTGATATCTAGGTTTTCTCTCGCGTCTTCTCTGTTACCATCTCGCCTCTTCTCTCCATCTACTCCATCTCTTTTCTATTATCATCTCGTCCATCTCTTCTCTGTTGAGGGAGAGAGTTATACGAAAAATGTGATGTTTTTACAGATTAGATTAAGGTTTGAATGAGAATCGATGATGGAGACAAAGATCGTGAGTCTGATTTAGAGAAATGGAATGGAATCAGGGATCGTTGATGGTCATGGTGTTGATCCGTCTTTTGATTCAAACTCAACAGAAAGGTAAGTTGAATTTAGGGTTTCTTTAATTAACTTTTATTTTGTGTGAAATTGATTTATAGACTGATCAATTAGTGATGGGTTTGATTTTAATTGAAGTTTGGATGATGTATAGGGTTTAATTTCAGTTTGGAATTAGGGTTCATCCCAAATTAGGTTTTTGGTTATAAATTTTGACCAGTGTTCTTGAGTTTGAATGATAGATAAAGATGATGAGATAATAGTGGTGGTTAGAAGAAAAGATGAAGAATAACTGAGCTAGTGGGAGTTTAGGTTTAATTTGGTGAAGGGGTTGAATTACAGGGGACTATTGGTGGAGTCAATAAGGAGCTGAAGACGATATGGTGGGTATGTATTGAAGCTGTAATTGTAGCTAGGGATTCCTGCTTTCGGTACCACTAAACCTTGTTTTCAGATTTACATCTTTATTAGTCTTTTTACAGATATGTGATGAATTTAGTTACTGTAAATTTTAACAGAGATGAAGATTCCAAAACTCATGCTTATAAATGCTGAATCCAGAAGGATTATTGATGGGATGGAAAGCGGTATAACGATCTCACTTAGAGATTTATACGGATATCTTAATTGGAATTATGATTTCCTAAAGGTTGATCGTTTTCTTCTTCTGTTTTTTCAGGTGTTTATGATAATATGATGCATTACAGAAGAAATACCTACGAACACTTTTGTTCTGCATATCTGAAGCTATTGAAGGACCTATAATAGAAGAATATGCTTGTATGTTAAATCTCACTTTTCTTTCATTTGCTAGATTTAGTCATTGATGATGAGCTGGGGTTGGATCTGATTTTTAGTACTCTTAGTCTTAAAGTAGTTTTAAATTCTGGAAGGAAATTGATAAGAAGTTTATACTAATACATGAATGGATTGTGTTGTGCAGTTTCATTTAGTTATTCGAATTCCAACAACGAAGATGTTATGATGAACATAAGTCATACCGGGAACAAGAAACAAGGAGCAACGTTCAGATCTTATGGCAATGCAGACATTACACCAAATAAAATGAGATATAATAGTAAGCTTTTGTGTTTGTTAGGTTGTTTTTGTTTTTTGCACTATATGGTTTTAAATCCAGTGCACTACTTTGCTGACTGTGTTTTAACACCATTTACTTGGTTTTGGCAGGAGTTATGCCTCCATTCTTCAGAGGTTGCCCAGAAGAAGAAGCTAACCATCCATGGTTGAAAACCCCTCTCAAAATGGCAATCGGAAATGTTAACAGCAAACATATCGTACTGGATCTCAAGGTAAATTGGTAGCATTGAACTATGAATGAGTGAAACCTGTGGTTTAGATTCTTTTGATCCATCAAGTTCAATTTGAGTTATCAAGTTCGGAACTGTGCAGGTCAAAAGTATCCTGGTACGTACCATATCAAGATGAAAACAATGACATCAAAGATGATGAAGCGATCAGCTTGGGTGTTGATTCAGTGCCAACAACTGAGCCTCCAAATCCAGATAGCGAGGTATACTTACACCGTAACTTATTTGTCATATTACAGCTTCTACTGTCGTTCGAAATGTAGGAAAACATGGGTGAAACTCGAGAATATAATTTGATAAACTCTGAAATGTCCTGAAATAATTGAGAGATTTGTGTGTTTCTTTTAGTGTATCAATTTCAATTTGGTGGATGAGATGGTGGAGTCTCAGATGAATGACGAGTTTTGGGTTCTCAACAATACGATTCAACTGAGTTTGTGGCTCTGAGATCTGAATTTGAGTAATGGATGAAACTACAGCTGTGGGTGTTGATGATTGATAGTTCAGTGAACTAGGGTGGTGTTGATATCAGTTGCAGATGGAGTAGCAAGGTGGAATGGTAGGTGCAGCTGGAGCTGAAACGAGTCAGAGAACTGAATTTCTACAGAAGAAGGGCTCAGATGGCATCTCATAGGAGGATTGGTCTGTGGTTATGTTGCAGAATGTGCTGAGAATGGTGGTATTGAACTCATGGAGATGGAACTGAAGCTGGTGGTGCTGTGTGTTGGCTCAGGAATGAATCTAGATGTATGCCTAGGATTTTACAGGTTATGAAATGAACTAGTGCTGATGCTTGTTGTGTGTTGAGAACGGAGTAGCTGTGGTGATTTTCATGGAAGACCAAGTGTTTGTGCTTTGGATGTACACAGGTGGTATATATGACCGAGATGGAGAGTGGGAGACGAAGTGATGAATGGCTTATGATTGTGTTGTCGTGGTAAATAACAAGATGAGGTGCAGTTGGGTTAAGGATTGAGTAAGGATTGCAGTCAAGAGCTAATGGGTTTATGTGGTCAATTAGCTAGCATAACAAGTTTGGAGTGCAGGACGGGTGTTGAATTCTGCAAGCAAGAGATGTTGTTGTTGAACTGAATGTTAGGGTTGGCAGACTAATGGAAGTTTGTGTGACTGCAGAATGAACTTGAGTGGAAGCTTGTATGTTGTTAAAGCTGCAGCTGAGCTGAAGCTAGAATAGAATTGCAGCAGTTGGTGTTTAACTGATGCTGGTGGTGACTTGGTAAGAAGGCATGATGGAGTTGCAGGTGCAGTTGTGCAAAAGTTGGTTTGAGCAGAAGAAGGTAATGGTGCTGTTACAGCTGTGAGCTGATGTGGAATGTGTCTTTGCAGTTGAAAAGTAACCCTTATTAGATAAAACTCTGCAGATAACATGTGTGCGTGCATCCTTGGATTCGTATTGATAAACTTCTGTCTGTTCTTCTTTTTCATTAGATTTCAATGACATGATGCAAGTGTGAATGATGCAAGTTTTGAATAGTATAAGTTTTTGGTTCAGTGTGAATGATGCAAGTTTTGAAAAGCTTTTTAATTTTTGTGTGAATGGCTTAAGGTTTCTGATAATTATGTAATTCTGAGAATCTAAAATCCGGTGCAGGAGAACAATAACCGTTGACTGACGTTGATTTTTTTTACGGCGGCAAGAAAACTATTTATGACAACTTGACAAGGCGTCACCAATAGAATCACTATTCGGGACGGTTGACCAAACGTCACAAATGATCTCAAACCGTCCAAAAAACATTTGTGACTCCAGCAGTAACGATGAATCGTCGACCGTCACAAAATGGGTTTTTGTGACGATCTTTTTTGCCATCTGTGACTTTTCTGTTATTTGTGACGGTTTAGAAACCGTCACTAAAGGCCCTCTGTTTTGTAGTGTAACCACAAGAGAACCATGATTAATTTAATCCACAAATGCTCAACATAAGTGAACTTATGGAGACTTAAAAACATACAATTAGATTAATCACAAGAGAACCCATAATTAATCTACTCGAAATACACAATCAAACTAATCACAAAAGTAATCAATTTAATTGGTCATGCTCGACATAAGAAAACTTACGGAGCAACAACTAAATAACCAAACAAGATGATTAATTTAGTTGAATATGCTCGACATAAAGTACCTCACGGAACAACAACATAGCTAGTCATAAAAATAATCAACTTGGTCGTTTAGTGCTCAACATAAGACACTTTACAGAGCCTCAAAGTAATACATAAAATATGGACCAGTGAAGATCAATACTGCGAAATACACAAGGATTCATTCTATTTTCCATCACTATTCACATAACGACATTCAATAGACATAATCCTTACGAACAAAAGATTTTAACCTATCTTCCATCAATAATTGATATAATAGGCTTAACTTTTGTATTTTTCAAAAGTTTATTCATTATTTTATCAATACATGCATATCGACATACGAAAGACTTTACTTTTGACAAGGTATAGGACAATCATAGTTCACGGACGTAAACACACGTATCCCATAACAATATTGCAATATATAAAACCATAAAGATTAATGCTGCAAAAATCATCTTCCAAACAATTTTAGAATTTAAACCAATAAATCTAAAAACATGAAGATGAAAACGTTGGACATAGCTATGTTTAGTCACAATAATGGTTATTACAAACTCTAGTAATCCTTCTCAAAAAAAGAATAAATTCATAAGAAGTTTCCTAGGCATCAGGATAAACTCGTAATGCACATATAAGATGATTTGTCCTTAGCGGATAGAATCAATCTTTTTCGCCCGGATTTACACCAAGAATAGCTACCAAAGGCGTATAAAAATATTTTCTTAACAAATAAGAACATACAACGTCATTAACGACCATGCATTACAGTTCACATAAGATGATTGTGAACATTCAAGAATCCCATAGTAATGCATACTACTGCCCGTTCTTGAACTTCCTTCTTTCTGATTCACCAACACCATTCTTGTAAAAGATACAATGAGATTAGAAGAGTAGTACTTCAAGAATACAAGTGCCCAAGTCCAAGAGAAGTGGAACAAGTGCAACGAAACGGAGCAAAACACTCAAAAATAAGATACAAGACAAATACCAATCTTAGCTCATTTAAATTCAAAAATTCTCATCTCCATTTTGAAGAGAAATCAAAGAGGAAGAGAATGCAAAAAGAATGAGGTCATTCCGAGTTCATACGAAGAAGTTACGGCCAAAACAAGTTTACCGAATATCGACGTCTACAGGCAAGTATGCATACGGGTTTGCAAACGAATTTTCATGACTTGGAGCAGTTTGCAAACTGGGTATGCGAACTTAAATCCATGTATTCTGATTTTAAATGATGGTATGCATACTTGGTATGGGTACCATGAAGTCCAAACATCCCGAACTACTATTTTCAAACCTAAACACAAAGGAACCTTAAACACAGATCAAGTTAGGTAGAAATGAACAATAAGAAATGTACGTGAATCATTATAAGTTCTCTAAGAAAATAAAAGAACAAATCTTGCTCAAGTTTATAGACATACCTTTTTAGATAAATCGAATTGAATTCTACAGCCTTACCGAACATAATCTGTGCGCCCCAATTCTTGTGCACTCCTCACCGTATACATAGCAAGGCGTTCCTTGGTGAGGATGCACTTACAACACACTCAAGTTGTGTTGAGGTGAACAATTTCTTTCTCACCACAAGTGACTTTTTTATTATCATGAAAGAGATCACTTTTAGAACCTTTCACATCCAAACCCATCTTTCCAAATAACTTTTTAAGTTCCAACATCATGGATACTGCTTTCTCCATAGTCATGAAACTTTCAGAGAGATCATTCCTTTTCACACTCAAAACATCATTTACTTTCTTTGGTATCCACTTTTGAGTGTGTTTAGGAACAATCGGAACCTTCTTCCCATTACTCTCTTCTAGATTTGTAGAAAGAGAATTGGATTGACTATTCTTTTGCAAGTTAGTCTTTCTCCAATTGGGAGCATCGGATCTTGTCTTCGTCTTTACAAAGTTATTCTTTTAATAATCATTACAATTGTGAAAAGACTTCGTATGACGTTTATAGGCAAATCTAAGATTATCACAATACTGATTCTTTTGCCTAAAGGTTGGACGTTTACAACCCGTAATGTCAAGAATGTTAGCTTTAACATATGATCCCGGTTTAATCACTTCTTTTGACACCCAAACAAGAATATCATGAAGTTTTTCATTCCTTATACGAAAACGAAATCTCCTTTCCAGGTGACCTTTTTTTCCACAATAATGACAAATATAAGGAATGTTCTTACCCGGATTCATGTGTGCTGGTTTTGGAGGTTGATATAATTTGCTCTTTTGAACCTTAACTTCCGGTGAAGGTATTTCACTTTTGCCATCAGTGGAAACCTTTTGTTTAGAAGAATCACTAGCCTTGACAAATTTTACCTCTTTGTTAATATTTGGAGCATTTATTCCCTTATAGCCCAATCCTCGTGTATCACGATGATTTTTACTTGCTCCTAGCATAGTGGTTAATTTGCTTGAACTAGTATTGAACTTTTTCAAGTCATCTTCCAACATCTTGATTTTATCAAGAGCAGCATTTAAATCAGCCTCAACGCGTTTTTCTTGAACGAGACAAGCACTTTCTCTGTCATCAAAACTAATTTGTTGAGAGTTAAACCTTGCTTCATATTCTGCAAGTTTCTCCTCCAACAAAAAGTACTTTTGATAAATATTATCACATTCAAGTGACTTCATACGTATGTTTTCCTCAGAATCCTTGAGGATCGATTCGTTAGGACGATTCGAAAAATAAACACCTGCGTAACATCTTCTCAATTTCTTGTTTTCTCGACAGAGAGGAGTCAGAAGAGGTGAGACATGAGAAGTTGTAATCTTCTTCATATTCCACGAATCCAAAAACTTAACATACTCCGAGACTTCCTCATCAACATCTCTATCAATATCTGAATCACCTTCATCAGAAATTAAAGTTCATCCAACTGTTCTTCTAGGAGAGTTTCCCAATCAACAGTTTTTACATCAAGAGAATGTTTAGATATTGACTTAGATGTGACAGTTCTCTCAGGTGAATCCAAGCTTTTAGAATCATCTGGTGATTTCTGAACTGGTATGTTATTAGAGATAGACTCGTCCATAATCAGATCGCTACAAACACAGACTTATAACGTCTTTAACGTGTTTGCCTGCTCTGATACCAATTGAAAAAGTGGGGGTACAACAACCACACCCAAATTTCGCTTAGCATTCTGTATGGACAAACTCCAATATACTTTCTAGAGAATCAACTACACAGTCAGACTCAATCTAGATAAAAAGTATATCAACGAGTTTATATCTCAATCTCTCGATTTGATATATACTCAAGCAAATATAAATTTGCGAGTCTTTATCAAATACTAAAGAGATAACTTGGATGGTACCAAAGACCAATATCCAAGTGTCAATCAATTTAAATCAACAACCAAAAGGTCAGATATTCTAATTGATTAAACAACGCACAACCTGTGATATTTCAATTATATAACAAAATATAATGCGCAAAAGAAATAACACAGACACCAGAATTTTGTTAACAAGGAAACCGAAAATGCAGAAAAACCCCGGGACCTAGTCCAGTTTGAACACACACTGTATTAAGCCGCTACAGACACTAGCCTACTCCAAATTAACTTCGGTCTGGACTGTAGTTGAACCCCAATCAATCTCACACTGATCCAAGGTACAATTATGCTCATACGTCTCTGATCCCAGCAGGATACTACGTACTTGATTCCCTTAGATGATCTCACCCACAACTAAGAGTTTCTATGACCCAAAGTCGAAAACTTTAATAAATAAATTTGTATCACACAGAAAAGTCTACAGTAATAGATAAATCCGTCTCCCATGAATATACCTACGAGTTTTGTTTCGTCTTTTGATAAATCAAGGTGAATAGAAACCAATTGATAAACTGGACTTATATTCCTGAAGAACAGCCTAGTATTATCAATCACCTCACAATAATCTTAATCGACGCAGCGAATAAAGATATTATGGAATCACAAACGATGAGACGAAGTGTTTGTGATTTATTTTATATCTTGCCTATCAGAGATATCAATCTCAAGCCAATTATTATAATTGTACTCATACGATAGAAACAACAAGATCAGATCACACAACTACGAGAAAGTAGCATCGATATGGCTTCACAATCCCAATGAAGCCTTTAAGTCGTTAACCTGGTTTTGAAGAAACCAAAGGTTAAAGGAGAATCGACTCTATCTTAGCACAACTAGTATCACACATAAGGTGTGGGGATTAGGTTTCCCAGTTGCTAGAGTTCTCCCTTATATAGTCTTCCAAATCAGGGTTTGCAATCAATGTTAGCTTGGTAACAAAGCATTCAATATTCACCGTTAGATGAAACCTGATTTAGATTCAAGCTAATATCTTTCAACCGTTAGATCGAAAACTAGCTTGTTACAAACAAATGAAATACACGTTTCTAGGCTTGTGTAACCGTACCCAAACTTGTACAATTGTTGGTTCAACAATAGTCAACCAAATGGTTAGCCATATGATCACTTTCATATCAAGCATATTCTTCTTCACCATAACTAGTTCAAGTGACTCAAATGAACTAGTTAGAGAGTTGTTCAATTGCAAGGAAATCTTTGTAACTACACAAGACATAATCGAAGCAAAAACGATTTGATTCACTCGAATCGGTTCATGAACTATATATCCACGATTTGCAATTTGGATTCCTTAGTTCATATAAGAATAAGTTCACAAACATCGTTTTTAGATATAACCTACTCAAGTTCGCGGACTTAAGTTCCCGGACGGAGTTCACAAACTCCAGCAGAAATTATTGGGACAAGAACTTCCGCCAGTTCGCGGACTTAGCTCACGCCACCATGCCGGTTCTCTTGATCAACAAAGTTCGCAAACTTTGGTTCAAGGAATAAGGACTTATACATATATGTGTTTCCACAACAATGCTTATATCCTACAATGGTTATATAATCTAAACTCTCATTTCAATCATTGGAACATTCTTAGAGGACGTTGATATTCTATAGTTGTTACTCACAAACTATTTTTCGTCAAAGTAAGCAATTTCCAAAGTGATTGAAACTTGTCATGACTTTCGTGACTAGGTAAAGATGAACTTGGTTAAAGCGAAAGCTTACTAACACATATTTCGAGAAATAGATAGGCGAGATAAACTCGACTCGAAATACCAAAGTGTATAATCTAAGTCTATATAGCAAAACGAATTTTGCCTCAAGATAGGAGATAAATAGACTTTTGAGTGATAGCTAAGTTCAAGTCTCCACATACCTTTTAGTCGATGAAGATCCACCGGTTCCTTGAGCAGTCTTTCGTCTTGTATGATGATTTCCATGGAGTTCTTGAGCTCAACTACACTTTCTATCCTAGTCCGAGACCTTAGCTGTAGTATACTAGAAATCAAGACTTATAGTTTTGATCACTAACATTGACAAACATGCTTGAGATAGCAACGCATGCGAGTTCGACCGAGCAATGCTCTAACAGTAGTGGTTCTTATGTAACTAATATTTTACATTCATTTTTACGAAAATTCCATATAACAACGTAACGGGTCTGTATGTCAACACACTCTTAAAACAACATCCACATCTAATATAAAATTCGTTAGATTATGCAAATTGCGTAGTTATCCAATCCATTAATTTACGGTCCATACACCCACCCGCGGCAGATTCAGTCTTGTTCGAGCACTGCTCGGTCGAACTCACAAGCGTATCTCAAGCTTGTTTGTCAAGTTTAGTTTTCAAAACTATAAGTCTTGATTTCTAGTCTACTTATAGCTAAGTCTCAGATTAGGATAGAATGTGTAGTTGAGCTTTAGACTCCACGACGTTCATCGATTTAAGACGAAGAACTACTAAGGGGAGATTGTGGAACTTCATCAACAAAAGGTATGTGGACACTTGAACTCATCTATCACTCAAAAGTCTATTTCTACTTTATCTCCTATTTGTGACAAAAGTCGTATAGCTATATAGACTTCGATTATACACATTTGATATTTCGGGATGAGTTTAACTCGCTTACATATTTCTCGAAATATGAGTTGGTAAGCTTTCGCTTTAACCAAGTTCATCTAATATTCTTGACGAAAGTCAAAAGATGATCATGTGAAAATCGCCTGGTAACATCTTATATGATTTGTGTGAGACACTCATTTAGTATAGACTCGGAATATTTCATATTGATCATTTGATCACTTGAAAATTGCTTTGAAGCTAATAGTTTGTGTGAGACATCTATTGTCATCTTCTAATAATTATTTTTTTTGTTTTCTATCTTTATTTCTTTTCTTATTGTCTGTGTGCACTTGATTTTGTGCTTCTGTTTTAGATTAACCAACTATTTTGTTGATTGATTGCTTTTCTTTGGTGTAAAATACTAGCATTTTGAATCAACCATGTGTATAAATAAGTTCTTTTGCTTTAAATAATTATTAATTTATATCTGAGACAGATTGACGGAGACCCACAAGAGCCCGCCTCTGCAACTTCTGACTACAACGATTAAATGCCAGGGGATGGATTTGCACCACCAACACATGGTGGTGGAGTGACAACTACAGTTTTTTGGATTCGTGTTATTTTCGTTTTCGTAGCGCTAGCGGTTCTTGCTGCTGACTCATCATACAAACTCATTACTCGCGGGGAAATTACCTTATCCAGTCATAAATACATTATTGTTCTAAAAATAAATTCGTAATTGAATTATCATAAATTGGTCATACTAGGTGAAGCTTATTCATAAATTTATTATAAGATTATTATTATCGTTATTTTTTTAATAAAAATTGTGATTATTGTGATTATTATTATATAGATAAGAATAACCTTTAGCAAACAACATCTAACAAGCTAAAGAATATTTACTACGTGATAACATTTTTACTGAGTTTGTCGCTTACATATTTCTCGAAATATGTGTTGTAAGCTTTTGATTTAACCAAGTTCATCTTATATTCTTGACGAAAGTCATAAGATGATCATGTGAAAATCGCCTTGAAACATCTTACATGATTTGTATGAGACAGTCATTTGACGTAGACTCGGAATGTTTCGTATTGATCATTCGATCACTTGAAAATTGCTTTGAAGCTAATAGTTTGTGTGAGACAGCTATTGTCGTCTTCTAAGAATGTTTCAATCATTGAAATGAGAGTTTAGAACAAATAACCATGATTGATTAAAGCATAGTATGCGTACTTGCATATATGTAATCCAAGTCCTGGAACCATGGTATGCATACCCGTGTGCGTACTATTTGGTTTAGTGAAAGTTCGGGAACTTAGTATGCATACGGTATGCGTACTGGCGTGAGGTTCAAGTCCCGGAAATTCAACTGAGTTTAGAGGTATACGTACCCGTTCACATACTGGCGAACCCAAACTTAGTCCGGCCACTTAGGTATGCGTACCTGTTTGCATACTTGATTAGGTTATGTTCTAAAATGGGTTTGTTCATGAACTAATATATTTATATAATTAGGAATGCAATCTTTTGAAAATCGTGGCTATAATGTTCATGAATTGATTCATGTGATTCAAAATCGATTTTGCTTCAATTGTGTCTTGTATACTTCTATGAGAATATCAACAACTCTGGAACTAGTTTCATTTGAGTCATTTGAACTAGTTATGGTTAAGATGATTATGGTTAATATGAATTCATATGGCTAACTTCGGTTAACTATTGTTGAGCCAACAAAGGTGTACACGTCTAGTTATGGTTACTCGTATCTAAATAAAGTCACTTTTTATTTGTGTGTAATAAACTAAGTTCGATCTAACGGTTTAAAGATATTATCTTAAGTCTAATCAGGTTTTCATCTAACGGTGAATATTGAATGCTTTGTTACCAAGGTAGAATTGATTGCAAACCCTGATTTGAAGACTATATAAGAGAGAACTCTAGCAACTGGGAAATCTAATCCCCACAACTCCTGTGTGATACTAGTTGCGACTAGAGTCGATTCTCCTTTAACCTTAGGTTTTTCCAAAACCCTGTAGGTTAACGACTTGAGGACTTTATTGGGATTGTGAATCCATACCCAACTATTTTCTTTGTAGTTGCGTGTTTTTATCTTGTTGTTTTCTATCGTGATTGAGTACTATCTTCTTTAAGATTTGCTCAAGATTTAATCTCCGATAGGCAAGATAAAAAGTAGTCACAAACATTTTCGTCTCATCGTTTGTGATTCCACAATATCTTGTTTCGCTATCATACGATTAATATTGTTGTGAGGTGATTGATATTTCTAGTCTGTTATTCGGGAATATAAGTCTGGTATATCAATTGGTTCATGTTCACCTTGATTTATCAAAAGACGGAACAAAACTCATAGGCATATCTATGGGAGAAAGATTTATCTATTCAATGGATTTTTCTGTGTGGGAAAAATTGGTTTATCAAGTCTTCGACTTTGGGTCGTAGCAACTATTAGTTGTGGGTGAGATCAGTTAAGGGAATCAAGTGCGCAGAGTCCTGCTGGGATTCAGAGGCGTAAGGAGCGCGACTGTAACTTGATCAGTGTGAGATTGGTTAGGGCTCAACTACATTCCAGTCTAAAGTTAACTTGGAGTAGGCTAGTGTCTGTAGCGGCTTAATACAATGTGGTGTTCGAATCTGGACTAGGTCCCGGGGTTGTTAGGCCCCCGCTTTTTCAATTGGTATCAGAGCAGGCAAACACGTTTAAGACCTCATAAGTCTGTGTTTGTAGCGATCTGGCTATGGATGATTATATCTCAGATAACGCATCACCTGTTCAGAAACATTCTGATTTGGTTCAAAGCCTTGTTTTTCCTGATAAGTCTCTCACACCTTCTAAATTGTCTGAAACTGTGTATAACTGGGAACGCCTAGACGAGCAGTTGGACGATCTTTCAGATGGAAGTGATTATAATGAGGAACAAGGTGTTGATTACAATATATCAAGATTTTTGACCAACTCATGAAGAAGAAAGGGTCAACATCTTGCTTGACTGAGTTTCTGACTCCTCTCTGTCTAGAAAATAGGAAAATGATTAAACTCTTTAAGGGATACTATTGTGGTTATAATCTTTTACAATCTATACTTAAAGATCGTGAAGAAGATGTACGTTCAAAGAAGTCTGAAAGTGAAAAATCTTCGTCGAAATCTCTTTAAGTTGAAAGAAGAACTTGTTGAATCTGAAGCAAGGATTAACTCTCAAAAGAGCTGTTTCAAAGACAGAGAAAGTGTGTTAGAGCATAGCTCGGTCGACCTCGCATGCGTTGTTATCTCAAGTATGTTTGTCAATGTTAGTGATCAAAACCATGAGTCTTGATTTCTAGTCTACATAGCTAAGTCTCGGACTAGGATAGAAAAGTGTAGTTGAGCTCAAGGACTTCATGGTGATTCATCATACAACAACGAAGATCTACTCAAGGAACCGTGGAACTTCATCAACAAAAAGGTATGTGGAGACTTGAACTTATCTATCACTCAAAAGTCTATATCTTCTATCTCCTACTTCTTATGAGACAAAAGTTGTATGCTATATAGACTGGATCATAGACATTCGATATTTCGAGCCGAGTATATCTCGCCTATCTATATCTCGATATCATGTGTTGGTAAAGAGTTTCGCTTTGATAGGGTTTATCTTCACCTAATAACGAAAGTCATAATGTTTCAATCACTTTGAAAATCGCTTTGACGAGAAATAGTGTAACAACTATATAACGTCCTCTAAGAATGTTTCAATGGTTGGAATGAGAGTTTAGGTCTATATAACCAATGATGGATATAAGCATTGTGTGGAAACACGTATGTGCATAAGTCTTATTCCTTAATCCTAAGTTTGCGAACTTTGTTGATTGAGAGAAACCGGAGGAATTGGCTTTGCCAAGTCCGCGAACTGACGGAAGTTCTCTTGCCGAGAATTTCTGTTGTATTTTCCCAAAACTCGTTTGCGTGTTTAGTCCGCGAACCTAGTCCGCGAACTGGCGTAAGTCTCCTTGCCGAGATTTTCTGCTGAGTTTGGAAAACTCTGCCGGTTGTCTTAAGTCCACGAACTTTTTTGCGTACTTGAGTGGGTTATGATCTAAACATGTGCTCTGAACATGAAACTTAAATTACTAAGGAATGCAGTATGCAAACCGTGGCTATAAAGTTCATGAGCCGATTCAATCGAATCGAATCATCTTTGTTTCAATTGTGTTTTATGTAGTTACATAAGATATCATAGAAATTGAACAACTCTCTAACTAGTTCATTTGAGTCAATTGAACTAGTTATGGTGAAGAAGAACAAGGTTAATATGAAATGCTCATATGGTTGACCTTTTGGGTTACTATGTTGAACCAACATACACGTACACATTTGGGCACGGTTTTGACAAACTCAGTAAACGTATATCTCAAGTGTGTGTTATTAGAGCACTGCTCGGTTGAACCCACTAGCGTTGGTATGTCAAGTTAGTTGTCAATTTTAGTTTCCAAAATGCATTCTTGATTTAGCATACTAAAGATAGTTTCAGACTAGATTAGGTCTAAGAAGTTGAATCGAAGCTATTCTTAAAGGATGAAGATTGAAGACTACAAGAAGACATCAATAAATACTTCATCAAAGGTATGTGATTGATTTCATTTGGATTCTTGTTATATTCTACCTTTCTAATCTATCAAGATATATGTCCACTATATGGAACAATTCTGATGACGGTAAATGTACATTTATGTATATATACTTGAGGTTATTTGATTCCTTACTTTGGTGATAATAACCTTTATCCCTATAAAGGATCTCATGTTATAGTTAATGAGCTTGCAAATCCAATGAGCCAAGAATCACTCAATTCCGAGTTATAACGACAAAGTTATGAGTGATTTAAGTTCATTAGTAGGAAACATTCCATGGGAATTGGAGTGGTCCGCGAACTTGGACCCAATACGTGACTAAAAGGGATTTTTGGTCAAGTTGGTGATGTTTCCTTACCTAGGCAAGTTAGCTATTGGTCCAAACACTTTTGATTACCATATTAAAGTGTTTGTGATTCCTGCCTAAGTTAAAATGTGATTTATTCACATAAATATAATTTTTGCTAAATAAGTTATTTATTTAATTATTTTGGCAAGAGTTTTAACTTAGGAAAGACTCCCTTATTTAGGAGAGTCTTGTAAAAGTAAAATAGCTTTGCTTAGCTTCCATGCTATTGTTCATTATAAATAAGGAGTTCCTGAGTTTACAAGTTTTTCTACGTCTTCCGTTCTTCGTGAACGAGAGTGAGATAAAAGTCTTTGTATTAGGTATCACAAAGTCAAGTTGGATTTAATCTTCGTGATTGATCATACAACTTGTAATCTAGGTTTTTCACCTGTTGTCTATTCTAAGGTTTCCTCTTCTGATATAAAACCATTCAAGAGTTGTTGATCATAAACCCTAGGTTTTGATAGATTTCAGTTTCCGATCATATAGCATCACTTGTTAGTCGAAATCGGAGGCTAGAAAGAAAAACTTCTTTTGAGGCATCTCGTAAAAATCCTTGAGAAGTTTTAAACAAGATATCTCTAGATTTATTCTAGTTGTTCTTGTTGTAGAGTTATTAGGTTTCTCTTCCTTTTATTCAAGAGTATAATAATCCCTAATCTACAGGTTTATTTTGATATTAATTTTACCTAGTAATTGTTTTTATCAAAATAAACACAAGATTTCCAAAACCTTGATTTACATCTACAGATGGGGAAAAATGATTTGCTGATTTTTAAGGAATTGAGGAGACGACCGTACGGAGGAGACTCCTCGAACCGAGCGAAATGTTAAACCTCACACAGATGTACCGCTGCAAAGGGGGTGCTTTAGATTCGAGAGATCAATTTGTAGTACTCCGGCCTAAATCAAGACAATGACCGTTCTAGAGTAAATTCGGTCACAAGAGAGGATGGGTTGATATGTAGGAGGGAAGCTGGGAAATGTGTGGAATCAATGGTAATCAAATATTGTGGGTGTGTGAATTATGAATATGATAAGCTCTGAATGATTGAAATTGCTCAATCGAGAGTAGTTGCTCAATCGCTGAGTTGATGATCTCGTGTTCTCGATGAGACGTGAGATTGATGATACTGTTGATGATTCAATCATGATTCAGAGACTTATTTATATTGCTGGAATTTTAGACACCATGATCCCATGAAGTGTGACAGTTGATGGAATCAAGGAGTGGGAAAGTGGAGATCGTGTTTGAAACCAGTTGTTCAACATGTGGAGACTTGGTCGATTTTCCACCCACTACCTCGTGAATTCCTTCAACTTATTGCACGACTTGCTCACATTCCATCGTGTGTTTGAACACACGTACCGTAGACCGCCAGACCAAAACCCTAAGTGATATCCCCCAAAGTGACACGATTGAGGTCTCGTGGTTTGTTAGTCAATTGATGACTTCGTGGTTTGATGGGACGATGAGTCCATGTAGTTGCTGAGTTGAACATGATGTTCTGAAACTCATGAATTGAACATGTCATGAGACAGAGGTATAGTTCTTACGATGAAGTGAGCAAGTATTTCTCATTCGATGGATCGTTGAATATTGATTGTTGAACCAATATTCCTTGGTTTGAGCAAATATTTATCATCTGAGCAAGTGTTGCTCATGTGGTGAATTGTTGAATATTTGATCATCTGAGCAAGTGTTGCTCATCTGATGGATTATTGGCAGCGTGACAAAAATATTAATTAAAGTAATGGTTGTTGAACCGAGCATAATTAATAAGATTAATGACCATGAGGCCGTCGTAAAATTATTAAGGTTGGAATCTGGAATGATGATCCTTGGATTCAGAAACCCTAATTTGATCAATTGATGATCAATTCATGGTTCGTCAGAAGTTTAACCATAGGACGAAGGAGGGAGCGACTATATATGGGACCGTGGATCAACCATGTAGCGTCCATATGCTCACGTGAGCAAATACGAAGAAATCCTGAAGAGTTGACGATTTGTTGGTGGAAGAATGATTAAATGCTGGCTTAATCATTTATTCAAAAATGCTCGTCTGAGCCTTAGGTGAGAAAACCTAATTAATTATGACGAGGTGAGGGACCGACCATGGAGTCATGAAACCGTCCCTGGGTTGTCACGTGACCGCCTGACGATCACTTCATGAAAATCCAAAGTGTTTGGAAGAGTTTTGGACCTAATACGAGCAATTGTGCAAATTAGGTCAAAACTGTGAAAATTGATGGGACCGGCTTCCGTGAGCCAAAGAGCCAATCTTGGTCGATCAAGATAGCGTGCTTGTGTCCCCAAGGCGTTCGCGTCTCAGTCCTGAGAATTTTGATATTTTCTGGCGTGCAATTGAGCATCCATTCGAGAAAATATGCCAAAATTAGGGTTTCGAAGAAACTGAGGAAAACACCATGAGATGATGAAAAATAATTATAAAATAAGGAATGAGGAGGCGTGGGACCGCCGTGGTCAAGGCATGGTCGGCCGGTCGTGACCATGGTCCCGTGGTGTCTTTTTCTTAATTTTATAATATTTTGATGATTTTATGAAAAATTCATGAATTTTGAGAAATTTGATGAATTTAGGGAGTTTCCATGAATTGAAGGATTTTTCATGAGTTCATGGAAACAAAATATTAAAATAATAAAAACACGAGCGTGTGGGACCATGGAGGCATGGCTGGCCGGCTATAGACCGGTCCCACGAGTTTTTAATATTTTTAGGTATTTTTGATGATTTGAGGGAATTTTTCCTAATTTGAGAGTAATACCGTAATATCAAGGAATTTGATGAATTCAAGGAAAAATAGGATAAATAATAATAAAATAATAAAGCAAAGGGCGTGTGGGACCGGCTAGGGCATGGCCGGCTAGTGGTACGGTCCCACAAGTTTTCATAATTTTTATTTTATTTTATTATTATATGATGATTTGTGCAAAAAATACCATGAAATCAAGGAGTTTTTTCATGAAATTAGAGAAATAATAATAATAATAATAAAATAAGAAAGAACCAATGGTGTGGGGCCGGCTGGGACCAAGGCATGGCCGGTTGGCCAATGGTCACGCCCCACACTCCTTTCCTTAATTTTATATTATTTGTTGTGGATTTATGGAAGTACCATGAAACCGAGGAGCTTCCTCGAGACGAAGGAGATTTGATCAGATGAGAGAATTTTCATCAAATCATGGAAAATAATAAAAATGTATTAAAAATATAAAACTGGCGTAGAACTGACCACGGCACGGTCGGTAGGTCGTGTGTCTGTGTTCCCAGCACCTTGGTCAGTATTTTTAATTATTTATTATTTTGTTCCCTATTTTGCATAGGTTCATCGTTTCGTTGTATTTTGAAATACTCGTTCGTGCGGTGACTGTTAGTGTATCGTCGTTGAATACACTTTCACCATTTGAATCGGGGCTTACTTAGAGGTAGCTCAGACGCCCGGTTGTTGATTATTTATTACTAATTGTGGAATTCAGTGGAGAATAATTCACAAAACTGAGTAATAAGATGTTTATTATTAATTCATAGGATCAGCTGAGGATTCGACTACGAATTCAGAATAATAAAGTGAGCATTACCATTCCATGGGATCGTAGATTCGACCATAGAATCGGAGTAATTAAGATTTATCTATTACCATTTATGAGACCAGTTGTGGATTCGATCATGAAATCAGAGTAATGAGATAATATATTTATTGTTATTCTATGAGATCAAGTCGTGGATTCGATCATAGAATCAGAACAATTGTTTATTGCCATTCCGTGTGACCGGTCGTGGATTCAACCATGGAATAAGAGCAATTGTTATTGCCATTCCATGGGACCAGTCGTGGATTCGACCATGGAATAGGAGCAATTGTTATTGCCATTCCATGGGACCAGTCGTGGATTCGACTATGGAATAGGAGCAATTGTAATTAGGAATAATTAACTTTGTGGCTCTATACTAGCAGAGCAAGCTGTCTAGGAGCATTAATTATCCCGATATGAGTTTGTCGGTAAGTCATATCCTTTATATAGTCAGGGTAAACTCGTTGTTTGTTTCTGAAGACGTTATCGCTCTATACTAGCAGCGCAAGCTGTCTAGGAGCCGTCCATCTCGTGATACTATATAAAAATAATCACTGAAAGTATTCAGTATTCATGAGATATGCCATTGTCCAGTCGTGAGACTACATATCTACATGTACTCTGAGAGAAAGTACTATCCGTTGAGAATTCGATGAGAGACCCGTGTCTCGATACTCACGTCTGATTGCTGGATCAGAGCTTCGTTTAATTATGAGTTTACGATTTTGGCCCTTGTCGAAAATCCACCATCTACATTAAGTCCCCTGCTTACTGAGGAAAGCTGTGTTCCTCAGTCAACATTAAATGGTGATTTTCCGGCCATAAATAATAATACCAGTAATTAAACTTAGTCGTAAGTTGAGACGTTACCGGATTTAGAGAGCATGAGCAGACCACGACTTGATGAAGGCTTCAATGTCATGATTGGAGTGTCGTTTGGTGAGCATAAATTGGTGTTGAACCGCTGGTTTGGAGGACGAGTCCGTGGTTGGTCAGGATTCGCGGGATGGGCCCAATAAGGAAATCCTTAGAAAATTAGGTTTTGGAAATAAAAATTGTATAAAAGGGATTAATACCTTTTTTTTAATTCCTCCACGACCAGTTCTCCATCATGCCCTCACCTTCACGAACAGGAGAAAATTTCCTGAACTCAACGTCGCCGCCGCCGCCGGCCAACTCGCCCAGGTGTTCTTTTTTTCTTTTTTTTTTCTTTTTTTTTCTGCTGATGTCCATGAGTATCATGGGTTGTTCATGCTTTGATCATGATGAATTTATATACATGTGTGTATATTAGTGTGAGTTTTATGAAAAAATCCTCGTTTTTGAAAACGTATGTTTGTTCGATCGTTAGTTTTGAAAGCTAACCATAATCCCTGATTTAGGAGAGAGATTTTTTTTTAGTATATGAACCTAGGTCCAGTGATAAAACTTAGTGTATGAGCTTTCATGTGTGCCACGGTTTTATCATAAAAGGAGTAAATTTTCACGAAATCGAAATAATCCTTCGTTTTAAAGACAAATTACGACGACTCGAAGGAAAATTCATATGATGAACTTGTGTCCAGTGATAAAATTTTGCTTATGAGCTTTCATGTAAATACAAAACTTTATCATATGTATGAGATGTGAGCTTTCACAGTATTTTGAAATTAACCTTCGTTTTAAAGACAAATAACGACGATACGAAGGAAAATAGTTTTTTTTTTATATATATATGCAGCCGTGACATATATTGTGTAAAATATGATGGTATATTTTATTTGCATGAATTTGTTTTCATTAGATAAAATTCTTGAGAATTTATGTAAGCAATGTTGCATTAATTGCTGCTTTTTTCGAAAAATCAAAGCGTGTGTTTTGAGGAACCTTCGAAGATAGACAATATATTTATGATAGAATATTGTATTGTTATGAACTTCATAGGTCAGTTGTGTGAATGTTCATATTATGAAAATTGTGTCCGTGATTTTATGAAAATCAGTTTCGAAATTAATAAAGTTTTGTTCTTTTTTGCAGCTTTTCGAGGAGACGAGCGATTTTGAGGTGTTAACTCTACCGTTACTATCACTATTGTTAGTGGGAGTACAAAAGGTAAGAGTTAAGAGTTACCATTTTTTTCCGTATTTCCTTGATTCATGTCTGGACAGCATCCTGAAGTAGAATGTAATGTGGACTTTGCAGTTATTTTAGCAAAATGACCAATTCCTCGGCCAACGATACTTCAAGGGACGAATCGCATTCTGATGATGACATCTCCAGGGATGATGCACGCATGGACGATACCTCCATTGTTGAAGAAGAGGAGGATGCCACTGGCGTGAGGAACATTCCGAATATAGACGACGCATTCTTTGAGGAGGATCTAAAAAGAGCTGAAGCATATCTCAAGTCCCCAGTATATCGTCTTCTGATCAACCCTAGGACTGTGACTCAGAAGAAATTGGTGACCCCAAAGATGGTAATACGGCTTTGTCTCGAACGAGGGATTTTCCTTGCATCGACCATAGAGTTTAAGCTTTCTCGACGCCCTTTGGAAAAAAATTCTGGATGGGCGAGGCATATGTTGGTTTTCCCTCATGTCAGGGATATGCTCAACCAGGCGCAAGTGACGAGAGCTATTCAAGCTTCTAGAGACTTGTCTATTAATCATGATGTGAAAAGTATCGTGGCTTTGCTGGCTCGTTGGTGTGTTCCCACTCATACCTTCATATGTGGATGGGGAGAATTCACTGTTACCTTAGAAGATGTGGCTGCTTTGATGCATCTCCCGATTACAGGTAATTTCTCTGGAGGTCTTTCGAATGAGGAAAAGTGGTTTTTGACACTCTGACAGCTGTGATGGAAGAAGTGAACAAGGTGTCTGGTAGTAAAGGTTGTTATGCCCATTGGTTGACACGTTGGTGGCCAAAAGATGAAGTTTCTGATAGTCCCCTCACCGGTATGTTACCTATTGCGGCTTTCTTATGCTTATGGTTATCCAGAGACATATTCGAAGACAGTGGACATTTGTTGAAGCCTTTCGTAATCCCTTTTGCTATTAAGATGGCTCAAGGTGAGCAACTCCCAATAGGTATCTTATTCCTGGGTTCCTTGTATTCTAACTTAGACTCCTTGATGTTAGATTCCAGCATGTCGAATGGCTTCATGAAGATTGAGTGTTATGTTAACACGATGTTTCTTCAAGCTTTGATGTGGGAACACTTCAAGAATTATGCGCCTATCCCACGTAATATCCTGCAAGGACCAAATACTGATGCCCGTCACATCTTCGCCGAGAAAGATAATGCCCGAATCATGCGTTGGTCTACAAAGCAGCCTCGGTCTAAAGCACGCCTCATTGATGTGTTGGATGAAGAATCGGAGTTCGACTTTCGTCCGTGGGTGTCGGTTCCTGATTATGTTTCTCAACCAATGACTTTCAATACTGGAGAGAGCACGACTCTAAAATCTGGTGCGGACCCGAACGATGGTGAGAGATCCTTCATGTTGAGCTGTACTCCTGGTCACTTGTTATCCGTTATGCATGGAGAGTGAGCAGTAAAAGAATACAACATTGATAGGGTGGCTCGACAAATGGGTATGGATTAATGTGTTCCAACTACCCGGAGAAGGAAACCATCAGTTGATCAGCTTGCGTCTCGTTTAGATCACACTCACGTGGAAGGGAGTAGTTACTGGTTTCCTGGTTCTGATAGATTTTCATATGTAACCCCAGGTTATATAGAATTATGGCATCAACAATTTGAGAGGTTGCATGAATTCGTGACAGTTAGTCATCCTCCAGTGAAGATTCCTCCGTCTGCTGAGATGATCTCTGGTCGACCAAGACTGAAGTACCTTTCTGGTGATAAACGAAAATTATCTCCAGGATGTTCTCAAGTAAGATTCTCCACATATATTTTATGAAACCATGGTAACTGTATTCTGATCATGTTATTGAATTCTTTACAGGATGGTCGTAGCGTAAGACCTCGAATCCATGCAGATTTTTCAGATATTGGAGAAGTTGTTCACGGCGGAGAAGGAAGGAACAAAAGTTATAAGTTGTTACCTAATACCGTGAAGTCCCCAGTTCGTTCTTTGGTGAGTTCCCAATATTTCTCACCGTGACTTTCATTGCTATTAACATTAGAATCATAAAGCCAATGTTGTTAATTTTGTTGCAGAATTTTACTCCATCAAGTCTTGAAGATCTTCAATTTTATGCTACTGAACAAGCAATCGTTGATTTGAGTGACGAAGAAACTGTAAGTATTTCTTTCACATGTTCAAATGTGGTGCTTCATAGATGAAAATATTGATTGTAAAGGATGTGTACAGGAGGATGTCGTCATGGATGTGGAGAATTCTGGAACTCAATCATCCTCTGGGAATGGGAATGGAGGTAATTCCCAAGATTCGGAGCCGGATGGAAGTGATGTTCCTCTTGTTGTTGATGTGGACAATTCCAACCCCTTGGACACTTTGGAGACTCCTAAAGTAAGTATATATCCTATATATTCTTCATAGAAGTATAAAAGTGCTGACTTGTGAATGAATGAATGAGAACCCATGTGAATATATGAAAACTTAGTCGAATTTCGTCGTCAGAAAATTCAGAACCCAGCTTTTAGTAGAAACG
The DNA here is from genome assembly GCF_003573695.1 of Papaver somniferum. Taxonomy (NCBI): domain Eukaryota; kingdom Viridiplantae; phylum Streptophyta; class Magnoliopsida; order Ranunculales; family Papaveraceae; genus Papaver; species Papaver somniferum. The sequence continues at coordinate 21,761,467 of NC_039366.1, forward strand.
CTGTAGAATCTTCGTCCGGAGTCGGATTTTGATGATCTGCATGTGCAAATTCAAACCCGGAAAATTTCCAATCTTTAATAGAGAATATTTTTAAGTTTTGAGAACGTTCAGAGCCTGAAAAAGGCGAAATAGTAAACTTCCAGGAAACTTCCAGAACTTTTCCAGATTGCACATTACTTGATATTTTGGCCACATCTAATCGCTCGTTCATCGGATTGTCATGAAATTTATACATGTCATAGAGGGCATCCATACAAAGAGAATGGCATATGATCCATCCTCAGATTCCTTGTAGATTTCCCCCAGTTAGTCTCTTAGCACAGGGCAGAGTTCAGTTTCCTCAGACGGACTCATCGTAAAACGTGTTTACATGACTTTCATGTTATTTGATCGTGTCTTGAATGTAGTATGATGAACTTTGATGATATTGTATTGCTGGTATACTTTGTTTCATAATCTCCTTTGGCTTTGTGACTCTAAACTCATGTTATCTTCGTATTAGGTTCTAAATACCGAAGTTGAGGATACTGGAGCCAATGATGATAACTCTAACCCTTCCGAAGTTATTGATGAAGATACAGACATCCCTGCACTTCGAGGCCATGAGAAGGTCGCTTCTGATGTTATGGAAAACCAGATGGTTGTTGCCTCAGTGATAGAAGAAACCGAGACAGCGGCGGAGAATACGAAGGAACGGTCGCTTTGGTCGTGGAAGCCGCTCCAGTGACTGAAAACCGTATAATAGTGTATGAATATCCAACTGTGGGGGTTGCTTTCGATCCTCCTTTTAACACTTCACTCCCGTATCATGAACTGGTCGGTGGATTCAGCGTTCCCATACGCTTGTACGAAACGATATGGAAGAAGTTTGGCCACATGATCGTCGACAGGAACCCTGGGCGTGTTTATGCTTTAACCATGCAAGTAGGCGTTATCTTTCGTGTCGTGGGTGATATGCATACGAGACCCAATAATACCGTGACTCCATATATACTCTTTGATTGGGAGTTTAACTTGGAGAATTCAGAAAAATTTGGCCTCAACGTGAAATGGCTTCGTAAGCAAATAAAAGTTATCAAGGATTCATGTGATAAGAACATACTCTTTCCCAATTATGTTGTGAAGGAGAAGGAGGACAAGATTGCCAAGTTGATCGAGGAGTTGAAGAAGGAGAGGGCGGCTTTGCAAATATTGAAGGATGCTGATGAGCGAAATCCTTTTCTTGCTGATCTCTTGAACTTCTGAACTTCTGAGAGATGTGAGGTTTATACTTGGGTTTTCATATTTAGATGGTTTTGGATTGACTGATGGTTAAGGATTTTCTTGTAGATTTGATAGAGATTTTTTTTTACGAAATATGAACTGAATTTTGATAAATTGCTGAATTCAAATACTGATTGCAAGTATTGGAAATGTTTTGGAGGAATTGAAATACAAATGAAAGAAAAATCCTAAATGTTAAATCCAAACGCCATGAATGCTTCGAACGCCCAATACCTTAAATGTCCAATAATTTCAGATAAATTCCTTGAGCCAATTTTTTTGAATTACTGGTAGGGTTATGCCATCTGTGTTGATCAATTTGTAATATCCTCCGGCCACGGACTTAGCGACCATGAATGGTCCTTCCCAATTGGAGTTCCTTGTAGAATGAAGACCGCGCTGAACTGCTTTGAGAACCAGGTCTCCTTCGTGAAACTTGTTAGGCTTGGTCGATCGTGCCTTGAATATCTTCCGTTGATTCGGAATTCCCTATTTGACGGAATTCCACGATTGTGGCACATATGTACACTCGCGCGGAAGAGAGTATCCAGCATAGTGTTGATCATGCTTAGCCAGTTCTTCAGCAATAAACCTCTTGATGGAGTGACGGATTTGAAGAAGTTCTGAACCCAACCATTGAGTGTAATATTTCTGAGGTGAAGTTTCCCACTCATAGCTTTTGATGACTGCTAAATTGTTCATGGGGAGAAGTCTCTGGACCATAGTAGCGTATTTGAACATTGGTAATATTGGAGCATGAGGAGGAATAAGACTTGCCTGAGGTTGAAACCTTCTGACAAAGGTGTGCTTATTTTCTCCAAGTTCCTGCGTAAATCCCATCAGAGTTTTTACTTCTTCCAGATGCTCAAACGGTGGTGCGCCCTCTGCTTCGTCCTCCGACTCGGAATCCTTGTCGGAATCCTTATCAATGATAGGATGTGTTGAAGGCATCGTTATCCTTCCGGCATGAATCCAAGTTCTTCCAAGGACCATGTCGTATCCAGGGTCTTCTCGGATTATGAAAAACTTGGCCTCAGTGCAGATCAATCTTTCCGTAACTTTGAGAGTGATGAAGCCGTATGCGTTTCTGGAGATTCCTTCGTGGTCCCTGATTGCTATGGGAGCGTGGGTGGCTTCCTGTCGAGTAATACAGGCAGCTCTGAGAGTTTTCAAAGGGATGATGTTGACAGCGGTACCAACATCGACGAATGCCCTTTTGAACTCATTTCCTTTAATGTGCACTGTGGTGAGAAGTCCCCAGTCATACATTTCTTTGTCGGTGACTGAAGGTTCGATGGTGGTCTCTTGGATCAGCAGTCGTTTTCCGGACACGATGTGGTTCAGTGCAGCAAACATGTCTTTCCTTTGAGATTTCGAAAGATACAACAACTCGCAGACATGTTCGATCAGAGATTGGACCGCTTCCTTGACAGGAGGTTCGGAGATGGTAAAAGTTCGGACTGGGAGGGGTTTTTTGTGTACTCCCTTAGTCCCCAGGTTGAGCTCTCCTGATTCGACCTTTTCTTTGAATATGTGTTTCAAATTTTTGCAATCACTTGTGGGATGGCTGACGTATCTTTGGAAGCGACAATACCGAGGATTTTCCATGGCTTCTTCAGTTGGTTCCTTCTTGACATAAGGCAATTTGATTGCACCATCTTGGATCCAGGCATCGAGTAGTTCATTAACTTCTTCCATTGAACAGGGAAAATCAGGTGCTTCTAGATCTTCCGTATGCTGAGGAGGGACTTTCGAATTTTCCTTCTTGTGTGCCTTTGAAGGGGTGGAGGAAGTCTGCTTATGTTGTGGTTCTGCTTTTCGCTTACTCCCTTCTGCGACAGTATTTGTTGAAGGTTGCAAGTTGTATTGCTTGTTGATCAAACGCCTGCTTCCTCGAGTGTCTTTTGAATCCTAAGTCTTTGTAGACTTTGCTCTTTCCAAAAGAGCGGGTGCAGTGGTTGCCGACCTCTTCGCAGCTTCGTGAAGCTCTGAGAAAATCTGGAATCGAAGGTTCTCCATTAAGGCCCTGTAGACCTGAAGCATGCCATTGATGCACAAGTCCACCAGTTGTTGCTCCGTGATGTTTGGGTCATGACAATCCCGGTCTTGGACTCTGAACCTGTTCACATAATCATTGGGATTTTCACTGACCCTCTGAAACATTCTTCCAAGGTCGGAGAGGGTGACTTGTTCTGAAACGAAGAAGTATTTCCTGTAGAATGCGTTAACCATTTCTCCCCAATTGTTGATAGTCGCGGGTGCGATGTTGTTATACCAGGTGTATGCTCTGCCTTTCAGAGACTTTGAGAATTCATTGAGACGAACAACATGATTATGTTCATGTTCTCCCAGGGCTTCGAGAAAACGAGAGACATGTTCCCGAGCATTTCCAGTTCCATCATACAAGGTGAAAGTTGGAGAAACGTAACCCTTGGGGAGTGGAATCCTCTGCGTAGCGGCAGGATAAATAGGTTGATGACGATGGTCATGCAATGTCTTGTCTTTTCCACGGTTCTCCAAGAGGTTCTCCAGATCCTCGCGAGTAATGAAGTTTGATGATCCCTTGGCTGATGAGTTGTCTGCAGCAGTTTTGCGGAATTCGTCGTCTTCTACTGTATGGATTGGAATTACTTCAGGATCGTCGTCTGAGGATTTCTCCTTCTCTTTTCCTTTCTCTTGAGTTTTCTCTGACATCTTGTCAGTAAGAGATTTGAGATAATTACACAGCTCCTTCTGTGCAGCATCCATGTCGGTCTGATTCTTTGCAAGAGTCTCCTGCGCTTTGATAAGATCAGCAATGGTAGGTGGTGGACCTCCTCTGACTTCTTCAGGGTGTCGTCCGGACAGTGGATGACCTTCGATGTGAGGAGGAGTAATGTCACCACCATCAGTGTTGGAGGTCGGAATTGTCTCCGGGATATTCTGATTGTTTTTGTTGCTAGTGCTAGCACGGTTTGTGTTAGGATTCGTCACGGAACCTGACCTGAGATCAACCATCTTGTGGAATTGTGAGATTGCAACCGAGAGAATGATCTCCCACTGTGGTCGCCAATCTGTAGATGGGGAAAAACGATTTGCTGGTTTTTAAGGAATTGAGGAGACGACCGTACGGAGGAGACTCCTCGAACCGAGCGAAATGTTAAACCTCACACAGATGCACCGCTGCAAAGGGGGTGCTTTAGATTCGAGAGGTCAATCTGTAGTACTCCGGCCTAAATCAAGACAATGACCGTTCCAAAGTAAATTCGATCACAAGAGAGGATGGGTTGATATGTAGGAGAGAAGCTGGGAAATGTGTGGAATCAATGGTAATCAAAGATTGTGGGTGTTGAATTCTGAATATGATAAGCTCTGAATGATTGAAATTTCTCAATCGAGAGTAGTTGCTCAATTGATGAGTTGATAATCTCCTGTTGTCGATGAAACGTGAGATTGATGATACTGTTGATGATTCAATCATGATTCAGAGACTTATTTATATTGCTGGAATTTTAGACACCATGATCCCATGAAGTGTGACAGTTGATGGAATCAAGGAGTGGGAAAGTGGAGATCGTGTTTGAAACCAGTTGTTCAACATGTGGAGACTTGGTCGATTTTCCACCCACTACCTCGTGAATTCTTTCAACTTATTGCACGACTTGCTCACATTCCATCGTGTGTTTGAACACACGTGTCGTAGACCGCCAGACCAAAACCCTAAATGATATCCCTCAAAGTGACACGATTGACGTCTCGTGGTTTGTTAGTCAATTGATGACTTCGTGGTTTGATGGGACGATGAGTCCATGTAGTTGCTGAGTTGAACATGATGTTCTGAAACTCATGAATTGAACATGTCATGAGACAGAGGTATAGTTCTTACGATGAAGTGAGCAAGTATTTCTCATTCGATGGATCGTTGAATATTGATTGTTGAACCAATATTCCTTGGTTTGAGCAAATATTTATCATCTGAGCAAGTACTTCTCATGTGATGAATTGTTGAATATTTGATCGTCTGAGCAAGTGTTGCTCATTTGATGGATTATTGGCAGCGTGACCAAAATATTAATTAAAGTACTGGTTGTTGAACCGAGCATAATTAATAAGATTAATGACCATGAGGCCGTCGTAAAATTATTAAGGTTGAAATATGGAATGATGATCCTTGGATTCAGAAACCCTAATTTGATCAATTGATGATCAATTCATGGTTCGTCAGAAGTTTAACCATTGGACGAAGGAGGGAGCGACTATATATGGGATCGTGGATCAACCATGTAGTGTCCATATGCTCACGTGAGCAAATACGAAGAACTCCTGAAGAGTTGACGATTTGTTGGTGGAAGAATGATTAAATGTTGGCTTAATCATTTATTCAAAAATGCTCGTCTGAGCCTTAGGTGAGAAAACCTAATTAATTATGACGAGGCGAGGGACCGACCATGGAGTCATGAAACCGTCCCTGGGTTGTCACGTGACCGCCTGACGATCAATTCATGAAAATCCAAAGTGTTTGGAAGAGTTTTGGACCTAATACGAGCAATTGTGCAAATTAGGTCAAAATTGTGAAAATTGATGGGACCGGCTTCCGTGAGCCAAAGAGCCAATCTTGGTCAGTCAAGATAGCGTGCTCGTGTCCCCAAGGCATCCGCGTCTCAGTCCTGAGAATTTTGATATTTTCTGGCGTGCAATTGAGCATCCATTCGAGAAAATATGCCAAAATTAGGGTTTCGACGAAACTGAGGAAAACACCATGAGATGATGACAAATAATTATAAAATAAGGAATGAGGAGGCGTGGGACCTCCGTGGTCAAGGCATGGTCGGTCGTCCGGTCGTGACCACGGTCCCGTGGTGCCTTTTCCTTAATTTTATAATATTTTGATGATTTTATGAAAAATTCATGAATTTTGAGAAATTTGATGAATTTAGGGAGTTTCCATGAATTGAAGGAGTTTTCATGAGTTCATGGAAACAAAATATTAAATAATAAAAACACGGGTGTGTGGGACCATGGAGGCATGGCCGTCCGGTTATAGACCGGTCCCACGAGTTTTTCATAATTTTTTAATATTTTTAGGTATTTTTGATGATTTGAGGGAATTTTTCCTAATTTGAGAGAAATACCATAAAATCAAGGAATTTGATGAATTCAAGGAAAAATAGGATAAATAATAAAAAAATAATAAAGCAAAGGGTGTGTGGGACCGTCTAGGGCATGGCCGGGTAGTGGCCCGGTCCCACAAATTTTCATTATTTTATTTTATTTTATTATTATATGATGATTTGTGCAAAAAATACCATGAAATCAAGGAGTTTTTCATGAAATTAGAAAAATAATAATAATAAAATAATAATAATAATAATAATAATAAAATAATAAAGAACCATGGGTGTGGGGCCGGCTGGGACCAAGCATGGCCGGTTGGCCAATGGTAACGCCCCGCACTCCTTTCCTTAATTTTATATTATTTGTTGTGGATTTATGGAAGTACCATGAAACCGAGGAGCTTCCTCGAGACGAAGGAGATTTGATCAGATGAGAGAATTTTCATCAAATCATGGAAAATAATAAAAATGTGTCAAAAATATAAAACTGGCGTGGAACTGACCACAGCACGGTCGGTGGGTCGTGTATCTGTGTTCCCAGCACCTTGGTCAATATTTTTAATTATTTATTATTTTCTTCCCTATTTTGCATAGGTTCATCGTTTCGTTGTATTTTGAAATACTCGTTCGTGCGGTGACTGTTAGTGTATCGTCGTTGAATACACTTTCACCATTTGAATCGGGGCTTACTTAGAGGTATCTCAGACGCCCGATTGTTGATTATTTATTACTAATTGTGGAATTCAGTGGAGAATAATTCACAAAACTGAGTAATAAGATGTTTATTATTAATTCATAGGATCAGCTGAGGATTCGACTACGAATTCAGAATAATAAAGTGAGCATTACCATTCCACAAGATCGTAGATTCGACCATAGAATCAGAGTAATTAAGATTTATCTATTACCATTTATGAGACCATTTGTGGATTCGATGATGAAATCGGAGTAATGAGATAATATAGTTATTGTTATTCTATGAGATCAAGCCGTGGATTCGATCATAGAATCAAAACAATTGTTTATTGCCATTCCGTGGGACCAGTCGTGGATTCGACCATGGAATAGGAGCAATTGTTATTGCCATTCCATGGGACCAGTCATGGATTCGACCATGGAATAGGAGCAATTGTAATTAGGAATAATTAACTTTGTGGCTCTATACTAGCAGAGCAAGATATCTAGGAGCATTAATTATCCCGATATGAGTTTTTCGGTAAGTCATATCCTTTATATAGTCAGGGTAAACTCGTTGTTTGTTCCTGAAGACGTTATCGCTCTATACTAGCAGAGCAAGTTGTCTAGGAGTCGTCCATCTCGTGATACTATATAGAAATAATCACTGAAAGTATTCAGTATTCATGAGATATGCCGTTGTCAAGTCGTGAGACTACATATCTACATGTACTCTGAGAGAAAGTACTCTCCGTTGAGAATTCGATGAGAGACCCGCGTCTCGATACTCAAGTCTGATTGCTGGATCAGAGCTTCGTATAATTATGAGTTTACGATTTCAGCCCTTGCCGAAAATCCACCATCTACAACATCTAAAGGGAAATCAAACCGGTGTTTTGTGCAAACAAAATATCGAATCGTATCAATCGTGGTGGTGTATCTTCTAAAGAGAGCCTCGGGTTCTGCTAGAAGATTTGTGTGAAGAATTTCTAAAGAGAATCGGTATTCTGCTAGGAGTTCTACAAGTGCTAAAGAAGGTATTACATCTAGTCCGAATAGGTAGTAGAAATTTGGTGTAACAACTTATAATCAGTGTGTGTTTATTCTGGACTAGTTCCCGGGGTTTTTCTGCATTTGCGGTTTCCTAGTTAACAAAATCTGGTGTATGTGTTATTTCTTTTTCGCGTTATATTTTATTTATATAATTGAAATAATACAGGTTGTAGGTTAGTCAATCATAGTTGTTAAATCCGACCTTGTTTGTTGGATAAGACTTGATTGATCTTGAACAATTGATTTTGTTATTTTCACATTGTTAGACCAGTCTGGACTAACCCTATTTCAAGTGGACACTGTGTTGAAATATTCCTTTAGTGATTTTTGCTTAAAGAGGTTTATACACGGTGGATATTGAATAGGTTGTGATTAAAACAAAAGACTTTGTTTCAAGAGCTTCGCACTAAAATCAGGTTTACGGACTTGTTTCTGTTTAACTTTGATTGTGTTGAAATAGAGATATTAAACTCTTTGATATACTTTACTCTAGATTGAGTCTGACTGTCTAGTTGATTCTCTAGAAAGTATATTGGAGTTTGTCTATTCAGATTGCCAAACAAAATATTGGGTGGTGTTGTTAGACCCCCACCTTTTCAATTGTTATCAGAGCAGGCAAACACGCTAAGACCTCATAAGTCTGTGTTTGTAGCAATCTGATTCTATGGACAGAGGTGTTATCTCTATAAACGTACCACCAGCCTTCGATGGCACTAATTACTTATGGTGGAAAATTTCTATGCGAGCTTTTCTTCAAGCACGTGGTTTTCAATCATGGGTATATATAGTTAATGGCTATGATGCTCCCGTTGTGGCAGTTGGAGATGTAAACGTTCCCAAGAACATTGGTGAATACAGTCCTGCCGAGATAATTGCTGCAAAGCAAAACTCCGACGGTTTGAATGCTATCATCCATGCCATTACCCCAGATCTTCAGTACCACGTGACTACGTGCAATAAGTCTAAAGATGCTTGGGATATCTTAGAAACCGTATTAGAAGGGAATGCCTCTGAGAAATAAGCAAGGCTTCAAAATCTAGCTTCTGACTGGGAAAACCTTCGCATGTATGATGATGAAACCTTTGATGAGTTTAACCAAAGACTTTCTCAAATAGTTAACTCCTCTTTTTCATTAGGAAAAACTATTCCGGAGAAAGATATTGTGTGCAAAATTCTTAGGTCTCTACCATCAAGATACGAGTCTAAGAAACATGCCATTGAAGAAGGAAACGATATTTCTACACTCTCCAGAAGTACTCTTGCTGGAAAGTTAAAGATCTTTGATAATGAACACGTAAGAAAAGAGGTGATTTCTCTTAAAGCTGCAAACAATTTTGAATCCTCTAAGGATAAATCTGGTTTGCCAGATACTAAGGATGTTACTCCAAGACAATTTAGAAAATTATTGAGAGACAGGAAAAAGAGTTTTTCTAAAAGTGTAACATCTCCTAAGGATGATGTACAATGTTATAACTGTCGTGGTTTCGGGCACTTGTCTGTAGTATGTCCTAGATGGAGTCGTAGACAATCGGCATATGCAACAGATTTGCCTACTCTTGATGATGGACCTGAATATTATAATCCTCAACAGCTCATAGGCGAGGTTGCATTAGCTTCTGGAAAAATTCTTTCTGATTCTGACGAAGAAGTGTTCCATGATGATCCAGTAGCTAATAATCTTCTTAAAGAAAGTCATCGGAAACTCTCGGAGGCTGAAAGCACCATTTTCTGTGAGAAAGTTAAATATGACAGACTTCGTAGTCGGAATAAAGACTTGCAAGACCAACTTGATTCTATTGGTGCAAGAGATTATCTCAACGAAATACGAAAGCTTAAAGAAGAAATTGCTGAAGGTCGAGATCGGGAAGTTACTCTTCAAGCAAAGCTAGATAACTTGGAGAACATTGAGATGGACTTGTTATTTGATTCGGAACGAGAAGATCTCAAAGTTCAATGTGAATCATCCAAGAATGATTTAGTTATTTCGCTTGAGAAGGTCAAAAGTTTGGAAGAAGAAAACTTGAGCTTAAAAGAGAGTTTGTCTAGAAATAGCAGCTCAAATAAATTAACCTCGATATTGGGAGCATGTAGAATTCATCGTGATACACGAGGATTGGGATATGAAGGAATAGACGCTCCTAGTATTTGTAAAGAGGTAAAATTTGTCAAAGCTAAATATTATTCTCAACCAAAACCTTCCACGGTTGACAAAAGTAAAGTATCTCTACCAACTACGGATGGCGAAAAGAAGAAATCCCGCCAAGCTCCAAAGCAAGCACATACACATTCAGGTAATACTAAACATAACTTTTTCCATTATACTAAACATTGTTTTTATTGTGGAAAACCAGGTCACTTGCAAAGGAATTGCAGATTTCTTAAACGAGATAAAACCAGATATGATTCTGTTAGGATGACAAGATCCGATGTTCCAAACTGGAGAAAAACTGAGTCTCATAATATTATTTCTTTCAGTATTCCCCCAAAGAAGTTTCATAATTATATTGGGGAGAAAAAGAAATACGTTGCTCCAAAAGCTACTCAGAAATGGGTACCAAAGAAGACCAATAAAGCAACGAGTTCTATTAAGAAGGATCTCCCAGACAAGAGTTTGACAAGGGATAACATCTTAAAAAGGTATGGAACATTTATTGAAAGTTTCAAGGAAGTTTTTAAATTCCTAGAGTCCATGCATGATTTTGTTTCGAATACCTGTAGTTAGCAAGATTTTGCTCACCTCAACACAACCTGATTGTGTTGAAAGTGCATCCTCGCCAAGAAGCCCTAATAAATGCGGTGAGGATTGCAAAAGAATTGGGGCGCACATATTAAGTTGGGAAATTTCTGAATATGTGGAACAATTTATTGTTTCGAGTTGAGTTTAACTCGCTTATATATTCCTCGAAACATGTGATGGTAAAGCGTTTCGCTTCAATCATGTTTATCTTCACCTAGTGACGAAAGTCATGAAAAGTTTCAATTACTTTGAGAATTGCTCTGACGTGAATCGGTCTGTGAATAAGGGCTACATAGCGTCCTCTGAGAATGTCGCAATGATTGAAATGAGAGTTTAGATTACATAACCATGTATTCCTTGAACCGAAGTTTTCGAACTTTGTTGATCAAGAGAAATCGAAAGGATTGGGGAATTGGCTTGCCAAGTCCGCGAACTGTCGGAAGTTCTCGACCGAGAATTTCTGCTGGATTTTCCAAAACTTGTTTGTGTGCTAAGTCCGCGAACTTAGTCCGCGAACCCAGTCCGCGAACTGGTGGATGTTCTCTTTCCGAGAATTTCTGCTGAGTTTGGAAAACTCAACCGGTTTACTTAAGTCCGCGAACTTGTTTGTGAACTTAAGAGGTTATGATCTAAAGATGTGCTCTGAACATGAAACATTAAATTACTAAGGAATGCTTTATGCAAACCGTGGCTATAAAGTTCATGATCCGATTCAATCGAATCGAATCATCTTTGTTTCAATTGTATCTTGTGTAGTTACATAAGATCTCATAGCAATTGAACAACTCTCTAACTAGTTCATTTGATTCAATTGAACTAGTTATGGTGAAGAAGAAAATGGTTTATATGGAAGTGATCATATGGCTAGATACCACATGTATGAGTCTTAATTACCTAACTTGATTTGTGATTGAAATTGTTAAATTTAACAGGTTAGAAGCAATTATCAAAGCCATGGATGTTGGTTTTTATTGTCAAAGAAAATTTTTCATACTCTTATGGTAACTATTCTTGGTGTAAATCCTTGTGGAAAAGTTTATTCTTCCTACTAAGTATTTCAAGTCTTGTTTATACAAGTTTGTATCTTAGAAAAGATGATCACATATTGTGTATTGTTACCATGAGATAGTTCTAAACTTTTTAGTAACATGATATCATGAGAGACTTTTAATGATTGGTTCTTAAATCATATCTCCTTGTAGTATTTATAAGATCCATTATAAATCCTTCTCTCTGGAGTAAGGTCGCTCTTGTTGTTCTTTCGGGAATGACATCAAATGGGGGAGAGTTCTTTTGAACTTGTGCTTAATGGTAATATCTTGCGGGGTGTGCGGCTGTGGAATTTTATAGGGGTTATCTTGTATCTTAAAACTCCTTGATGAATGCATTTAGCTTCGGCTTTATGATTTCATCTAAATTAAGTTGGTATGTATTTTTCTTTTAGTCTATGAAACGTCTCTTCTCGGAAATTTCATTAGGAACTCGTTCGTGTACCTTTGCCAATTTTATTGACAAAAAGGGGGAGAATTAATGTGTAGTTCTACTACATATACATATGGTTTTCGGATCATTGTGTAAGGGGGACTGGTTTCCATGTGAGATGGAGTATTGACTAAAGGGGAGTGATACATATCACCGTAGTATTATTGTCAAAGTTGTGATACAATGAAACTTTGATGTTGTGTAATAATACTATGATGAATCTTCAACAAGTACAGGATGAACACATGAAGAGTTGAAGAACCAAGGAAATCAAGATTGTCGTTTTTACTTTTAACAAGTACAAGCCATATGTAAAATGGTTTTGTCACTAAAATTGACAAAGGGGGCGATTGTTAGAGCACTGCTCGGTTGAACCCACTAGCGTTGGTATATCAAGTTAGTTGTCAATTTTAGTTGCCAAAATGCATTCTTGATTTAGCATACTAAAGATAGTTTCGGACTAGATTAGGTCTAAGAAGTTGAATCGAGGCTATTCTTAAAGGATGAAGATTGAAGACTACAAGAAGACATCAACAAATACTTCATAAAAGGTATGTGATTGACTTCATTTGGATTCTTGTTCTATTCTACCTTTCTAATCTATCAAGATATATGCTCACTATATGGAACAATTCCGATGACGGTAAATGTACATTTATGTATATATACTTGAGGTTATTTGATTCATGACTTTGGTGATAATAACCTTTATTCCTATAAAGGATCTCATATTATAGTGAATGATCTTGCGAATCCAATGAGCCAAGAATCACTCAATTCCGAGTTATAACGACAAAGTTATGAGTGATTTAAGTTCATTAGTAGGAAACATTCCATGGGCTTTGGACTGGTCCGCGAACTTGGGCCCAATACATGACTAAAAGGGATTTTTGGTCAAGTTGGTGATGTTTCCTTATCTAGGCAAGTTATCTATTGGTCCAAACACTTTTGATTACCATATTAAAGTGTTTGTGATTCCTGCCTAAGTTAAATTGTGATGTATTCACATAAATATAATTTTTGCTAAATAAATTATTTATTTAATTATTTTGGCAAGAGTTTTAACTTAGGAAAGACTCCCTTATTTAGGAGAGTCTTGTAAAAGGAAAATAGCTTTGCTTAGCTTCCAAGCTATTGTTCATTATAAATAAGGAGTTCGTGAGTTTACAAGTTTTTCATCCCTTTGGAAAATTGGCATAAGCTTTGCGGGTTGTTTTCCACGTCTTTCGTTCTTCGTGAACGAGAGTGAGATAAAAGTCTTTGTATTAGGGATCACAAAGCCAAGTTGGATTTAATCTTCGTGATTTATCATACAACTTGTAATCTAGGTTTTTCACCTCTTGTCTATTCTAAGGTTTTCTCTTCTGATATAAAACCATTCAAGAGTTGTTGATCATAAACCCTAGGTTTTGATAGATTTCAGTTTCCAATCGTATACCAACACTTGTTAGTCGAAATCGGAGGCTAGAAAGAAAAACTTCTTTTGAGGCATCTCGTAAAAATCCTTGAGAAGTTTTAAACAATATATCTCTAGATTTATTCTAGTTGTTCTTGTTGTAGAGTTATTAGGTTTCTCTTCCTTTTATTGGAGAGTATAATAATCCCTAATCTACATGTTTGTTTTGATATTACTGTAGGATCAGAATCTCGCAACAGTGATATCTTAGCGAAACTATCAACAATACAACACAACAGCGTCGCAGAACAATTTCAGAAATGATATAATAAACGACGTCAGCTAAAATCATGAGAAAGATGTGATGGTCCTGCGAAAATTAGAGAGTTTGCGAGATTAACATTTGTAAGGTTGCGAGAATGTCGCAAGCCATATTCAAAAATAAAGGACAGATTAGTTGTCATCCACTATGTACTTCCCTATAAATAGTCGTTCAGCTGTAAAGGAAAGGGGAGAGATCTTTTTGAGTAAGAAACAAGTAAATAGGAGAGAGAAAGTCTAGAGCAGAGGTCATTCTTGATTCCTTATCTTTTCTTGTAAGAACATTCAAAGATTGATCAATAAAATTAAGAGTGTAAACCTAAAAATGAGTTGAGTAATAATGAAATCATATGAGGGGTGTAGTGTAGGATTTCCTGCAACTACATAATGGCGCTAGAAACAGGGACTTCAAGATCGAAAGTTGAAGATTGTTGTTGAGAATGTTCAAATCAAGAAAGTGATTAAATAAATCAGTGAACCAGTTAAAAGAAATATGATTAGAATTAATGAAGATGACAAAAGATTGGAGTGTAATATGATAACAAAAACGATGGTTAATGAATTCCATGAAAACATCAAAGGAAGAATACATAAATGAAATTTTGGAGGAAGGAAGGTTATGGCGGTAGAAAAGACATCACCCTTGAAAGATTGGGAAAAGCAAAAAATTACATTCATGGCGCAAGAAATACCAAAAGAAAATTTGAACCACACATCTCCGTTGATTATCACAATGCCTATTGCGCGAAAAGAGAAGGAGACGACAACAAAATCCATGGGAGAATGGATATTGAACAGAACTTTAATCGATACAGGAAGTTCAGTGGATATAATATTTTATCATGCATTCCGGGGAATGGGATTTAAAGATGAAGAAATGTCCAGTTCAACATATTTTGTTCACGGCTTTGGAAAATCCACAACAAAACCTAAAGGAGAAATAGTGGTACGAATTCCACTTGGAGAGATCGAAACACACATAACACTGTGCGTGGTGGATACGGAATCGCCATATAATATGTTATTAGGAAGACCATGGATACATGCGATAAAAGCTGTAGTATCAACGTTGCATCAATGTATTAAATTCCCCAAACCAAATGGAATAGGTGAAATCAGAGGAGATGTTGACAATGTGAAATTATGTCATCAAATTGAAGTAAAGCATTATGAAGGACAAGAAAAAAAGAAACAATTTCGCAGAAAGTTGGCAAAGGAAGCAAAGAAAGAAGAAGAATTTAGAGTATATATGATAAGGGCAAAAGAAGGCAAAGGAATACACAGCGAAATTTCGGAGGAAGGAGAAGGACCTGTGAAAACAATAAAAGAACCAACACCAATGGGATAACCTAAACCCAGTTACACTGTCGCAGAACCAACAAAGGAAATAAACGTTGGGACTATAGAAGAACCTCTAATATTGAGAATTGGAACCAAAATGGATGTGGAAGAAGAAGAAAGAACTGTTAACCTGTTGCGAGAATATAAAGATGTTTTCGCAGGAAGCATGGATGAGATACCGGGAATAGATCCATCAATTGCATGCCACAAGTTGGAGATTAACAAAAATGTGAGACCATTTAAACAGAGAATAAGAAAAATTGCAACAACTTACCGTTCCCAAATAGAAGAAGAACTACAGAAAATGCTTGATGCGGGAATTATAAGAGAAGCTAAATACCCAGAATGGATAGCGAATATGGTCATTGTCCCAAAGAAAAACAAAGGAATCAGGATTTGCATAGATTTCATTGATTTAAACAAAGATTGCCCCAAAGATAGTTTTCCGTTACCAGATATTCCTCAAATGGTGGAATCCGCAGCGGGAAACGATAGAGTATCGTCTTTAGATGGGTACAAAGGGTATAACCAAATCCCTCTCGCTGAAGAAGATCAAGAACATATTGCTTTCTTCGCCCCTAGAGGTTTATATTGTTACACGAAAATGCCATTTGGTTTGCGAAATGCGAGAGCGACATACCAAAGAATGGTAGAGAAGGTGTTCGCAAAATGGATACACAAAACATTAGAAGTATACGTGGATGACATGTTAGTAAAGAGTAAAGAAGCTAAAGACCTGAGGGATATTTTTGAACAAATGCGGCAGTATAACATTAAATTGAATCCTGAGAAGTGTACTATTGGAGTTGCATCGGGAAAAAATTTAGGCTACATTGTATCAAAGGAAGGAATACAGGTTGATCTAGAAAAATTGCAAGCAGTTCGTGACATGCCAACACCAGAAACAATAAAAGATGTACAGAAGTTGAATGGGCTTCTAGCTTCGCTGGAGAGATTCATTTCGCGATCATCAGACAAATGCAAATATTTTTTCGATATACTCAAGAAGGGTGCGAAATTTAAATGGACTGATGAATGTGAAAAAGCTTTTCAAGGGATAAAAGAACATCTTATGAATACAACAAATTTACAAAAAGCAGAATCAGAAGAAGAATTATTGATCTATCTTGCGACGACGTCGCATGCATTAAGTGTTGTGTTATTGCGAGTAGACGCAGGAGTGGAGAAACCCATTTATTACATTAGCAAAACTTTTAATACTGCCGAGAAGAATTACTCAAAGATTGAGAAGTTAATCTTAGCATTAGTTTATGCATCGTTTAAGCTCCGCATATACTTTCAGGCGCATAAGATAAAGGTATTAACAAAAGTACCAATTGAATCAGTGATGAAGAATTCTAAAATATCAGGAAGAGTGGAGGGAATGCACAAGTAGGCCACTTTGATATTAAATATGAAATTTTGTCTTCACCAAAGTCACAAGTTGTTGCAGATTTCTTGGCAGAATTTCCTTTAGAAGAAGATGAAGCAGTAGAAGAAATGATGGATATAGAAGAAGAACGCGAAGATCCAAAAGATTTATTAACAGAACCAAATAGATGGGAGATATTGGTAGATGGATCATCAAATGGAGAAGGAAATGGAGTTAGAATTATTTTAATTTCGCCAGAAGGAATAAAGATGGCTTTTTCATTCAGATTGGAATTCGCATCCACTAATAATGAAACGGAATATGAAGCTGTGATACATGCCTTAAAATTCGCAATAGAAATGAAACTAGAAAATGCCAGGATCACTAGTGATTCGCAACTAGTTATTCGCCAAATAAAGGGAGAGTATACTACAAATGAACTATCCTTGAAGAAATAAAAGAATCTCGTTGAAGAATTGTCAGCGAAAATCCCAAAAATAAAATGGAGGCACATTTCAAGAAAAGATAACAGACTCGCAGACGCATTTGCTTTCATTTCAATCATGATGACAGATCCAACTGCGAGATGCATAAAAATACAAACACTTATGTCACCATCAATCAATAAAGAAGAAGAAGAAGTGGACGTGATGATAATAGACAATGAAGAAGAAGAACAAACGAACAATATCGCAGACTGGAGAATGGAACTTCATGCATATTTGGCGAAAGGAGAAACACCAAGAAATAGATTGGAAACACACAAATTAAAAATCTGTGCAACGAATTATGAATTAAGAGATGGATTTTTATACCGAAAATCCTTTAATGGACCATCACTCAGATGTTTGACACGAGAGGAAGGAGAAAAAGTGCTAAAAATGTTACATAGTGGGGATGCTGGCAATCATAGCGGGGGAAGATCTTTGGCACATAGAGCAAAAATGCAAGGCTATTACTGGCCATACATGCACGAAGATTTCAAACAAATATCAAGACGTTGCGAAGATTGTCAGCGGCATGGAAAGAAAATACATGCACCTGGAGCACCACTATCATCTTCAACCAGTGTGTGGACTTTTGGAAAGTGGGGTTTAGATATTGTGGGACCATTTTTACCAGGTTCTGGACAAAGAAGATATTTAATAGTCGCAACAGATTATTTCACAAAATGGACAAAAGTGAAGGCAGTACAGCATATTCGCGACAAAAATATCTTTACATTCATATTCGAAAATATCATTTGCAGATTCGGAATTCCTGCGCAGTTGGTATCTGATAATGGGAAACAGTTTGAAGGATAGAACATAGAAATGCTACTTAATGCATTCAAGATAAAATGTGGAAAGTCTACTCCTTTGTATCCACAAGCTAATGGGCAGGTAGAAGCAACAAACAAAACAATTGCAGATATATTAAAGAAGACATTGGAAGGACATCACAGAGCATGGTGCGAACAAGTTAATAATGCAGTATGGGCTTATAATACAACTAGAAGAGAAGCTACTGGAATGTCACCTTTTTGTTTAACATACAGAGTTGAAGCGGTGTTACCAACAAAAGTTGTTATTCCAACAACAAAAAGAGAAGCTTGGGAGAAAAATCTTAGTGCGGGTTTGATCTTAAATAAACTTGATGAATTAGAAGAAAGAAGAGAAAAAGCTTTACAACATATGGAGAATTATCAGCGAAGATTAGCCCGAGAATATAATAAACGTGTCAAAGTACGCGAATTCCAACCAGGAGATTTAGTTCTGCGAGAGACACCAATATATCAGCGAGAAAATGGTGGAAAATTAGCAAAAAAATGGGATGGACCTTACATCATTAAGGAGATAGTTGGAACAGGAGCTTATAGATTAATGGATCCAGAAGGCAGAGATATTGGTCATAGACTTGACAGACCATGTAACAGGTTGTATTTAAAAAGATATTATCCGTAAAAAGCTTTGAGAAGTTATGGATTCTGAAAAAATAATTGCAAGATTATTCATATCAAAACAAGATCATGATGTGCGAAATTTTCGCAGAGACAATCACAGAACAATGACATAAAAGAAAGGGGCGAACCTTTATGGCGTACACCCTAGTTCGCGAATAAAATTCCGCAAGAGGCAAATGTAAGACCTAAAGTACATCATATTAGGGGGTACCTGTTGCATGGCTCAGAGAAAGGCTACACCGCCACCGGAACCTGAGTCATGGAGATTTGGGGTCAATAAAGCCCATCCGGGAGAGGCACCTTGGATTCCCAGCTTAAGCATATGAATTGGGTTGGGCGACTAAGGTAATAAGGACTCTCCCAAGGAATGCAGATCTGATCAAGGAGCATAGGTACACGGTTGAGTCAAGAGTGTCAGGGACGTTTGAAGCGTACCTTGCCATTCTTGACAAGTCTTGGCTTATACTGCACTCGGCCCGAAGAAAACCCCACTTAGGGTGCAGTCTCGTAACCATAAGCCCTATAGGTAAAAGGGATAAGAGGCTGCGAAAAAAACTGGTTGTTGTTAAGACTGGATGGGAGGAGCTAACCTTGTATGGTAGAAGTACGCCTCCTTGAAGGGGCAACCAGGAGGAAGATAAGGGCGGCACCCTCCATTAGGGAGCTGATAAGTGTCTTAAGACGCAAATTTCATGAGGCTTTCTATTCGCAAGAGTACTAAGGCTTGTCATATTTATGCAATAATCCTGAAGAGGCAATAATACAAAAGAAAAAGATAAAACGAGGTCAATGGGTTTTCGCATGAAAGTGCGAAGATGTCCTGTGATTTCGTCGCAAGACGGAAATGTCATGGGGATTTATTTTCGCAAGAATATTTAGGAATGTCATATTGTCGCAACATTCCTGAAGAGGTCATAATACAAAAGAAAAAGTTAAGGCAAGATCAATGGGTTTTTGCATGAAAGTGCAAGGACGTCCTGCGATTTTGTCGCAATGACAAGAGGTGGCATAATAAGACCTTTAATTAGGAAGGAAAAATAAGACCACATGATAAAACAAAATATTTATAAGTATTCGTAACAGATTATTTTTTGCAAGAAAGATAATGAGAGGAAAGTATGGGAATCAATAAACAAGAAGCATTATCTTTCTCATCAACAAAATACTAAAAGGAAAAATTGATTCCTAAGTTGGTTGAAGAATATTATTCGCAAAAGTGATAAAAGTAAGACAATTCAAGAAGATAATTCGCCAATGTTCTCAATATCGCAAGCCTCTCCTTCATTTCGGTTCTGATCTTCGCCTTGACTAGCACCTTGATTATCGCCAGCAATTACTTCTTCAGGAGAGATTTCTTTCTCATTTTGATTAACACCAGCAAATGCTTCCTTAGAAGGAATTTCTTCTTCACCTTCCAAGAGATCATCCTCTGCCCCACTTTCATAATCATAATCACTATCAGCAGGACGAGGAACGTCATCATCATCTACTTCCAAAGGTTCAATTGATGTAGGAGGAAGAGATTTGGACAATAAAATATCATTTACAAGGACTTCATCCGGGAGATGAACTTGACGAAGAAGTGCTCTCTGATGATTCCTATCTTGAATATCCTTAAAATAAGCAAGATAATCAAGTCTTCTTTCTGCTCGGTCGCGAGAACCAGTAAGGGCAGAGACGAGCGATGCATTTTCCTTGCGAATTTTGGCATATTCAGCCTCCAAAACATAAATGGAGGAGTGAAGATTCTTCTCAGACTCTGCGAAAGGTAGAATACAAAATTTCAATAAGATGAAGAACTCAGAAAAATATGACAATGAAAAGATAGTTAAGGCAGTCAAAATATTGTGACTACCTTCCTTTTGCGAAATAAGGTGTTGAATCAAGGACAGACAACTATTCTCCCAACGGTCCATTGCGTCATCAAATTTATCTCCAACTAAACCTTTAAGTCGAGACTGAAGGTTTTTGTCTTTAGAAATAAGAAAGGCATTTTTCTTCGCAAGAGAAGAATAAGATTCTTCTAATTTGGAATATTGTTCTTTAAGTTGATTCGCCTTTACACTTAAAGTTATTCTACCTTGAATAAGTGTATCTCTTTCAGCGATAGATGACTCTGTTACTTCTTTAAGTTCATTTCTCAAAGAGCGAAGAGATTGCTCTTGGTCATCACATACTTTTTGAAGAATACTAAGTTATTGCGAAGATATCGCCATCTTCTTTAAATAAATTCTCTTCTCTTGGGACAAGGTTTTATTCTCATCTGATAAAGTTTCCATCCCTAAATTAGCTTTAGTTAAAGAATAAGAAAGAAGAGATACTTCATTACTTAATAAATCTTGTCTTTGAATTAATTGGGTATTTTCATTGGTAAGATTATTTATATGATCAAGAGAATATGAATAGAGGTTATCTAATTGGTTATATTGATCCATCAAAATTTCTTTATCAACACGGGCTTCTTCAACAGCAGATTCAAATTGATATCTCTCCATTATTCATTTCTGATTTAAGGCTTAACATGCGAAAGAGGGATTTCAAGGATAATTAAATATGGGAAAGATAAAACCATTAAAAAGGTAAATTGAAGACATGGGTAAGAAAATCATACCTCTCAATTCATCATTCTTCTTGCGAAGATTGTCACGATCCAACAAAACATTTTGAAGCTTTTGATTTTCGAGACGAAGAGCATTACACTCTTTTTCCAAAGCTGACTGCGAAGCAGCTCTGTCAGAACCTAAATGCTTACTCAGAATTTCACAAACATTAGACTTGATAGGATCAATAGAAGACTTCTTGCCATCATCCAGGACTTCAGATAAAACTTTGAAAGCAATATCTATTCCTTCCACGGTTTTTTTCGAAAGAGAAAGAGACTCAGGTAGAGAAATGGCAGTGATAGAAGGTTGAGAAACATTCTCAATAGGAAGAGAAGAAGTTTCATTCATAGAAGGATCAACAAGGGGGGTTTCAATCATTGAAAGGTCGGCTGAAGAAATGAAATCTGAGGCAGCTTTTTCGCGAATGGGAGATAAAGGTTTATCTTGCGAAGATGTCGCAGGAGATTTAGAAGAGATGAGTAAGTGGAATGGAACGGAAGTTGGAACAGTTTTAAGGTGGCGAGATTGCTTGAGAGGTTTATTGACATACTTATCACCCTGCGAATACAATCCAGATAAGAAACAGAGGCAATAATATTGTTATTAGAAAAGGATAGTGTTTCTTACTACCTTCTCATTCGCAGACTTTCTTTTATGCGCAACAACCTTATGCTACGATTTGGGAATATTAGGGTTCTGAACTGTAAATTTAGTATTGGAGGCGCTTTTGCTGAAATAACAAGAGTATGGGAATCACATAAACAACATCAAATAAGGCAATAAACAAGATCAATTTCAGCAAAACCCATAAAGAAGAAAAAAGAAAACTAACCTTGATGAATCCATGGAAAACAGTAGCAGGAAGATTATTTCGAAGAAAATTACGAACGATGAAGATTTGTAGAAGAAACATTATGAAGATGAAGAAGAACTTAAAAAGATTGAAGAAGAAAGAAGAAAAATTGCAATAACGGATTTGAAGAAGAACGATGAAGTTGCAGAGAAAATAAAAAGAAAAAAAAAGAGAGTGAGAAAGAATATATATAGAGGGAATTTTTCCTCGAGAAGATAAACACGATTAATACGGAAAAATATAAACGGTTAAAAAACAGCGGTTACAAAAGACGTGTCAAGAAACATATGGAAGAAAGAGTACGTGTGATAAATGCAGAATATGAAGAAATGAACAGCTGCGGCATTTCTCACATCATTCTCTACTTCGCAGAAAAGATATGAGAACAGGCAATACGTAGGATCAGAATCTCGCAACAGTGATATCTTAGCGAAATTATCAACAACACAACACAACAGCGTCGCAGAACAATTTCAGAAATGATATAATAAACGACGTCAGCTAAAATCATGAGAAAGATGTGATGGTCCTGGGAAAATTAGAGAGTTTGCGAGATTAACATTTGTAAGGTTGCGCGAATGTCGCAAGACATATTCGAAAATAAAGGACAGATTAGTTGTCATCCACTATGTACTTCCCTATAAATAGTCGTTCAGTTGTAAAGGAAAGGGGAGAGATCTTTTTGAGTAAGAAACAAGTAAATAGGAGAGAGAAAGTCTAGAGCAGAGGTCATTCTTGATTCCTTATCTTTTCTTGTAAGAACATTCAAAGATTGATCAATAAAATTAAGAGTGTAAACCTAAAAATGAGTTGAGTAATAATGAAATCATATGAGGGGTGTAGTGTAGGATTTCTTGCAACTACAATTACTTTTACCTAGTAATTGTTTTTATCAAAATAAACACAAGATTTCCAAAACCTTTATTTACATCTAAAGGGAAATCAAACCGGTGTTTTGTGCAAACAAAATATTGAATCGTATCAATCGTGGTGGTGTATCTTCTAAAGAGGTTGTATGTTAGTCAATCAAACAAGGTCCCGTGGTTTTTCTGCATTTGCGGTTTCCTCGTTAACAAAATCTGGTGTATGTGTTATTTCTTTTCCGCATTATATTTTATTTATATAATTGAAATAATACAGGTTGTATGTTAGTCAATCATAGTTGTTAAATCCGACCTTGTTTGTTGGATAAGACTTGATTGATTTTGTTATTTTCACATTGTTAAACCAGTCTGGACTAACCCTATTTCAAGTGGACACTGTGTTGAAATATTCCTTTAGTGATTGTTGCTTAAAGAGGTTTATACACGGTGGATATTGAATAGGTTGTGATTAAAACAAAAGACTTTGTTTCAAGAGCTTCACACTAAAATCAGGTTTACGGACTTGTTTCTGTTTAACTTTGATTGTGTTGAAATAGAGATATTAAACTCTTTGATATATTTTACTCTAAATTGAGTCTAACTGTCTAGTTGATTCTCTAGAAAATATATTGGATTTTGTCTATTCAGATTGCCAAACGAAATATTGGGTGGTGTTGTTAGACCCCCGCTTTTTCATGTGTGACAAGCTAAGTTTTCGATCTAACGGTTGAGAAATATTAGCTTGAATCTAAATCAGGTTTTCATCTAAGGATGAATATTGATTGCTTTGTAACTAAGGCAAAACCCTGATTTGAAGACTATATATAAGAGACATCTAGCATTGGGCAAAACTAATCCCCACACGTCTGTGTGATACTAGTGCGCTTACTAGAGTCGATTCTCCTCTAACCTTTGGTTTTCTTCTCTAAAACCAGGTTAACGACTTAAAGACTTCATTGGGATTGTGAAGACAGACCGATACTACTTTTATCGTAGTTGTGTAATCTGATCTTGCATCTTATATCGTACGAGTACAATCTGTGATTGGCTTGAGATCGTGAGAGTTCTCCGATAGGCAAGATAAAGAAGTCACAAACATCTTCGTCTCACTGTTTGTGATTCCTCGACGTCCTCTTGTGTATTCAAGTAAGACTGTTGAGAGGTGATTGATTAATCTAGGTTGTTCTTCGGGAATATAAGACCGAATTATCATTGGTTCATGTTCACCTTGATTTCATATCTTAAGACGGAACAAAAACCTAGGGTTTTTCTGTGGGAGACAGATTTATCCTTTGATAGACTTTTCTGTGTGAGACAGATTTGTTTATTATCAAGTTTGCAATTTTGGGTTGCAGCAACTCTTGGTTGTGGGTGAGATCAGCTAAGGGAATCAAGTGCGTAGTATCCTGCTGGGATCAGAGGCGTAGGTGTACAACTGTACCTTGAATTAGTGAGAGACTGATTGGGGTTCAACTATAGTCCAGTCTGAAGTTAGCTTGGAGTATGCTAGTGTCTGTAGCGGCTTAATACAGTGTGTATTCAATCTGGACTAGGTCCCGGGTTTTTTTTTGCATTTTCGGTTTCCTCGTTAACAAAATTTCTGGTGTCTGTGTTATTTCATTTTCCGCATTATATTGTTTATCTTTATAATTGAAATAATACAGGTTGTGCATTAAAGGTTAATCGATTGGAGATCCGACCTTGTGGTTGTTGATTTCATTGATTAACACTTGGACATTGGTCTTTGGTACCGTCCAAGTTATTCCTTGTATTTGGTAAAGATTCGCTATTGTTTTTAGCTTGAGTAAAAATCAAATCAAGAGAGAGATATTAACTCCTTGAGATACTTTTATCTAGATTGAGTCGGAATGTCTAGTTGATTCTCTAGCAAAGTATTTCGGAGTTAGTCTATACAGATTTCTAAGCGAAATATTGGGTGGTGTTGTTAGACCCCCGCTTTTTCAATTGGTATCAGAGCAGGCAAACACGTTAAAGACCTTATAAGTTTGTGTTTGTAGCAATCTGATTATGGACGAGTCTATCTCTAATAACGTACTAGTTCAGAAATTACCAGATGATTCTAAAAGCTTGGATTCACTGAGAGAACTGTCACATCTAATTCAATATCCAAACATTCTCTTGATGTAAAAACTATTGATTGGGAAACTCTCCTAGAAGAACAGTTGGATGAACTTTCTGATTAAGGTGATTCAGATATTGATAGAGATGTTGATGAGGAAGTCTCGGAGTATGTTAAGTTTTTGGATTCGTGGAATATGAAGAAGATTACAACTTCTCATGTCACACCTCTTCTGACTCCTCTCTATCGAGAAAACAAGAAATTGAGAAGATGTTAAGCAGGTGTTTATTTTTCGAATCGTTCTACCGAATCGATCCTCAAGGATTCTGAGGAAAACCTATGTATGAAGTCACTTGAATGTGATAATATTTATCAAAAGTTCTTTTTGTTGGAAGAGAAACTTGAAGAATCTGAAGCAAGGTTTAACTTCCAGCAAACAAGTTTTGACGACAGAGAAAGCACTTATCTCACTCGAGAAAAACGCCTTGAGGCTGATTTAGTTGTTGCTCTTGATAAAATAAAGATGTTGGAAGATGACTTGAAAAAGTTCAATACTAGTTCAAACAAATTAACCACTATGCTAGGAGCAAGTAAAAATCATCGTGATACACGAGGATTGAGCTATAAGGGAATAGATGCTCCAAATACTAGCAAAGAGGTAAAATTTGTCAAGGATGGTGATTCTTCTCAACAAAAGGTTTCCACTGATGGCAAAAGTGAAATACCTTCTCCGGAAGTTAAGGTTCAAAAGAGCAAAATTTATCAACCTCCAAAGTTAGCACACACGGATCGAGGTAAGAACATTCCTTATGTTTTCCACTATTGCGGAAATAAAGGTCACCTGGAAAGGAGATGTCGTTTCCGTATAAGGAATGAGAAACTTCATGATGTTCTTGTTTGGGCATCACAAGAAGTTGTGAAACCAAGATCATACGTTAAGACTGATCCTCTTAACGTTACAGGTTATAATTTTCCAACCTTTAGGCAAAGGAATCAATGCTATGATAGACCTAGATTTGCATATAAACGTCGTACGAATTCTTTTCATAATCGTAATGGTTATCAAACGGATAACTTCGTAAAGACGAAGACAATATCCGATGCTCCCAATTGGAGAAAGACTAACTTGCAAAATAATAGTCAATCTAATTCTCTTCCAAGAATTCTAGAAGAGAGTGATGGGAAGAAGGTTCAGACTGTTCCTAAACGCACTTAGAAGCGGATACCGAAGAAAGACAATGATGTTTTGAGTGTGAAAAGGAATGATCTTCCAGAAAACTCCTTGACTACGGAAAAGGCAGTATCCATGATGTTGGAACTTAACAAGTTTTTTGGAAAAATGGAATTGGATGTGAAAGGTTCTAAAAGTGATCTCTTTCATGATAATCCAAAGGTCACTTGTGGTGAGCAAGACTTTGTTCACCCCAACGCAACTTGATTGTGTTGGAAGTGCATCCTCACCAAGGAATGCTTTGCTTTGTATACGATGAGGGAAGCACAAGAATTGGGGCACACAGATTATGTTCGGTAAGGCGGTAGAATTCGATTGGATTCATCTAAAAAGGTATGTCTATAAACTTGAGCAAGATTTGTACTTTTATTTGCTTAGAATACTTATAATAATCTTGCTTATCGTTCATTTCTAGTTAACTTGATCTGTGTTTAAGGTTCTTAAATGTTTTGGTTTGAAAATAATAGTCCGGGATGTTTGGACTACATGGTACACATGCCAAGTATGCATAACAACATTCAAAATCAAAATCTAGGGGTTTAAGTTCGCAAACCCGTATGCATACTTGACGTCGATATTCGGTAAACTTGTTTTGGCCGTAACTTCTTCGTCCAAACTCGGATTTGCCTCATTATTTTTGCATTATCTTCCTTATTGAATTCCCTTCAAAATGGAGATGAGAATTCTTGAATTTGAATGAGTTAATATTGGTCTTTGTCCTGTCTCTTTTTTTTTAGTGTTTGTTCCGTCTCGTTGCACTTGTTCTATTCTCTTGGACTTGGGCACTGGGATTCTTGAAGAAATCATATTCTAAGCTATTTTGTGGCTGCTACAAGAGTGATGTTGGTGAATCACAAAGAAGGAAGTTCGAGAATGGGTAGTAGTTCACATTGCTATATATTCTTGAGTGCTCACAATCATCTCATGTGAACTATGGTGCATAGTCGTCAATGACTTTGTATGTTCTTCTTTGTTAAGGAAATCTTTTTATACGATTTTGGTAACCACTCTTGGTATAAATCCGTGCGAAAAAGATTGATTCTACCTTCTAAGGGCAAAAATTGTTATTGCGGTATTAATCTTTATGATTTTGTGATATTGCAATTGTTTATGGGATATGTATTGTTTGCATACGTGAACTTGAAGGTCCCATATGTTTTCAAAAGTAAAGTCGTTCATAAATTGGTATTCGTATTGATGAAATGACGAATGGAATTTTGAAAAATACAAAAGTTATGCATATGCAGTCATTTATTTGACGAAAAATAGGATAAAATATTTTGTGTTACAAGGATAAAGTCTATTATGTCGTTATGCAAATAGTGATGGAAAAATAGAATAGATCTTTGTATGTATTCCACAGTAATGATCATCACTGATCCATATCTTATGTATTACTGTGAGGCTCCGTAATGTGTTTTATGTCAAGCACGATACAACTAAGTTGATTACTTTGTGATTAGCTTTGTTGGTTGTTCCATAAGGTACTTTATGTCGAGCATCTTTGAACTAAATTAATCATCTTGGTTGGTTATTTAGTTATTTTCTCCGAAAATTTTCTTTTGTCGAGCAACACATTTGACAATTAAATTGATTACTTCTCTGATTAGTTTGGTTGTGTTTTCCAATTAGATTAATTATAGGTTCTCTTGTAATTAGTCTAGTTGAGTTTTCATATATTCCACAAGTCCTTGTGTTGAGAATATGAACGGCTATACTAATCATGCTCTATTGGTTAATGTAGTCATATATTCCGTAAGGTTTTCCCTATGTTGAGTATGTGAACGATTAAGTTAGTCAGCTCCGTATGATTATCTTAGTCGTAGCTTCGTAAGTTTACTTATGTTGAGCACAATCAATTAAATTGATCACTTTTGTGGTTTGATTTAGATGCGTATTCCAATTAAATTAATCATGGGTTTACTTGTGATTAATTTGATTGAGTTTTGGATATAGAAAATCATTTTCCTATGGTTTTTGGTGTCCAATTAAAAATCCCTCTTTTCTTTCGAAATTAAGGTCGCTCTTGTTGTTCTCTCGGAAATGACATCAAACGGGGAAGAGTTCTTTTCAACTTGTGCTTAATGGTAATATCTTGCGGGGTGTGCGGCTGTGGAATTTTATAGGGGTTATCTTGTATCTTAAAACTCCTTGATGAATGCATTTAGCTTCGGCTTTATGATTGCATCTAAATTAAGTTGGTATGTATTTCTTCTTTTAGTCTATGAAACGTCTCTTCTCGAAAATTTCATTAGGAACCCGTTCTTGTACCTTTGCCAATTTTATTGACAAAAAGGGGGAGAATTAATGTGTAGTTCTACTACATATACATATGGTTTTCGGATCATTGTGTAAGGGGGAGTGGTTTCCATGTGAGATGGAGTATTGGCTAAGGGGGAGTGATACATATCACCGTAGTATTATTTTTAAAGTCGTGATGCAATTGGACTTTGATGTTACATAATAATACTATGTCACTGTATACTAATGATCGAGAATCTCGATTTGTCTCATTGTTATAACTACGGATCTTCAACAACGGTGATGCTAAACTTACAACCTTTGGGATCATTGGAGTACTTGGAAGGACGAAGATTTCAGGGAACGTTGAAGATTAGACTATGGAATAGGAACCACTAAAGTTTATCTTTTTTGTATTCCATATGTATTAATAGTTTTGTCACTAAAATTGACAAAGGGGGAGATTGTTAGAGCATAGCTCGGTCGACCTCGCATGCGTTGCTATCTCAAGCATGTTTGGAAATGTTAGTGATCAAAACTATGAGTCTTGATTTCTAGTCTACATAGCTAAGTCTCGGACTAGGATAGAGAAGTTTAGTTGAGCTCAAGGACTTCGTGGCGATTCATCATACAACGACGAAGATCTACTCAAGGAACCGTGGAACTTCATCAACAAAAAGGTATGTGGAGACTTGAACTTATCTATCACTCAAAAGTCTATCTCTTCTATATCTCGAAATCATGTGTTGGTAAAGTATTTCGCTTTGATCGGGTTTATCTTCACCTAATGACGAAAGTCATAATGTTTCAATCACTTTGAAAATCGCTTTGACGAGAAATAGTTTAACAACTATATAACGTCCTCTAAGAATGTTTCAATGGTTGGAATGCGAGTTTAGGTCTATATAACCAATGATGGATATAATCATTGTGTGGAAACACATATATGCATAAGTCCTATTCCTTAATCCGAAGTTTGCGAACTTTGTTGATTGAGAGAAACCGGAGGAATTGGCTGTTATGTATACGGTGAGGGAACTTGATTGTGTTGTAAGTGCATCCTCACCAAGGAATGCCATGTTATGTATACGGTGAGGGAAGCACGAGAATTGGGGCCCACAGATTATGTTTGATAAGGCTGTAGAATTCGATTGGATTCATCTAAAAAGATATGTCTATAAACTTGAGCAAGATTTGTGCTTTTATTTATTTGCTTAGAGTACTTATAATGATCCACGTGCCTTTCTTATTGTTTATTTCTACCTAACTTGATCTGTGTTTAAGGTTCTTAAATGTTTAGGTTTGAAGATAGTAGTTCGGGATGTTTGGACTTCATGGTACACATACCAGGTATGGATACCATCATTTAAAATCAAAATCCAGGGATTTTAGTACGCAAACATGTTTGCATACTTCTCTTAGTCACGAAAATTCATTTGCAAACCCGTATGCATACTGGCTTGTGGACGTCGATATTCTGTAAACTTGTTTTGGTCGTAACTTCTTCGTCCGAACTCAGAATGACCTCATTATTTTGCATTCTCTTCCTTTTTGAATTCTCTTCAAATTGGAGATGAGAATTCTTGAATTTGGATGAGCTAAGATTGGTCACTGTCCTGTCTCTTGTTTTTGAGTGTTTTGCTCCATTTCGTTGTACTTGTTATACTTCTCTTGGACTTGGGCACTTGGATTATTGGAGTACTCCTCTTCTAAGCTCATTTGTAGATTTTACAAGAATGATGTTGGTGAATCACAAAGAAGGATCTTCAAGAATGGGCAATACTACACATTGCTATGGAATTATTTGATGTTCACAATCATATTTTGTGAACTATGGTGCATGGTCTTTAATGACTTTGTATGTTCTTATTTGTTAAGAAAATATTTTTATACGCCTTTGGTAGATATTCTTGGTGTAAATCCGGGAAAAATATTGACTCTACCCTCTAAGGTTAAATCATCTTGCATGTGCATTACGAGTTTGTCTTGATATCTAGGAAACTTCTTATGAGAATTTATTCTTGTGTTTTAAGAATGATAACTAGGGTTTGGAATAACAATTATTATGAGTACACATAGCTATTGCCAACGATTCTCATCTTGCAATGTTTTTAAATTTATTTATTTAAATTCTAAAATTTATTTAGAAGATGATTTTGCAGTATTAATCTTTATTGGTTTCATATATTGCAAAAATTGTTATGGGATATGTGTGTTTGCATTCGTGAACTATGATTGTCCCATATATGTCAAAACTTAAGCCTATTATGTCATTATGCAAATATTGATGGAAGATAGGATGAACTTTTGATTGCAAAAACTAAGTCTATCATATGTTTTTATGCAAATATTGATGAAAAATAGAATGAATCTTTGTATATTCCGCAGTATTGATCTTTCCCTGATCCATTTCTTGTGAATATACTGTGCGGCTCCGTAAGTTCTCTTACGTTGAGCATTTTCGATTAAATTATTCATAAGTTCTCTTGTGGTTAATTTAATTGAGATTTTTGGATACAAATTCATGTTTCATGTAATTTGTTAATGTCCAAAGAAATCCTTCTTTTCTTGCAAAAGTAAGGTCGCTCTTGTTGTTCTTTCGGGAATGAAATTTTATGGGGGGAAGTTCTTAATTGAACTTTTGCTTAATTGCCAAATCTTTATGGGGAGTGCGGCTGTGGAATATAGTAGGAGTTTTCTTGTATCTTTATTAACTCCTTGATGAATGCATTTAATTTCGACTATATGATTGCATCTAAACAAAGTTGATATATTTTCTTTTAGTCATGAAGAATCTCTATGAAAATTTCATTAGGATCCCACTAGTTTTCGTACCTTTGCCAATTTATATTCACAAAAAGGGGGAGAATTAATGTGTAGTTCACA
This sequence comes from Papaver somniferum, assembly GCF_003573695.1. Classification (NCBI taxonomy): domain Eukaryota; kingdom Viridiplantae; phylum Streptophyta; class Magnoliopsida; order Ranunculales; family Papaveraceae; genus Papaver; species Papaver somniferum. The sequence goes on from NC_039366.1 coordinate 21,792,899, forward strand.
CTACAAATACATATGGTTTACGGATCATTATGTAAGGGAGAGTGGTTTTCATGTGAGATGAAGTATTGACAAAGGGGGAGTGATACATATCACCATAGTATTGTTCTCAAAGTTGTGATACAATTGGACTTTGATACTGTATAATGATACTATGATATTGTATAACAATGATTGAGAGCAACTGTTTTCTCATTGTTATAGCTACGGATCTTTAACAACTATGATACTGATTTGAACACGTTCAGAATCACTGGAGTACTTGGAAGTGACGTAGATTTCGAGTAATGTTGAAGAACCAAGGAAATCAAGCATTTCGATGAGAAGTTACAAAGTTTATTTATTTTGTAATTCGTATATATTGATAGTTTTGTCACTAAAATTTCCAAAGGGGAAGAATGTTAAAGCACTGTGTCGAACTCGCAAGCGGTTGCTATCTCAAGCTTGTTTGTCAAGTTTAGTTGTCAAAACTATAAGTCTTGATTTCTAGTCTACTTATAGCTAAGTCTCAGATTAGGATAGTAAGTGTAGTTGAGCATTAGACTTCACGGCGTGCATCGATTGAAGACGAAGAACTACTAAGGGGAGCTTGTGGAACTTCATCAACAAAAGGTATGTGGAGACTTGAACTCAGCTATCACTCAAAAGTCTATCTACTTTATCTCCTATTTGAGACAAAAGTCGTATAGCTATATAAACTTCAATTACACACATTTAATATTTCGAGCTGAGTTTAACTCGCTTACATATTTCTCGAAATATGTGCTGGTAAGCTTTCGCTTTAACCAAGTTCATCTTATATTCTTGACGAAAGTCAGAAGATGATCATGTGAAAATCGTCTTGTAACATCTTACATGATTTGTGCGAGACAGTCATTTGATGTAGACTCGGAATATTTCGTATTGATCATTCGATCACTTGAAAATCTCTTTGAAGATAATAGTTTGTGTGAGACATCTATTATCGTCTTATAAGAATGTTTAAATGATTGAAATGGAAGTTTAGAATAAATAACCATGATTGGATAAAGCATAGTATGCGTACTTGCATATATGTAATCCAAGTCCGGGAACCATGGTATGCATTATGCGTACTATTTGGTTTAGTGAAAATCCGGGAACTTAGTATTCATACCGGTATACGTACTGGCGTGAGGTTCAAGTCCCGGAAATTCAACTGAGTTTGGAGGTATGCGTACCCGTTCGCATATTGGTGAACCCAAACTTAGTCCGGCCACTTAGGTATGCGTACCCGTTTGCATACTTGAGTAGGTTATGTTCTAAAATCAGTTTGTTCATGAACTTATACATTTATATAATAAGGAATGAAATTTTTTGCAAACTGTGGCTATAATGTTCATGAATTGATTCATGTGAATCAAAATCAATTTTGCTTCAATTGTGTGTTGTATACTTCTACGAGAATATAAACAATTGAACAACTCTGGAACTAGTTTCATTTGAGTCATTTGAACTAGTTATGGTTAAGATGAATATGGTTAATATGAAAGTGTTCATATGGCTAACTTCATTTAACTATTGTTAAGCCAACAAAGGTGTACACGTTTATGCGTGATTACTCATATCTAAATGAAGTCACTTTTCATTTGTGTGTAACAAGCTAAGTTCGATCTAATGGTTGAAAGATATTAGCTTGAGTCTAATCAGGTTTTCATCTAACAGTGAATATTGAATGCTTTGTTACCAAGGTAGCATTTATTGCAAACCCTGATTTGAAGACTATATAAAGGAGAACTCTAGCAACTTGGAAACCTAATCCCCACACCTCCTGTGTGGTACTAGTTGCGACTAGAGTCGATTCTCTTTCAACCTTAGGTTTCTCACGAAACCCTGTAGGTTAACGACTTGAAGACTTCATCGGCATTGTGAAGCCATACCCAACTATTTTCTATGTAGTTGCGTGTTCCGATTTTGCTGTTTTCTATCGTGATTGAGTACTATCTTCTTTAAGATTTTCTCGAGATTTAGTCTCCGATAGGCAAGATAAAAAGTAGTCACAAACATCTTCGTCTCATCGTTTGTGATTCCACAATATCTTGTTTCGCTATCATACGATTAAGATTATTGTGAGGTGGTTGATATTTATAGGCTGTTCTTCGGGAATATAAGTCTGGTATATCAATTGGTTCATATTCACCTTGATTTATCAAAATACGAAACAAAACTCATAGGTGTATCTGTGGGAGACAGATTTATCTATTCAATAGAATTTTTTGTGTGAGACAAATTGGTTTATCAAGTCTTCTACTTTGGGTCGTAGCAACTCTTAGTTATGGGTGAGATCAGCTAAGGGAATCAAGTGCGCAGAGTCTTGCTGGGATTCAGAGGCGTAAGGTACGCGACTGTATCTTGATCAGTGTGAGATTGGTTAGGGCTCAACTACATTCCAGTCCGAAGTTAACTTGGAGTAGGCTAGTGTTTGTAGCGGCTTAATACTGTGTGGTGTTCAAATCTGGACTTGGTTCGTGGTTTTCTGCATTTGCGGTTTCCTCATTAACAAAATTTCTGGTGTCTGTGTTATTTCTTTTCCGCATTATATTTATTTATATAATTGAAATATCACAGGTTGTGCGTAAGTTCAATCAATTGGGAATCCAACCTTTGGTTGTTGATTAAAGACACTTGGATATTGGTTTTTGATACCGTCCAACTTATTTCTTATATTCAATCGGGCTCGCAAATTCCTATTTGTTTGATTGAAAATTGAATTGAGAAATTGAGATATAACTCTTTGATATACTTTTCTTAAGATTGAGTCTGACTGTCTAGTTGATTCTCCTGAAATTATATTGGAGTTAGTCCATACAGATTGCTAAGCGAAATATTGGGTGTGGTTGTTAGACCCCCGCTTTTTCAAGTCTCAAATGCTTACCCCTAAATTTATTTATACCCCCATTGAAGGCCTAAGTAGGGGTGAACATTTGTCCCAGAATCCGCGGATTCAAACCGACACAATCGTTCGTGGATGGGTGCCCAGAACGTTCGCTAATGGGTTGGATGCAGATGATATTTTTGAAATCGGACAGATTACGGATTAAACCCGATGCAATCTTGAAAATCCGTTGGTTTTCCAGACCCGTTAGATTAAAGGCATTTATATAGTTTTCAGAAAATATAGGGATAGTTTAGGAAATCTTTGGATGTTTTGTTGGAGTGATGTCCATGACATTTTTATTTATACACATATAAAATGTAAGCAAATCTAGGCTCTGCATGACTGAATATCCCAAAAAGTTCAAACTACCTTTTTTTATTCTTCTTCTTCAATTCCTTTTACAGAACTTCAATTACATATCAATTTTTTATTAGATTATTATGTGTTGCTTAGGTTTACTCTAATATTAATTAGGGTAAATTTGGGTAACATTTAAATTAGGTTTTTATGCTTTCAATAAAACTTATCCTTGTTCTACATGGATTTTAGATTCAGGTTTTGTATATATTTCTCATGATAGTCTTCTAATGGCTGACTATTGTCATTATAAAGAATATACTAGCCTTAATGGCACTTTGTTAACATGTGATAGTATATTCATGTATATCATTGACGACGATCTCTTCCGGCATGATGTAGATCTCTGCAACTCGATACAAGATCCATGGCTACTAGTCTAATCGTGATTATGATGTTATGTGCTTATCACTCCTTGGTATGAAAGTATCAAGATTTGAAGTAGTTATCCAAATGGTTGGAAAGAGTTCCAAAAACCATCACAAAAAACATCATATTTCTATTTGAATATGTACTCAACACTTTTAATGTATCTTAGATTTCCAACTATTCTTTGTTAATGATGTATGAATTTTTGTCACTTGTTGACATTTTATTAATATGAATAGTCTAGGGGCCGAGGCTCTGCGTAGCCCCCTGTATGCCCACTAGATGCAAACCCGTTAAATGCTGGATTGGATTCGGATGCCAAATTTGAAATTCGTAATGCATTGGATTGAATGCGGATGAAGTATAAACCCACCCATACCGGCCCATGCTCACTCCTAAATTGTCCAGGCTAAGGGTCCCCGTTTATTAATGGGCTTTTGTTCGCACCAACCAAAAGATTCTTAGGAGGACTGGAGGAGTAGGTTTACACATGAACCCGACATCTAGGAGTAGAAAAATACACAAAACACTTTCTCGTTTCTTCTACTTCTGTAGAAACGATTCGACTCTTTTCTCTTCAGCTACTCTTTCTCTCTGTGCATATCTTCTTTTCTATGGAATTTTAAAAATTAGGGTTTCAAATTGTACACGAAAATTATTAGGTTAATTCGTTACTGTAGTAGGTAGTATCAATGGCTGGTATACTTCGATCTTCTAGTACTCCTAAGAAAGGTTACCCTTCTCAAGAACTCCTCGACGATCTTTGCAGGTTCTTGATTTTACTTAAATTTTCTTCATTTCTTGTTTCATGTCTTACAATTTTTTTCAGTTTTGCTGCTGTTGATGTTGTATGTTTTCTGATCTGTTGATTTAAAGTTAGGTTTATGTACAAGATCAAGTTTATTTGTTTGTTTTATCAAGTGAAATTGAAGTTAGGTTTTCTACATAATTACAGTGAAACAATAACTAAAGAAATAGACACTCGTGGGGTGCATTTAGTTGTATGGAGTTGTTGTGTTGGTGTAAGGGAATATTTGGTATTTCTTAGTATTGGTTATGAGATCATTGCATTTTGGTTACTTGTTATGAATTGTTGGGGGCATGTTATGCTGATTCAAGTGTTAGAGCTCGTTTTTTAACAAGTTGAAATTATAGCTGTACGTTTTTGTTGATTAAAGTGGTGGTTGATTTGTATAAGTGAATTGTTCTTTTTGCGCAGTCGATTTGTTTTGAATGTCCCAAGTGAAGATCTTGAGTCGTTTGAGAGGATGTTGTTTCTAGTGGAGCAGGCGCATTGGTTTTACGAGGACAATGCTGTGGAACAAGATTCGGGGTTGAAGTCACTTTCTCTTAGGGAATTTACATCTCTGAGTATCCTTTTGCATTGTATTGTAATTTTGTGGTATTTGAATAGTCTTGAAGTTATTAATGTTATGTTAAGTTCTACCTTGACTTGTTATAGTGTTTCGTAGCTGTGATGCTCTCAGACCTTATACTGCACATGTAGATGATATTTACAACGACTTCAACAAATACAAGGTCAGGGTTCCAGTAAGTGGAGCTATCATTTTGGATGAAGCTTATGAACGGGTATGTTTGAAACTGCAGGAAACTAATTCTTCTACAGGAAGTGCGTCCATTGTTTCTATGTGTTGTTAGTTAATGAAGTTGATATTGACAATATTACGAGGTTTTAGTTTTATACATGTATTTGGTTATTTGTGTACCCATATAGGTATAGTAATTCTAACTTCGGTTAGGTAAAAGCACCTGTATGTAATGAATTGTAGATGCATGCTCCCAAGTCCCCAAGTGTCAGCAGAGATACAAGTTTATAAATAGTAGGATTTCTGATATGTTGCTTGGGGAAAGCGTTTGGTCTTATGTCTAAAACGTTTTTAAGTGACTCTATTTTAAGAACTTTGAGAAGACGTGGTATTACAGCTGCACTCTAAATGACGGAAACCCTTGAAGTAGGTGATCATCTTCCAACTGTAGTTGCCAGTTGCGAGTATGGCTTAATGAAATAAGTTACTTATACATGTTTTATGATATTTCTTTGTCATGTAATTTCCTTTCTCATTAATTTCTCATCTTTATGTTGCATTTGCAGTGTTTACTGGTGAAAGGATGGAAGTCTGGAGCAAGCTGGAGTTTTCCTCGCGGGAAAAGGAACAAAGATGAGGAAGACCACACCTGTGCTGCCCGAGAAGTAATTATCCTACTATACAATTATCTTTCTTTTGCATTATCCAATGGTTATCATATTTGTGAAATTAGGCTAATTTCTGGAAGACTCCCTTTGCATGCTCCATACAATTTAAAATCAATGTTACTTCAACAGGGTAATGATCTGGTCAACGAATTATAACCACACGATTAGAGTGTGATTAACCATTACCGATATGTGATGTAGATTATGCGTCTGTAGAGGATCATTCCCAGTTTGTTTTGACTGCTGAGATGGTCGTCCAGTTGTCTTTAAAAATATATATATATATATATATAGACATGTTTATACAGTCCATTGATCAATACCATTTTATACTTTTATTCCCTAAAATTGCATACAGCTAGCTATTTCGTAGTTATCAACTTCAGACTTCATAACAGTTTAGACTGATTGTTGTAGTTGATGAACATGTATTATGTAATGGATATGCACCTTCTCTTGATTACAGGTGTTGGAGGAAACAGGTTTCAATACCTCGAAACTTTTGAAAGTGGATGATTTTATTGAAGTGACAGTTGGGGAACAAAGGGTGCGCCTCTTCATAGTCGTTGGTGCTAAGGATGATACTGTTTTCGCACCACAGACCAAGAAAGAGATCAGTGTATGTATCCATTTTGATGTTAAATTTTATTTAATCAGAAATTTTTTGTTTCGAAAATGTGATTCTTCTAGAGACAAATATCACACAAGACGAAAGTATGTGTGAAATGAAAATAGATGCACTATTTTCCCAATCCTATTTATGACTAAGAAAACTTGACACACTTTTAAAGCCCTTGTTGTACTTATTTTTGATATGCAGGAAATTTCGTGGCACCGAATTGATGACCTTCAGCCAACATATAATGATGTAGTATCTCGTGGGGCTAATGGCATGAAGTTGTACATGGTTGGACCATTCTTAGGGTGAGTATGCAGCCTTTTTAAGTTAGATGGACATCTTTCTTTAAGCCTTTTTTATTAGCTGATCCTTATCATTTATTTGTCTCCAAGCAGGCCTCTGAAATCGTGGATATCCAAGCATCGACCTCATAAAACCAAAAAATCGGATTCATCCCCTAAAGGTTTATCTTTACCCCTTTTCCCTTATGTGTTTCTTATTATTGTGGACTCGAAACTTGTGGGTTTACAAGATTTACCCAAAAATTTGGAGCTAGTAGCTATATATAAACGGGATAATAAAAGCTTTTTTTGATAAATTTTGCAGGAACAACCTCTGTTTGGAAGGCAAAGAACCCTACAGTTAGTCCTCCAACAGCAATACCCGAGATGACCCTGACTGCTAAACCACCTGTATTACCTGAAACTCAAACAAGTGAACTTGAATCTCGCCCTGGGAGAAGCTTCAGAAGTTTCAGGATGGACACTGCTTCAGTTTTACGTGCTATGGAAGCTGGTTGGGTGATTTGACCAACCACAACAAGGATCTGTGATTAGTCTTCATTGTGAATCCTATCAACCCAAATAGTTTCTCTTACTTATATTAGTTTCTGGTGAGCCCCTTCTATACTTTTAACAATGCAGCGGGTCTTCATCAGCAAGCAAATTGAGTCCTAGGAGCGTTTCAGTGTAGATTTTGTATAAAATCTTGTAGAGCAAAATCTAGGTGTTTCTGCATGGTGGATGTACTTTGTCGTACCACATTGCTTAGAATGTAACTAGTTTGACTAATTAGGATTCTCTTTAACCTCCGGTTGAATGTATTTTGCTTAAGACTTTGTTCTGGTTAAAACTATGCCAGCAGTGGAATTGTATCACCTTCATTGTTTCTTCAAACAAAAAGAGGCCTTGCTAGATTGGTTTGTAGTTTGTGCAAGTATTGGTGGCTGTGAATTTCAAGCTTCAAAATAAAAGGTACTTTCAGATTTTCCAAGGCGAGCATGTAGGCTAAGAAGGTGCTTCTGGGTGGTGGTGGATGTACTTTGTCCGTATTGCATTGTTTCTGGATGGTGGATGTCTAGTTTTGATTCATCAGAATTCCCTCCGATCTCCAGACTCCAGTTGAATGTATTTTGCTTATGAATTTTTTAACATTTTCTATCTATTCGAATAAAAAACAAGCCTTGTTAGATGATTGTACAACAACAAGTATCGATGGCTGTGAATTGTTTCTCAAGCTCGTAAATAAAAGGTGTTCTGTTCTTTAAACGAACTTCAGTTTTTACTACCACCGAGTGTGAATTTCTGTTGGCAATTATATGGGGGAGGGTTAAATAACCTTAAAGGACTGTGTTCCAAAAAACAGACAAACAAACAAAAAGGACCCTCAAGGAGTGCATCAGCCATGAAAGCTCACAGCTCAACCACAGAAATGGATTCCGAGAATAATACTTATAATACTTTACTGATGACATACAATCTAAGAGTTCAGTAGAGCAGCTGCAGCTAAACCTGCTATTGCTTAGTATCCGAAATATCTGCCAAATGTAACCTAAACAAAAAGTTCATGACAGGACCAAAAAAGGAGCTTCCACAGTGAAATCAGATTTTAAGGTGTTTCAAGTCCTGCACTGTTGCAGATTCTTGCAGGTCATCCGTTCTACTCTTTGCACTCTCTTCTACATTAACCGCTGAGTTTGATGGCAGTGGCATAGGAACTAAAGACGTTGGGACCTCAAGCTGTGCCGGTGGTTTTTCCTGGACTGGGGCTTGAGACTTCGCTGGTGGCGTAGGAACTAAAGACGTTGTTAGAACCTCAACCTGTGCTTGTGTACTGGATGGTTTTTCCTGGACTGGGGCTTGAGACTTCGCTGGTGGGTCTTCAACCTGGTCTTGTAACTTCGCTGGTTGGAACGGAAGTGGTGAAACTGTTGATTCCTCTATTGAAACAATTGGTCTTGGCTTGTGGTGAACAACTGCAAAAATTGATGGTTCCTCTATTTGAGCAGGCAGCGTTTTCAATTGTGGAGGAGGGACCGTGAAAATTGGTGGTTCCTCTCTCCGAACAGATGGAGCAGCGAATACAGGCACGGTCTGTCTGACACAAACAGGTGGTGGGCCCATCAGTGGAGGATGGCGGTGAGCTTGAGGAATTGGAGGAGCAGAGAAACATGGAATTGATGTCCTCATTGTCACTGGTGGAGCCATTCCATGATATGATGGCCTGAAATGGCGCATAGGAATATAAGGTGCAGCACCTGCTGCAGGAAACATTTGTGGCCGGACCCCACGACTTTCAGTTGGTTGGCACCTTGCTGTTTGGGGATCAGTAGGCACAGTGTGCACTGGTCTATTTCGTGGAGCTGATTTGGGACGGATCAAGGGTAGTATTCTTGAGGTGGTGAGAGGAGGCTGTGCAGTAGAAGGTCTCAAATTTTGCATCGGAAATTTTCTAGGGAAGGGTGATTGACCAGTAGGAGAGTCTGCCATTGCTAGTTTTTCTTTCAAGCGGTAATTTAATAATGCTCGGGCTATGGTGATCTGTTCTTGCTCATCGTTGGTCTCTGCTTCTGATGACGAGCTTGCAGCTTGTTGTGCCACTGTCCAGGATAAATAAGTTTCTTATCAGTAACTTGGATTTTTGGAACTTTAATAAAGGGGACTAAAACCAGAAGACGGCTAACCCATCAGCTCACTAAAGTTAACATTGTCAAAAACCTTCAAAAAATTTCAGTAAATTCTAACAGCTTAGCAATGTCATATTAAAAATTAGCCAATAGAAGAACAGGGTCCTGGGGCCAACTCCGTTTGCAGACCAACAATGCAATATAAGAATCCACACGGTAAAATTTGGACATGGCAGATGATTTTGAGGGTGAACAACACAAATATTAGCACAGAGCAGATAAGCAAAGTCTAATTCAACAAAACTACCCCCAAGGATGGTGCATCAATGTCTGCCAATAACTACTGATAGTTTATATGCATGGTAAATTTTATAGTACACAGAACATGGAATGATATTAGTTTAAGAATCGCCTCCCGGATTGAGTAAATACACATCAAAATTCTATCAGCTATAGTGCAATATATTGATATTTGTAAGAACTTACATTGTTTTAAAGCCGACCACGCTGCCATGGCGGCATTCTTCTCCGCCTGCTTCTTGTTTTTCGCTGGTTCACCTGTAAATATAATTCCAGCAAGCTCCACATTGCACGTAAATACAGGTAAGTGTCCAAGCCCAGACCTGAAGGGTGTATATGTTGGTAGCGGAGCACCAACTCTTTGTGCTATTTCTTGTAATAAGTTTTTGTAAACACCCGTCTCATCCTACACATTTAACAACAACAACAAGATTATTAGTACCAAAGATATGAACTTGTCACAAAACTCAATCCTAAAATAACATGGCTCTCAATTGAGTAATCCGATTACATGGCATTGTTCATTAAGCCAATAATGAAAGAATTAACACAGAATCGAATCACCATATGGGTGTGTCTCTAACTTCATCCCTCTGTTGTTCACAAATTGTACTAGATTGATCAACATGAATAGATAATGCACTAACAAAGGGTAGTACTGAGAAACCCTTAAGTGTAAACTTTCATATTTATTTCCAAATATAAACTCATTTAATCTTCATTTGAAGGGGGGAAATCACAATTCTACTTGAACCAAACTGATTACTCAAACAACAAACAATGATCCATTCCCGGATACTACACGGCAACAATGAGAGCATTCATATATGATACTCACTCAAAAAAAGGGTTTGCAAAAAAAAAAAAAAATCAGGAAAATTAGTTCTTTCCATAAATGTCAACAATACCCAAGTATAAAATCTAAAAAGGAAAGTAAGAACTCAATCATTTGAACTTAGTATGACTATTAGAACTGAAAAACGAAACCCTAATTAAGAAAGAGTAGAAAAGCAGGAGGAACTCACCAAGATCCTTGCAGCTAAAGAATGAGAAGGACCTCTATGAGAAAGAGAATTAAGTGCAACTTCAGCAGCAGAATGTTCAGCTTGTCTTAGGGTAGTACAAAAATTAGGGCTTTCAAAGATCTCATTATTAAAGTTAACAGTAGCTTTAAATCTAGGTGCATGATCAGGACCTTCTCTTATACATGAATATGATGGTAGATTAAAACAACTTCTTTGTGCCAGCTCTTGCAGCTGGTTCTTATACATCTCTTCCTCCTCTTCTCAAAACCAAACCCACATTCAATTTTGAAACCACTGACCTAAACTAAACTAAACTAAATCTAATCCCGGGGTTTGAAGACCCCTCCCAAGGATCTCAAATGCAGGAATGATTGAGGGGTTTTGAAAGATCAAAAGGGTTTTTTTTTTTGTTAGGGTTTTTGGCCAGAAGAGAAAAAGAGGTTGGGGAAAGATCTTAGGAGGAGGAGAGGAGGGAGGAAGGAGGAAGAGGAGGAGTAGAAAAAGTGAAAAGGGTTGTTTTTGTTTTTAATTTTTTTCTCTTTAGTGGGGGTTAGTGGTGTGTGTTGGACTCCGAGAGTAAGTGAGTGTGTGTGCGAGTGAGCGAGAGTAAGTATTTTTTTTTTTCCAATCTTTTTTAAATTTGATTTTTGTTGTGGTTTTTTCCTCTCTTTTAGATAGTGATATCCACAGCACACATATTCCCATAAGGGCAACTTCAATGGATGGGCACCATCAAATCTGTTAATTTGCTTGTCCAGGTGGATAGATAAACTGACTTTTGTGCAATGGAGAAAATGTTCCACGAAACAGGTTAAGTCGAACGGGTGAATATGGGACATTTCACAACGGCTAATTCCTTCCTGTATAAATAATCAACACATTCAAACATTCAACTCACAACAAAATTCAATCTTCTTTTGAATTTTTTCCGCTATAAATCTTCCTCTTGATATGTCTCATAAGGCTATTTTTTTTCTTGTGAAGCTAAACTTGAGGCGGCTGTAAATAAGATACGTGGTAATTTAAAAAAAAAATGAAAGTGGTAAAAAGGAAAGAGTTGTGCAAGTTTTAGAAGTTAATCCAAAAAAATGTCATGTTAAAGGCAAAGAAAAGCTCCAGCTTTGAAAGTTAAGAACTGAAGTTTCAAAAACAAAGGCGAAACAGTTCACGAGCACGTTGAATGGAAGATACGCCAAATGAAGAAAACTAGAAGGCCAAAGATTGTAGTAGATTTTTATCGATGTCAATATTTAAGTTCTTATTATTGTCTAAGTTTATATCTTGTAAAAGAAGTGGCAGTAATATTTTTTTATCAAAATATTTGGACTTTAAATTAGACTTCTATTTTATATTAAGCCATATCGCTGATTTCTTTGGATCACTTCACCTTCAGTTTCACCATTAGGCCTATTTCAGTTAATCTGCATTAGCATATCAAGAAATTCGTTGACAGCATGACAAATTGATTGAGAACGATCACATAATCCATAAGTATCACGGTTTCTCAGATTCCTCGTTTCTGCAGTGTTACAAAAACTTTGTTGCCAAAAATTCGTTTGCGAAAAATTCATAACACTATGGATATTATCTCTTATTTGAAAAACATAAGCTATGCAAATTGCTAAATCTTCTTCCTGAGAAAACTCAGGACCACAAACTCTGATAGCCATTTATTTTTTGATTTTTTCTAAAAGATTTTGAGATCGAAAGATGAAGATTGAAGTGAAATGATAAGAAACTGTGGTTGGAGAAATGTGGTTTTGGGGTTGAAATTGGTTATATCTATAGGAAGTGGAATTACAGTCATTGGATGATAATAGTCGTTGTCGGCTCAATCAAGGACGCTCGTCTCTATGTGAGGCGCGTCTCAGCTTAGTATAGGCCAATCGACCTATGTTGATTTGTTCGTCTTAACTTGAGACGCGATGGAAAAACCCTTTTACTTGTGGGTTTGTCCATCCATTTTACTTGTTTGTCAGTCTCTTTATGGGTATAAAATGGGAAAATCTGCTTGTTTGCCGGTTCCATTGGACTTGCTCTAAGGGCACAAAGCTTTGGCGACAATGGACAAGAATTCACGTGTGAAATAGAAATGGTCAAATAGGGGCAATCTAATCCTTTTACCTTTAGAACAAGCATTATGGTTGGTGCTTTCGCTTAGTTATAGTTAATTGTAACGAAATTTCAATCACTGTGGTCCTTCGCTTAGTTTTAATGTGGTAAATTATCCTGGCTTTGCTACAAAGAGGAATAGATTTGTTCTTCTTTTAAGCTAAGCGATGTCTCACGGAAACTTTTCCGTATTTTGATCAATACAGAAGCTAAGTTTCCGTGATATTTTAGACGAATACTGAATTTCCTATCTAGTTTTCACTATTTAACATGTTTTTACTCCTAGTATTTCTCTTTTAGCTCTTTTTATTTACTAAAATTCCCCTTTTCTTTATTATATCTCCTTTTTTTTTCCTTAAATATCTTTAAGCCCATAACAAAAAAAATTCTATATCAACCTGGTTAAAAAAAAGGACGGAAACCCAGTTTTCGTCTCTACAGGCTAAGGGATGGAAATCTCCAGTAGTGAGGCGCATTATTTCTTATTTAGCTTAGCTACAACTAAGTTATAGCCGAGCGAAACGCCCAACCATAATGCTTGCCCTTATGAATTCTATGACTTTTTATTTAAAAAAAATTGGGATGTAGTTTTAAGTTGGTTGAAAAGATTACGTTGTCTCCAGTTTTCACTAGTCAAAATTTCACAACTAATAGAATTGTCATACAATTACAAGATTTTTCAGTGAATCTAAAATAATCAATTCTATTACGAGTGTAATTTTACAGGAACATAAAATAGTTATTGGTTACACTTATCTGTATGATTTCAGTATGTGCTGAGAGCAGTGCTGGTACTGAGTATGAAGTTTTAATCGAGTCTGGTTTTGAATGACGAAAAACAAGAAAGAAGAAATTTGAAAGTCAACAATGGGGGATCGAATTAATGGCTTTCGGAAGAAAACACATAATTAGTATTTAGTTTGACTTGTTTTTATTTTCGTTTTGTAATTTTAGAATGAGAATGCAGAGTTTGGTTTTTATACTCTAGGACTAAACACACTACCAAAGGGTTTACTTCTATAGCATTCGCGTGTAAATTCTTTCTAAGGAAAAAAAAAGTTTATATGTGAATGTTATGTTGGAAGACTCGATACATATTACCAAAGAATTTATTTGTACAGGATCTGTGTTATATATTTTGGTCGGATGTTCCTCCCTTTTTTTTTGGCTTTAATCTCAGACCCAAAAGCAATGTTGAATTTATTTTATAGAACTATGCAATGAAAATATTGCAATTGCCAACTTCCCTAAGAGTGCGTTTGGCACGGAGAAATTTAGGGCGAAGTTGGAGTTCGGGGGCGTAGTTGGGGGAGGTAGTCTATTTTATGAATGTTTGGCATAGGTTTTCTACGGAGGATTTGGATTTCCCATCAACTCATTTTCCTCCATTCAGTGGAAAAAGAGTCGACACCTAGACCATGATATTTCCAACTCCTTCCTTCTTTTCCTCCCATTTATAAACCAAAATTTCCATCTTCTCTTTCGTTTCCATTTTTTTCTCCCCTCTGAAAATTTCTGCCATGAGAGAAACTCTCAATCTTGTTAAATCTCACTATTTTCCCATGATTTCATGATTGATTATTGTTAAATCTCGATTGTTCTTCCTCTCACATGCTTGTATTAGTCATCTTTTGATTGATATACCAAACCCTAGATATTTTCTGAACCAAATAAGTTGATTGAGTTCATGGGAAAGCAGGAAAATGGATTTAATGGTTGAATCTAGTAATATTAAAGATGGATTGATGAAGTTAGGGTTTTGAGGTATTGAATAGAAGATGAATTTGAAGTCTGGGGTTTTGCTTATAGTGCCTGCTGATGATGATGTATAAAGCTGTTTTTAATGTGTTGCTGATGAAATCACATAGATTGCATAAATGAGTTTGACTGGGATTTGTTTCTTTATCTCTTGATCATATAGATTATTTATGATGTCTTCCTTTTTTTGCTTCTGTTGACATTTACATTGAACTGATACGATTATGAACATGAGATAGTTGGAATTTTATGGCATATGCCAAACACTGAATTTGGACTGGAGAGAGTCGGAACCACATGAAAATCAATTTCCAGGTACTTGGAACTACCTAGGTAGTTGAATTCTAGTGGTGACAAACGGACCCTAAACATAGCACTTGATTTTGGATAACAAACTTCAGTTCTAAGTTCTAACCTTCCGAGCAAGGGTTACCACAAAGAAGCTATGTAACAACCCTTATAAATTTGTTGCATGCCAAATATCACAAGAAACGGATTTTGTTTTGCTTATTTTATATTTGATAGATTAATCTAATTGGTCCTTTATTGGTGGGTCAACTCTAAGACTCAATTTAATATTGTCTTCAATTGCATGGATGACGACTGTACGTGGATCTGGTTTTTAATAGATTTTCTGATTACCAAAATTTATTAATCAAAAGGAAATTGTACTTTTGTGAAATTAATGGAGTAATAATCATAAATTTTTTACTAAAATAATCTGCTTTGTTTTACAGATTTTATGCACCCAGAAATGACTTTTTCTTCGCAAATTCTTGTTATGATGAACAGTCAAGATTTCATCTGTAGTGGTTATTTGGTCCCACCAACATCGTAATTACTATGACCGTTGGTGGTAGATACGTGGCAATATTCTGGAAGTTTCAATGTGACCCTACATAATAAAGTGTTTAACTCGTATTTCTCCTCCACTTTATGAATCCTGATTCTGGGCATACCAAAATCTTTCTGGGCATATAAAATAATAGTCCCATCTTGGATGACCTTATAAAGAGTACCCTATGGGTAGTTCAATTACTTATATACCCTTAATACAAAAATCTAAAATCAATTTTCTAAAAAATCAAAATCAGTTTCCCTTACCATCTCTTCTTCCTCCTCCTCCTCTAGCCGAACTTTTCCCCCTCATGTGAAAAAAAAAAATTCATCATCGTGATTAATTGTCGATTCGTAAAAATTTGATCGTCGATTAAACTCAACCACATAATGACTCGTACAAAGAAAAGCAGGGACTAGGCAAACCAAATCGTCTTCTAATCCATCAATTGAAGAAGAAGAACCAATTGAAGATGAAGGTGTAAAAACTGAAAATCAACCACCAATTGAACCAGAAATTGAACCAACTGCATCTCCAACTCCGGAAATGAGGATAAGAAAGCAAGTTTTACAAACCCAATCTCCTATTTGCTGTTTTTCATCGATTAAATGACGGTTACAGTGTTGGGTTCGGCTCAAAATTGAGTTGCGTTTTTAGCCGAACTGTTCTTCACAAAAGCTTCCTGTAAGTGTATATGAACAGTTCGGCAAGAAATTTCATGAAATTTCAAGCCGAACCTAGTCACAGATAAAGATGCATAGGGGTTCGGCGTATTCGATAATCATAATATGTGTCGAACCTAGCACATTAACGAGGTTCGGCTATTACGATATTCTCAATATCTGCCGAACCAATAACAATATTTTAACCCAAAAAATAACAAATTGATGTTCGGCTCATACGATTTTCGAAATATAAGCCGAACCGGTAATTATTTTTTTTCCGAGCTATTCACGATGTTGTTCGGCTTACTATGAAACTTTCATATAAGCCGAACTAGTGTCTAGCAAACAGTTCGGCACATGCAGTAGACAGATTCAGTAAGCCGAACCGTTCATCAATTGGTAGATTCGGCTCATAGATGTGAACCGAACCTCAACCTGTTTCGCCGAACCATGATTCAAAAAACCTAACTTTTGATAATTGAAAGCTATAGAAGTGAGATTAAGTATAAGATATAAGTGTACCTGTGTATTAGAAGCATTGGGTTCCTCATCAATGTCTTCATCATCAGGATTTGGCTCATAAAAATCATCATCTTGAGTTTGTGTAAACAACTCATCCTCAAATTTTTCATATAAACAACTCTTATAATTCTGAAAATTATTTTAATCACTAAACAAAATATTTAATCACTAATCAAGGTTATTAACACTAATACGTAAAGGGCAGATTTGCCATTAAAAAAATTTTGGGTTAAGGTGTTATCTGATTTTGCTATTTCACAACCTTTTTTGTCTTCATTCAGTATGCCTTGGAAGATTTTGGTATGCCCAAAATTATAGTTCCACTTTATAGGCGCAGCTTTTACTCGTCTCTTGTAGACTCTCTCTAGTCTAGTAGGACTCATACGGTTCGAGTATTACTAGAAAACATAAAGCCCAATACAGCTGAGGAGTAGTCTCTGGTATGGGCCTTAAGGTTCGGAAATTAAATGAAGGGATTCATTCAGGAAAGGATTGCAATTCAAATGTATATGCTTAGAGAAACTATAGAAAAGGGTCTCTCTCTCCGAGAATGTCGAAACATGTACGAATCTAACTCCTTTAAAATCCTAAGCTCCTTAGGCTCCACGTTGAACGGTGACCGTCACCCTCTCACAGAATTGCTCCCTTTCACTTTTCCTCAAAGGAGAGAAAAACAAGGTTTTTATTCACGAAATAAAGAAATTTTTTTATTTATTATCCCGAAAAAAGATTTCTACTCACATAGGAGAGAAAAAAACGATTTCTACTCACAAAGTTAACAAATTTATCCGAGAAAAAAAAACAAAATCCAGGAAAATAAAAAGAAAAAAGTTCGAGAGAAAAAAAAAAGCGTAGAACAAAACCTAAAAACCCTCCATGTCTCGCCTCTTTCCTTCTCTGTTCTCCTTAGATTTATTTTATCTTGAATTCTCATTGTGTTATTGATTAACGGGATCGAAGAAGTAAGGCACATATACGTAACAACAGGGTTTTGATGATGTCTTGAGAAATCAATATATTAATTAGGGTTCATGTATTTAGAAAAAATACAAGAAAGCCGAAACCCTAAAAACCAAACCATTGATCTCTTATTATTTCATCTTAAAATCCTGCGTCTTTGATCCAGATCATGTTTTGAATGCTTGTTTTTGATTGGTTTTTTGATCCCATAACCTGCTCTAATCTCTTTGTTCTTCATGTCCATTATTACGTTTCTGTAGGGTTTTTCTTTTTGAGTTTCATTCTACAGGGAAGGTTGCAGTTGCAGTGAAGTTGGGTTCTAGGAAGAAAATCCTGAAACAAATACGTAATCCAGATCATGTACAATTTTTTCATCATATGTTCTTATTTTTACTGAACACACTCAATTTTTTATTTTGTAAGTTGGGTTTACTTTTCCAGATCATGTTCTCCTTTGAATTCTTTCCGAATTTTAGTTTTCTGAATTGCAATAATCATATAATTTTTAACGAATTTATTTATGTTCAATTCAATTTAAGATCTTTCTAAATGTTGTTGATTCAAAGTTTAATAACTAGGATTTTCTGATTCGCAGGATTGATTGATTGAATTGAGACGCCCTAGAATTATCTCACAATTAGAATTTTATCTCCCTTATTAGGTAATCCTGGAATTGGTGAGTACCTGATTTCTCATATACGCCCTAATTGTATTTTACATTCATCTATTCAGCATCATGTGAACTATTTTTTTTGTCTTTCTCTATCGTGTTTATTCCAGTGATAGCAAAGTTTATGCTGCCATTAGAATGAGTTATTTTAATATATGTGATATCAGCAATTTTGGAATGGAGCAATTTATGCCGGTGAGGTCTGAATATAGTTTTCAACTACTGATGAGTAATTCGGGGCAAAATTATATGGATTTGTTATTTGTTTTGCATGAAAACGGATGATGCTACTTTGGTGCTTGGATTGTAGTTCATGGAAGAATGCCATGCATTTTGTAATTATTTAATAATTTGTATTCATACTAATATTTTTGTCATTGCAGGGTGGTGAATCATACATGGGTGGTACCTAAGAACCTTATATGGAAGTTTGAGCCATTGTTCCACGAGGGTTATAGTTACTTTCTTAACTTTTCTTTTATCGATTTCGATGACCTGCAATCGAGCCTCAACAACACTTATCTGACTGGTAAGATATCTCAAACCCTCAGTTAGAATCAACTTTAAAATGCTGGTTTAACATTGCCTCGGTTGCAAGAACCAAAGTGCAGAGTTAGAGATATGGACATAACTGCAGCTCCAATAGGTTGGATGAGTCTCTATAGGTTACTTTGGACCAAAATTATAACTTAACATCCAGAGTAAACGATCCAAAATTTTTACTTTGCAGGGATAAGGACTAGCATGCCACTACTGTTCAAAACCAAGGAGAGTGACAAATACCATATGCTAATGCAATGATTTTTCTGTTTTTCATATACTAATTTGGGTTAATAGGTTTCAAGTCCGATATTAATTTTTTCTTAGGGACGGTTAGAGATTTTAAATTTTAGATGTACTCCTTTTCTTTGTGCTTTTGCAAACTCTGTCTCAGATATTGGATTTAACTCGCTTCATTAGATTTTGTAGGGGCTTGCTGATAACCCTACGTGTGCATATTATCGAAATTCAATATCATTTTTCATTCTACCAAGTGCAACCTGTCTGATTGAGGTAACAGTGGTAAAATCTTCATGTCCGTTTAATGTAGACCGTTGGAAATCTTGAGCCTAGGAATTCTAGACCATATTATTTCTGACATTGATATATATGTGCAAAACATAATCATTTTTATTGCTGGTGCTTATTTAATGTAGCTTATGTACATTGGAGAGTAAATCGACAATGTGCATACGGGTTATACTCGTACGTGGGTATCCATCAGAGATAACAACATTTAGACTAAAATTGTCATTGTTAAGCGCGAAAGTATTAAGTTACACAGGATATTTACTTATGGTTTGCTTGCAAGTGTTTGAAACCTAATCCTACCAAAATTATTTGTGTGTCATCAAATTTTAGTAGAACCTGCTCCCCGCAACCACTTAAAATAATGTCAATGCCTTAACATATGTGTGCATAGTGCACCTGCTGCGGATTTAGTATGGCATCATAATGAATTGGGAGGTTTCTTTATCACTCAGACGTATCATTAATGGACCGGAAGTTTTCTTTATACTATTTATGTTTTGCATGATTGTTGATGTAATACCAGAGCTGATCGAAATCAACTGTAGGTCAGTTACATATAGAATATGATAAGTATCTTAACATTATAAACTATGGTTTTACATAGGAATGTCCAACAGGTGTTGTCACCGGTTTAACTTCCCCAGCCTAAGATATGCCGCTAAATCTTATCTTTCTTTTATGCGTGTGTTGAAGGAAATGAATATAATTATGTACAAGGAAACTGCAACATACCGGCAGACGTTGGATGGTATTATTTGGCATACACTGAATGCAACAAGAAAGTTGTTGGTGAAATACAAAATTGAAAGATCAGGTAAAAAATTCGGCAGTGCTACCAATCATTAATTTATCAACCTTTGAACGCACTAGCCCATTACGTTAATATACATAAAAAAAATTTAACAATGGTATTGTAAGTAACTTATGCACTTTGATTTGTATATTTTTATTTCTCTCACTTTTTCTCATATTTTGATTATTTATTTGTTAATTGATAATCTTCATTTTCTCATATTTTGATTACTGATTTTTCCATTGGAATTCTAAATGTGTTGCCGATATATATATGAATCACAATAACGTAATTAGTTATGTGCATGAATGCGTAATTACTATGAAGAATGTAGTATTTTTTCAAGTGTTAGTATTGTTGTGGATGCATGGATGAAGAATTTAATCCAGTGCAAGAAAAACGATTATTCCAAAGTGAAAGAGCGACCAAGTGAAGCTATATTTTTGAATCCATGTATGGCGAGCTTATATGCATCTAGATATTATTTAATTGTGTGATTCCATTTATGTGTGTTTTTACACATAACTAATGATGATTTGTAATGTGAAGGTAATCTTTGTGAGTGTTTCACCTAGCAATTGTAGATGCATATGTTGCAATGGAGGTTTGTTTCTGACATCATTTAGTATTTGTTAAATTTGGCTACTTTTATATTGTCTAAGTATGCTACAGGTACAAGGTAGTATCTCCAAATTGGTTCATAGGATCTTCTGTAGCTAGATTATACTATCATATTGTTCTGTATGGAAGAAGGGAATTTTGGTTCAAGTTGAGTGCATAAATAAAAATTGATCAAAACAAAATAGAAGAAGTGATTTTTTTCATCATGTTCATTCTGTTCCAAAGATTTTGTTAACTAATGATTAAGGCTAATTTTTTTATCGAAGCAAATACATTGGGTTTTTGGTATGAACATTTGTAGTTGTGAAATAATTCACTAAAATTGGACCAAAAGTAGAAGAAATTAATACAAAATGCTCAACTAAAAATTGATAAAGGTTTATTCATTTAGGCTGATGTATAACATGATTCCGGTTTTGATTGTCACCTACTCATTTGTACACGTAGTACACCAAAATCAAAAATCGCGACGGGATGCGACGAACTGTGATTGGTAAGAGCTAAAAAAACACCAAATCAAAAATATGTCGGCGAAAGGAGAAGCCGAGCCACACCAAATCAAAAATGTATGTTGAAGGGGTGGGGCGAAGCCTAGCACCAACTAAAAAATGCACGACCAGGTGAGGCGAAGTCATATCAGACCAAATCAAAAATTTGTGACTTTTTTAGCCTTTAAATGCCTATATAATGTGCTGAATAAAATCTTCTAGAGTAGAAAAACCATAAACGAAATTTGAGTTACGTTTCATAAAATTGATTTCTCACGGTGTTACATGCACAGTCATATAACATGAATTTTCAAATTTCTGAATTCTTACAAACATGTGAGTGATATTCACCTGTTCATCTCAAATCGGGACGGGGTGAGGCGAGGCGAAGCCGAAGCCAATCTTTACCAAATAAAAAATATGGTTAAAAGAAAAAAATGCCTAACAAATTAGTTGTTTAGGAAATAATAGAAGAGAAATGTGTGTGCATGTAGCTTTTTGACTTTAGGAAATAATTTCAATCGCATAATGGTGAATGGTGAATGATGTGCATAAAGGTTTAGGAAATAATAAAGTCGGCTCATCAACTTTAGGATGATTGGGCTGTAGTTAGTTAGGTTGCCCTTAAATTGATGCATCGGTGGATATTGATACATCTGATAAAGCAAACTAATATGAAATTTTCACATCTAGGGGTTAATGATTTAGAAAAATGAACTACTATGGAATAAAGTTTAAGTTCTTAGTCAACCCTAATAAGTTATGTTATCCACATAATCATTTAGATGATTCACACCCAAGTTCTTTCTGATTTCAATGTGTAGGAAAGGATGGCGGCAGTTATTACTGGCATGTGAGTGATATTAATATTTTCTTGTCAAATCGAGGCGAGGCGAAGCCGAGCCACATCAAATCAAATCGGGACGGGACGAGGCGAAGCCGACCTTTACCAAATCAAAAATATAGTTAAAAGAAAAATATGCCCGAGCGTAGCAAGGGCATAAAATCTAGTTCTTAATTATTTTTCTTCTACGCAAATGATTTTATTAACAGAAGACAAAAGGCGGGAAGGGACATAAAGCAGCAACCTCGCGAAGAAAGAAGCAGAAAAATAAAAGAAAAGGGAAATGAGGTGAAATATTACACGAATAAGCTCATCCAAAGCGTTCCGCAACCTCCCAAATAAGCCTATTTTTACCTTATCCTGATTTTGTTCTTTTTGTTATCGAGGTTTTAGTATTCTCTTTCACGAACGAGATAGATAGAAATCGCAAAGTTCTCTTCGTCTCCGACTTTGTGATTCCTCAAGATATATATCTGAAAGCTATTCCTAATTGATTAGTTCATGATTGTTCTTGAGAGGTGGCTAAGAATCCAGGCTTCTCAGCTAACTGAGTGTAAGTGTTCCATATTTATGAGGTTTGCTAGCTTTGTCTATTGCAAACAGATTTCCAAGCTTTGATCTATTCGATATAAAAGGAAATCAAATAGGCTTATTTTTTAGAGGCAGATTGGTATCAAAAGTCTTCACTTAGGATGAAGCAACTCTTAGCCTGTAAAGGAAGTCAGTAAGGGAACCAATTGCGTAGAGCCTTGCGAGGTTCAAGAAAAGTAGGGAGCATGATTGAAGCTGAATTTCTTGGAGGATGAATTCGATCTCAACAACATTCCAGTCTGAAGTATGATAGTAGGCTAGTGTCTGTAGCGGCTTAATACAGTCCGACATTCAAATCTGGACGAGGTCCTAGGGTTTTTCTGCAGTTGCGGTTTTCTCGTTAAGAAAACTTCTGGTTTCTTGTGTGTTTTCCTTTTCCGCATTAAATTGTTTATCATTATAATAGGAATAACACAAGTTGTACATATTTAACTCTAGTAAATAAGTTTGTATTAATTTGTAGTCGATTACGATACTTGTTGTAGTAGAACTTGTATCTTGAAAGATAGATAACAAGTTTCATACTTGGAAGAATTCCGACTTAATTATTTGGATATGATTATATTGATCTTGGTTATTAATTTTTGAGATCGTCCAAGTACTCTTCTTAACAATCAGGCTCACGAACTCTTGAGTCTAGACTTTATGATTGAGAAGAGATAGAGATATAAACTTTGCGTACATATTGTCAACGATCATTAAGCTAGTCTACTTGCAACTGTATTAGGTTTTTTCCATACAGGTTGCCGAACAAAAAAGTTGTGGTGTACTTGGTTGGTGGGCCCGGGAAAGCGTATAAAATTGAGTGAAACGAAACGGGCCTACAGTAATACCACAAGTGCACGGTCGTCGGTTGTAGCTCGTGCAAGTACGGGTCGATCCACAGAGACTGGGTGTGTTTTGTAGTGTTTAGCTATTTTGGGCTTTAATTTGCTATTGGGCTTTGGTAACTTCTAGGCACAGTGGGCTTGGCTTTGGTTTTGGAATGGTCTTGGATTCAGTTGGCTTTGATGAATTGCTTTGGGCCTTTGAGTTCTTTGGGAATGAACTGGGCCTTTGGCTTTTGAACCTTAAGAGTGAACTGGGTTTAGTTGGCTGGGCCTTAGGCTTGAACAGAAGAACAGTGGGCTTTTGTAATGACTGGACTGGGCTTGTGCTGTGAGCCAAGCTCAGTTGCAGCAGCAGCAGACAAGGCTGGGCCTGGCAGGAGCAGTGGAGTGGCAGCAACAGCTGCAGAAACTCAGATGCAGGAGGCAGCTTCTCAAATGTTAGGATTAGTTTACTGTTGTGTGTCAATGCTAGGTTAGAGCCTTAGAGCATTGAGTTGATTGAGCAATGGGGAGAAACTAGTGCTCACTAGTGACTGTGAGCAAGCTGGTTCTCTTCCCACTCTAGATGAATGCCTAAAGCCATTGCCTTGGCTTTGCCTAAAGCCATTGTCGTTGTAGTATAGTGGTAAGTATTCCCGCCTGTCACGCGGGTGACCCGGGTTCGATCCCCGGCAGCGGCGCCAAAAACTTGGTGGACCCGGGAAAGCGTATAAAATTGAAGCGAAATGAAAACGGGCCTACAGTAATACCGCAAGTGCACGGTCGTCAGTTGTAACTCGTGCAAGTACGGGTCGATCCACAGAGACTGGGGGTGTTTGGAGTTTCTAGCTATTTGGGCTCTAAATTGGCTATTGGGCTTCTAATTGTGCTTTGGGCTTAGTGGGTTTTTGGATTGACTGTGAACTTATGGGCTTTTGGTCTTTTGAGTTGCACTGGGCTTTGGGCTAACAGTGAATTGGGCTCAATGTAACAGTGAGCTTTGGAGCAGCAGCAGACAAGGCTGGGCTGGAGAAGAAGCAGCAGCAGCAGTGGTGGCTTCAGCAGCAGCAGAAGCAGTGCACAGCAGCAGCACAACAACAGCAAGTAGTAGCAGCAGCAGAACAAGGCAGTGAATGCAGTAACAAGAACAGGAGAAACACAAGAGAAGAAAGAGCAAATAGTGGCAGTGAAACTGTGATATTTACAAAGCAATGAAGATGGTAGTGAAATAATGAAGCAATGGATGATAAAACAATAAACACAAGGTAACAGTGAAGTAAATGTGACAGTACAATGAAACTACAAGCAGAGAACAATGGAACCAAGGCCTAAGCCAAGGGCAGTGGAGATGGTGAAGGTGAGCAAGAACAAAAAAATGAAAGGCAAAGTTGGGAGCCTAGGCATACAACTAGAGTGGGAAGAGAACCAGCTTGCTCACAGTCACTAGTGAGCACTAGTTTCTCCCCACTGCTCAATCAATCCAATGCTTCAAAGGCTTTAGCCTAACATTCACACAAAACAGTAAACATCACAGAGATAACATAGTAACATACACAAATCAGGAGCATTTACAGTGAAATTAAACAGTGCAACATTCTAATTAAACTATCCTAACATAGATTAAACAATGAAACATTAACAAAATTTACAAAATAAAATTAACAGTAACACAAACAATTAACAGCAAACACTAAGAATAAAATTGAAAATTGAAATTAACTGAATTTGAAATTAAAACTAACCTAAACATGGAATTAAACAATAAAGTATGGAATTGAAATTTGGACAGTGGCAGCAAATGAAGAACCCTAAATTAACAGAACCCTAACTGTTTATGAAATTGAAATTAGAATTTTACAAACTAAAATTAAACCTAATTGGTAACTTGGCTAGTCCAAGAACACCCTTCTCTCTACACATCAGTTGCCTTTTATAGTTTTACAAAATATCCCCAAATTTCGAAACCCTAACTTGCAAACCCTAATTTTTGAATTGAAAAGTCCACTCACCTAATCCCTGAATTGATGTCGACCCATGCTTATTCTCTCTTCTCTGCTCCTCTCCATGTCTTCAATTGCGTCTTATAGCCTCACCTAATTTATTGATTTATCACCTAGGGTTTCAGTGGTGAAAAATCAATGAGTTAGATGGCTATAGAGGTAGGGGAGGTAGCTACGGCGTTTAGGTGGTGTTTGGTGACAGTGGAGGAAGTGGCGATGGCAGGGTGGTGGTGATGGCAGGGTCAGAGCAGGTGGAGAAGGTGGTGGCGGTATGGGTGTTTCTGCAGAGGAATGGGGGAGAAGAAGTCGATGGGAATGATGGAGGGTATGTTTGGTTAAGGGATAGGCATTAGGTACTAGAGTGTTGGTCGGGTGTAGCGGATTTCGATGTTGGTGAATCTGAGTTACTGGATGCGAAGCTGTAGGTGAATCGGATGGCTACCCCTGAAGAGGCTGGTAGCGACCGTCGGATGTCTTGATACAACGAAGTTAACGGCGAAGATCGAGGTTAGGTGTTGTAGTGTTAAGCGGAAGTATCGAGATTTGATGCGCAGGCAAAGAAGCGACCGTAGGATCTAAATGTGATCTAATCTGAAGGCTTGGAATTTAGGTACTATGGTGTTTTGCAGGGACTTCAGATTTTGATGAACGATGAAGAAGCGACCATTGGATGATGAGATGGATCCGATCTAACGGCTGAGAATGGAGGCGGGTATGGATATAGAAAATGGGTTTGGGTAAGGGTTTTGGGCCTTGGGTATGCCAATCCCATATCTTCTTTAAGAACAATTCTTCCTTCTTGAGCCCATTCCTAGCTTTTTGGACGTGCGCTCCATTCTTTGCGGCTTCCTTGCGTAATTTCTTCCGGCCTTTCACTACTCTTCAGCTCTTTTCCGCTCCGCAAGTTATCCAGACTTTATTTATTACCTAAAAATGCAAAATTAAGTAAGAAAAATATTTATTCTTGAAAACAATGAAAATACAGAATATGGGATAAAATGTAGAATTACTGCACAAAAGATGAGTTAAATGCCAAGAAAAAGGGATAAATATATACATTATTTGGCACTCATCAAATACCCCCAAACCTGAATTTTACTTGTCCTCAAGTAAAACAAAACTAAGGAAATCCTAACTATACCACTGTCGCTGGTCTCTCGAATGCATTTAGCGTATGCACTAAGCCTTTTAAACCACTAAGTGTCCCTAGTGGACGAGTTGAAGTCTCGTGAAGGTTTGCTTAGAACGTACCTACAAAGTTCTAGGTCAAAATATAAGCTCAGATTCCATCAAATGTGACATGTGCAAAACAGTTTAAGCTCACAGCAAAATGGAGATGTCAATCTAGCTATCAAAGGCACAATCCTAGCACTGATAACAAAAAAATGACATGTGATAAGAGTGTAAAGTGTATCTACACATGTGTAAAGAAAGATCTGAAGTTATGACTACTAATCACCAAGAGATAGTTTCTCAGGCTAAGAACCAAGGTCGAAATCTAGCTAGCTGTCCGGACTTTACGAGAATTGTGAATGAGTTGGAGGTATTTCACAATTACTCGCGTTGTACATCAATGGCATACACCCTTCCTTGCTTATTACAATGAAACAACAAAATGACTATTTACATGACTCTTATTTACATTGACTACTCTCTTTTATTTTTGGAACAAGAGAGGATGGAATTGATAAATACTTGATTGATTTTTTCATTTTTTTCATTTTTTTTTTCTGAATATATACATCATTTTTTTTTTTTTTTTGATAAAGAAACACTTTTGATACATATACAAAAGGAAACAAAAGATTACATGACACTTTGCAAGAGGTAGCCCTTTTTGATGCACCCAGTTAAATTCGATGGTTGTCTTTCTTAATGTAACCTCCACCTTCTATCCCAACCAACCAAAGAACAAGCTAGTCAAGTTTCGTTTAGTATTCTAAAGTGATTGGCAATCGTGACTTCCTATCAAACACCTTGAAGATCGAGGCCATACATGTATTGGTAGATCGTGCGCGTGCAAATTTCTTATCACTATGTGAATTGTGCTAGAATCAGGGTGCCTAAATATCTAGACTAAGACTCCTAATAATTACATATTTGCACAAGAGTCAACATTTCAAGGTAAACGAGCTCCATTTTTATGTTTTTATCATTTTTCTAATTTTTTTTGGAATTTTTCAATTTTTTCAAAAAGATGGAGTTTTGTTTTCAATTATGGCATATTATCGTGGTATCTACTCTATCGTGTTTTCTATACCCCCAAACCTGAACTAAACATTGTCCTCAATGTTTAAAAATATGGAAAGAATTAGAATGCAACATATGGAAAGGGACATGCTGAGTAGAGTAAAAGGAGAGAGAATACCCGATTTCGGCGAAAGCAGAATTAAAACTCCGTTATCCAAGGCAAAACTCCAACATATTCGGAGTCACAATGGATGAGCACAAAATATATACAAAAGGAATTTTAACTAACACATTATCTACAAGAAAATTTGGTTTTTAATGGGATTGGACTTTTTGGGAAAAATTTGGTTTTGTCGGGAGACATTTGGCTTTGATGGGAAAAAGAAAAATTTTGGTTTTTTAGGGAAACATTTGGAAAACTTTGGTTTTTATGGGAGAAATTTTTGGTTTTTGAAATTGGGAGCAAGCCCACTGTTGGTCCTCTAATGGAATGGGAGGAAGGCTGCGGCCCACGAAACACTAAGTTTTAATTTTGAAAGTTTAATTTGGCCCAGTTGGTTAAGGCCCGACGTTTGTTTTAAAACTTTGGTTTCGAGGTCCACTCTTGAGTGGAAACAAGCCCACAATCGGTTACAAGCTCAGCTGGGTTTAAACCCAGAGTCCAAAATACAAGTCCAATGAAAGAATTTAAACAAGCCCACAAATTAAACAAACAAGCCCACAAAAATTAATTACAAACCCAACAGAAAATAAAAAGCCCAAAAATTGGCTTTAATATTACAAGCACACAATTAAAAATTGGAAGCCCACAATTCGGGTTCTCTTAAATGGGTTACCTTTTAAGCACAGCCCAGCTGCTCTGATATTGTTGCAAAAACCCAGTTGGGCTTTGGTTCTTTTCCTTGGTGGCGTCCCAGCAGAGGAAAACAGGTTCAGAACAGCAGGCCCAACAACAAATGAAGTGAAGCAGATGCAGATGCAAATGCTATGCAGTGAAATGCAAAAATAGCTAATAAAACTACAAGAAAAACACAGCACCAATCCCCGGCAGCGGCGCCAAAAACTTGGTGGGCCCGGGAAAGCGTATAAAATTGAAGCGAAATGAAACGCGGGCCTACAGTAATACCGCAAGTGCACGGTCGTCAGTTGTAGCTCGTGCAAGTACGGGTCGATCCACAGAGACTGGGGGTGTTTGGAGTTTCTAGCTATTTGGGCTCTAAATTGCTATTGGGCTTCTAATTGTGCTTTGGGCTTAGTGGGTTTGTTTGTAACAATGAAATGGTTTTGGGCTCAGTGGGCTTTTGGATTGACTGTGAACTTATGGGCTTTTGGTCTTTAGAGTTGCACTGGGCTTTGGGCTAACAGTGAACTGGGCTTAGTTACAGTGAATTGGGCCTTAGACCTTAACCTGAACTGTGGCTGGGCCTTGAACCTGGGCTTTTATTAAGTCCACAGTGGGCTTTTGTTATGAATCTGGGCTTCAGCAGTAGCAGAAGCAGTGCACAGCAGCCGCAGAAGGGTAATGCAGCAGATGCTCAGCAGGGAAAGGGAGAGCAGCAGCAGGGGGAGACAAGGCAGCAGAGCACTAGGGGAGAACAAGGCAGTAGCAAGTAGTAAAAGCAGTGAATGCAGTAACAAGAACAGGAGAAACAAAAGAGAAGCAAGAGCAAATAGTGGCAGTGAAGCAAAGGTAACAGTGGCAGTTAACAGGAAACAAAGCCAAATAAACCAAGGCTGTTAGCCAAGGGCAGGGAGGAGAAGAAGTAACAAAGCAAAGCCAAGGCATTCATCTAGAGTGGGAAGAGAACCAGCTTGCTCACAGTCACTAGTGAGCACTAGTTTCTCCCCACTGCTCAATCAACTCAATGCTCCAAATGCTTTAGCCTAACATTCACACAAAACAGTAAACTAATCCTAACATTTGAGAAGCTAACAGTTGACAAAACAAGAGAGCCTAGGCATACAACTAGAGTGGGAAGAGAACTAGTTTGCTCACAGTCACTAGTGAGCACTAGTTTCTCCCCACTGCTCAATCAATCCAATGCTTCAAAGGCTTTAGCCTAACATTCACACAAAACAGTAAACATCACAGAGATAACATAGTAACATACACAAATCAGGAGCATTTACAGTGAAATTAAACAGTGCAACATTCTAATTAAACTATCCTAACATAGATTAAACAATGAAACATTAACAAAATTTACAAAATAAAATTAACAGTAACACAGACAATTAACAGCAAACACTAAGAATAAAATTGAAAATTGAAATTAACTGAATTTGAAATTAAAACAAACCTAAACATGGAATTAAACAATAAAGTATGGAATTGAAATTTGGACAGTGGCAGCAAATGAAGAACCCTAAATTAACAGAACCCTAACTGTTTATGAAATTGAAATTAGAATTTTACAAACTAAAATTAAACCTAATTGGTAACTTGGCTAGTCCAAGAACAAGTTTTAACATCCTACATCAGTTCCTATTTATAGTTTACAACAAAATACAAAATTTCACCAAAACCCTAAATTTGCAAACCCTAACTTTTGGGGAAAATCAAATTCGACATACCCATGTGTAAATTGGCTTCGACCCATGCCCTGTTGATGTTCTACTGCTCCTCCTCTAGCTCTTGTTGCGCTGTTGGCCTAGCCCTAGACGTCTGTGAACCCTAGCTTCTCTCACTGTCGAGTTTGTAGCATCAGGACTCGATGCTACAGACGAGAAAGGAAGAGACAAGGGTGGTGATTGAATCCTGAGTTTGTCGGGGGAAGGTGGTAGTGGTGGTGTTCGAGGTGGAGATGGAAGAGATGGTGGAGGTGATGGAGTTGCAGAGCAGCTCTCTGTTGTTTGGGAAGAAGAGAGGAAGAACCCGATGGAGAAGAAGGGTCCGTTCGGTTGGGTAATAGGGTTCGGTGACTAGGGTGTGAAGCAGGGATAGAGAACTTTGATGAACATCGAGTAAAGAGCGTTGGATGATCCCATATAGATTGAATCGAACGGCTACGATGGAGAGGTATGTGGCGACCGTTGGATTATGAGATACAACAAAATTGACGACACCAGATGGAGTTAGGTGTTGTAGTGTTAAGCGGAAATATCGAGGTTTGATGCACAGAAAAAGAAGCGACCGTAGGATCTAAATGTGATCTAATCTGAAGGCTTGGAATTTAGGTACTATGGTGTTTTGCAGGGACTTCAGATTTTGATGAACGATGAAGAAGCGACCATTGGATGATGAGATGGATCCGATCTAACGGCTGAGAATGGAGGCGGGTATGGATATAGAAAATGGGTTTGGGTAAGGGTTTTGGGCCTTGGGTATGCCAAGCCCATATCTTCTTTAAGAACAATTCTTCCTTCTTGAGCCCATTCCTAGCTTTTTGGACGTGCGCTCCATTCTTTGCGTCTTCCTTGCGTAATTTCTTCCGGCTTTTCACTACTTTTCTGCTCTTTTCCGCTCTGCTATTCATCCAAACTTTATTTATTACCTAAAAATGCAAAATTAAGTAAGAAAAATATTTATTCTTGAAAACAACGAAAAATACAGAATATGGGATAAAATGTAGAATCAATGCACAAAAGATGAGCTAAATGCCAACAAAAAGATATAGAAATATGCACTTTTTAGCACTCATCATTGGTACCTTGTCCTTTTCAGTGGTACACTTACTTCCGTGTTGGTAAACTTTCTTCGCAATACCAGCGATGCTCTTCCGGTCATATAGAAGTACTAAAAAGATAATTGGTAAGCTAATCATATTGATAATGGTCAATCATTGCCTTGGTTCAGGGGATTGAAAAACTATGTAGAATAAGTCGTAACATTGTTACATGCCTTGTGAACATTTTAATAGTACCATAGTATAGAAGTGGTTGGTTGTAAACCAAGTAAAGTTATTTTCAAGTTCCTTACTTCACAAATATAGTAGTAAGAACAAGTTCGTTCCTAAAGGAGGTATGGGTTTAACTATTTTTGATTACTTATGTAAACAAGGTGATTTTGATTGCGATTAAAGCTAAACTAGAGTAGTACAAGTAAATTAATACGAATATCATATGTAAAGAATATATTGGTTGGAGGTTTCATTTCCCATCTTCCAACATGTTATCAACCGAATCACACTCAACATTCATTCTCTCTTAATATTAATAAATCTAAAGCATCATATCCCAGGCTTGTTGTAATGACTATTCTCTCCGCCAATATTTCCCCACTTAGCCACTGCGGTTACCCAGTAGTGTGCGATTTTTAATGGGCACCGCTGAGATCATCTGAAAAAGTGGGGGTACAATAACCACACCCAATATTTCGCTTAGCAATCTGTATGGACAAACTCCAATATACTTTTAAGAGAATCAACTAGACTCAATCTTAATAAAGTATATCAAAGAGTTATCTCTCTCTTTCTCGATTCAATTCTTACTCAAGCAAATAGTAATCTGCGAGTCTAATTGAATACAAGAGAAATCACTTGAACGGTACCAAAGACCAATGTTCAAGTATCAATCAATTTCAATCAACAACCAAAGGTCGGATTTCCAATTGATTGATTCAAACGCACAACCTGTGATATTTCAATTATATAAAAAAATATAATGCGGAATATAAATAACACAAACACCAAAATTTTGTTAACGAGGAAACCCCAAATGCAGAAAAACCCCGAGACTTAGTCCGGATTGAACACACACTGTATTAAGACGCTACAGACGCTAGCCTACTACAAACTAACTTCGGTCTGGACTGTAGTTGAACCCAAATCAATCTCACACTGATCCAAGGTACAGTTATGCTCCTACGTCTCTGATCCCAGCAGGATACTACACACTTGATTCCCTTAGCTGATCTCACCCACAACTAAGAGTTGCTACGACCCAAAGTCGAAGACTTTAATAAACAAATCTGTATCATACAGAAAAGTCTACAGGAATAGATAGATCTGTCTCCCACAAAAATACCTACAAGTTTTTGTTCCGTCTTTTGATAAATCAAGGTGAACAGGCACCAATCAATAAGCCAGACTTATATTCCCGAAGAACGGACTAGTATTATCAACCACCTCACAATAATATTAATCGACGCGGCGAAAGAAGACATTGTGGAATCACAAACGATAAGACGAAGATGTTTGTGATTACTTTTATATCTTGCCTATCGGAGATATAAATCTCAAGCCAATCGTTATAATTGTACTCAAAACGATAGAAGATGCAAGATCAGATCACACAACTATGAGAAAGTAGTATCGGTCTGGCTTCACAATCCCAATGAAGTCTTTAAGTCGTTAACCTGGTTTTTAAGAAGAAACCTAAGGTTAAAGGAGAATTGACTCTATCTAATACAACTAGTATCACACAGGAGGTGTGGGGATTAAGTTTCACAGTTGCTAGAATTCTCCCTTATATAGTCTTTCAAATCAGGGTTTGCAATAAATGTTAGCTTGGTAACAAAGCATTCAATATTCACTGTTAGATGAAATCTGATTTGGATTCAAGCTAATATCTTTCAACCGTTGGATCGAAAACTTAGCTTGTTACACACAAATGAAATGCACGATTTTAAATTTGTGTAACCGTACCCAAACATATACATTTTTTGGTTCAACAATAGTTAACCAAATGGTTAGCCATATGATCACTTTCATACCAACCATATTCTTATTCACCATAACTAGTTCAAATGACTCAAATGAACTAGTTACAGAGTTGTTCAATTGCAAGGAAATCTTATGTAACTATATAAGACACAATCGAAGCAAGAACGATTTGATTCACTCGAATCGGTTCATGAACTATATAGCCACGATTTGTATTTAGCATTTCTTAGTTAATATAAATAAGTTCACAAACAATCGTCTTTAGATATAACCAACTTAAGTTCGCAGACTTAGTTTGCGGACTTAAGTTCCCGGAAGGAGTTCTCAAACTCCAGCAGATATTATCGGGTCGAGAACGTTCGCGGACTGAGTTCACGGCTCTTGTTCCGGTTCTCTTGATCAACAGAGTTCGCAAACTTCGGTTCAAGGAAAAAAGGACTTATACATATATGTGTTGCCACACAATGCTTATATCCAACATTGGTTATATAATCTAAACTCTCATTTCAATCATTGAAACATTCTTAGAGGACGTTATATAGTTGTTATTCACAAACCATTTTTCGTCAAAGCAATTTTCAAAGTGATTGAAACATATCATGACTTTCGTCACTAGGTAAAGAAGAACTTGGCCAAAACGAAAGCTTACCAACACATATTTCGAGAAATAGATAGGCGAGATAAACTCGGCTCGAAATAGCAAATATGTATAATCAAAGCCTATATAGCAAAGCGACTTTTGTCTCAAGATAGGAGATAGAGTAGATATACTTTTGAGTGATAGATAAGTTCAAGTCTCCACATACCTTTTAGTCGATGAAGTTCCACCAGTTCCATGAGTAGTCCTTCGTCTTTTTATTATGATTTCCATGGAGTTCTTGAGATCAAATACACTTTCTATCCTAGTCCGAGACTTAGCTATAGTAGACTAGAAATCAAGACTTATAGTTTTGATCACTAACATTGACAAACATGCTTGAGATAGCAACGCATGCGAGTTCGACCGAGCAATGCTCTAACAATCTCCCCCTTTGTCAATTTTAGTGACAAAACTATCAACACATATGGAATACAAAAAATAAATGAATTAACTTTTGTAGCTCCTATTCCACATGCCTAATCTTCAACATTACTCGAAATCTTCGTCACTTCCAAATACTCCAATGATCCCAAAGGTTGTAAGTTCAGCATCATCGTTGCTAAAAATCCGTAGCTATAACAACGAGAAAACAAGAGTTCTCAATCATTGTTATACAGTGTCATAATATCATTATATAGTATAAAAGTTCAATTGTATCACAAATTCGACAACAATACTATGGTGATATGTATCACTCCCCCTTAGTCAATACTCCATCTCACATGGAAGCCACTCCCCCTTACATAATGATCTGAAAACCATATGTATTTCTAGTGTGAACTACATATTAATTCTCCGCCTTTTTGTCAATAAAATTGGCAAAGGTACGAAAACGGGATCCTAATGAAATTTCCAAAAGAGACATTTCATGACCAAAAGAAAGCATATATAAACTTTTTTTTAGATGCAATCATAAAACCGAAGCTAAATGCATTCATCAAGGAGTTTATAAAGATACAAGATAACCCCTATAGTATTCCACAGCCGCACTCCCCACAAAGATTTGGCAATAAAGCACAAGTTCAATTAAGAACTCTCCCCCATAATATGTCATTCCCGAAGGAACAACAAGAGCGACCTTAATTTCAAAAGAAAAGAAGGATTTCTTTGGACATAACAAATTACATACAAGTATGAATTTGAATCCAAAATACTCAATTAAATTAACCACAAGGGACCCCATGATTAATTTAATCGGAAACGCTCAACATAAGTGAACTTATGGAGACTAAAAAAAACTCAATTAAATTAATCACAAGAGAACCCATAATTAATCTAATCGGAATAAACAACCAAATTAACCACAAAAAGTAATCAATTTAATTGGTCATGCTCGACATAAAAAAACTTACAGAGCAACAACTAAATAACCAAACGAGGATGATTAATTTAGTTGAATATGCTCGACATAAAATACCTCACGGAGCAACAACTAAGCTAAGAATAACTCAGTCGATTGTGCTCAACATAAGACACCTTATGGAACAACACAGTATGTGCACAAAAATTGTAGACCGGAGGTCGACCAAATACTGTGGAATAATCAAGGATTCATTCTATTTTCCATCACCATTTGCACAATGACATACAATAGACATAATCCTTGTAAACAAAAGATTTTAACCTATCTTCCATCAATAATTGACATAATAAACTTAACTTTTGTATTTGTCAAAAGTTCATTCCTTCTTTTATCAACACATGCATATCGACATATAAAGGTCTTAACTTTTGATAATATATGGGACAATCACAGTTCACGGACGCAAACACACATATCCCATAACAAATTGCAATATATAAAATCATAAAGATTAATACTGCAAAAATCATCTTCCAAACAATTTTAGAATTTAAACCAATAAATCTAAAACATGAAGATGAAAACGTTGGACATAGCTATGTGTAGTCACAATAATGGCTATTCCAAACTCTAGTTATTCTTCTAAACAAAACAAGAAAATAGAAGATTTACTAGGCATTAAGACCTTTAAATAATTCTTTATCGTCCCCAAACTCCTTGTCGTCAACAGCCATTGGGACATAAGGTTCATGAAGATAGGAGTTAATATCAATAAACCTTCTTGACTGTCGGACCAGGGCCTTCTGAATATCATGAGTCTTAAACACAAAATCCTTTATTTGATGAATCTCCTTTTGCATTTCCTTCAACACTTCAAGAACATCAGAAAATTTCTGAGAATTTTAAGGAACAACTCTAGGGTTCCTCACATTCCTTCTTTTTCTTTTCAATGTCGGAGCTAACGGAGATTTCTCTTTTTTCTTCATGATTGATGGCTTGACAATCATATTAACATCCTTTCCATCAGAAGACAAGGTACTTGGAGCATCCATAGGCGTATGGGTTTGTGAGAGGAATTCACAATCTCAACAAGTGGTCTTGAGATAAAAAGATATTTCAGGAAGGAAAAAGGAATGTAGGGTCACGCAACCTTTTAACAGGTTCGTGCACGCACAACTCTGAACCCTAGAGAGAGTAGACTTGTCGAGAATAACCCTCCTTTATTGATAGACACAAAACTAAGAAAAGGAGAAAAACAAACTTTTCTTAAAGCCTGAGAGGTACACAATCTTGTCTCTTTTGATCAGGCACATGAGACATGATTTACCAATCAATACAATCAAGTTGTGTTGCGGTGAACAAAAATTTGTCCACCATTTTCCTCTTGAGAGGAATCCACAGACCTCTGTATATCAAGGATATTTGACCATACTTTCTTCTCTAATGGTCTTGGTTTATCCTTGGAAACTAACTTCTTAGACGAAGATAAAATCCTACATACCTCAGCGGTCTTCTGAGCAAATTTAAGCTTGTTTGCTGATTGATTTGCTCTTCGTTGAAGTTTGTTGACGTGCCTCAATTGGTGTTTGTACTTGTAACACCTTGAAAGTTCATGACCCTTTAGAGAACAGTACGAGCACGTCAATCTAGGATAAAAATTAGGCTTCTGAGATGTGCAAGCAGCTAGACACATGGTGGAACCTGAAACATTACATATAGAGTTTCCAAAGAATGGGTCAATTTTTTCTTCCAGATTAGTAGGGTTTTCTTCTGAAAGAATATCAAGATTGATGTATGTATTGCTATAATTATCAAAATCAATATTTTTACCAAGAAGTGCAACACTTGATTTTTCGTCTTCATTAGAATCATAGTTGTCAGACATTTCATCAAGAGTTGCAGCAAGACCTTTGTTTCTAGTGTATTTTCTACGATTTGGGCACTCGTTTGCAAAATGACCAAATCCTTTACACCTAAAGCACTGAGGTATATCCTCGTCATCAGTTTCATCAATATCCATATTTTTAGGAGGAACACGATTATGAGGTTTGATTAATGCTTTAGGTTTATCTCTGGAGAACCGTTTACTTCTCTTCAACAGAAGATCCCTAAACTGTCTTGTGATCATCGAGACCGATTTTTTAAGATCTTCATATGATGAATCAGACTCAGAGTGATCGTCTTCAGAGATATATTTTTTACTTTTATCAAGTAATTTAGTGTCATTTGGTGCTTTGAATGCAACATCCTTAGATTTGGATGAATGCTCATTATCAAAGATCTTAAGCTTCCCAACCAGCGTATTTCTGGAGAGATTATCTAGGTTATTTCCCTCAACGATGGAATGCTTCTTAGAATCGTATCTAGATGGAAGCGATCTGAGAATTTTCATCACAATGTCCTTTTCAGGAATAGTCTTACCCAATGCAAAAGATGCATTAACAATTTCAAACACTTTGTGATTAAACTCATCAAATGTTTCTTCATCTGCCGTACGAAGGTTTTCCCAATCGGAATTAAGGTTCTGAAGCCTAGCTTCCTTTTCACTGGTATTACCTTCGAATACGGTTTCTAATAGATCCCACGCTTCTTTAGACTTAGTGCAATTTGACACATGGTGCTGAAGATTCGGGGTAATCGCATGTATGATGGCATTCAAACCGTCGGAATTTTGCATTGCAGCAAGTATCTCGGCAGGGCTGTATTCACCAATATCCTTGGGAACGTTTACATTTCCAACTGCCACAACGGGAACATCATAGCCATTAACAACATATACCCATGATTGAAAATCACGTGCTTGAAGAAAAACTCGCATAACAATTTTCCACCATAAGTAATTAGAGCCATGGAAGACTGGTGGTACATTGATAGAGACAGCACCTCTGTCCATAGAGTCAGATCGCTACAAACACAAACAGCTTATAAGGTCTTGAATGTGTTTGACTGCTCTGATACCAATTGAAAAGTGGGGGTACAACAACCACACCCAAATATTTCGCTTAGCAATCTGTATGGACAAACTCCAATATACTTTTAAGAGAATCAACTAGCCTCAATCTTAATAAAATATATCAAAGAGTTATATCTCTCTTTCTCGATTCAATTCTTACTCAATCAAATAGTAATCTGCGAGTCTAATTGAATACAAGAGAAATCACTTGAACGGTACCAAAGATCAATGTTCAAGTATCAATAAATTTCAATCAACAACCAAAGGTCGTATTTTCAATTGATTGATTCAAATGCACAACCTGTGATATTTCAATTATATAAAAAAATATAATGCGGAATAGAAATAACATAGACACCAGAATTTTGTTAACGAGGAAACCGCAAATGCAGAAAAAACCCCGGGACCTAGTCCAGATTGAACACACACTGTATCAAGCCGTTACAGACACTAGCCTACTACAAACTAACTTCGGTCTGGACTGTAGTTGAACCCCAATCAATCTCACACTGATCCAAGGTACAGTTATGCTCCTACGTCTCTGATCCCAACATGATACTACGCACTTGATTCCCTTAGCTGATCTCACCCACAACTAAGAGTTTCTACGACCCAAAGTCGAAGACTTTAATAAACAAATCTTTATCACACAGAAAAGTCTATAGGAACAGATAGATCAGTCTCCCACAGAAATACCTACAAGTTTTTGTTCCGTCTTTTGATAAATCAAGGTGAACAGGAACCAATTGATAAACCGGACTTATATTCCCGAAGAACAGTGATAGGTGTCTAAAACACCTTGATATTTATCTATTGTTTA
This sequence comes from Papaver somniferum, assembly GCF_003573695.1. Lineage (NCBI taxonomy): Eukaryota > Viridiplantae > Streptophyta > Magnoliopsida > Ranunculales > Papaveraceae > Papaver > Papaver somniferum. Next base: position 21,831,833 of record NC_039366.1, read on the forward strand.
TGCTTTCTTTGCTAAGTTTTCTTGTAAATTATGTATCTTATGTTTGCTTTTGAGTGTTTAGGTACTTTGGAGTCATTTGGAACGAAATAAGAAGAAACGTCGCTTAAAAGGCAAAAAGGTGCAAATGTTGTTGGAGGCGGGACTATTTCTCATTATTTGCTTCTATTTCTTCATCTCTAGCTGAAAAGCATGTCGGATTTAGTGATGCAAGTTCATATGTCTGAAGAGCATGACAGCTTTAGTGATGTGTAAAATTGAAGAGAAGAAGTGGATTTGAGAAGTAAGAGACGGCTGCTGTTGGTAGAAGAATTCAAGGAAAAAAAAGCGTCAAAGTGGATTGTATCCGTGCACTCGGCTAAAGCTCATTGGAGGCCAACGACAATATCAGCGAAGCTGGAGCTAAAAGAGAATTTAATTCTCTTTGTTGGGTCAGGAAAATACAAGGGCATGACTTGAAATGAAGCTTGTGTGCTGGCAATATGAATCATGGTTGCTGAACGTCTGAGACAGTAAAGTTTTTGACATGGGCTTAACAGCTAGGCAGTTACAAGCCTGGAAACTTGCTGAAATAAAAGAGTGTCAGAAGCCCACTTTATTTGTTGGTGGAAATTCACCTCAAGGGCAGCACACATGTGCACTCAAGATGGGAGGAAAATTAGGTCTTAAACAAGTCGAGCAAGTTCACTTCTTTCGTCACCAGTTAACAAACAAAGAAGGGGATCTGGTTGTTGTTGCCGCACCGTCGACCTAGCCAAGCAGCGGTGTTGTAGCCGTTCACCATGGGTCAAGACCCTACCTGAATCCGAGAAGAAGAAAGAAGCGGACACCAGTTTGCGGTCGATACAGACTCACGATCACAGTCATGAAATTCAGTTGAACAAGGAGGAAATCGAGCTGCTAAGAGTCACGGATTTTGTTGAGTATTTGGGTTAATCATCATGTCGAGTTTGTGTAGTGTTTGTAGCTGAAGATTGCAGACAGGACTAGGTTCGAGATGATGAGTAGTTGATGGAATTTTACAACTCGTTGAACCAGGGAAGAAGATAATGGTTTGTTGCTGTTCAAATGACTGAATGGTGAATGTTTGTGATTTATGAGAATAATGGAAACGTTGGGTTTGTTTTAGATTGGAGTTTTCCAGGAGATTGATGCATGGGAGCGACTAAAAATATCACAACATATTCATTTCCTACACCACCAAGATTGTGCACACAACACGGTCGAGAAAAGGCCTGAATGAGCTCTTCTTCACTACTTCAAGCTCATATGATGCCAGTTGAGTTTGTCTACAATGGGTTGTTGCTGCAATGGTATGTGTGAGTTGATATACGGGTTATGGTGATTACTTGAAGAATGAAACCGAGGGAAGTATGGAGCTGTATTAGAAGATTTGAACTAGGAAGAGTGGTTGTTCTCTAGTAGTTTTTAGCTCGAATCTGGAGCTGAATTGGGTTCGACTTGAGAAGGATTTGAACTGGGTTTGTTAGGACAACAGAAGTGTGCAAGGTTGAATGGTGGTTGGATCAAGTCTTGGCTGCAAGTGCAATTCGAAAGACAAGCAAGAAGACTGAAACAATGACTCGAGATCGTGGGATTTTGGTCAAGTGTTTAGGCAGACAATCAGGCAATGAAACTGGTACTGAGCCATAGTCCAATGCCATTTTACATGTTTGCTGCTATGAATTGTGGTCAGATTTGGAGGACTCATGACATGAGGTAGAAGCTGACTATGTTTGTATGGATTGGTGCTATTTGAACTGAAACTCAGATGAGGATGGAATGTAGCTATGACAGTGCAGGTGTAGAAGTTGCAGAAGGACTGTGATAGTACACTGGAGCTGTAAGTGAGCTGCAGAATGGTTGTGGTACTGAACTAGAGCAACTAATTGCAGTGCAGCTGGATTTGTGTTGATTCTGTGATTGCAGTTCAAGGTTTTGGTGATTGCCATGGAGCTGAGATTGCAGGAAAAAATGGAATAGGTGGATGTGCTAGTATGGAGTTGGCCGAAACAAGGAAGTGATGACGTGATGCTGATTTTGTTGCAATAACAGTGACTGAGCAGGTTGGAGTTGTGTTGGCTTGTTGGTGGAGTTTTTGAATATAGATGGAGGTGAAATTGCAGGATACAGTACATCTGCAGATGGCAAGCAAGTTGGTTATGTTGCAGGATTGCAATGACTAGTATGAGAATGTGTTGCTGCCAAAAGAGAGATTGGTGGTATCGAACTGAAATTGGGTATCTGAGATGGAGCTGAGCTGAGGGGATAAAAGATAATTCAGCTGAGTTATGGGTTGAGGTGAATGCTTGCAGCTATGCAGAAATTGGTGTTGCAATTACATATCTAAGTGTGGGTGTCGAGTTGAGAGTAAGCTACAGAATGAAATGACAACATTGGTGGTGGCTGATGTGGAAGGAGTGTGCAAGTGCTGGTGCTGAGAAGATAAATTGCAGAAGATCTGAAGGTGCTTGAAGTTTGCGCATGAATTGCAGGCCATTTGTTGTTGCAGATGAAGAACAAGGAATGGGTTTGGCTTGTATTTCAGGGATGAAGTTGGGATGAATTTAAGAAGCATTGCAAATGGACCAGGGAAGAACTGAAGCTGCAGGAGTAGGAACAGAGCCATGACCGGTCAAGATGGTGCAGCACAAGGTTCTGGCTTGTGCAATGGCCTGTAAAGATCACTCAGCTGACTGGGTGCTTGACTCGGTAATGACTCGGGGCTTGAACCGAGTTCATTCAGTTGACCCGACCGAGATGACCCGTTGACCGGTGACCGGGCGGACTTTGCCGGTCACCTGAGATACTTCTCCGGTCACTTTTCCTGCCAACTTTCTATGATGGACCCAGTTTTTCGGCGACATATTTTTGGGATAATTTCTACATGGGTTTTTCTCACATATGGGCTTGGTGGATTTTTATCTAATGGACTTTGAAGACTTGGACCTAATTTTGGAACAAGAGGAGCTATAAAGGAGAAAGTTTTCTACAACTTAAGGAGATCACGTATTCTACTTGGAGCTAAGGAGAGATCCGCTTTTGTTTACGCTAATAGGGTTTGCTTTGCTTTCATCTTCTTTATTTGATTATTGATTATGATGAACTCCATAGCTATGAGTAGCTAAATCTTATATTATTGGTTAAGGATGTAGTCATATATCTACAACTTGTGCTTGATTAATGCATTAGTTTTCTCTCTTGATTATCGTTCAAATTTCTATTGTTTTAATAATCACATGATTGATGTATTGTGATAGGACTTTGATGTTTGGTTAGTTAAGTGGCCAATTAATTGAACTTGCATCCTTGTCCATAGCTATTTTAGGGTTTTTCATCAAGCGATAACCCCGAATACAAGAGCATGATATGATTAGGGTTTGTAGTGATACACTCTTGTAATCATATGTAGAGTTTGAACTTTGTCCGAATTGTCATGTGTAATGTATGACAATTGCATCGATTAGCCTATTTCCAAAACTTAATGCTCCTGGGAATTGAACTTAATTAGCGCAAGGCGTTAGGTTATTCTTTAGGTAGAATTAACATACGCAACTCTGATGTGTATGTTGAAGAACTTAGGAAATTAACAGATTATCTTGCTCTCTTGATTCTCTAGGCTTTTGATAATAAAAGAGATTAAATTGTAATTATAATCATGTATGCAAGCACTTGTTTAAGATAGAAGATGGACTCCTTGACCAATATCTTTCTCTCATTGATTACATTCTATTATTTACTTTGCTTTTGATTAAATTCATATTGTTTTTACAAAATCAGAAATCCCCCCAATTGGTTACTTTAGGAAATTGAATACGTAATAACTACAATTGCCTCTCCGTGGAAACGAACTCTTTTTTATCATATACTTTAGGAAAGTGAATTTATATTTAACGCATACGACAACGATCAAATTTTGGCGCCGCTGCCGGGGAGGCATACGACTAGTTATTAAGTTTTTAGTTTCGTATCATCATTTCTGCTTTCATATTTGCTTTTTGTTTCTTGTTTCGTTTTTCTTACTTGTTTGTGAGAATTGTTTTTCAGGTACCTATTCCCTGGCTTCTAAAGATTGGTACTATCCAAGGTGCGGGATAGTTACTCGAAGAGGCACAATACTCCAACCAAGTCAAGACACGACGGAAGAACAAGAGTTAGAAGTGGAAGAAGAGTTACAACTAGAAGAAGAACAAGAGGTTCCGTTCGTAGAAGAACCACTATTTGAAGAAGAAGAAGCAATGGGTGATGCAAATCGTACACTCAAGGACTTGGATTCTCACAAGTTGGATACACAACAATGGTGTATTCAAACAAACTCTACTTTCGAGATCAAGTCGGGGTTGCTTAGAGAATTACCAAAGTTCCATGGCATGGTGAATGAAGACCCAAACAAGCATCTTATGGACTTCCACACCATTGTCACGGCCATGCTTCCAGCGGATACTGATGCGGATGGTGCAATGTTGAAGGTTTTCCGATTCTCTTTGGCAGATAGTGCTAAGGATTGGTTGTATTATTTGCCTTCCGGAAGTGTCACAACATGGAATGGGTTGAAGAAACTCTTTTTAGAGAGATATTTTCCAGCATCAAAGTACTCAAATTCGCAAGGAGATTTGCGGGATGAAGCAAAATGTGGGAGAATCTTTATATGAATGTTGGGAACGATACAAGAGATTGGTGGCAAGCTGTCCTCACCACCAATTTAGTGACGCTATGATAATCCAATACTTTTATAAAGGACTCCAAACAAGTGATAGTAATCTTCTTGACGCTACGGGTGGTGGTGCACTAGTGAGAAAAATGGTGGCACAAGCTAGAGAGTTTATTGAGAACATGGCAGCGAACTCGCATCAATTTTCAAGTCGTGGTTCAGATGTGCTTCTTAGGAGAGTAAATGAAGTGAGCGAGGTCGAAGAACTTCGTCAACAAATAGGTAACATGACAGCAATGATGCAACAAGTTGCAGCCGCGGTGATACCAAAGTATCTTCAAGGGTGTGAAGACCCCAATGAACAAGCTAATGTTGTCTTTCCAAATCAACAAAGACGGTATGATCCCTACACCAACACTTACAATCCGGGATGGAGAGATCACCCTAATTTTAGCTATGCCAACAAGTAAGGAGCGGTTCAACAACCTACTTTCAACCGTCCGAGTGGATTTCAACCACAACAACAACAATTTCAGCAACAATAATTTCCGCAACAACAACAACAACCTCAAAATCAGGGGTCAAGTATGGAAGAGTTGTTGATATCTTTTATGCAAAGAACGGAGAGTACGGTTAAGGAGTTGCAAACTCAAGTTGGTTCTATGGCTATTGAGTTGAATCAGTTGAAGGCACAAAATGGTGGGAAACTCCCTTCTCAACCTATCAACCCAAAAGAGGGTGTCAATGCAATTACGTTGAGAAGTGGTACACAACTTGTGCAACCCGAAATTACTGATTCGGGCAAGGTGGAAACACCAAAGGAACCTGTTTTGGAGGAGAAAAATGAGGATTCTCCCCAAACTTCTGAGGTACCTATTTCTAACTCTAAAACTTCGGTTTCTACTTATGTTCCTCTTATACCTTTTCCTCGTAGATTTGTAAATTCCAAGAAGGCAGAACTAGAAAAGGAGATTTTAGACGTTCTCAAGAAGATCCATGTGAACATACCACTTATATATGCAATCAAGCAAGTTCCAAAGTATGCAAAGGTGTTGAAGGACTTGTGTACCAACAAGCAAAGGCTCAAAGGTAATGAAGTGCTAAGTGTGGGGAAGAATGCTTCGGCAATCTTATAACACAAACTCCCACTTAAGTGCAAGGATCCCGGTAGATTTGACATTCCCGTCACAATTGGTAACACCACATTTAACAAAGCTATGTTAGACTTAGGTGCATCCGTAAATGTTATGCCTGCATCTATGTATAACTCACTCGATCTTGGTCCTCTTAAAAAGGCTGGAATTGTATTGCAATTAGCCGATCGCTATAATATTTACCTAATGGGCATTGTTGAGGATGTTCTTGTGCAAGTTAATCAACTAGTATTTCCAGCTGACTTTTGCGTGTTAGAGATGGATGAAGGTTCACCGGACTCATCTCTTCCATTGCTACTTGGGCGTCCCTTCATGAAAACGGCGAAAACCATTATTGATGTGGACAAGGGAACGCTAACTATGGATTTTGATGGAGAAATAATACGTTTCAACATTTTCGAGACGATGAGATATCCTAGTGATATCCACTCTTGTTTCTCCATTGATGTGATGGATACATTGGCGCAACAAATGTTTGAGTTGAATGGTGTTGATACTTTGGAAACCGTGCTCACTACACCCATTGATAATGGTTTGGAGTATGGTGATGAGAATAAAGAAACCATTGGTTCTCTTGACTCATTACCGGAAAAATCAGCAATTAAGAATATTTCATATGCTTCTTTACCTTGCAATGATGAAAAACTTGTGCCTTCTATTGTTAAACCTCCAAAGTTAGAATTGAAACCTCTTCCAAGTCACTTAAAATACTTGTACTTGGGTGATAGCGAAGAATTACCTGTGATTGTTTCTAATGAGATTAGTGAATTACAGGAGAAAAAACTTCCAAGGGTGCTAAGGACATACAAGACGGCCATAGGATGACAATTGTCGATATCAAGGGTATAAGCCCTGCCGTTTGTATGCACAAGATCCGATTGGAAGACGATGCAAAGCCTACAAGGGAAGCGCAACGTCGTTTGAACCCTTCCATGGTGGAAGTTGTGAAAAATGAGATACTCAAGCTTTTGGATGTGGGTGTTATCTACCCCATATCCGATAGCAAGTGGGTAAGCCCGGTACAAGTAGTACCAAAGAAATCAGGTGTGACTGTGGTGGAGAATGATAAGAATGAACTTGTCCCAACTCGTGTGCAAACCGGTTGGAGGGTGTGTATTGATTATAGAAAATTGAATGCCACCACCAGGAAGGATCACTTTCCATTACCTTTTATTGATCAAATGCTTGAACGTTTAGCTGGACATTCTTACTATTGCTTCCTTGATGGATATTCAGGTTACAATCAGATTGTGATAGCGCCAGAGGATCAAGAGAAAACCACTTTCACTTGTCCTTTCGGTACTTTTGCTTATAGAAGAATGCCTTTTGGCTTGTACAATGCTCCAGCTACCTTTCAAAGGTGTATGGTAAGTATTTTCTCAGAATATGTTGAAAACATAATCGAAGTCTTCATGGATGACTTTAGTGTCTTTGGTGATTCATTTGACCTTTGCTTGCACAATTTATCATTAATCCTTGAACGATGTGTTGAAACAAATCTTGTGCTGAATTGGGAGAAGTGCCATTTCATGGTAACTCATGGCATAGTTTTAGGCCATATAATATCTTCTAAAGGCTTGGAAGTCGATAAATCTAAGATAGACCTTATTCGTGCTCTAAACCCGCCCACTATGGTGAGAGAGATACGCTCTTTTCTTGGTCATGCAGGTTTTTATCGTAGATTCATCAAGGACTTTCCCAAGATAGCATCACCACTTTGCAATTTATTGCAAAAAGATGTGGTTTTTAACTTTGATGATAAGTGTATGGCGGCATTCAACCGTTTGAAAGAACTTTTGATTTCAGCCCCTATCATTAAACCATCGGATTGGAGCAAGCCTTTTGATCTCATGTGTGATGCAAGTGATTATGCGGTTGGTGCGGTGCTGAGGCAGCCTGTGGGGAAGATATCTCATGTCATTTATTATGCTTCTAGGACACTCAATGAAGCCCAACAAAACTACACAACCACTGAAAAAGAGTTGTTAGCCATTGTTTTTGCTTTAGAAAAGTTTCGCTCTTATCTAATTGGTACAAAAGTTGTTGTCTTTTCTGATCATGCAACACTTAGTTACTTGCTAATGAAGAAAGAGGCGAAACCGAGGCTCATACGATGGATTTTGCTCTTGCAAGAATTTGATATAGATATCAAAGACAAGAAAGGAATTGAGAACACCGTTGCGGATCATTTGAGCCGTTTTGCTGTGGAAAAGGAAGTTATCCCATTGCGTGAAAATTTCCCGGATGAGCAGTTATTCTCAATTGTCTTTGGAGAGCCATGGTACGCTGATATTGTTAATTACTTAGTGTCTAAACAAATCCCAAAGAACTTGTCTCGTGCTAAGAGGAACAAACTTAAGAAGTTAGGAAACCAATACATATGGGATGATCCATACTTATGGAAACATTGTAGTGACCAAGTAATAAGAAGGTGCGTTCCCGAATCAGAATTTAATTCCATCTTGTCTTTTTGCCACTCATATGCTTGTGGAGGACACTTTGGGAGCAAGAGAACCGCTCTCAAGGTACTAGAATGTGGTTTCTTTTGGCCAACTTTGTTTAAGGATGCACATGAATTTTGTATCACATGTGATAGGTGCCAAAAAACAGGCAATCTAGGTGCTCGAAATAAAATGCGACAAACTATTATTCAATTTGTTGAGGTTTTTGATGTATGTGAATTGATTTTATGGGCCCTTTTGTCAATTCTAGTGGGAATTATTATATCTTGCTTGCTGTGGATTATGTCTCGAAATGGGTGGAAGCTAAGGCCACCCCAACTAATGATTATAAAGTTGTTTCAGATTTTGTGCAAGCAAATATATTCGCAAGGTTTGGTATTCCAAGGGCTGTAATTAGCGATGGAGGTTCGCACTTCAAAAGCAGATTCTTGCAAAACTTGTTAAGGAAGTACAATGTGTCGCATAGGATTCTAACACCCTAGCATCCACAAAAAAATGGACAAGCCGAGGTTTCCAACTGGGAGGTGAAATCCATTCTTGAGAAGACGGTGAATCCAACAAGGAAAGATTGGAGTATGCGACTTAATGATGCTTTGTGGGCGTATAGAACCGCATACAAGACACCTATTGCGATGTCTCTCTTTAGGCTTGTGTATGGTAAACCTTGTTACTTACCCGTGGAAATTGAGCATAAGGCGTTTGGGGCTATTAAGCAATGGAATATGGAGTTGGATGATGCTGGAAGGCAAAGGAAGTTGCAACTCCAAGAGTTAGAGAAGATTCGCAATGATGCATTTGAAAGTTCACGGATTTACAAGGAAAAGACTAAAGCATTTTATGATAGTATGATTACAAAGAAACAATTTTGCATTGGGTAGAAAGTGCTTTTGTTTCATTCTCGTTTGAAATTATTTCCAGGTAAATTAATGTCACGTTGGATTGGACCTTTTATTGTGACTAATGTGTTTTCTCATGGTGCAGTGGAAATTCGTAGTTTAGCTACAGGAAATGAGCTTAAAGTGAATGAGCACCGGCTGAAACCATATTATGAGAACTTCTCTTCGGAAGTCGTGGAAGGAGTTAACCTTGTGGAAGTACTCCCTCTGGAGGAGTGATTGGAGTTGCAAGTCGGGCTGACGAATTTAAACCAAGCGCTAAGTGGGAGGCAACCCACCGGTTTTGTATCTTTATCTTTTTATTTTTAAGCATTTTATCTTTGTTTTTGCATATCATTTGCGGAATTTCCCACCTTGAACTTTACTTTGAATGACTTAATTTACAATGAGGACAATGTAAAGTTTAAGTGTGGGGGAGCATTTATATGTTTGTATAGTTAGTTGATTTGATGCCTTTTGTGAAAAAATTAGGAAAAAAAGATGATAAACTCCAAAGTCTAGCAACTTGTGCCTTACACTAATGGAAACATGGTGGTTGTAGGAGTTGAGGAACCCATTAGTAGAGTCTATTCATGTGAAAACGAACAAAATATAAAAATAAATAATATGTTAGTTGTCACCATATCTCGGAGTCGTCACCATATCACGTTCTATTTATATTTTTCCATATTTATCTATTGTTTCTCTAAGTGAATTGGTGGGGCACGAACCTCGAATTGTTATCACTGCTAGGATGAAATAGAGTGATTGAGTTACTACAAAAAAAAAAGACCGACCAATTGACCAAAAGGAATAAATATGACACTTGGATAAAGCATTATGTGTGTGTTCTCCCTCTCTCCGTCGCCTAAGCAAGCGTGGAGTGCAGGATCCAAGGGAACTATCATGTAATATGCTGACAAGAAACATGCGCTTGGATCCACAAGATCCAATCATGATGTCTATGAAAAAAAAACAAAAGAAAAGAAAAGAAAAAAATATTATTATTCTGTTGAATAAAATCAATCGCTGGTTCCCTTGTATATGTCAATGAATTGATCTAAAATTAAGTTTGTCGACCGCTGGTTCCCTTATATATGCCAGCTGTGTTGATATTAGTATTCAGACTAGTAGCTCAATCCAATAGGGTTTTTAGTTTTGTTTTGGCAGTGACCTTCAGACAGATATGGGAAACACCGTTCACCTTAGTCAACAGTTCGCCACCATTTACTTTCTATATCCATCTTCTTAATCTTTTCATGTGATTGTGGTTGATTAGATTCCGAGTATTGTGGTTGTGTTAACTTTCTGATAAAGCTATATTACTAATTTATTTATGAATTGGATTCGAAAGTGGGTACTTCCTCCTGTAATCATTGACTGCATGCCATCGAACAAAATATTGTTTAGTGTCATTAAATTGTCACAAGTAGCTGGATTTTGGAAGAAAAGGTTTTGTAGGTACACCTCTTGTAAACTTTCACGAGACTATAACTCGTCCACTAGGGACACCTAGGGGTTCAAAGGCCTGTTATTCATGCTAAGAGTAACCGTATCCCCAGCGACACGGAGTTGTATATACGTTTTATAATTATTTTGTTTGATTTGCTAGAGAACTAGCAAAGTCTAAGTGTGGGGAAAATTGATAGGTATCTAAGAGCATCCACAGTCATGACCAAATTCGGGGACTATACCCAAATTTGGTCCAAAAACCAGCCACAGTGGAAGGGACTAAAGCTATATATGGTATGGAAAATTAGGGTTTGAGACTAAATGTAGTCACTAACCGGACCAAATCAACATATAGTGGGGCGCATGTATTAATAGCGTTTGAGATTAGACGCAAGTATAATGAACGTTTGTATCCAGGCGGAAATAAAATCAACGTTTGAATGGGGCGCAGTTATTAGCTCCGCCCAGCCAAACTCATATAATACCTGCGCCTCACACCAGGCGTGGTTAATATATCCGCCCAAAATGGGGACCTGTGTGTTTGTCGTGTAAAACGTCCCATGAAACGCATCTTTTATCCCCGTCTCACTCCATGCGTTTGTAATACTTACGCCCCTATCCAAGCGTGCACAATACCAGCGTCTCATACGTACGTTCACAATACCCACGCCTCACTGTCATACGCTCGTTATACTTACGTTTAACTTGGGGCGCTATTATATCGTCCGCCTGATTAAATTTTAGTCTTTCACCACTGCATTTCACCTCCACTATACCCAATTTTTTTTAGCTTTTAGTATGGCTTTTAGTATTTAGTCCCCTTCATGACTGTGGTTGCTCTAAAACACCTTAATATTTATATATTGTTTATGCTTTCTTTGCTAAGTTTTCTTGTAAATTATGTATTTTATGTTTGCTTTTGAGTGTTTAGGTACTTTGGAGTCATTTGGAACAAAAGAAGAAGAAACGTCGCTTAAAAGGCAAAAAGGTGCAAATGTTGTTGCAGGCGGAACTATTTCTCATTATTTGCTTCTATTTCTTCATCTCTAGCTGAAAAGCATGTCGGCTTTAGTGATGAAAATTCATATGTCTGAAGAGCATGACAGTTTTAGTGATATGTAAAATTGAAGAGAATAAGTGAATTTGAGAAGTAAGAGACGGTTGTTGTTGGTAGAAGAATTCAAGGGAAGAAAAAGCGCCAAAGTGGATTGTATCCATGCACGCGGCTGAAGCTCATTGGAAGCCAACGACATTATCAGCGAATCTGGAGCTAAAAGAGAATTTAATTCTCTTTGTTGGGTCAGGAAAATACAAGGGCATGACTTGAAATGAAGCTTGTGTGCTTGCAATATGAATCATGGTTGCTGAACGTCTGAGACAGTCTAAAGTTTTTGACATGGGCTTAACAGCTAGGCAGTTACAAGCCTGGAAACTTGCTAAAATAAAAGAGTGTCAGAAGCCCACTTTATTTATTAGTGGAAGTTCACCTCAGGGGCAGCACACATGTGCACTCAAGATTGGAGGAAAATTAGGTCTTAAAAAAGTCGAGCATTCACTTCTTTCGTCACCAGTTAACAAACAAAGATGGGGATCTGGTTGTTGTTGCCGCACCGTCGACCTAGCCAAGCAGCGGTGTTGTAGCCGTTCACCATGGGTCAAGACCCTACCTGAATCCGAGAAGAAGAAAGAAGCGGACACCAGTTTGCGGTCGATACAGGCTCACGATCACAGTCATGAAATTCAGTTGAACAAGGAGGAATCGAGCTGCTAAGAGTCACGGATTTTGTTGAGTATTTGGGTTAATCATCATGTCGAGTTTGTGTAGTGTTTGTAGCTGAAGATTGCAGACAGGACTAGGTTCGAGATGATGAGCAGTTGATGGAATTTTACAACTCGTTGAACCAGGGAAGAAAATAATGGTCTGTTGCTGTTCAAATGACTGAATGGTGAATGTTTGTGATTTATGAGAATAATGGAAACGTTGGGTTTGTTTCAGATTGGAGTTTGCCTGGAGATTGAAGCATGGGAGCGGCTAAAATAATCACAACATATTCATCTCCTACACCACCAAGATTGTGCACACAGCACGTTCAAGAAAAGGCCTGAATGAGCTCTTCTTCACTAATTCAAGCTCATATGATGCTAGTTGAGTTTGTCTACAATGGGTTGTTGCTGCAATGGTATGTGTGAGTTGATATACGGGTTCTGGTGATTACTTGAAGAATGAAACCGAGGGAAGTATGGAGCTGTATTAGAAGATTTGAACTAGGAAGAGTGGTTGTTCTCTGGTAGTTTTTAGCTCGAATCTGGAGCTGAATTGGGTTCGACTTGAGAAGGATTTGAACTGGGTTTGTTAGGACAGCAGAAGTGTGCAAGGTTGAATGGTGGTTGGATCAAGTCTTGGCTGCAAGTGCAATTCGAAAGACAAGCAAGAAGACTGAAACAATGACTCGAGATCGTGGGATTTTGGTCAAGTTTTTAGGCAGACAGTCAGGCAATGAAACTGGTACTAAGTCATAGTCCAATGCCAGTTTACATGTTTGCTGCTATGAATTGTGGTCAGATTTGGAAGACTCAGGACATGAGGTGGAAGCTGACTATGTTTGTACGGATTGGTGTTATTTGAACTGAAACTCAGATGAGGATGGAATGTAGCTGTGACAGTACAGGTGTAGAAGTTGCAGAAGGACTGTGATAGTACACTGGAGTTGTAAGTGAGCTGCAGAATGGTTGTGGTACTGAACTAGAGCAACTAATTGCAGTGCAGCTGGATTTGTGTTGATTATGTGATTGCAGTTCAAGATTTTGGTGATTGCCATGGAGCTGAGATTGCAGGAAAAAATGGAATAGGTGGATGTGCTAGTATGGAGTTGGCCGAAACAAGGAAGTAATGACGTGATGCTGATTTTGTTGCAATAACAGTGTCTGAGCAGGTGGGAGTTGTGTTGGCTTGTTGGTGGAGTTTTTGAATATAGATGGAGGTGAAATTGCAGGTTACAGTACATCTGCAGATGGCAAGCAAGTTGGTTCTGTTGCTGGATTGCAATGACTAGTATGAGAATGTGTTGCTGCCAAAAGAGAGATTGGTGGTATCGAACTGAAATTGGGTATCTGAGATGGAGCTGAGCTGAGGGGATAGAAGATAATTCAGCTGAGTTATGGGTTGAGGTGAATGCTTGCAGCTATGCAGAAATTGGTGTTGCAATTACATATCTAAGTGTGGGTGTCGAGTTGAGAGTAAGCTACAGAATGAAATGACAACATTGGTGGTGGCTGATGTGGAAGGAGTGTGCAAGTGCTGGTGCTGAGAAGATAAATTGCAGAAGATCTGAAGGTGCTTGAAGTTTGCGCATGAATTGCAGGCCATTTGTTGTTGCAGATGAAGAACAAGGAATGGGTTTGGCTTGTATTTCAGGGATGAAGTTGGGATGAATTTAAGAAGCATTGCAAATGGACCAGGGAAGAACTGAAGCTGCAGGAGTAGGAACAGAGCCATGACCGGTCAAGATGGTGCAGCACAAGGTTCTGGCTTGTGCAATGGCCTGTAAAGATCACTCAGCTGACTGGGTGCTTGACTCGGTATGACTCGGGGCTTGAACCGAGTTCATTCAGTTGACCCGACCGAGATGACCCGTTGACCGGTGACCGGGTGGACTTTGCCGGTCACCTGAGATACTTCTCCGGTCACTTTTCCTGCCAACTTTCTATGGTGGACCCAGTTTTTCGGCGACATATTTTTGGGATAATTTCTACATGGGTTTTTCTCACATATGGGCTTGGTGGATTTTTATCTAATGGACTTTGAAGACTTGGACCTAATTTTGGAACAAGAGGAGCTATAAAGGAGAAAGTTTTCTACAACTTAAGGAGATCACGTATTCTACTTGGAGCTAAGGAGAGATCCGCTTTTGTTTACGCTAATAGGGTTTGCTTTGCTTTCATCTTCTTTATTTGATTATTGATTATGATGAACTCCATAGCTATGAGTAGCTAAATCTTATATTATTGGTTAAGGATGTAGTCATATATCTACAACTTGTGCTTGATTAATGCATTAGTTTTCTCTCTTGATTATCGTTCAAATCTCTATTGTTTTAATAATCACATGATTGATGTATTGTGATAGGACTTAGATGTTTGGTTAGTTAAGTGGCCAATTAATTGAACTTGCATCCTTGTCCATAGCTATTTTAGGGTTTTTCATCAAGCGATAACCCCGAATACAAGAGCATGATATGATTAGGGTTTGTAGTGATACACTCTTGTAATCATATGTAGAGTTTGAACTTTGTCCGAATTGTCATGTGTAATGTATGACAATTGCATCGATTAGCCTATTTCCAAAACTTAATGCTCCTGGGAATTGAACTTAATTAGCGCAAGGCGTTAGGTTATTCTTTAGGTAGAATTAACATACGCAACTCTGATGTGTATGTTGAAGAACTTAGGAAATTAACAGATTATCTTGCTCTCTTGATTCTCTAGGCTTTTGATAATAAAAGAGATTAAATTATAATTCTAATCATGTATGCAAGCACTTGTTTAAGATAGAAGATGAACTCCTTGACCAATATCTTTCTCTCATTGATTACATTCTATTATTTACTTTGCTTTTGATTTAATTCATATTGTTTTTACAAAATCAGAAATCCCCCCAATTGGTTACTTTAGGAAATTGAATACGTAATAACTACAATTGCCTCTATGTGGAAACGAACTCTTTCTTATCATATACTTTAGGAAAGTGAATTTATTTTTGACGCATACGACAGCGATCAAACAACCTAGTATTATCAATCACCTCACAATAATCTTAATCGACGCGGCGAAAGAAGATATTGTGGAATTACAAACGATGAGACGAAGATGTTTGTGATTACTTTTATATCTTGCCTATCGGAGATATAAATCTCAAGCCAATCGTTACAATTGTACTCAAAACGATAGAAGATGCAAGATCAGATCACACAACTATGAAAAAGTAGTATCGGTCTGGCTTCACAATCCCAATGAAGTCTTTAAGTCGTTAACCTAGTTTTCAAGAAGAAACCTAAGGTTAAAGGAGAATCGACTCTAGCTAATACAACTAGTATCACACAGGAGGTGCGGGGATTAGGTTTCCTAGTTACTAGAGTTCTCCCTTATATAGTCTTTCAAATCAGGGTTTGCAATCAATGTTAGCTTGGTAACAAAGCATTCAATATTCACCGTTTAGATGAAAACCTGATTTATATTCAAGCTAATATCTTTCAACCGTTGGATCGAAAACTTAGCTTGTTACACACAAATGAAATGCACGATTTTAGGTTTGTGAAACCGTACCCAAACATGTACATTTGTTGGTTCAACAATAGTTAACCAAATGATTAGCCATATGAGCACTTTCATATCAACCGTATTCTTCTTCACCATAACTAGTTCAAATGACTCAAACGAACTAGTTAGAGAGTTGTTCAATTGCAAGGAAATCTTATGTAACTACACAAGACACCATCGAAGCAAAAACGATTTGATTCACTCGAATTGGTTCATGAACTTTATAGCCACGTTTTGCATTTAGCATTCCTTAGTTAATATAAATAAGTTCACAAACAATCGTCTTTAGATATAACCAACTTAAGTTTGTAGACTTAGTTCGCGGACTTAAGTTCCCGGAAGGAGTTCTCAAACTCCAGTAAATATTCTCGGGTCGAGAACTTCCGCCAGTTCGCGGAGTGAGTTCGCGGACTGAATTCACGACTCTTGTTCCGGTTCTCTTGATCAACAAAGTTCGCAAACTTCGGTTCAAGGAAAAAAGGACTTATACATATATGTGTTGCCACACAATGCTTATATCCAACATTAGTTATATAATCTAAACTCTCATTTCAATTATTGAAACATTCTTAGAGGATGTTATATAGTTGTTATTCACAAACCATTTTTCGTCAAAGCAATTTTCAAAGTGATTGAAACATATCATGACTTTCGTCACTAGGTAAAGATGAACTTGGCCAAAGCGAAAGCTTACCAACACATATTTCGAGAAATAGATAGGCGAGATAAACTCGGATCGAAATAGAAAATGTGTATAATCAAAGTCTATATAGCAAAATGACTTTTGTCTCAAGATAGGAGATAGAGTAGATAGACTTTTGAGTGATAGATAAGTTCAAGTCTCCACATACCTTTTAGTCGATGAAGTTCCACCAGTTCCTTGAGTAGTCCTTCGTCTTGTATGATGATTGCCATGGAGTTCTTGAGCTCAACTACACTTTCTATCCTAGTCCGAGACTTAGCTATAGTAGACTAGAAATCAAGACTTATAATTTTGATCACTAACATTGACAAACATGCTTGAGATAGAAACGCATGCGAGTTCGACCGAGCAATGCTCTAACATCATCCAACATCAGCTTTCCGGGAGGTCACCCATCCATGGATTACTCTCGTCGAAGCACACTAACTCTGGATCCGATTGTGCTGGAAAGGCCTCGATGTTATGAAAGGAAAAACCATTACCTATGTTCCATTGGACGGAAATTACCTCCCGAATCAGGGTACTACAATACCACCACCTTAAATTGGAGCCGTCCCCGGATCCAGAATATATTCAAGCCCAGATCTCCAAAGTTCTCTGCCACTCATGTGACAAGTACCCGACTCAACCTGTCAAACATGCTTTCTCATCCTTATCATGTGACTCATCGTCGGCTCTGATACCATTTGTAATGACCATACCCTCCACTGTTATTTTCCTCACTTAGCCACTACGATTATCCAGCAGTGTGAGATTTTTACGGGAATAGCTTCGGTCATCCAGCCGCAGCTTCCTGGGAGATCACTCATCCCTGGATTACTCCTGCCATGGCATGCTTAACTATAAAGCTTTTTTCCAACTCTAGAGACAACCGTGATGAAAAGGCCTTGGTGTTATGAAAAGACAAACCATTACTTATATTCCATTCGGCGAACCTGACCTGCCGATTTGGGAGATTACACTTTCTTCCGCAAAACTCATATTATCATCAAAGACGTAAGATCCACTCATTGAATCTTTATTACTAAACAATTTGGCGCAAGTGTCACTCAAGTTCAACCCAATGAAATCAATGGTCTTTGTGAATTGAGGTTATTTTAAGCGATCCCGTGCAAGATCCACATGTATTTAACTTAGGGTGCGCTTTTTTCAAATGATTGCATGGAAACATACCTTCATTAATAACTATGTTATGCTACTTGTAACAAGGATTTTTCAACAATTCCAGATCTCAAACCTTAGTTTAGCTATAGATATGAATGCATGCATATATAGTTCGTGACTTAAACAAACAAGCGATCAATCATACTAAAATGAGGAGGATACCGAGAGTATACCACGATCTTTTCGTATCAACCTATGGAGAAATAGCTTGTTTAATTCTACCAAAACAACAATGGACAACGAGTTACTTTAACAAAATCTA
Organism: Papaver somniferum; assembly: GCF_003573695.1. NCBI lineage: Eukaryota > Viridiplantae > Streptophyta > Magnoliopsida > Ranunculales > Papaveraceae > Papaver > Papaver somniferum. The sequence goes on from NC_039366.1 coordinate 21,849,869, forward strand.
ATTTGCTATATAATCTAAGTTCGTGACCGAACTAACTATAGAATCGTGCCAAGTGGATTAATGTAAAATTACTTAATTATAACTATAACAATAATTATATTGCGGAAAGTAAAGTAACATAAGATTTTGTTAACAAGGAAAACTGTCTGGAAAAAAACCCAGGGACCTAATCCAGTTTTGAGTACTCTTAGAATAAGCCGCAATACGAACAAGTAAACTACCCCTAGTTACTCAAATCCTCTGGTATTCCTTCCCCTACCCACGTGAATCACAAGACAGAGTCAACCATCTTGATCAGTTGTTTCACCTGGTGTGAAGACTTTCAATATTAACTTCTTTGGATCGTAACCTGAAATAGTAAATGACTAAATCTGTTTCAGTAACCGACTCACTTATCAATTTTCTAAATCAATCGCTAGATCAGAGATAAAGTAGAGTAAAGGATCTTATGTTTAATAAATAAACTCTTTTGGCCAACGATTATCCATGAGATAAAATTATCGAAATAATCAACCTCAGTGAATAAAATCTATCTAAGCAACTCTACGAGGAGAAACAACTAGACAATTTTTTTGATCTTCACAACAAGTCTTGAGCCTATCTAAATAAACTACTTGTTTAGATCCCAGAGAATCAAGTATGCAAGAAAAATCACAAAGATCAGAAACTATAAAAAGAAAAGTTTTCAGTCTTCAAAGTAACCGCTGCACAAACAACTTGATCCCACTATTGATCAACACACACAAAATGGAGTCTGTTAAAGTTAACTGATCAGCAATTCTTTATACAAATCTTGAATCACAAGATCTGTACTATTCAATCTTCAAACAAACTTGAGTGGCCTTATATTAGAAGATGAGTATCATAGAATAAACAAGTTTGATATATCAAGGATAACTATACCGTTTGTTTTTAGTCAAATAAATTAATCGAAAAACTAAAAAACAATACGACTTAGTTCCTACAAACAATATTACTAAAAGCTTTTTGATACCAAAGAAGACTTTAAACGAAGGCAACGCAAGATGTTTCACCTAATTTGATTACTCATATCTCTTAAGAAGTTGGCTCCGCACACAATTAATCAAGTAGTATTTTCAAGTGATGAGTTTTTAAGAATACAAGATTCCATTATTTATAATATTATGAACAAGGATTGAGTACACGAGAAAATACTACAAAATATGAAAATCCTTAAGATATGCAATGAATGTATATTTCCGATTTAACAGATTCCAATTGTATTCCAACTCATAAATTGAAATCACTAATAGTTGACAACTAATATTAGCTAGCATACATCCATGTACTTTTCTAATATAGTAACTAGAGATATGCAAACCTATGGAATATGGTAAGCATATATTTTTCGATAACTAAAAGATATTGAAATTTTAGTTTCAGGATCATTCCTTGATTATTAAAAAAAAACTTGAACATTAAGATATTAGAGTTTAGCATGTGTTTAAATCACTGCGCCGATATGATGCGAACATTCCCATAATACATCTCGACGTCTACAGATATCATAATTAGTAGACTTATCGAAAATGTAAGTTTCGGCCAGACATTAGGATCGGTCTTGACTTAAGTCCTTGTTAGGGATCGTACCTGAGATAGATCCTTAGCAGGATTGGTCCTAGTAGAAATCCATATTAGAGACCGGTTCTAGTAGAGATTCTTGGGATCGTTCCTAGCAGAGATCATTATTATGAATCGTTCCTAGTAGATATCCTTGAATCACCTATTCAACTACGAAACAAGTTTCACAAATCTACTCCCTTAAACTATGTAGTTAAATACAATTTCATGGAATGGATTCATCTGGATGTTCAACACACTAAATAATAACAAATTATTAATTAGTGAAATATCGATAGATAAACTATACCTCGTAACTTCATATACATAAGTTGTATAAAATAACTAGTATATCATTCATTGGTATCTTGATCATAGTATAGTTACCAAGTCACGAATACTGAAGTGAAGTAAACAAAATTTACTTTGTATGTTATGTTTTCACTAAATAATGACTTGAAAGAATAATAGATAGAAATAAAACAAGTCAAGTCTATTATTACTAACCTCGAACTGAAGGATGATGTCTTCGCTGATGCCGACAGGTCTTCAGGTTTTATGAGTAACAAGAGCAAGTCTTACATTTTTATGTTCCCGGTCTAACGTAACAAAGTTGACTCTAATAATCAAATCAAGTAAATTCGAGTTTTGGAACTAAATTTGACAACCAAACTTGACATACCAACGCTTGGTGGATTCAACTGAGCAATGATGTAACATATACATAACGTTATTAACGGTTGAACATCAATATATTAAAGATATTTTGAGCATTTGGGAACGAATACCTCAATTAATAAACATGTTTTCATATATGGACTATATTTTTAAAAAATAAAAAACGTAATTACTAATGGATTTATCAAAATCCATGAAAATTATACGAGAAAGCATGTAAGCAAACCCTAGGGACCATGAGGATCAAATCGCAACTACAAGCCCTAGATCCTTGTTATCCTTTTTTTTTGTAGAGGTTGTGTACCTTTTTGCCAGAACTTGGAGGGTCTTTTTATATAGTGAGATTAGGCCTTTAGAATTCTTCCGGGACTGTGTTTATCTTCATTTAAAAGCCAAAACAGATGCCAATATCCCATTTATGTATAGGTCGTTCGACTCAACCATAATTATGACAAAAGATTCTTATCAAAATCACCAGAGTTACGTCTAGGTCCGACTCCGTTTGACTTGACCGTTGTTTTTTGATCTCTGTCGTATGCGTCAAAAATAAATTCACTTTCTTACTTACAAATAATATGGATTAAGTATATGATAAGAAAGAGTTCGTTCGACGGGAGGCTTATGTTGTTATGCAAATTTCAGTTTCTTAGTAACCAAGGGGGAGATTTTCAGATTTTATAATGCAATAAAAAATAAATCAAAAGCAATAAAATAATATTGGAAGTGATCAATAAAAGAAAGATATTGATCCAGGGATTGTATCATTCACAAACATGTATTTTCATCAACGATTAAATTGGTAATTTAATCTCTCATTTACTAAAAGTCCTAGGATATCTTGATTGCAAGAATATCCCGTTAATTTCCTGATTTCATCACAAACACATTAAAAGATGCACTTAATTATGATTTTTACTTTGAAAGCAACCTAAAGTGTAAAAGCACAATTAAGTTTAACTTCCCAAGAGCATTAAGTTTTATGAAATAGACAAATCAAAGCAATCGAACGTGTAAAAGCACTAATCCGATTAACTAAGGTTATGACTCACTTGTGACTAGTAGGATACATCACTACATGCACTACTCACAATTATGCTACTTGTGATCAGAAATTATTCAACTTTTGCGTATTGAAAACCCTAATATAGCAATAAGGATGAAGGCAAACCCAATCGATTCCGGACTCGAGTAAACAAGCATTCAAACCGTATAGCACTATTAATTGTGAAACAGAAAAAAAAATTATTGAGACAAAACTAATTCATTGATGCAAATAACATGGTTAAGAAATCAACTTAACACCCTTAACCAATAATATGTGTTTAGCTACTCATAGATATGGAGTTCATCATCATAATATTAAAGTAAAAAAGATGAAACATAAAGCAAACCCTAGTATCCGGCTCTCTCTCCAAAAGTTCCAAGTAGTATACGTGATATCCCAAAGTTGTGGAAGTCTTCTTTTTATGTCCACCTTGGGTCAAGTCTTCAAAAGTCCAATAGATAGAAGTCCTCTAATCCCATATGTGTGAAGAACCTATGTAAAAACTTTGCCCAAAAACATCGCCGGAAGTCCCAATATCTGGCCGGAACTTGGACGGAAAAGTCACTAGAATCCATCTCAGGTGGTCAGAAAAGTCAAACTGGTCGCCGGTCAAACTGAGTCGGGTCAACCGAGTCGAGTTGAGTCAGGTCAACTGGTTGAGTCAGATCTGAGTCAGCTATCTAACTCGGCTGATTGGTCTGAGTAGTCTTGACACAAGCCATTGCACAAGCCAGAACTATTGTTGTGCCATCATTCCCCCTTACAGCTTCAGTTCCCTGTTCAAGCTGCACTACACATGCCTGCAACTCCCAACTTCTGTAGCTACTACTTTCACTCCACAGACTCTGAATTCAACAACACACTCAAGCCAACCATCTAGTTCATCAATACAGATTCAACACCAATTTCACTTCAGACCTAGGCCATAGTTCATTGTACCAATTGTAGCAACAACTCATTTCTATTACATTCCCTTGCAAACTAAGCATACATCTATCGCTTCTACAACACAGCCAACGCATCTGCAAGTCTCATTGTATATTTACAACATCAGCTCTTAATTCCAATGCATTTCAATTCTTCTCAGTTGCTCAGCACCAGTTCCAGCTCATTTTGAGTCATTGTGTCACAAACAAACAACCACTTCTTTCCATCCATCTTCAGTTCATCCAGTCCTGAAAATTGTACCAGTTATACACTTCAACAGCTCCTATGTCAGCTCTGCAAACTGTTGTTTAGCTCATTCTCAGCACTGTCTCATACCCAAACCATCACTAACTCAACATCATCCTCAAGAGCTCAACCACAGTACAACCAACTCAAGCTCTAGTGTCGATAGCACTATCAACTCCGCATTGCAATCCAGACCTGCAATTCCTCATAATTTCAACTACAACCTCATACATTCATTCTATCTCAGGTGCATCTTCTCTGCGTCATAATCTGTAGCTTCATACACAACAACCCCCTGCAACTTTAAACCATTCAGCTCTCAACACCTTCACTACAAATCATTCAATCAATAACAGCTCGCTGCAACCAACTCATTTTAGTCTCAAGCCTTCCTTTTAAGTGTCATTACCAACACTCAATCCTTTCTTATTGTATAACAACATTCCATTAGCTCACATTCCCTGTAAAATATTCATTCTGCAACTCACTATTTATGTAAATCCACTATTCTCTGCTTCATCTCTGCGTCTCAAAATTATCCACCAATTGTCACTACCAACACAGTACCTGTAACCAACACCTCAAGACAATCCTAAGCATACATCTAAGCATTTCAACTCCTCCATTACAGAACTAACTTGTAAGGACCCTCAAGCTCGTCAACGCTATTTGACTGGTCTAGTGATGATCAAGTGATGACTTAGTCGATAATGACTCGATTAGTTAATGTAATTTTAATTATTAGGAATTAATCTAACATCGATCTAGATACGACTAGTATCACTAGATAGATCTCGAAAAGTTACACGGAATGAGACTACTCGAATGTGTCATTCGGATACCGGATGGAGAAGATATCATCAGATTAGTATAGAGGGCATAATAGTCTTTTACACTCAAACCGACCTGGCAGCCCATGTCCAAAACACTGGGTGTCGTAGTAAAACCCTTTGGTTTTATTTTAAAACCGTTCGAAGAAGAATTTATTTCTTCTTTCCTTTTCTTCTTTCTTCTTTTCTTTCCCCTGTTCTTCACAGCTCGTGATTCTGTGAGAAGATTTTATGATTTTGAGACCAGAAACTTAGGGGAAACATTAAGAATTGATTGTTGGTGGCGATGTTGGTGTTTATTGTGTTCGGAAAGAGAAGGAGATGATGTTGTTATAATCAAAATTAGGGTTTATAGGGTTGATTGATGTTCTGAGGATTTAAAAGATGAATTATGGAGTTATTGTTAGATGAAGAATTATGGGTAAATGTTTAATTGAAGCTTTGAAGTTTATTCAGTGGAGAATCATTGAAGAGATTTGAATTAGGGTTTCATGTGAATTGCAGAAGAGGATGGGAAGATGAAATTGGGGGTATAAGGAAGTGATTGGAGATGGGTTTGACGTGAATTAGAGTATTGATTGAAGCAGGGTTGTGTCAGCAGTGAAGATTGATTCGATTTAAGAGTTAGGACTTCGGTTCCACCCCAAAATAGAATTAGGGTTTGATGTCTTTGAATTAAGGATGTAATGGATTCTGAATTAAGATGAGGAGTTGTTGTTAGTATTGAGGCGAGTTGATGAACCGAGTCAAGTGAAGAAGAAATTGAATCCAATTGTCAGAGTAACGCATATTTGAGGTAATTGTTCTTTTCAATAAAGATTAGTTCAATTCTAATATTGAGTTTATGAGTTTCTCAATGAACTGTGGATGAAGTATGGGATCTGTTTGAGATTGAATTAATGGCTAGTTATTATTGTGATCTTGCTTGAGTGACAAGACTGGATTGAATTGTTGTGGTTGTAATGGATATGGGGTGGGTTATGTTGAAGTACATAGAGCTTGGGTTACAAGCTGAGTTAAGATTGAGTTATGGGTTAGACCTACATGTGGTTGTAGTTGGAGTTTGAGAAGATCAATTTAAGGATGAAGGTGAAACATTGTTTGTGTTGAATTACATGAGACTTAAATGTACTTACGGAGTTGCAGGTGAACTCTGTTGGAGGTATTAGTGGATAAATGAATGTATTTAGGTTAAAAGTGAAAAAGCGTGGGTCTAACAACCACACCCAATATTTCGATTAGCAATCTGTATGGACTAACTCCAATATACTTTCTAGAGAATCAACTAGACAATCAGACTCAATATAGATAAAAGTATATCGAGGAGTTAATATCTCTCTCACTTGATTTGATCTTTACTCAACCAAATAAGAATTTGCGAGTCTTTATCAAATACAAGGATAATAAACTTGGATGGTACCAAAGACCAATATTCAAGGATCAATCAATTTCCAATCAACAACCAAAGGTTGGATTTCACAATTGATCGATACAAACGCACAACCTGTGATATTTCAATTATATAACAAAATATAATGCGCAATAAAAATAACACAGACACCAGAAATTTTGTTAACGAGGAAACCGCAAATGCAGAAAAACCCCGGGACCTAGTCCATATTGAACACCACATTGTATTAAACCGCTACAGACACTAGCCTACTACAAACTAACTTCGGCCTGGACTGTAGTTGAACCCTAATCAATATCACACTGATTCAAGGTACAGTTGCGATCCTTACGTCTCTGATCCCAGCAGGATACTATGCACTTGATTCCCTTAGCTGATCTCACCCACAACCAAGAGTTGCTACAACCCAAAGTCGAAGACTTTAATAAACAAATCTGTATCACACAAAAAAGTCTATGATAATAGATAAATCTGTATCCCACAAATAAACCTACAAGTTTTGTTCCGTATTTTGATTAAATCAAGGTGAACAGGAACCAATTGATAAACCGTACTTATATTCCCGAAGAACAGCCTAGTATTATCAATCACCTCACAATAATCTAAATCGTATGATAGCGAAACTAGATATTGTGGAATCACAAACGATAAGACGAAGATGTTTGTGATTTCTTTTTATCTTGCCCTATCGGAGATATAATCTCAAGCCAATCTTACAATTGAACTCGTACAATAGAAAATAACAAGATCAGATCATTCTACTACAAGAGAAGTAGTTTCGTCTGGCTTCACAATCCCAATGAAGTCTTTAAGTCGTTAACCGACAGGGTCTCGAGAAGAAACCTACGGTTAAAGGAGAATCGACTCTAGCAAACCAACTAGTATCACACAGGAGGTGTGGGGATTAGTTTTTCCAATTGCTGGACGTCTCCCTTATATAGTTTTAAATCAGGGTTTGCAATCCAAGTTACCTTGGTAACAAAACATTCAATATTCACCGTTAGATGAAAAACCTGATTTATCCAAGCTAATATCTTTTAACCGTTAGATCGAAACTTAGCTTGTCACACACACAAATGAAATGTATTCATTTAGGTTTGAGTAACCGTACCTAAACGTGTACACTTAGTTGGTTCACAAAATGGTTAGCCATATGAGCACTTTCATATTAACCGTATTCATCTTTCTCTTAACTAGTTCAAATGACTCATAAGAACTAGTTCAAGAGTTGTTCAATTGCTTAGATCTTTATACATAGACACAATTGAAACAAAATCAGTTTGATTCACTTGAATCAATTCATGAACAATATAGCCACGGTTTGCAAAGATTGCATTCCTTATTGATTTATTGTATAAGTTCATGAAACTACCGATTTGAGAAATATAACCAGCTTAGGTACGCGTACAGGTACGTGTACCATAGCAACCGGACTTGAGTTTGAAAACTCAGCAGAAATTTTCGGTTTGAAAACTTCTGTGGGTACGCGTACGGGTACGTATACCTAGGTGACTGGTTTTCAGTTTGCAAACTTCACAAACTACAGCAGAGATTTTTGGTATGAAAACTTCCGCCAGTACGCGTACCTAACCTGTCTCCTTCACCAATACCGCATACACACATATGCACGCACTTGGTTTCCGGCACATGGATTACACTAATGTGCGAACACACTATATATGCTTATATCCATAGTTGGTTACGTAATCTCAACTCTACATTTCAATCATTGAAACATTCTTCTATAATGTTATAATAGTCGTTAGACATAAAGAATCGACTATCGTCATCAAATCTATTTTCAAGATTGAAACGTCATCATGACTTTCGTCACGGGAAAGATGAAAATGGTTAATGCAAAAGCTTACCAACACATATTTCGATAAAAAGATAGGCGAGTAAACTCGGCTCGAAATAGCAAATGTGTATGTATGAAAACCATCATACTTATACGACTTTTTTCTCAAGAGTAGGAGATAGAGTAGATAGACTTTTGAGTGACAGATGAGTTCAAGTCTCCACATAACTTTTGGTCGGATGAAGTTCCACTGGTTCCTTGAGTAGTTCTTCGTCTTCGTAAGATAATCGCCATGGAGTCTGGAGCTCAACTATTCCTAACTATCCTAGACCGAGACTTAGTCATAACTAAACTAGAAATCAAGACGTATAGTTTTGATCACTAAAATTGACAAACATGCTTGAGATAGCAACGCATGCGAGTTCGACAGAGCAATGCTCTAACAATCTCCCCCTTTGTCAATTTTAGTTACAAAACTATCAATACATATGGATTACAAAATAGATAAAACTTTGTAGCTTCTCGTCCACATGCTTGATCTCCTTGGTGCTTCAACATTACTCGAAAACTTCGTTTTTTAAAAGTACTCCCATGATTCCATAGATGTTCAATTCAGCATCAGAGTTATTGAAGTTCCGTAGCCATAACAATGAGAAAACAAAAGCTCTCAATCATTATTATACAGTGTCATAGTATTATTACACATCATTAAAGTTCGTATATCATAACTTCGATAACAATACTATGGTGATATGTATCACTCCCCCTTAGTCAATACTTTCGTCTCAACATGAAAACCACTTCCCCTTACATAATGACCCGTAAAACACGTAAATCATATGTATTTGTAGTATGAACTACATATTAATTCTCCCCCTTTTTGTCAATAAAATTGGCAAAGGTAGGAAAACAGGATCCTACTGAAATTTCCACGAAGACGCTTCAAGACCAAAGAAAAGTACATATCAACTTATTTAGATGCAATCATAAAGCCGAAACCAAATGCATTCATCAAGGAGTTTATAAAGATACAAGATAACCTCTAAATAGTTCCACAGCCGCACTCCCCACAAAGATATGGAAATTAAACGCAAGTTCAAAAGAACTCTCCCCCATTTGATGTCATTCCCGAGAGTTCAACAAGAGTGACCTTACTTTTACAAGAAAATAAGGATTTTATTGGACACCAAAAACCATAATGGAATGATTTTCTATATCCAAAATTCTTAATTAAACTAACCACAAGTAAACCCATGATTAATTTAATCGGAATACTCAATCAAATTAAACACAAAAGTGATTAATTTAATTGAACATGCTCAACATAAGAGAACTTACGGAGCTACGACTATGATAACCATAAAAGAATGATTAACTCAATCGTTTTATGCTCAACACAAGAAAACCTTATGGAGCATTGCAGTATACACATAAAATATGGATCACGAAAAGATCAATACTGCGGAATATACAAAGATTCATTTTATTTTCATCACTATTTGCATAACGATATATAATAGACATAATCTTTGTTAACAAAAGATTTTAACCTATCTTCCATCAAAAATTGACATAATAGGCTTAACTTTTGTTTGTCAAAAGTTCATCGGTCTTGTATCAATACTTGCATATCGACATATAAAAGAGATAACTTTTGACATCGTATGGGACAATAATAGTTCACGGACGCAAACACACATATCCGATAACACATTGCAATATATCAAATCATAAAGATTAATACTGCAAAAATCATCTTCCAAACCAAACTTTAGAATTTAAATAAATAAATCTAAAAAAATGAAGATGAAAACGTTGGACATAGCTATGTGTACTCACAATAACGACTATTACAGACTCTAGTTATTCTTCTAAACAAAACACGAAAATAGAAGATTTACTAGACATTAATATCTTTGAAAAATTCTTTGTCGTCCCCGAACTCCCTGTCGTCAACAGCCATTGGAACATATGGTTCATGGAGGAAGGAGTAAATATCAATAAACCTTCTTGGCTGATGATGTCGAACCAGGGCCTTCTGAATTTCCAATGATCTTAAAACACAAGCCTTTATTTGCTGAATCTCTTTTCTTGCCAGCTTCAACTCTTCAAGAACATCAGAAAACTTCTGAGAGTTTGAAGGAACAACTCTTGGCTTCCTCACATTCCTCACATTCCTTCTTTTTCTTTTTAAAGTTGGAGGCAATTGAGATTTCTCTTTTTCCTTAGTGATTGATGGCTTAACAATCATATTGACATCTTTTCCATCAGAAGACATGATGCTTGGAGTTTCCATAAAAGCACGGTTTTGTGAGAGGAATTCACAATCAAAACTCAACAAGCAGTCTTAAGATATAAAGAATATCAGAGAAGGAAAAAGGAATGTAGGGTTTCGAAACCTTTAAATAGGTTCGTACACGTTCAACTCACAACCCTATAAAGAGTAGAATTGTCGATAATAACCCTCTTCTTTTGGCAAACAGGTCCTTTTCAATATCAACAGTGATATGAAGGAATTCCAAAAACCAAGCAACACAAAGCTAGAAAACAAAACAAAAACTATATAAATTTTTTTTTTATTTTAAAGACTGAGGTGTGCAATATCTTGTCTCTTTTGAACAGGCGCATGAGACGAGATGCACATTACAACACAATCAAGTTTTGTTGTGGTGAACAACAATTTGTCCACCATGACCCTTTTGGTTGGAATTCATGGAACCCTGCCTTTCCGTATGTTTAGACCATGTTTTCTTATCTAATGGCCTAGTTCTATCTTTGGAAACTAATCTCTTCGAGGAAGATAAGATCTGACATACCTCAACTGTTTTCTCCACGAGTTTAAGCTTGGTGGCTAGACGATCTGCTCTTTGTTGAAGCTTGTTGACATATCTCATCTTGTGTTTGTACTTGAAACACTTTGAAAACTCATGTCCCTTGAGAGAACAATAAGAGCATGTCAACGCAAAAGATGATTCAGGCACCTTTGAAACGCAAGCTTCTAGGCACAAGGTAGATCCTGAAACATTAAACGAAGGGTTTCCAACAAAGGGTTCAATTGATTCTTCCATCTTGATTGGGCTCTCTTCTAGAAGATTATCAAGATTGATGTATGTATTGCTACAATTATCAAAATCAATATTTTCACATAGAAGAGCAACACTTGATTTTTTGTCTTCATCAAAATCATAATTGTCAGACATCTCATCAAGTGTCGCAGCAAGACTTTTGTTCCCAGTATATTTTCTACGATTTGGGCACTTGTTTGCAAAATGACCAAATCCTTTACACTTAAAGCACTAAGGCATATCCTCTTCATCAGTTTCATCTGTGTCCCTGTTTTTAGGAGGAATACGATTATGAGATTTGACCGATGCTTTAGGCTTATCTGTGGAGAACCGTTTACTTCTCTTCAACAGAAGATATCTAAACTGTCTTGTGATGATCAAGACTGATTTGTCAAGATCTTCATCTGATGAATCCGTCTCAGTGTGATCATCTTCAGAGATATACACATTTTTATTTTTATCAAGTAATTTTGTGTCTTTCAGTGCTTCGAACGCAACATCCTTTGATTTGGACGAATGTTCGTCATCAAAGATCTTAAGCTTCCCAACCAGTGTATTTCTGGAGAGGTTATCAAGGTAATTTCCCTCAACGATGGCATGGTTTTTAGAATCGTATCCAGATGGCAGCGATTTGAGAGTTTTCATCACAGTGTTCTTTTCAGGAATAATCTTACCCAATGCAAAAGATGCATTAATAATTTCAGACACTTTGTGATTAAACTCGTCAAATGAATCTTCATCTGCCATACGAAGGTTTTCCCAATCGGAATTAAGGTTTTGAAGCCTAGCTTCCTTCTCACTGGTATTTCTTTCGAATACGGTTTCTAAGATATCCCACGCATCTTTAGACCTAGTGCAATTTGACACATGGTGCTGAAGATTTGGGGTAATGGCATGTATGATGACATTCAAACCGTCGGAGTTTTGGGGTAATGGCATCTTTAGACCTACAAAACACAGACTTGTAAGGTCTTGAACGTGTTTTCCTGCTCTGATACCAATTGAAAAAGCGGGGGTCTAACAACCACACCCAGTATTTTGATTAGTGCAAGTACGGGTCGATCCACAGAGACTGGGAGTGTTTTGGAGTTTTCTAGCTATTTTGGGCTCCTAAATTGTTGTTGGTTAACTATGAAGCCTTTTGGGCTTAGGGTACCTTTGGATTATAGGCTTGTTTGACAATGAAGTGAACTGAGCTTGGGCTCAGTTGGTCTTGAAGTGCACTAGGCTTGGCCTTTGAAGTGCACTGGGCTTTGAGTGTCAATGGGCTTCTAGATTAACCCAAGACTGAACTGGGCTTTGTAATGAATATGGGCTTCAGTAGTCTTTGAAATGAAATGAACTGAACTGGGCCTTAGGCCTTAACCTGAACTGTGGCTGGGCCTTAGGCCTTTAGTGACTGGACTTTGAACCTGGGCTTTTAGCCTTTGGTTCTAAGCTAACTGTTTGGAGCAGCAGCAGACAAGGTAAAGCAGGCTCTAGGCAGACAGGGCACTAAGTCACACAGGGCCAAGGATGGCATTTACAATGACATGTACAAAGAAAAAGTGACAATGGTATATACATGGAAGCAACACAGGGCAAAAGGATGCAAATTTACAATGGCATAGCAGTGATAAATCAAAGGCAATGGCCAAGGGCCAAAGGCAAAGGAAGAACAAGGCACAAAACAGTTATAAAAACAGCTATAAAAACAGTGATAAGAAGCCACAAAAACAGATAGATAACAAAGAAGAACAGGAAAGATGCTAGGCAGTGGCTGTTTTTTTGGTTAAATCCTTGTCCCTAATGGATCTAGGTGGAGGTTCTAGCCTGCCTATGTTCCAGGGCATACATAAATGGAATGGAAGGAGAAGAAGCTTGTCCAACTGTTTTACTCCTAGCATTGACTGTCTTTTAACAGCACAATCAATCACAAGCAACAGTGGACACTAAATTCCTCCATTTATCAATCAGCTCAATTTACATGAATTCTAACCTAAACTTCCACCACTAACAGTGAACAAACTTAACATTTGAGGAACTAAACATTAAACACTAAACATAACAGTAAACTAACAGTGAACTATTGAGAAAACAACAATGAAGGGAGACAGTAAACAAGAGTGATGAAAGAACACTAGGATGTTGAATCCACCATTAACATAAGGGATATTCTACTCACAACTAAGATAATTACCAAAGTGCTAATTGTCTGATTAAAGCACAACTAGTCTAAGGGCTTAGCAACACTGAACATGAGCTGCACATGATGAAGACTATCTCAGCTGGTTCATAATTTCATCTAGTCCTAGCATTTGGGATTCAGAACATACATAACAGAAACAGTACAGAACATGATACAAATATTACAGAAACATAACATAACAGGAGACATGAAACATAACATGGATAGCAACATCACATTACATCAAATGGAGAAACTGAACAATACACAGAACATGGAAAAACATGGATAGCAAGACAGTGAAGAACAAAGGATAAAAACAGAGCATAAAATGGAATTTTTTACAGAACTCACAGTTCTGGACACACTGGCTAATCCAGGCATACCTATTACAACATCCCAAAGCATCTATTTATACTCAATTACACTTTACAAGCAAAAACCCCTAAAACAGTAAATTAGGGTTTCTGAAAATTGAAATTCAGTTTACCTTATCTTTGATAATGGCTTCTGTACGTCGACCCATTCTTCTTCTGACTCTCCTGCTCCTTTCCATGCCTTCCAATTGCGTTTCTAACTCGACCTAATTCATTGATTTTCTCATCTAGGGTTTCAGAGAGAAAAGAGGGGAAATCGATGAATTAGGTGGGTAGAGTGGTAGGGAAATGATGGGAAAGGAGATGGGTTGTTGTAGACTGGTGATGGTGGCTATGGCAGGTGGAGAAGGTGGTTGTGGCAGTGGCAGGGCGTGGTGGTGATGGAGTTGCAGACGGAGGTGAGGGGAAAGAGAAGAAGAAGTCGATGGGAAATTTGGGTAAGGTGTGTTTGGTTCGGGTATAGGGAATTTGGTGTTTGGGTGTTGATCGGGTACAACAAGTTTGATGTTTTCGAATCTCAGACGTTGGATGTGGAATTGATAGATCGATCTAACGGCTATACGTGAAGAGCTTGTAGCGACCGTTGGATTGTATAATACAACGAAATTAACGGCGCAAGATGGAGTTAGGTGTTGTAGTGTTAGACGGGAGCTTCAGACTTTGATGTACTGGCGATGTTGCGACCATTAGATTTAGATGTGTCCAATCTGACGGCTAGAAAGGGAAACGGGTATGGATATAGGAAATGGATCAGGGTGAGGGTTTTGGGCCTTGGATATGCCAAGCCCATATCTTCTTTAAGAAAAATTCTTCCTCTTCAAGCCCAGTTCTAACCTTTTGGTCTTGTGCACAACATTCTTCGCGGATTCCTTGCGTAATTCCTCCCGGCTTTTCACTACTTTTCTTCTCTTTTCCGCTCTGCAATTCATCTAACTTTATTTATTACCTAAAAATGCAAAATTAATTAACAAAAATATTTATTCTTGAAAACAATGAAAATACAGAATATGGGATAAAATGTAGAATTAATGCACAAAGGATGAGTTAAATGCCAAGAAAAATATATAGAAATATGCACTTTTTAGCACTCATCAATTAGCAATCTGCATGGACTAACTCCAACATACTTTCTAGAGAATCAACTAGACAGTCAGACTCAATCTAGAGAAAAGTATATCGACGAGTTAATATCTCTCTCACTTGATTTGATCTTTACTCAAGCAAATAAGAATTTGCGAGTCTTTATCAAATACAAGGATAATAAACTTGTATGGTACCAAAGACCAATATCCAAGGATCAATCAATTTCCAATCAACAACCAAAGGTTGGATTTCACAATTGATCGATACAAACACACAACCTGTGATATTTCAATTATATAACAAAATATAATGCGGAATAGAAATAACACAGACACCAGAAATTTTGTTAACGAGGAAACCGCAAATGCATAAAAATCCCGGGACCTAGTCCAGATTGAACACCATACTGCATTAAACCGCTACAGAGACTAGCCTACTACAAACTAACTTCGGTTTGGACTGTAGTTGAACCCTAATCAATATCACACTGATTCAAGGTACAGTTGCGCTCCTTACGTCTCTGATCCCAGCAGGATACTATGCACTTGATTCCCTTAGATGATCTCACCCACAACCAAGAGTTGCTACGACCCAAAGTCGAAGACTTTAATAAACAAATCTGTATCACACAAAAAAGTCTATGATAATAGATAAATCTGTCTCCCACAGATAAACCTACAAGTTTTGTTCCGTCTTTTGATAAAATCAAGGTGAACATGAACCAATTGAGAAACCGGACTTATATTCCTGAAGAACAACCTAGTATTATCAATCACCTCACAATAATCTAAATCGTATGGTAGCGAAACTAGATATTGTGGAATCACAAAGGATGAGACGAAGATGTTTGTGATTTCTTTTTATCTTGCCCTATCGGAGATATAATCTCAAGTCAATATTACAATTGAACTCGTACGATAGAAAATGGCAAGATCAGATCGCTCAACTACAAGAGAAGTAGTTTCGTCTGGCTTCACAATCCCAATGAAGTCTTTAAGTCGTTAACCGAAGGGTCTCGAGAACAAACCTACGGTTAAAGGAGAATCGACTCTAGCAAACCAACTAGTATCACACAGGAGGTGTGGCGATTAGTTTTTCCAGTTGCTAGACATCTCCCTTATATATTTTTCAAATCAGGGTTTGCAATCCAAGTTACCTTGGTAACAAAGCATTCAATATTTACCGTTAGATGAAAGAACTGATTTATCCAAGCTAATATCT
This sequence comes from Papaver somniferum, assembly GCF_003573695.1. Lineage (NCBI taxonomy): Eukaryota > Viridiplantae > Streptophyta > Magnoliopsida > Ranunculales > Papaveraceae > Papaver > Papaver somniferum. The sequence goes on from NC_039366.1 coordinate 21,866,298, forward strand.
TTCAACCGTTAGATCGAAACTTAGCTTGTCACACAAACTAATGAAATGTATTCATTTAAGTTTAAGAAACAGTACCTAAACGTGTACACTTAGTTGGTTCACAAATAGTTAACCAATGGTTAGCCATATGAGTACTTTCATATTAACCATATTCATCTTTCTCATAACTAGTTCAAATGACTCATAAGAACTAGTTCAAGAGTTGTTCAATTGCTTAGATCTTTATACATAGACACAATTGAAACAAAATCGGGTTGATTCACTTGAATCAATTCATCAACAATATATCCACGATTTGCAAAGATTGCATTCCTTATTGATTTATTGTTTAAGTTCATGAAACTACCGATTTGAGAAATATAACCAGCTTAGGTACGCGTACGGGTACGTGTACCATAACAACCGGACTTGAGTTTGAAAACTCAGCAGAAATTTCGGTTTGAAAAACTTTCGTGGGTACGCGTACGGGTATGCATACCTAGGTGACTGGTTTTCAGTTTGCAAACTCCACAAACTACATCAGAAATTTTCGGTGTGAAAACTTCCGCTAGTACGCGTACGGGTACGCGTACCTAACTCGTCTCCTTCACCAATACCGCATGCACGCACTTGATTTCCGGCATATGGATTCACTAATGTGCGACCACACTATATATGCTTATATCCATAGTTGGTTACGTAATCTCAACTCTACATTTCAATCATTGAAACATTCTTCTATAATGTTATAATAGTCGTTAGACATAAAGAATCGACTATCATCATCAAAGCTATTTTCAAGATTGAAATGTCATCATGACTTTCGTCACGGGAAAGATGAAAATGGTTAAAGCAAAAGCTTACTAACACATATTTCGAGAAAAAGATAGGCGAGTAAACTCAGCTCGAAATAGCAAATGTGTATGTATGAAAACTATCATACTTATACGACTTTTGTCTCAAGAGTAGGAGATAGAGTAGATAGACTTTTGAGTGACAGAGGAGTTCAAGTCTCCACATACCTTTTGGTCGGATGAAGTTTCACTGGTTCCTTGAGTAGTTCTTCGTCTTCGTAAGATAATCGCCATGGAGTCTGGAGCTCAACTATTCCTAACTATCCTAGACCGAGACTTAGTCATAAGTAAACTATAAATCAAGACGTATAGTTTTGATCACTAACATTGACAAACATGCTTGAGATAGCAACGCACGCGAGTTTGATTGAGCAATGATCTAACAAAAAGTACTAGTGGTGATGAGGTTGCAACTGAAATGGGTTGAGCTGTAGTGTTTAATTTTGGTGGTAGCAATTCTGTTGTGAAGTTGTTGCTGCAGTTAAGAAGAGTTGGTAAAGTTATAGTTGTTGGAATCCGAATGTGCCGATAAGACGTATGAGCTGAAGTTGATTGAAATGTTGATATAGGAATAGTTTTAGTGAAATCCTGCAACGACAGATCAAGGTAGATTCAGATGGTAATTACACGTTCAAGATGATAACTGAGAAAGCGGGGGTCTAACAACACCACCTAATATTTCGATTAGCAATCTTTATGGACTAACTCCGAAACACTTACTAGAAAATCAACTAGACAGTCAGACTCAATCTAGATAAAGGTATCTCAAGGAGTTAATATCTCTCTCTTGTTTTGATTCACTCAAGCTAATAGAAATTAGCGAGTCTGTAATCAAACACAAGGAATAACTTGGACGGTACCAAAGACCAATGTCCAAGGATCAATCAATATCAATCAACAACCAAAGGTCGGATTTCCAATTGATTGATTCAAACGCACAACCTGTATTATTTCAATTATATAAACAAATATAATGCGAAAATAGAAATAAGACAGACACCAGAATTTTGTTAACGAGGAAACCGCCAATGCAGAAAAACCCCGGGACCTAGTCCAGATTGAATACACACTGTATTAAGCCGCTAGAGACACTAGCCTACTCCAAGCTAACTTCAGACTGGACTACAGTTGAACCCCAATCAGTCTCCCACTGATCCAAGGTACAATTGTACTCCCTATGCCTCTGATCCCAGCAGGATACTGCGCACTTGATTCCCTTAGATGATCTCACCCACAACTAAGAGTTGTTACGACCCAAAATCGCAGGCTTTAACAATAAACAAATCTCTCTCACACAAACAAGTCTATCAAAGGATCAACCTGTCTCCCACAGAAAACCCAAAAGTTTTTGTTCCGTCTTTTGATAATAATCAAGGTGAACAGGTACCAATTGATAATCCGGTCTTATATTCCCGAAGAACAGCCTAGATTAATTAATCACCTCACAACAATCTTAATCGTATGGTAGCGAAACAAGATATCGTGGAATCACAAACGATGAGACGAAGGTGTTTGTGATTACTTTTTATATCTTGTCTATCGGAGAACTCTCACGATCTCAAGCCAATCAATATGATTGTACTGTTACGATAGAAGATGCAAGATCAGATCACACACCTACGATAAAATTAGTATCGGTCTGGCTTCACAATCCCAATGAAGTCTTTAAGTCGTTAACCTGGTTTTAGAAGAAGAAAACCAAAGGTTAAAGGAGAATCGACTCTAGCACGTAAACTAGTATCATATGTAAGGTGTGGGGATTAGTTTTGCACAATACTAGATGTCTCCTTTATACAGCCTTTCAAATCAGGGCTTTTCCTTAGTTACAAAGCAATAAATATTCACCGTTAGATGAAAACCTGATTTAGATTCAAGCTAATTTTTCTCAACCGTTAGATCGAAAACTTAGCTTGTCATACACAAATGACTATACGCTTCTAGGTCTTTTAACCGCACCCAAACGTGTACATTGTTGGTTCAACAATAGTCTACCCAAAGAGGTTAACCATATGAGAGTTTCATACCAACCATGTTCTTCTTCACCATAACTAGTTCAATTGACTCAAATGAACTAGTTAAGAGAGTTGTTCAATTGCAAAGAAATCTTATGTAACTAGACAAGACACAATTGAAGCAAAGATGATTTGATTCACTCGAATAGGGTCATGAACTTTGATAGCCACGATTTGCAAATGCATTCCTTAGGCTTTTAAGATTAAGTTCATAAATCATCTTTAGATATATAACCTTCTCAAGTTCGCATACTAGGTTCGCGGACTTAAGACACCGGATAGAGTTTACAAACTCCAGCAGAAATTCTCGGGTTCGAGAACTACGCCGGTTCTCGGACTGGGTTCGCGGACTTGGCTCATGCAAGTAGTTTGTCAACTCCAGCAGAAATTCTCGGGTTTGAGAACTTCGGCAGTTCGCGGACTGAGTTCGCAGACTTGGCACTTGCCATACTTCCGGTTCTCTTGATCAACAAAGTTCGAAAACTTTGGTTCAAGGAATCCGTTAGTTATGTAATCTAAACTCTCATTCCAATCATTGAAACATTCTTAGAGGACGTTATATAGTTGTTACACTATTTCTCGTCAAAGAAATTTTCAAAGTGATTGAAACATTCATGAGTTTCGTCACTAGGTAAAGATAAACTTGGTCGAAGCGAAAAGCTTACCAACACATATTTCGAGATATAGATAGGCGAGGTATACTCGGCTCGAAATACCAAATGTGTATGATCTAGTCTATATATGTAGCATACGACTTTTGTCTCAAAGAGTAGGAGATAAAATAGATAGACTTTTGAGTGACAGATAAGTTCAAGTCTCCACATACCTTTTTGTCGAGAAGTTCCACCGGTTCCTTGAATAGATCTTCTTCTTGTATGATGATCGCCATGAAGTCCTTGAGCTCAACTACACTTACTATCCTAGTACGAGACTTAGCTATAAGAGACTAGAAATCAAGTCTAGTAGTTTTGATCACTAACATTGACAAACATGCTTGAGATAGCAACACATGCGATTTTGACCGAGCAGTGCTCTAACAATCTCCCCCTTTTGTCAATTTTAATGACAAAACTATCAATACATATGGAATACAAAAAAAGATAATGAAACTTTAGTAGCTCCTATTCCACATGTCTAATCTTCAACATTCCTCGAAATCTTCGTCACTTCCAAGTACTCCAATGATCCCAAAGGTTGTAAGTTTAGCATCACTGTTGTTGAAGATTCGTAGCTATAACAATGAGAAAGCATCGGTCTCGATCATTGTTATACAATGTCATAGTATTATGATACAGTGTCAAAGGCCAATTGTATCACAACTTCAACAATAATACTATGATGATATGTATCACTCCCCCTTAGTCAAGAGTTATGACGGGATATTTTCATCCCCTGTTGGCTATATAAAGAGGTTACGAGACTCATAGAAGGGTGTCGAGAGTCTGGGGGGCTGAGGAGAGCCAGAGAAGAAGAAATTCGAGTTTTCCCAAACTCGGTTTCTGCTGCTGCTGTTGATGATGAACATGAAGAACGCGAAGAACGGACCTGCAACAACAGTCGTTTTTCTATAGTAGTAACGACTAACACCTGTGGGTCGTAACCAGGCAGTCTTATTTTCCACAGCGTTTGCGACAGGGCTTCAGCAGTCTTATTTTGTCACTGAGGGTCGTAGTTCTCTGGTTTTATTGTATTTCTCATATTCTCATCATTTGTAAACCATTTTTGAGCCATAATAAATTATTTTGAGAGCATTTTTACTATGATGAGTTAAACCCCAACACTGGGACGACGGAGGAGGCCGAGCTTCATACATGGGTAATTTTATTAATTCTTTTTAAGACTTTTGCATTAAAAATTAATTGAAATATGATTTGATTAAATTGGGTGTTATTTGATTAGATGGGTCATGCTTAGCTTAGGTGATTTGATGTTCCATGCTTAACATTTACAATCTATGTTTTGAGAATCTACTTTGGCAAAATAAGAGTCCATATATGTTTTGAGCGATTATTGTTGAGAATAAATCATTGAGCCCTATGTTATGAAGATTGGCCGAATCATTAGTCCCAGTACCTCTCACCATTGTTAATATTTTTGTATATATAATTTTATCAAATCTTTAAATTTAATCTTCACAAGTCCGAGAGTTTGAACCTCATTACTACAACCCACGAAAAATCTTTAATCAATTTGGCGCCGCCGACGCGGATTTGTGTTTAGGTAGAATTTTTAGGTCTTTATTTTTTTTTTTTTTATTATTCCATTTGTTCTTTTTACGTCTCTTTGGTTGTGTCTTTGTATTACAGGTTTGAAGTTGGATACTAAAG